>NC_067406.1:134723841-135442841 GCF_009764475.1 Pristis pectinata
CTTTGTAAATGTAGTTACCAGCATAATCGAGAAATGCAGCAACCAATTATTACACAGTTAGATCCCAGAAAGAGCAGTGTGACAATGACCAGAAAACTCCCCTGCTAAAAGTGCCTAGCCATCTTTTACAGCCACCTCTGAGAGCACATCAGGCTGGTATCTTGAGCTGAGGATGGCACATCTGATAGTGTGGTACTCCCTCACTGGAGTATTAATACACACAGACCAGACACACAGCAATCTGGGACATTATCCCAGTCCCAACCCCTATATATGGTGTCAAAGGTAAAATAGCTTGAAGTCTTAGGAAAGAGAAGCCTGCAAACCAACAGATAATTATGCCTGAGATTATTTGTAGAACCAGAAATGAGAGTTCTGTTTGGTGAGCAGAGTATGGATGACTGGGGGTAGTACTGCAGCCCCATTCAGGCAAACACACGACAGAGTGTAGAAACAGCAGACTCAAATACAGAGGAGCATGATGGCAAGGGAGAAAGAAAATATGACCTTCGCTACATGTGAGTGCAAATAAAATTAATGTCACACAACAAAGTTTGAAAGAAATGGCCTTTGGAGATAACCACCATGAAGTATTGTGATCTTGAAAATTTTGACTATGATACATCCCTAGGTACATGCATTCTTTCACAGGGAACCTGCACCCAAGTTAGTTCTCAATCTATCTGGCCTTGCTCCCAGGACCAAAATATCAGTTCCTTCCAATATTCCTATTCAGGAGTTGTTTTTGTTATTACACGTTCCGGCTACTCAGGCAGCGAGGCGCGAGCATAAGTTCTACCATCCTGAGGCATGAATGTTTGAATACCTAACAGATAAAAATCTTGTCAAAATATTCTAATAACATTTATGCTTTCTGTTTTTATGGTTTTTTTGTACCACATGGCTTCCAGCTCCACTTCCTGGCCTCCCAGTTTGGCCCCAGTAAGGATCTCAGATACCTACGTTCTGTTTTCTCTCTTCGACGGGAGTTCTGTGAGACCCTCTCTCATTGTTCCCCTTCCGTGATCTCAGCTGCTCTCCAGCTCTTCGACCACGTGCTCATCCAGACTCGCTTCCACAGCCATGTGGCCTTCCTGGGCACTTGCAACCTCTGCCCTCTTATGCCATATGCCTGCCAGTTTGGCCCCAATAAGGATCTCAGACACCTACGTTCTGTTTTAGCATCCAGTCTCTGTACACTTCCATCCCCCATCAGGAAGGCCTTAAAGCTCTCCGTTTCTTTCTCAATAAGAGACCCAACCACCACCACTCTCCTCCGTCTGGCAGAACTGATACTCACCCTGAACAACTTCTCTTTCGGCTCCTCCCACTTCCTCCAAACTAAAGGTGTAGCCATGGGCACTTGCATGGGCCCCAGCAACGCCTGCCTCTTTGTCGGCTACATTGAACAGTCCGTGTTCCAAGCCTACACTGGTAACGCCCCCCAACTCTTTCTTCACTACATTGTCAACTGCATTGGGGCTGCTTCCTGCACCCGTGCTGAGCTCATCAATTTCATCAACTTTGCCTCCAACTTCCACCCTGCCCTCAGATTCACTTGGTCCGTCTCCGACACCTCTCTCCCCTTTCTGGATCTCTGTCTCCATCTCCAGAGACAGATTAACCACAGGCATCTTCTACAAACCCACTGACTCCCACAGTTACCTTGACTACACCTCTTCCCACCCTGTCACTTGTAAGGACACCACCCTCTTCTCCCAGTTCCGCCACATCTGTTCCCACGAAGAAGCTTTCCATTCTAGGACATCAGAGATCTCCTCCTTTTTCAGTAACCGGGGCTTCCCTTCCATCACCATCAATGCTGCCCTCACCCATATCTCCTCCACTTCCCGCATGTCTGCCCTCACCCCCTCCCCCGCCGACATAACAGGGACAGGGTTCCCCTTGTCCTCACCTACCACCCCACGAGCCTCCATATCTGCAACTTCCGCCACCTCCAACAGGATCTCCACCAGACACCTCTTCCCCTCACCTGCTCTTTCCACTTTCCACAGGGACTACTCTCTCCACAACTCCCTCGTCCACTTGTTCCCCCTCCCACCAATAACCCTCCTGGCACTTATGCCTGAAACCGCACCAAGCGCTACACCTGTCCCTACACCTGTCCCTACACCTCCTCCCTCACCACCATTCAGGGTCCCAGTCCTTCCAGGTGAAGCGCTGCCTCACCTGTGAGTCCAAGGGTGTCGTTTATTGCATCTGGTGCTCCCGATGCAGCCTCCTGTACATCGGTGAGACCCGACACAGATTGGGTGACCGCTTCATCAAGCACCTTCGCCTCCGTCCGCCACAATAGCCAGGACCTCCCGGTGGCCACCCACTTCAATCCCACATCCCATTCCCATACTGACATGTCTATCCATGGCCTCCTCTACTGCCACGTTGTGGCCAGACGCAGGTTGGAGGAACAACACCTCATATTCCGCCTTGGGAGTCTCGAACCTGATGGCCTCAATATTGATTTAACTTCTGGTAACCCCACCCCTTCTTTTTCTCTCCCCTCTCCCCCACTCCTTTGTCTTCCCTTATTCCTGTGGCTCCCTTCCCCCGCCTTTATGACCTGCCCATCTCCTCTCCTCCCCTTCCTCATCCTTTATTCCATGGTCTACTGCCCTCTCCTACTAGATTCCTTCTTCTTCATCCCTCGGCCTCCTCTACCTCTCAGCTTATTACATCTTCCACACCTCCCCCCCACCCACCTACCTTCCCCCTTCACCTGGACTCGCCTATCACCTGAACTCACCTGTCCCCTGCCTGAGTGTGCTCCTCCCCTTCCCCCCACCTCCTTATTCTGGCTTCTGCCCTCTTCCCTTCCAGTCCTGAAGAAGGGTCTTGGCCCGAAATGCCGACTGTTTATTTCTATCCATGGATGCTGCCTGACCTGCTGAGTTCCTCCAGCACTTTTTGTGCATTGCTCCAGATACATCCAACATCTGCAGACTTTGTGTCTATCCTTTCTTTTATCCATCTCACCCGTTCTACAAAACTTCAATTCATTTGGCTTGCTATCCAGGGCATGACTACAAGAACAAAGGTCAGCCAAATCAACACCATTGGTTAGACTAGAACAACTGGTGTGTCCATTTCTGGTCACTACACCTTCAGAAGGATGTGAAGGTCCCAGAGAGGGGACTACAGAGGCGTAGAGTCATGGAGTGATACAGAACAATGAGACCTTGCCAACCACCAAGCAACCACTTACACTAATCTCACTTTATTCTCCCCATGTTCCCATTAAACCCTCTAGATTCTACCACTCACCTACACACTGGGGACAATTTTCAGTGATCAATTAACTGATTGACCTGCACGTCTTTGTTATGTGAGAGGAAACCAGGGCACCTGGGGAAAACCCAAGCGATCACAGGGAGAACATGCAAACTCCACACAGAGAGCACCCAAGGTCAGGATTGAACCTGGGTCACCAAAGCTGCAAGGTGGCAGCTCTACTAGCTGCACCTATGTGCTGTCCTCAAGTGTGGTGTAATGAGTTGAGGCAGGATCTGTTGGACCTGTTCTCTTTGAAGCAAAGGCAGCCGAGAGGAGACTTGGTGAAGGTTACAACGTCATAGTGAGTGTCACCAAGTAGAGAGGGAGGTGGTGTAATTACCAGGATTCATGAAATGTATATACAACGTTAACTGATTCCTACAGGAAGAACTGTTAGGTGGCTGACAAACATTCTATGTTGCAGGCCCACACCATGAACATCTTTGACACCATCACAACATTTCAAAGACATTGGGATGAGTACACGGATAGGAATGATTCAGAGAGATATGGGCCAAATGCAGGCAAATGGGACTAGCTGAGATGGGCACCTTGGTCGGCATGGATGAGTTGGGCCGAAGGGCCTGTTTCCGTGCCTGTTTACTCTATGACTCTATGAACCCAAACTCAAAGTGAGAGACAAGCTGCCACCTGCCAATTTCCTTGCCAAATGGCCTACTTTAAAAGTATCCTCCTGGATTTTTCCATCTGAAGAAATAGTTTCTTTGTATCTACATGACCAGATTCCCTTATAACTCTAAACAGCTTGACGAAACCATCCCTTAACCTTAGCCCAACCTGGATGGTAGATAGATTAACTGGGCACTGTAATTTGCCCCTAGTGCATAGGTAGAATATGGGGGAATTGGTGAGAATGAGAGGAGAATAAGATAGGATTAGTGTAGGATTAAGGTAACTGGGTGCTTGATGGTTGGCACAGACTGTGGGCCGAAGGGCCTGTTTCCACACTGCACGTCCTTCTCGATTAATCGCTTATAAATTAAGGGGAAGACAAACCAGCTCCGGCACATGGAGTGCTTCTCCATCTGTCCAGGTTTGTCCCAGGATCGTTTTACAGAAATTATCAGGGGAAAGAATCCAATTCACCCAAACTCAAGTTTGTGGGTCCTTTCAGGTCAGCAAACTCCAAGCTGTAATTGTTGTGCATGCACGTGTCATTAGGGACCTCCCATACATCCACTGGAATGAAAGGCCTGGAATCCAGAAGTCTCCGGGTTGGTTGGCTCCTTGGAAAGGTCCCCAGGCATGACCCTAGCTGCAACGTTCTCTGCACTTGTCAAGGTCAGGAAGAAGAGAAATCCCATTTACTTCTGTGAACACAGTCCAACATTCCTCTCCAAACAAAAAGACAAGAATTTATTTTCCATAACTCTCTCCACAACATTGTGGCAAGAAGAAACTAGAAAAAAACCCCAGATATTTTGCCTTCCAAATTTTGTCCTAATTCGGGCAATTGCAATTCATAACTTGACTGCCAATGATGCTAAATAAAAACCCTGGGGCTTAAACCAAGGAAGGGAACTTGTCAGGTTACCAAGTGCAATGATATGAAATGTATGCAGTTTTCAAACACCTTCACAGGAACTAAATTTCCACCCCAGGTTCTCAGACTGTATTATTCCCATCAAAGCGGTGTGCACTTGAACTGCCATCTCCCACCATAAGCGAATCAAACTTCTTGCAAGATAGAGATATCTTTGCACTTTTTCTGCTTTAAACATGTTATCACATTCTACATCATTAAAACAAACACTACAGGCACTGCCAATAACCAAACTCATTTCGTACTTTAAGTCTGACGAGATGGGATCTTGGTGCTGTGTCAAGAATGTGGCAATATTTTCAGCTGATTCATCTGACTGCATCAACGTCGATTCAGAGAGTTTGAAAGCTGTGGCTAATTTGGTAACACACATCTCAACTAATTTGACCTGGAAAGGCTTATACAAGTTTTATTTACACATTGATGTTCTTTGATGTTGCATTCAATCTGTTAATATGCCACTCCCTGAAGGATGCAAGGTTTCTAGGATGTTGTTTAGAACAAATCAGTCAAAATCTCAGATGAATCAGCCATTTCTGTATTCTCATACACCAGAACACACAAGATGCTAGAGGAACTCAACGGATCAGGCAGCATCTACGGAGGGAAATGGACAGTCGATATTTTGGACCAAGAACCTTCATCTTGGTCCAAAGAAGATGAACCAGATGAAGGTTCTCGACCTGAAAAGTCGACTGTCCATTTCCCTCCATTGATACTGCCTGACTTGCTGAGTTCTTCCAATATCTTCTGTGTTGCCCCAGATTCCAGCATCTATCATCTCTTGTCTCTCCATTCTCATACACCAACTTATTTTAAGGTTCAACCAATGAACTCTGGAGATACTGTGACCTTTCAATATTAGAGCATTTGGCCTACCTAAACAGACAATGTGGTTACCATGGTTCCCTTGCAAAGGTAGCATCTCTGATTGACTGCTCAGAGCCAGTCAGAGAAATGAAGGATGGGTCAGAGATTTAGCCTCTATTGGTTTAGTTGAGAGTGAGACATGCAGATTGTTTTCTGAAGTTACTCTCAGTCAGTTCAAAGGCAGATAAAAGAAAAAGACTTACATTAAGACAGCTCCTTTCACAAGCTCAGAACGTCACAAATTATTTTATGGTTATATACTTAAGTGTAGTTACTATAATGTAGGAAACATAACAGCAATTTGCACACAGCAAGCCCCTGCAAATGACAGTGTGAAAATGACTGGATAATCACTTTTAGTGATGTTAATTAAAGCATAAATATTGGCCAGGACTTCAAGGGTAAATTATCTGATGTTATAAACAGTGCCACAGTGCCTTTGACATCCACCCAACAGAGTGCAGACAGCACCTTTGACACTGCAGCACCACCTCAGCACTGCACTGGAACTGCAACATAGAATTTTGTTCTCAAAAGTTTGGAATGGCACTTGAACACAGAACCTTCAGATTCTGAGGCAAGGTTGCTACATACTGAGCCACAGATGAATGTACGACTGTTGATGATCGAATGGAAAAAATTTAATTCAAAAAAATTAATGGTACAAAGGGTGAATGGTTATGGACTGAATCTTACAGAAAGCTCTTGCTACAACTTTCTGTAAAATAAGCCAGATCATATCCTCATCTTAATAGAGGGATCTAATTCAATATTCACTGATGACGAAGGCGGCCATTTGATCCATCGAATGTATGCTAGCTCCAGGAGCAAATGCATCAGTCCTTTTCTCCCAGTAATTTCCACTAATCTATCCTCCTCTTATGCCCATTAACACCCCAAACCCATGATTGTTCCATCGCCCTCCTACAACCAGGGGTAATTTACAGTGGCCAATTAACCTAGCAATCAGCACGCTATTGGGATTTGAGAGGAAGCTGGAGCATTCAGGGCAGTCGCATGCAAGCTCCACACCATAGCATTGGAGGTCAGAACGAAAGCCAAGTTGCTGGTGCTGAGGGACAGCAGCAGCAGTCCCCGAGCCACCACTGTGCTGCCCATAAGAGAGTACACCCAGCAGCAGGCGAGGACCAAGCACAGGGCATACAGTGTCCGACACCTTAATGTTTTAATCCAGTGGAAATGCTGTTCAACTAGATACTGGCGAGTAAGGAAACACTAATGTGCCGAATGACAGGATGCTAAATAAAGACTATTTGGTTTTAATAAAAAACTGACAATACTAGGCAATAAATTAGATCCAATGATCATAGAGTCACACAGCATAGAAACAGGTTCTTTAGTCTATTAAGTCCATGTTGACTATCAAGTACTCATTTACATGGGTACCATTTTATTCTCCCACTTTCCCATTAACTGCCCTACACACTCGGGACAATTTACAGTGGCCATTTAACCTACCAACCTGCAATCCTTGGGACGTGGGAGGAAATCCTGGGAGATAGAGGAAACCCACGCCGTCACAGGGAGAACATGCAAACTCCACACAGACAGCACCAGAGTAAGGATTGGACCCGGATCCCTAGAGCTGAGAGGCAGCGGCTCTACCAGCTGCACCAGTGTGCCATGGGTGATTTGGGGCTGTGCCTGATCATTGTACAGTTTTGGTAAAATGAATAAGGATTGGATTCAGTGTTCCTCTGATGACCTGCCAACATTAATCATTGAGGCTCAAATGGTCACATGAATAAGGAACCAGGTAACACTGAGGGGGAAAGAGGAAATGGAAAAGCTGCAGTGATACATGATCATGCCACCCTGGCCGTTCCCTTTCCTCTCTTCTACCTTCTCAGAGAAGATACAGGAGTTTGAAAGCTCGACCAGACTCAAGGACAGCTTCTTCCCCACTTCTAAACCAAACACCTCCTTCACATCCCCTTCCCAGTGGTGCTGCCACATTCTTGAACCCTGAATTCTACCTCTTCCGTTATTATCCCTTTCGTGTTTCTTTTTGCACTATTCCGTTGTTTTGCATTTGTCGCTGTATTTATTCTTCCCATGTACACTGTTTACTCTGCGAGCTTTATGCAAGCAAGGAATTTTCATTGCACCCTGGTGTATATGACAATAAACTAATCTGAATCATCTTAAAAGGAGCTAAAACTGACTAACAACAAGAGTTGAAACAAGTTTTTAAATGTAAAAGGGGACTTTGGGATTTCTAGTCCTATTTTTCAGTACAGGAACTGCTTTGTAATGCATCCTTCCTATAATATTAACCGATGAAGCCAGTCCCGCAAAAGAAATTTCAATTCAAAACAATCAACCTCCAATTTAGAAGATAGAGTTTTGCACTTCCGTTGTGGCATTTTAAATACTGGTTACATGTACTCACATTAGTCCAAAGGTATCCATAATAATACTTCAAGTGGAACACATGGAATTGAATAACAATTACAATCTTTGAAAGACATTTGGACAGGTACATGGATAGAGAAGGTTTAGAGGGAATATGGATCAAACGCAGGCAAATGGGACTAGCTCAGACAGATATCTTGGTTGGGACACACAAGTTGGCTGAAGTCTGTATGACGCCATAAGCCCATCATGGCCTGCAAAAATGACCAATAACCTCGTCAAGTTAATAAAAAGACAAATCTCAAAACAAAACAGGTTTATGTCCTCAGTACGTCCCAAAGCACTTCACAACAAATCAATCACTCATAAAAATGCATTCACTGTTGGGGCATGGATGGATATAGAAAGCCAAACTGTAAAATAAAAGATCAATTATTCTGTTTTAGGAGGTAGATATTTTTCACACACTGGGAGGCATCTGATCTTCCTGGAATTGTCCCATCTATGATTTTTAAGTCCATGGGAGAGGACACCAGCTTAATGTCAGAAACTTGACACCTCCAACAATGTACCAAGGCCTGAGTACCAAACTGCAATGCCATCCTGCTTCTCAGCATTACCAGAGAGCATTCACACTAAGCTAAGCTTCCATTAAAATAAATATAATTAAAACTGAATTGAATTCACCAATCCCAGTTGGTGAAATTAGATATCTTTATTAGTCACATATACATCGAAACACAGTGAAATGCATCTTTTTGCGGAGTGTTCTGGGGGCAGCCCGCAAGTGTCGGCACGCTTCTGGCACCAACATAGCACGCCCACAACTTCCTAACCTGTACGTCTTTGGAATGTAGGAGGAAACCCACATAGACACGGGGAGAACGTACAAACTCCTTACAGACAGCGGCAGGAATTGAACCCGGGTCGCCGGTGCTGTAAAGCGTTACGCTAACCGCTACACTACCGTGCCTGTACTGTACATGGACACTAACCATCTATTTAAAGGTGTGTTCAACATTGCTAAGATGAAGCAGCCATTTATCTCAGTGCTGTGTGTGGGATGTATTTACCAAGTTACGACCATGACTCTGCCTCAGAAATATTTAATTGGCACTGAAGCGCTTTGGAACATTCCAGCAACGGGCAGCTACTGCCTCAGAGCTCCAGTGGCCGAGGTTCGGTCTTGATCTTCGGTGCTGTCATTGTGGAGTTTGCACTTTCTACAGTGGCCACATAGGTTTCCTCCAGGTGCTCCAGTTTCCTTCCCCATCCCAAGGGCACATGGGCTTGGTAGATGTAGTACAAGTTGGTAGTGTGTTGGTGAATGGTAGAATCTGGGAGGACAGTTGATGGGAAAGAGGGGAGATTAAAATGGGATTAGCGTCAATGGGTGCTCAATGGCTGGCATAGACTCGTTAGGCCTATGGACCTGTTTTGGTGTTTATGACTCTATGAATACCAAAAAGTGTTAAATAAATGCAATGTCTTGATCTTTAATACTGGACTACTTCAAGCAAGATTTTGTGACATTGGAAAATACCCCAAAAGCCAATAGCAGTGATAAGATATATGAAAAATGGATTAAACAATTAAGTCCCATTCGAACGTAATACTAGGCCAAACCATCTGGCAGGTGAGAAGTGCTACAAGTAACACAACAGCATCATCTTTATCCTTTCAAGTTATTGGCTCTTCAGTGAAGGGTTGGGCGATTATTAGTTTATTTGTTATTGTCACATATACCGAGCTACAGTGAAAAATTTTGTTTTGGATGCCTTCCATACAGATCATTTCATTACAACAGTGCATTGAGGTAGTACAAGGGAAAACAATAACAGAATGCAGAATAGAGTGTTTCAGTTACAGAGAAAGTGAAGTGCAGGCAGACAATAAGGTGCAAGGCCATGACGAGGTAGATTGCGATGTTAAGAGCTCATCTTATTGTACGAGGGGACCGTTCAATAGTCTTATTCAACAATGGGATAGAAGCTGTCCTTGAGCCTGGGAGTACGTGCTTTCAGGCTTTTGTATCTTCTGCCCAATGGGACAGGGGAAAAGAGAGAATGTCCAGGGTGGGTGGGGTCTTTGATTATGCTGGCTGCTTTACCGAGGCAGTGAGAGTGTAGACAGAGTCCATGGAGGGGAGGATGGTTTCTGTCATGTTCTGAACTGTGTCCACAATCATGGCCCTGATGGAAACTAAAACAGTAATGCTATCTAGATAGTCATTCCAGGTTTTAACCAGAGACACAATTTAGGGAGAAGAGTAACGTAACCTGCTTCTGAGCTTGGAACTATGCCAAATTGTACAACTACTGACCATAATTTCTGATACTGTGTCAGGTAATGCAAACTCAAAAAAGAAAAAAAAAATTGAAATAAAATCATACAGACATATCTATGAAAGGTGAATGATTTCCTAAAGAAAAATCACCTTCTTGAATAGAAACTGACAATGCTGTAAAAGCTCAGCAGGTCAGGCAGCATCTGTGGGAAGAGAAACAGTCAATGTTACGGGTCTGTAACCCTTCATCCGAGTTCTGAGAAAGGGTCACAGACTCAAAATGTTGACCGTTTCTCTTCCCAGATGCTGCCTGACCTGCTGAGTTTTTCCCCGAGCCTCTGCTGTTTTTTCATTTTCACCTCCTTGAATAGGTCTTGTATATGCCAGGCAAAGTGACATGGTTCTGATGGAACTTGCCACCACATCCTGTCCTTAGAAAGCAAGGAATATGTTGAGCACATTTACTTTCAGTACATTACTCTAGAAATCCCAATGTTCTCAATAAGATTTGACCAAGTATGTTTGTATAACCTGCTCTCCAATTTAAGTAGATCATGGTTACTCTGTGACAAATCGATCTACCTGCAGTTACACTATTTCCCTTCATGTCCCAACCTAACAAAATAAAATCTACCACAGTCTTGAAATCTCCAAGTGACCTGGAATCTACAGCCCTTTGAACGAGGGAATTCCGGACTTTTATTAACCTCTGTGTGGAAAAACTGCTTTGGAAATGTAGTTTAATTTTAAATCTGTATGTAGTGGTCATGGATCTGTGGGGAACACTCACTCCTCTCAGTCAAAGGATTTGAGGAATCATGTCCCGCTCCAGAGATTCAAATACCAGAACTCAGACTGAACCTCTGGTGCATTACTGAAGGAACACTTCACTATTGGAGGAGGCGTCTTTTGGATAGGATATTAAATCTGATGCTGCAGGTCAACTTGAAATATCCAGTGACACACACCTCAAAAAACAGAGTTATCCTCTGTGACATGACCAAATTTTATCTCTAAGCTAATATTGTTCAAACAGATTATCTACTCATTATCACTTTGACTGTTTCCTACATTTCAATGGTGACTACACTTCAAAATTGCTTAATTATTTCTGAAGCATTTTGTGCTGATGTAAAGGCACAATATAAATGAAAGTGTCTCTTCCATAATTTCCCTCACCAAACTGTTTCTTTATATTTACTCACTGTTTTAAATACCACCATTAGGTTACACTGCAAGAGAATACAAGCCAAGTTTCACAACAGACAAATGTAGCAAACTGAAATTATTTGTAAGAATTTAATAAATAAACTTTAATTGTGAACAGTCTTTTAATAAATGGTTTTGATTGACTGTAAAGCTCCCTTGCTCAGTCTCAGTAACATCATACCATTGATGGAGACTAAAACAAGAATGTGGATGGAATATCTGGTGACTCAACAGATGCAGTATTAACCAGCTGGTACCTATAAAGAAAAAGTGATTGAGACAGAGGAAAGAGGCAGAGGACAACACATGGCCAAGAGGAAAAAGAGAGGAGAAAGAGAGGACTAATGAATCAGATTTTGCTGTAACCATAACAGTGAAGCTGTCAGTCTGCATTGCTACTAATGCACAAATTGGAGCAATTTCCACCAACTGCACTTAATTAATTAACCAATTGGACTGAAGAATTAGAAAGCATGTCTGAACTGGAAATCTAGTGTATATAACTTAATACCAAAACACACTTTAACATTGAAATAAAGAGATGAAAGAAGGGATTTTGTGAAATTTGAGACCAAAAGAAAATCCAAAAACAATTTTTTTAAAAAATTTGGAACAATAATTCTGGTAAAGTGTATGGAATGCAACATTACACTTGAGTATAGTTATACTCAGAAAAAATGCAAGTTGATGTCTGAGTTGCCCTGTTTCTTTGGAGACTCCATTACGATGAAATCTCACAGGGAAACTCACAAATTAAACATGTGGAACTAATTGCACTAACCAACATGATAGTCACTAAAACCACAGGAAGTATCCAGGTCCAGGCCATCCCAAGTAAAGAAAACTTCCGGCATTTAAATTTTAATTACTGACAAACCACCCCTGTGGCCCTGAAAATTAAGTTTTACAAGCACACAATCTTATCCCATCAGCTGTTAAGTTAAATGAAAAACTCCCAAAATATAAACTTACTCTTAATGCAAGGATTTCTTTCTCTCTCTATTTAATTTTATAGTTATTTGATAATCAATTAAATCTCTCAATTTACACAACTTGGTTCAGATGGTGCTAATCAATCATAATATTGGTTAAGGGGATATGCAGCTCACAATATTTACTGCACAGTGTGCTGCATCAAAATGTTTTTTCAATCATGAGCACGATGCCACAGGAAGTGTCTGCACACAAGTGGTGATGCAATGACTGGCCAGTAACATCTGGTCAGCACCGATCACCAAATTTGAAGTTCCAATCAACATTAGCAATTTTCATTTCACTGCTTCGTGTGTCACATTACTTCTTGTAGCACCTTTGTCAACCTTCCACATTCTGCTTGCAATACCCCAATGGTTACAAATTAGCACAACTGAATGACTGAGCAATGTCCCGAGGGTCCCGCAGGAATGTATTAAACATCTTGAGGCAGAGATTAGGTCTCTGCTGTATGCATTAAATGGGAACTATATGAGTGCATCGCGTACATCTCAAATTCTGAATTCCACTTCAGAACTTGAGATGTTTTAAAGCCAATTTTGTTACAAGTCAAAGTAGAAAAACAGCAAATCAGAATTGGAGATGAGTCACGTAGCGATCAAATACAAACTGGGTACAGGGCTCAGTAGTCTTGAGCAGTCCTTACACAGTTAATTGGACATCAGCAACAGCAGCACTCTCACTCCAGATGCATGACAGAAGGATTACTTTTGGGGTTGATCACTGACAGTGTTTGAGGAATGCAGAGGTGTCAATGGGTTATAGGGCTTGAGGACATTGCAGAGATATTGGGGAATGGGACCATGAAGAGATTCAAAAGCAATTAATAAATAAAGCTCTCAGTAATAATTTGTGAGCTTCCTTCACAACATTCCCCACACAAGAAGATAAGAAATAGCAGCCCTTGTGCTTGTCCCACCAATCAATACATCAGCTTCACTTTCCTGCACTAACATCATACTCCACAATTCCTTTAATATCTAAAAATCTATCAACCTCTATTTTAAATATACTCAGCAATTGAGCCCCA
Organism: Pristis pectinata; assembly: GCF_009764475.1. NCBI lineage: Eukaryota > Metazoa > Chordata > Chondrichthyes > Rhinopristiformes > Pristidae > Pristis > Pristis pectinata. The sequence goes on from NC_067406.1 coordinate 134,737,462, forward strand.
TAGGCTTATTAGGTAGAGAATTCCAAAGACTTGTCACTCTCTGGGTGAAGAAATTTCTTCTCATGTCTGTCCTGAAAGGTTGATGCTTATTTTGAGATAGGTACCCCTTGCTGTAGACTCTCCAGATAGGGAAAACATCATTTCTGAACCTACCCTACAGAGAACACAGCTTTATGGATAATGCCACGGGAGATCATTAATAGGTATCTGATCTGCCTTGGCAACCAATCCAGGATAGTTTATTCAACAAAGTTATTTCTTACTATGGCCAGCAAGTGAGGTAAAAATAAATTAGCCATGATGAAATGGTGGAGCAGACTCGATGGGCTGAATGGCGAGCAACACAAACATTGGTTAAGATATTTCCTTTCACTAGTTAATTGGTGAATCATCACCAATTAAATCACCTCACTCCAGATGTATGAGAGAAGGATTACTTTTGGGGTTGATCAAGGACAGGGTTAGGGAGGTGCAGAGATGTCAATGGGTTATCGGGCTAGAGCAAAATTGTGGAGGTATTGAGGGATGGTGCTATGGAGGGTTTTGAAGACAACTACAAGAACCTTTCTGAAAAAAAAAATCAACATGTTTCATAGTCAATGCAGTTAGCAATACAGAATCAGAGCAATACAGCACAGAACAGGCCCTTCGGCCCAATTTGTCTATGCCAACCAAGATGCCCATCTAAGCTAGTCCCATTTGCCCACATTTTGCCATTACGCCTCTAAACCTTTCCTATCCACGTACGCTTCCAAGTGTCTTTTAAATGGTGTTATTGTACCTGCCTCAACCACTTCCTCTGGCAGCTCATTCCATACACGCACCACCCTCTGCATAAAGACATTGCCTCTCAGGTCCCTTTCAAATCTTTCCCCTCTCAAATTAAATCTATGCCGCCTAGTTTTCGATTCCCTTTCCCTGGGAAAAAGGCTGTGTGCATTCACCCTATCTACGCCCCTCATGATTTAATACACTTCTATAAGGTCACTCCACAGTCTCCTATACTCCAAGGAATAAAGTTCTAGCCTTCCCAACCTCTTCCTATAACTCAGGCCCTCAAGTCCTGGCAACATTCACATAAATCATCCCTGCACTCTTTCCAGCTTAATGATGCCTTTCCTATAACAGGGTAACCAAAATTGTACACAATACTCCAGGTGTGGCCTCACCAACATCTCATACAACTAGAACATGATATCCCAACTCATACTCAATGCCCAGACTGATGAAGGCCAGCAAGGATGATGCAAGCCTCAAGGAAAGATGCAGGTTTGATGCAAGTTAGAACACAGGGAATCAGAGTTTTGGATTGCCCCATTATACAAAGAGAACAACTCTGCTGGTCATGGAGCCATTGGTGAGAGTACTGGGAGCAGATGAACTGAGGCAGAGGCAGATTTAGGCGTTTTGGAGGTGTATGTGATACCACGGATTGGTGGCCTGAAACTCATAATGCCATCAAATCTGACCCCAAGGCACTTTCAGACAGCTGCCAAAGACAGTGGATAGGAAGGGGTGGGGGTGGAACAGTGATTAGATCCACTGCTCTCAGCACCAGAGACCTAGGTCCAATCCTGACCTCTGGCACTGTCTGTGTGGAATTTGCACACTCTCTCTGTGACTCCACGGGTTTCCTCCCACATCTCAGAGGGCAGATAGGTTCCTTGGCCACTGTGAATTGCCCTAGTGTTAGGGGAGTGGTAAAATCTGGTGGTGGGGGCAGATGATGGGAATGTGGGGAAAATTTTTAAAAAATGGAATTAATGTAGGATGAGTGTAAATGGGTGGTTGATGGACGCAGACTCAGTGGGCTGAAAAGGCCAGTGGCCCTCTGACAGTGGATAAGCAATGGAATTCATGAGACCTAAACGTACTAGCTTTGGTCTATAAACATATAGTTGAAGGAAATTCCTGTACATCTAGCACTACCTGTTGCAAGTTGACTGACAAATTAGAGAGAGAGTGAAGAGGTAGAGCTGTAGTTTTGCCAGTTTACTTGAGGTTGCCGAGGGGCATCGTGTAGAGAATAACGAGGAGGGAGCAGGAAGAGAAGCCATTGCTGACAATTGGACCAATAAGAAGGGAATCAAATGAGACCAGTCCTTTTCCCTGGTATTCTAGGCCATATCTGTAATGGTAAAGTGGCAAATAAGAAACAGATTTCTTATTTGCTGTGTGAAAACTAGCTAATTTACACTTCTAAAACATTCAGTGTTCTGAAAAGTGCTTTGCGAAATTGGAAGGTCATTAAAGATGTATATAATTGCAAGCTCTTTCTTACTTTGCCTTTCATTCTGAACCCCCTTGTTCACTGATAACACTGTAACTGAAAGAGTAATACCAAGAATCAATCACCAAGTAATTAATGAATGAATTCTTGTGAAGCGATGGGCCAATCTCAAAACTATAAAACATTTTGTGAGCGGGAATAAGCTGATAAGTCTTTTAAAAAAAAAACTATTAAAACCAGACTTCCTTTTGCTGAGGCATTGTGTGGAAAACGTGCAACAGATACTATAAAAGGATGGGATAACCCAAATTAGAAGCCAGGGAGATTTACTAAATATATTTTATTTCTGTGGTGATTAATCACCAATAAGTGAAGATTTTATGAATGAGCAACAGGAACACGAAACAAATCGAACCCTCTCTCCGAAGGGGAGAAACAGGTAATGATTCAGTGCAGTGGCCTTTCAAACAGGAAGTTAGACACACAAGTTTTAAGCAAGTGCAGAATCAAGGGTTGGAGAGGGATGGAGAAGGTCTATAACAGGATGAAACATAGAAGAGACTAACTTTCAAAAGAGATAGAACAGAATAGCACAGCGACAGGCCCTTCGACCCACATTGTCTGTACCAACCATGATGCCAAATTAAGCTAATCCCTTTTGCCTGCACATGATCCATATCCCTGCATATTCATGTGCCTATCTAAAAGCCTCAAATACCATTGTTGTATTTGCTTCCAATACTATCCCTGGCAGCCCGTTCCTGGCACCTACTACGTACTTCTCCTTTAAACTTTCCTCCTCTCACCTTAAACGCATGTCCTCAAGTATTTGAATGATGGTGCTACACGAAAGGGCTAATTAACAGGACTAGTGGAGAAACTAGGAAGTGTAAACTTGAGCAGCAGAACCACTATCCCAAATTGTTACATTTCATTACATTGCCATACTTGACAAATTTCAATTTGGGATGGGAATTAAGGAAAACCCACACAAATGAAATAGATGAGTGACTGGATCAGGTCAAAGACTGCACAAAGTGTAGCATTCTACAACGCAACCATACATTGTTTTATTTTAACCAGTCCTCCTGCTGTGACCGTGCTCGATAACATGCTTCCTGCCCCCTTTCCTCCAATAACACGTGGCTTCGTTGGACATTTTAGCAACTCAGTGAAAATTTTCCGAGTGACAGCTGATGTAATCCAAGTCTTACACCAGCCAATGTCACCTTAGCGAGAGCGAGGTCAGGCAAGAGTAATTGCAGCCCAAGGCTGTGTGCTGTTGGACTCTCCATGCTTCCAATCAAGTTACAGCAGCCCTTTCCTGGCTACTCAACCAAATAACACAGTTCTTCTGCTGCCGAGAGATGAAAGGAGGACAGTGTGGCGCAGTGGTGCAGCTGCTGCCGCCTCGCAGCTCCAGTGACCCCAGTTCAGTCCTGACCTCTGGTGCTGCCCGTGTAGAGTTTGCATGTTGTCATTGCCACCGTGTGGGTTTCATCCTGATGCTCCAGTTTCCTCCCATATCCCAAAGACATGCAAGTTAATTGATTACTGCAAATACCCCTAGTGTAATGGGGAATGATAGAATTGGGGGGGGGGGGGGGGTGGGGGGGAGAGGGGGAGTGTGGAGGTGATGGGAAGGGGGGGGGGGGGAGGGAAAAACAAAGTGGGACAAATGAAAATGGACGATGAATTCTATGGAGGTTATATTAGTGGTAAGCACTGGCTGTGCAGGAAAATGTCAGGTGCATATCTCCTACCCATCCTGATGATTCTGAACTCAGGAGCTACCTGATCATGAAGGTGCATCATGAGGCTGCCCAGTAGTGGCCTTGAGAAGAGCAATCAACTCATGGCCACTTTCAGCCCTTAACCTTCACCAAGACATCCATGGTGGGTTTATACTGTCCAGCTGTTAACTCTGGTTCTCTCTCCACAGATGCCATCTGACTTGCTGGGTAATGTCAACATTTTGGTTTTCCAGCATCTGCAGTTTGATTTTCAGTTGGACTGTACAAGTTGGCTGATCACAGAACCCAGTTGTTAACAGGTAAAATAGACAACTGATAAGAAAGGCAGACAATGATGGAGCTTCTAGGAAAGAAATGGTTCACGAAGGTCTCAGGTTGTTATCCTTGGAAATAGAGGAGGTAAAGGGGAGATTTATTGGAGAGGTTCAAAATCAAACGTTTCAATTTACTTGAATTAGGAGAATTTACTTTTAGGGGCAAAGCAACTTGTAAGAGAATCTGAAGTGAACCAGAGGGAAGGAAAGGAACATGGGCAAGTGGTTATGATCCACAATCCACTGCCTGAAATGCTGGTGAAAGAAGATTCAATCAAAAGGGGATTGGATATAAATGAAGGCAGGGCAGGGAAATACAGGGCTTAAAGAGAGGGGACATGGGACTTATTGGAGAGCCCTTGTAAAGAGCTGGCACAGGTACAGTGATCTGAATCTCTCTCTTCTGTGCCATATCATTTAATGGAGTAGGGACTATTAGTCATAGAATCACACAGCATGGAAACAGGACCTTCAGCCCAACTCATCCATGCCCTATTACTGCTGGCAATGTTAAGAGGACCACTTCCTTCTCTCAGGAGGGCAGGCAAGTTTCTGCAGGTATGACCTGGGTGCCTTGTAGTGATGTGACAGCCACAAGTAGACAAGGTGACCCAAACACTCCAGTGTAACTTCATGGGCATGGCAGACCATCAGATTCAGTTAACCCTGGCACTCCCTCCATTCAAATAGCTCAATTTTCAACTTTGACTCAAGGGAACAAAGGGCAGATTTTTAGTTACAGAAGAAAACAGTTGCACTTCAATCAGCAGAAGGTGATTGTTAATGGGAAGAAAGATGGCTCTTTAGGAATCCAAAACACATTGGTGTTCTTCATTGTCAAGGAAATTAGCATCAAGTTTGTTGATGATACAAAGACAAATGCTGATGTTAGTATCTTAGATAAGTAAAAAGTACGACAGATCTAAGGGAACTGGGGCAAAACTTAGCTGCTGATGGAGATCATTTAACATGCTTTAAAAGCAGCATGTTCAACAAAAGCCAAACACAAAAGAGAGCACAAAGGGTTTTGAATTCAAATCTATTGGGTGAGACAAGGAGAAAGGTTTTATAACCTTAAGGCTCACTGCCAGCACTGCATAGTCATTGATAAAAGCACTGACATCCAAGAAAGCATTGCCGAGGTAAAAGGCAATTACTTTTAGTCTTCTACTCTTCCATTGCAATAAGACATTTGACATAGAAAACCACATGCCAGCCAGTGCAATACTCAGGCTTTTCCATGAAACAGAAATTTAAGTAGGGTGATAGATAGATATAGCATGGAACCAGTTCCTTCAGCGACCACGTCCACACCAACCATCAGCCACCCATTTATACTAAACCCTACGTTAATCACATTTTTCATCCCCCTCCACATTCTTATCAATTCCTCCCAGATCCTACCACTCACCTACACAGAAGGGGCAACTTACAGTGGCCAATTAACCTACCAACCTGCATGATGTGAGAGGAAACCAGAGCACCCAGAAGAAAGCCATGCAGTCACAGGGCGAACATGAAAACACCACACAGAGGGTACCAGAGGTCAGGATTGAACCCGGGTCTCTGGCACTGTGAGGCACCGGTTCTACCAGCCTCATCACTCCGCTGAGTAGATCTGGAAATCAAACCTTATTTCGTCTAAGCCCATGCAGAGTATTCTGTTTGCCCTGTTGCTTAAATAAGCATTGATGTTATTTGACTCTTTTTCCAAGTCGATTATAGTTCTGGAATTTCAGGATTAGTGTTCGCCATCTTACAATCCAGAATTCATGGATTTTCTGGAACTAATAGCTAGATTCTCACCAACTTTCTCACAATCTTTTTGATGGGAAAATGCAGAACATATTGTGGTATAACTGAGAGGAGAGTTGTTTGGCCAAGGCACTTCCAATCCTGTCATAAACAAACAAATGATCATTTCTCCCAGTTCTGTTCAAAGCAGCTTGCTCCCTACAAACAAGGTATCAACTTTTCCTCCAACGATGTCCAGTCTTCCAATCTACTTCATTGGCCTTGATGTCTTGGGCTCATGAAAGGTGCTACGTTAGATTTTTTTTCCAAACAGAAATTAAACATAGATCTGTCCAATAAATCCTTCTGTTCCATCATTCCACCACGATTTCTATTTTTGCTTTCTACTGACAATTGAAGTACCAAGATTGCATGCAAGGAGAATAACGCACAGGAACAATGAGGGGGAAAGAAAGTGAAGAGATGGGGAAAGAAACTTAATTTAAATAAAAATTAAACCCAATTATATTCAAGGCAATTTAATTCCATGGTGAACCACTTTGCATTGGAAAAAGTCACTCAAACACGAAGAACTAGTTGTCATTGTCAATACAGGCCCTATTATCATGACTAATGCTAAGTTTTTTTTGCAAACAAACATTGTCAAATTCCATCATGTATTGGGTGTTGAATCTCTTAATCAGAATTGAAATATAACAATACCAACAATTGGACAGTAACTTTCTGTATTTACAATACAGCTTCTCTATTTACTATAACTAAATGAAACTGTGCCCACATGCAACAAGACCTGGACAACATCCAAACTCATCTGATAAATAACAAGAAACATTTACACCATAGAAGTCCACACTATGGCCAAATATGAGACACTAACCACCTCCCCATGACATTTAATGGCATTAACAGTCACAAAACCTTCCGCAGTCAATCATCTCACTATGGACCAGCAACCCACCTACACCAACCACGTAAATACTCTGCCTGCTGAAGCAAATTAGAAGCTTGGTATTGTACTGTAAATGCCTTACCTCCTAACTTCCCAAATTCTCTAAACCATCTACAATTCAGATATCAGGAGTGTTATGGAATATCCCTTAAATGTCTGGATGATTATCTGGAAACATAACACTACCAAGGACAAAAGAGACTACTTGACTAGCACCAAATCCACCAGCCCAATCATTCACTCCCTCGACCATGGTGCTCTGTGCCCAGTATGCATCAACTACTGAATACACAGGAGCAACTCACCAAACTTTCTTTGGCAACTCTTCCCAAGACTCGCCCTACCACTGGGAAGGACAAGAGTTTATGGGGCATGGGAAGACAATAGCCACAAGTCTCAAAGCACCCTGATATTCCCAAATTTTCTAGAAGCATTGTACTTAAGTCGTGGACCTTCTCAATTAGGAACTTTTTACCACACGGACTACAGCATATCAGAAAGAAAGCTCATCACCATATATTTTTTTTTATATATGGATGAAAACAACAAATAACAATACCCCGACAGATACTCAATGGACCAATGCACACTGTTGTTAACACCAAACAACACAGGTCCAGGTGTAGAAGTGATGGTCCCAGAAAAAAACTGGTAACAATGAAAAATTACAGAATTGAAAAATGCTTTCAGAGGATTTGTGAGCATTAATCTGAAGCATCTGCTCTCTTTCTCTCACCATAGATGCAGCATATGACCTGTTGAATATTTCTAGCATTTTCTATTTTTGTTTCAATTTACTAACATCTACAGTTTTTTGGCTATTGTGACATTAATGAAGATCGAGACGCAAGAGACTGCAGAAGCTGGAATCTGGAGTAACACACAAAATGCTGTAGGAACTCAGCAAGTCAGGCAGCATCTGTGGAGGGAAACGGACAGTCGACATTTCAGACCCTTCATCCTAAAATATTAACCTCCAGTGTTCAGATTACAGCACTCACTGTTTCCTGCTTATCAGCCAACATCTATTCATCAGTGCAATTTTCAACAGTCTTCTTGAGGAGTGTGAGGATTCGGGGTGGGAGGATCAAGACTTAATGTTTCTCCAGAAAGTACAGAATTATGTAATTTTCTGGTGCCAAGTCCCATGAGGCCTCCCAATAGCATTTAATAAATAATTATGACACAACCTCTTGTTTCCTGGATATGGTTTTCTTTCACTGATGCAATGACAAAGGCAGCACACCAGCAGCTCTACTTCGTTAGGAGTTTGAGGAGATTCAGTATCGCTATTACAGCACCAGTGAACTGGGTTCGATTCCAGCCACTGTCTGTAAGGAGTTTGTACGTTCTCCCTGTGTCTGCGTGGGTTTCCTCCAGGTGCTTCGGTTTCCTCTCACACTCCAAAGACGTATGGGTTAGGAAGTTGTGGGCATGCTATATTGGCGCTGGAAGCGTGGCAACACTTGCGGGCTGTTCCCAGAACACTCTATGCAAAGGATGCATTTCACTGTTCTGATGTATGTGTGACTAATAAAGGTATCTTATAAAAATTTCTACAGGTGTACAGAGGAGATCATTCTGACTGGTTGCATCACAGCCTGGTATGGAGGATCCAATGCACAGGATTGCAAGAGGCTGCAGAGGTTGTAGACTCAGCCAGCTCCATCAGGGGCACAATCCTCCGCACCATCAAGGACCTCTTCAAGAGGCAGTGCGTCAAGAAGGCAGCTTCCATCCCTAAGGACCCTCACCATCTGGGACATGCCCTCTTCTCATTACCATCGTTGGGGGAAGACATACAGGAGCCTGAAGAACCACACTCAATGATTCAGAAACAGCTTCTTCCCTCCACCATCAGATCTCTGAACTGTCCATGAATCCATGAACAATACCTCATTATTCCTTTCATTTCCACTATATTTATTTATTTTTGTAATTTATAGTATTTTGCAGCAGCAGTAAAAAAAACAACATATTTCACATCATTTAAGTGTGTGTGTATCTTATTTTCTTCCTAATGATGCCTTAGCTCTCTTCCATTTCCATCCACAATGACATCAGGGTCAAGAGTTAAACCTTCAGGAGCCTCAGAACAATGGAACATGAGACAACACAGTGTAAAAACTTTAGCTGAATCACTTGCAACTGATGCACCTTCCACTCCACTGTGTAGAGGAGATAGTGAGGAAGGAAGAAGAGAGGACAACAGCAGCAGGGGAGCGAGGGAGAAATGGATGTAGTGAATGAATAAGGGAGTAACGATGATAGACAATGTAAAGTGGGAGGGGTTAACGTGGAACATGACCAGATGGGCCAATGGAGACACAGGAGATTGCAGATGCTGCAATCCGGAGCAACAAGTAATCTGCTCGAGGAGCTCTGGTCCTGATGCAGGGATTTGATCCAAAACAGTGACAATTCCTTACCCCAACACAGATGCTGGGGAAACACTGAATTCCTCCAGCAGATTGTTTGTTGCTCCAGATGGGCCAACGGTTTGCTCCTGTGCAATGTTATTCCAAGTAATATTCAGTTAGTGAAATCTGTGGAATGTATTTCAACAACTGCACTGATAACTGAAGATGTTGCCTTTCAAATAAGTTGTCATTTGCACATTTTGGCTTTTAGATTTAGAAAGAAAATATGTAATGCTACATTTGCAAAGTAATCTTTTTTAAAAACTGTCAAATTCTTCTCCTTATTGCTATACTCACCAATCTTGACAATTTGCCTGATAACTAGTCATAGAACGTAACAGCACAGTAAGGCCCTTCGGCCCATGATGTTGTGCCGACAGTTTATCCTGCTCCAATGTCTATCTAAGCCTTTCCTCCTACATTACTATCATTCATGTGACTAGCTAAGAGTCTTTTAAATGTCCCTAATGTACCTGACCCCACGACCTCTGCTGGCAGTGCGTTCCACGCACCCACCACTCTGTGTAAAAAAACTTACCTCTGACGTCCCCCTCATACCTTCCTCCAATCACCTTAAAATCATGCCCCTTCATGTTAGCCATTTTCACCCTGGGAAAAAGTCTGACTGTCCATTGATAATTGCACTACCAAAGTGTGTTGACATAATTGGATCCATGATTTCAAAGATCTCAATCAGCCCAACAATCCTCTGGTGATCTCTGTACTTTTCCCACACTGCTCCACGTCTGGCCTTTTGCGAACCCCTTCCTTTAAATCCCTCGTCCAATTGAAGTTCTGCCTTTGGATGGGAAGGCCTCAATCTCAGGAAACCCATCTTTTGACCTTTACTATGTTCTGTAAAACCTCTCTGATAAGCATCTGCTTTAATAACTCAGTGCAGCTCAAGGTTAAACTCTATTTCATTCCATTCCTGCCTCAGGGAGTTTAACTACATTATACGCAACTTGTTGTTGCGTAACCTTGCTCTACAGATGGCCAGGCAAGAATTAGTGTTCTCCAGATTGCTCTGAATTAGACAAGATCAAACCAGTTACACTAGATCTGGGACAGTCAAAACATGGCTGAAAGCAGAGAACTGAAGAATCCAATTGGCACCACGCCCAGCATTATGGCAATGTCTTGCACACAGCAGTAACCACGCAACCAATAACCATCATGTTCCACTCACAGAAGTGCAAGGTATGTCGCAGCCCCACAAACCACCTGTATGGTGTACAGCTGCATTATTTTTAAACGTACAGCTTTTTCGGAAAGAAAATAAAGGGCATTTCACTTCTAATGATCAAGTAAACCTACTGTCCTGTGCTTTTTATTCATTGACAGATCTGTGCTTACAAATTCACAGCCAGAAAAATCAGATACACTTCAGTCAGTTTACTAACAAATCAAAATGCTAATCGTGCAGGTCACTCCTTATGTGATGCAACATGACCTATTTTCTATTCTTTGAAAACATAAACTTGCATTTGAATATCTTTTCATACCTAAGGTATACCTTAGCTGGTGTACCGTGGCCCTACACCACCTTAGGGTTTATGGCTAAGGTAGTGTAGCAGATTGCAATTGCATGAGACAGAATAGACATGGACTCTATAGTTCTCGCTGCCTCAGTACAGCAGTCAACATGATCAAGGACCCCACCCACCCCAGACATTCTCTCTTCTCCCCCCTCCCATCAGGCAGAAGATACAAAAGCCCAAAAAGCTTTGTTTTCCATGCCATCCATATAGATCATTTCATCACACCAGTACATCGAGGTAGTACACGGGAAGAGCAATAACCGAATGAAGAAGATAGTGTTACAATTACAGAGATAGTGCAGTGCAGGCAGACAATAAGGTGCAAGGCCATTACGAAGTAGATTGTGAGGTCAAGAGTCCATCTTGCCGTACAAGGTGACCGTTCAACAGTCTTATAACAGTGGGATAGAAGCTGTCACCACCAGGCTCAAGCACTTTCTCTGTAACTGTAAACACTATATTCTGCATTCTGTTATTGTTTTCCCTTGTACTACCTCAGTGCATTGATGTGATGAATTGATCTGTATGGATGGCCTGCAAAACAAAAGTTTTTCACTGTACCTTGACACATGTGACAATAATAAACCAATTTACCAATTAAGCACCCTTAAAGGGTAATCTCTGCTTTCCAGACTGGGTGAGACTGCATTGATAGGGCCCTAGTCTTACTTACCCAGTCGTAGCCAGTGCTTGTACCAACATCATTACACCTGGTATCCTTCAAGGATCCATTCTTGACCCATTGTTTGTTCTCAACTGTGTGCTGCCCTCAACAGCATCACCTAAAAATGGTTTTCTCCTGTGTTGGTAACAGCTACATTTGCTCGTCTTCTTCTGTCTCCAGAATGAACTGGACTGTTTGTCACCCAGGTATCATGGTTGGTCCCAAGTTCAGCTTCCAGACACATGCCACCTCCATAGCTCTGTCCTTGGCTCAGCTCTTTAACTTGAAAACCCTCAGTCAGTGAATATTACCTCTTGACTACTCCAGTCCAATCCTGACTGGTCTCCATTACCTTGAAATGTGTGTTCATCTCTCCAAACTGGACAAAATTAAGTATGAAGTAACACACAAACTGCTGTAGGAACTCAGCGGGTCAGGCTGTACTTATGGAGGGAAATGGACAGTCGACATTTCGGGTCAGGACCCTTCATCTGGTCTGAAAGATATAGGGGAGGTAATCAGTATAAAAAGCTGGAGGGAAAGGGTGGAGCATTTCTCTAGCACCCTGTGATTATCAGAATTGGCTCATAATTAAGTAGTTTGTTCCAAATGCTTGCAAGTCCGTCAGGGATCTCTTATTATTGGATCTGTGGAGAAGCATAGGTATCGATGACTCTTTCTGTTGCTCCGGTGTTGTGCATCTTCAAGGCTCAGTTGGCTCAACTAGGGATACAACAGTGCACTGGTTAAGTTACAGCATGCAGGCCATGATACTGACCAATGGGATTACAGTAGAACCAATCTTGGTGAAGACCAGCACCAGCCAAGTAGTGCATCATCGTCTCAATGCTTCTCCCGCTGCGATGTTGTACCTCACCTCCTGCAACCATCCTGTGAGAGTGCAGCTAATCTTCAGAACAGCCACCACATCTAGACCCAAGGTCACCCAAACCTCAGTAGAGCTGCAGTATGCAGATGATGCTTGTGTTTGCCCATGCTCAGAGGCTGCACTCCAAGACATTGTGGATTCATTCACCAAAGCATACAAGAAGATGGGCCTTAACACTCAACATCTGTCTGGCCAAAGTCCCCTACCGAACTTCCCACTGCACTGCACTGCCTTCCAACAATGAAGGTTCATGATGAGACCCTGGCAAATGTGGAGCACTTCCCATATCTCGGGAGCTACCTCTCAGCAGAGAGGACCATTGATGATGAAATCCACAACCACTGTGCAACAGCAGAGCCTTTAGTCAATTTAGGAAAAGGATATTTGAAGATGAAGATCTGAATATCTACTGTGTGACATTAATGATACTCCGTTAACATATCAAAATGTCTCAAGCATTTAGCACCACAAAAGGAGATATTTAGATTAAGGACAAAAATCTTGCTCATTAACTGAGAGAGGTTTTATGGAGCATCTTATAAGAAATTAGAAACAGAGGGGTTTAGGGAGGGATTTCCAGAGGTTTGAACCTTGGCAACTGATGCAACAGCTGCCAATGGCAGGGTATGATAGGGTATATATAATGCACATCCATTGTTTGTGGGACTTGGCTAGTGCTTACTGTGTACAAAAACTAAAATTCCCAACTAACTCATTAGTTTTGAAGCAGTTTGGCAACATGTGATCTGATGCTATGTCACAACTTGAACTCTTTCTTAAGCCAAGTGTAGCTTCCAAAGTGGGCAGGGTACTTTTACATATACTTGTACTGCGTCTGCAAATCACATCTCTGGCAGAGACAGAACTGGTAAACCACGTTGGAAAATACACGTTTATAACCTTTCCATTATCACTGTTATTTTAACTAGGCAGCCTGTCACAAGAAATAGGATCCTGTACATTTAGACATCTGCTAAACTGAAGAGAGAAAGAAATAAAGGCAAAATGCATGATGAAGAGAGATCATTTTGTAGCATTTCACCAACGAGACTACCTTACCCAGACTTCAGACAACTCCAGCCATTTATGCTGCATTTACTTGCTGGTGTCAAACCACGGGGTGTCAACACTATAACATGTAGTAACAACACTATAACTGTGCAGAGTAGAGATGATTAGTCAATTCCCCTATAATTAAGCTTATAGCCACACAACTGTGTGAGTGGGATTGACCTTGACATTAGCTGTTTGCTGAAAGTCAAGCTCCTCCTCACTTCCAAACTCATTGGCTCTATGTCTATAGGCCACCTTTTCCCTCCACCCGATTTCCCCTTGCTGGGATGCAGGTACAGTCAAACGTTAAGTCCACCTGTGCAATAGCTTTCCTGTCATCTAATCTCTCATCATTGGCTGAAGGGAGACACAGAACCGCTGAGCAATAAGGCTCAGAGAACAGATTTTCTGTTTTTCTGGCATTCACATAACCTGAAAACCACAGAGAGAAAAAAATTCCATTTACAATCTCACCATCGGCCACACCGCGACTTTAAGTGAGTAACTTCCCTGAAGGAGCTCTCCCATAATACATCAGTTATCCATGACCTGACCCACCTGACTGCACAATCCACTCAAAACAGCTAATGCTTATCAACAATTGTTGCATTTGTGCAGGTGCCAATTTTCTTCAATTAAGGTTTTGTTTGTGATGTTGCTCACATACGTTTTTAAATCAAGATAATTTTGAAGACATTGACCTCTGCCTTCATACCACCTCACCCCTTGGTTTGACACTGCATTCAGAACTGCAACCTTAAGAGAGAAGAACTTACAATTTAAGAGCCTTTCACGGCTTCGACATTCCAAAATCCCTCACAGCCAATTACATTTCTTCTGAACTGTACTTTCTGTTCAGGTGAAGGTAAAACCAGCAGGCAGTTTGCACATTGCAGCATCCCACTAATAGCAAGGCAGTTGTGTCCAGGTGATCTGATCTTTGTAATGTCAATTGAGGGATCAGTTTTTAAACCAGAAAACTCTATGGCTGGTCTTTCACTCAGCCCTTCTATCTACACTCGAGGGGAGCCAGAGTCTTGTTTTAACAACAAGAAGTCTTGCAACAGTGCTGAACTGCAACAAGGGCCAGGACAATATGTTTAGGTTTATGGAGGACAATAGGAACTTTAGATGTTTGATAGAAAAGCAAAGGAATGGAAGAATGTCTTTGATTTTGATCAATATGATCTCTGTGCACTTATCCTTATTTTATATACAAGATAAATCTATTTTTTTAAAATCTCAATTTCCACATCCTTGGAATGTAGGAGATTGAGGTGTATAAAATCATGCGGGGAAGAGATAGGGTGATTGTACATAGTCTTTTTTTCTGGGGAAGGGGAACTAAAAACCAGAGGGCATTGGCTTAAGGTGAGAGGGGAAAGATTTGAAAGGGACGTGAGGGGCAACTTCTTCACACAGAGGGTGGTGCATATGTGGAATGAGCTGCCAGAGGAAGTGGTTGAGGCAGGTACATTAACAACATTTAAAAGACACTTGGACAGGTACATGGATAGGAAAGGTTTGGAGGGATTTGGGCCAAATGCAGGCAAATGGGACTAGCTTGGTGGGCACCATGGTCAGCATGGACTAGTTTCTATGCTATATGACTCTATACTTTAAGGATTGTGTAGAGAGTCATAAAGTCCACCTACTCTCTCCAGTTGTACCTGACTCTTTCCCTAATAAGGTGAACTATAGAATCATTGACTCGGTAATCAGGCATTTATTACTGCCCATTCCACTACATTCTACGTGGCATACAGTAATAAACCAGCAGCAAGTAGCACTGTCACTCCTGAGTCAGGAACCTGTGAGACTCGAGAACTAGACCCTGACTGCTCTCAGGTTCATTACGTTGACACTGCAGAGGTGGGGTGGTTTTCTTTCTGTCCTGGTTAATCTCTGTCCCTCCATCATTGATCATTAACACATGTTCTTTATCACACTGCTACTTCTGGGATCCTGCTGGGCACAAATTCGAGTTACAGAGTCGGAGTCATTCAGCACAGAAACAGGCCCTTCAGCCCACCACATCCCTGATGACCTTTTTTCCCCATCTACACTAATCTCATTTACCCACGTTAGGACTATGCATTACCACTCTGTTTCCTACATTACCACAGTCATTAGACCTCCTTCCTCAACTGTGAGCTACTTAGGTGCTTATGCAAATACGTCCGTCTTATGACCAAATAGCAGGGAATGCAACTGTCTCACAGTTCCAGTGACCCGAGTTTGATTCTGCCCTCGGGTACTGTCTGTGTGGAGTTTGCACATTCTCCGTGACTGGGTAGGTTTCCTTCAGGTGCTCTGGAGTCCTCTCACATCCCAGAGACAGAGATCGGCATGGTAGTGTAGCAGTTAGTGTAACGCTATTACAGCGGCAGCAACCCGGATTCAATTCCAGCCACTGTCTGTAAGGAGTTTGTATGTTCTCCCCGTGTCTGCGTGGGTTTCCTCCAGTGCTCCGGTTTCCTCCCACATTCCAAAAAAAAAACACATACGGGTTAGGGAGTTGTGGGCATGCTATGTTGGCGCCAGAAGTGTGGTGACACTTGCAGGCTGCCCCCAGAACACTATGCAAAAAGATGCATTTCACTGTGTTTCGATGTACATGTGACTAATAAAGATCTTATTTTATTGTAAATTACTTCTGGAGTAGATGTGTAGCGGGAGAATGGGAGAAGGGCATAGAACAGTACAGCACAGGAACAGGCCCTTCGGCCCATAATGTCTGTGCTGGCCATGATGCCAATTTAAACTAATCCCATCCACCTGCAAATAGTCTACATCCCTCCATTTCCTGCCTGTTTGTGTGCCGTTCACATGCCTGTTAAGCGTCGTCATGGTATCTGCTTCCTGCACCTCCCTGGCAGGGTATTCCAGGCACCTACCAGTGTGTAAGAAAAAACTGGTCTCGCATATCTCCTTTAAATACGAGCGAGAATGGGTTACAGTGAAATCAGTGGGGGAACAGGATTGATGGGCTGCCATAGATTTAGCGGGCCGAACGGTCTCCTATTTTATAAGCAAGTATTGGAATCCGAATTGTGCGCCTGATACACAGTGCAAACTTTCTTCCATAAAAGCGCGTTTTCCTTTAAACTGAGCTCCAGGTAGATTAGAAATTGCATTTGACAGCGAGTCACCACCTCGCTGTGATTCAGAAAACACCGAGTGAACTTTATTTTAAAAAAGAAAGCAGCCAGGGCTTAGAAACACACCCATCCCGACATCCAGGAATAGTGGAGGGATTACGGTCCAGGACACTAAAAATAAATCCTTTGTCAGCCATTCAAAGTGGAGCAGAAGCAGTCGTCATTGGCAGCGAGCCGTCCGCGGGAGCCAAGAAAGTTTGGGTTAAAATGCTGGATAAACCTTCTCCAGTCCCCAAAGTTCAGCTGGAGAACTTTGATGCAAGTGGCAGATCTGACACAAGGGTTGGTTACAGCTTCCCACCACTCGGCTCACAGAAGAGGTGAAATGCACCCCGTTAAATCCCCACGGTTTCTCCAGCGCAATTTAAAGTCGAACCCCTCCAATCCACAGATCCAAAGGCTGTGGTGACTCTTCAGACCTTTGGTTACCTTAAAATTAACACTTCTGAGTCCCTTCAAATTCAAACTCCGTGAATAGTGACATTAAATAAACTTTTTTTTAAAAAATTGAAGCCTTACTAACAATCCCTATTACATCTGACCCCTTTAAACTGTTCCCACTACATCTGGAACCCTTCGAGGTGGTCCCTCTTAACCGTGCGCTCGTCTCCCTACAACAGGTCAGTCTTACCGGCTCCAACACCGCCCCGTGAACCGTGGGGACACTCGGTTTTTGTTTCACAGAAGCATTGAGAAACTTTCGCCAGCTCTTCGCCCAAGCTCTGAGGACTCACATGCAACCGTGTCAGCCCCTCCCGGAGTCTGCGAGAGTTGAGGTAAGGAGAACCAGCACTACTGTGTACTGGGCCGGCTCCGAGCGATCCCAATCCTATAACCCCCGCCCATTCGGCAGCAAAGACCCGCCCTCAGCACTGGCCTGCAATCAAAACCTATGATCTTCTTCGTGTCTCGTCTCTGCCTCGCGGAATTACTGCACAAATCTAATTTTCATTTAAACATTAACTTATAAATTCAGAAAAACGAACTTTTATTTTCCCCTCCCCAGAACTGAAGAACTGAAAGATTCAGAGTAAGATGTGGGGGATGGCAGTTTCTGTAGTCTGTGCAAATCTGGGAAGGGATGTTCAGGGAATTGCAGCATGCTGTTGTGCAGAGGGACTTAAGAGTGCTTGTGCATGAATCGCAAAAGGTTGGCTTGCAGGTGCAACAGGTTATCCAGCAGGTAAATGGAATATTGACCTTCATTGCTGGATGGATTGAACTTCAGAGCAGGGAACCTCACGAGCCTCCACATCCAGCAGGCCCGGTAGTGTAGCGGTTAGCGTAACGCTTTACAGCGCCAGCGACCCGGGTTCAATTCCGGCCACCGTAAGAAGTTTGTACATTCTCCTCGTGTCTGCGTGGGTTTCCTCCGGGTGCTCCGGTTTCCTCCCACATTCCAAAAAACGTACAGGTTAGGAAGTTGTGGGCATGCTATGTTGGTGCCGGAAGCGTGGCGACACTTGCGGGCTGCCCCCAGAACAGTCTGTGCAAAAGATGCATTTCACTGTGTGTTTTGATGTACATGTGATTAATGAAGAAATCTTATCTCATTCTCCGCCACCTCCAATGGATCCCACCACCAGACACATCTTCTCCTCACTCTCTCTCTCTCTCTCTCCCTCTCCGTTTTCCACAGGGACCGTTCTCTCTGCAACTCCCTTGTCCACTCATCCCTGCCCCTGATAACCCTCCGGCACTTATGCCTGCAACTGCACCAAGTGTTGTACCTGTCCCTCCACCTCCTCCCTCACCACCATTCAGGGTCTCAGACAGTCCTACCAGGTGAGGTAGCACTTCACCTATGAGTCCGAGGGTGTCATTTATTTCATCCGGTGCTCCCGGTGTGGCCTCCTCTACATTGGTGAGACCCGACGCAGATTGGGTGACCGCTTCGTCGAGCACCTTCGCTCCGTCCGCCGCAACAGCCAGGACCTCTCAGTGGCCACCCACTTCAATTCCACATCCCATTCCCATACTGACATGTCTATCCATGGCCTCCTCTACTGCCACGTTGTGGCCAGACACAGGTTGGAGGAACAGCACCTCATATTCCACCTTGGGAGTCTCGAACCTGATGGCCTCAACATCGATTTAACTTCTGGCAACCCCACCCCTTCTTTTTCTCCTCCCCCCCCCCCCCCCCAACCCCTTTGTCTTCCCTTATTCTTGTGGCTCCCTTCCCCCACCTTGATGACCTGCCCATCTCCTCTCCTCCCCTCCTCCATCCTTTATTCCATGGTCCACTGCCCTCTCCGACCAGATTCCTCCTTCTTCAGCCCTTTGCCTCTCCTACCTATCACCTCTCAGCTTATTACGTCTTCCCCCCCTCCCCCACCCACCTACCTTCCCCCTCTCACCTGGACTCACCCATCACCTGAACTCACCTGTCCCCTGCCTGCGTGTGCTCCTCCTCCTCCCCCCACCTCCTTATTCTGGCTTCTGCCCTCTTCACTTCCAGTCCTGATGAAGGGTCTTGGCCCGAAACGTCGACTGTATATTTCCCTCCATAGGTGCTGCCTGACCTGCTGAGTTTCCCTGGTACTTTTTGTGTATTGCTCCAGATTCCAGCATCTGCAGAATTTTTTGTGTCTAGGTTATGCTGCAACTGTACAGGGTACTGGTGAGGCTGCATCTGGAGTACTGCGTGCAGTTCTGGTCTCCTTACTTGAGGAAGGATATACTGGCTTTGGAGGTGGTGCAGAGGAGGTTCACCAGGTTGATTCTGGAGATGAGGGGGTTAGCCTATGAGGAGAGATTGAGTTGCCTGGGATTATACTCGCTGGAATTCAGTAGAATGAGAGTGGATCTCATAGAAACATGTAAGATTATGAAAGGGGTACCAGTTTCCACTGGTAGGTGAGACTAGAACTAGTGGACATAGCCTCAAGATTCAGGGGAATAGATTTAGAACGGAGAAGAGGAGAAACTGCTTTTCTCAGAGAGTAGTGAATCTGTGGAATTCTCTGCCCAGGGAAGCAGTAGAGGCTACGTCATTAAATATAGTTAAGAAACAGATAGATTTTTGCATAGTAGGGGAATTAAGGGTTATGGGGAAAAGGCAGGTGGGTGGATCTGAGTCCACGGCCAGATCAGCCATGATCTTATTGAATGGTGGAGCAGGCTCAACAGGCCAGATGGCCTCCTCCTGCTTCTTATGTTAACATAGAACAGTACAGCACAGAACAAGCCCTTCAGCCCACAATGTTGTGCCGACATAGCTAATCCCTCCTACCTACAGAATGCACATATCCCTCCATTTTCCTCTCATTCATGTGCCCATCCAAGTCCCTCTTAAAAGCCCCCAGTGAATTTGCCTCCACCATCCTATCAGGCAACACATTCCAGGCATCCACCACTCTTTCAGTAAAAAACATACCCCTCACGTCTGTTCTGAACCTACCCCCTCTCACTTTAAATGCATGCTCTCTGGTATTGGATCGCTCAATAATGGGAAGATATTGCTTGTCCACCCTATCTATGCCCCTCATAATCTTATACACTTCCAAAAGATCACCCCTCAGCCTCCGCCGCTCCAGAGAAAAGAGCCCAAGTTTGTCCAGTCTCTCCCGATAGCACATGCCCTCTAATCCAGGCAACATCCTAGTAAACCTCCTCTTCACCCTCTCTAAAGCCTCAACATCCTTCCTATAGTGAGGTGACCAAAATTGCACGCAATACTCTAAATGTGGCCTAACCAGAGCTCTACAGAGATGCATCATAACTTATTGACTCCTATACTCAATACCTCGACTAATAAATTCAAGATTCCATAAGCCTTCTTAACCACACTATCTACCTGTGTAGCTACTTTCAATGAGTCTTGGATTTGCACCCCAAGGTCCCTCTGCTCTTCAACACTGTTAAGGGTCTTGCCCTTAAAGAGTGACATTAGTCCTATCAAGGTGCAACACCTCACATTTATCTGGGTTAAACTCCATCTGCCATTTCTCTGCCCACATCTGCAACAGATCTATATCATACTCTATCTGTCACCAGTCTTAGAAACATAGAAACATAGAAAAACTACAGCATAATTCAGGCCCTTCGGCCCACAAAGCTGTGCTGAACATATCCCTACCCTAGCAATTACTGGGCTTACCCACAGCCCTCTATTTTTCTCAGCTCCATGTACCTATCTAACAGTCTCTTAAAAGACCCTATCGTATCCGTTTCCACCACCGTTGCCGGCAGCATATTCCACGCACTCACCACTCTCTGAGTAAAAAACTTACCCCTGACATCTCCTCTATACCTACTCCCCAGCACCTTGAACCTATGTCCTCTTGTGGCCACCATTTCAGCCCTGGGGAAAAGCCTCTGACTATCTACCCGATCAATAACTCTCATCATTTTATATACCTCTATCAGGTCCCCCCTCATCCTCCGTCACTCCAAGCAGAAAAGGCCGAGTTCCCCCAACCTACTTTCATAAGGCATGCTCCGCATTCCAGGCAGCATCCTAGTAAATCTCCTTTGCACCCTTTCTATGGCTTCCACATCCTTCCTGTAGTGAGGCGACCAGAACTGAGCACAGCACTCCAAGTGGGGTCTGACCAGGGACCTATATAGCTGCAACAATACCTCTCGGCTCCTAAATTCAATTCCCCAATTGATGAAGGACAATTCACCATGTGCCTTCTTAACCACAGAGTCAGCCTGTGCAGCCGCTTTGAGCGTCCGATGGACTCGGACCCCAAGATCCCTCTGATCCTCCACACTGCCAAGAGTCCTACCATTAAGACTATATTCTGCCATCATATTTGACCTACCAAAATGAACCACTTCACACTTATCTGGGTCGAACTGCATCTGCCACTTCTCAGCCCAACTTTGCGTCCTATCTACGTCCCTCTGTAATCTCTGACAGCCCTCCAAACTATCCACAGCACCCCCAACCTTCTTCTACACTATTCACAACTCCACCAATCTTGGTATCATCTGCAAACTTACCAACCCATTCATCAACATACTCATCCAGGTCATGTTCTTATGGATGAGGTGGGCTGAAGGGCCTGTTATGGTGCTGTCTATCTCT
This sequence comes from Pristis pectinata, assembly GCF_009764475.1. NCBI lineage: Eukaryota > Metazoa > Chordata > Chondrichthyes > Rhinopristiformes > Pristidae > Pristis > Pristis pectinata. The sequence continues at coordinate 134,759,230 of NC_067406.1, forward strand.
ATGACTGTTGAGTGCTTTTGAGTTGTCACTGTAGTATTGCTATGGTATCTCTGTGCACTTCACACTCAGTGAGCACAGTTTGTGTGAAGGAGTATTTTCTAACGTTCGAATCTCACGCACCCCTTTCCTAACTTACATAATAACTACTTTCAGACTGAGTTCATCCTTTCCACTCCTTTAACTAGAAATATATATCACTCTGTAAGACCACCCCTTGCAAGCTTTCATTCCTGTGTGAAAATACAAGTCTTGAGCACAGATGAAAACAAAGCAAAAATTTCCCAACAGATTTCATATTTGGATCAGATAATAATAAGCTTGCTAAAGGATTATTTATCTCCCAAAAGCACAAGCTTGTGCTGCTGTATATTTATGTCTTGGTATCTTGGAGCCTGCTCTCCATGTGCTGGTAGTGTTCATTAGGAAGGCTCACTCCCAAATCCCATCATCTCCTGCAAGTACTTTCCAGCAGAGGTTCCCCGATAGCAATCTGAGGAAAGTGCTGGTTTCAAATCCTGCCAAGCACACTCAACCTCTACACTTCATCCCATGGTTTGTGAGGACAATTGCTACGACTATATCTAAATTGGCTACACTTGTAAAATTAAGTGCAGATAAAGAAATTAATTTGAGGCATTGCTTGCCTGTGTGGCTCAGTTCAATAGTGTTTTCTTCTTCTTAGGTCATCCAAAAGGATTGAAAATGATTTGTGTCCGCTTCTGATTTTCTGAGATCTGATGGAACTATAGATGGAGCTGGAGGCATCTTGTGAGACAAACAGATAAGTAGATTGTGAAGTGGTGCAATGTTTCTGGCATTTATGAGGAGCCTGTGCATCCATGGACACTGGGGTCTCAATATCATCCCGAATGCTGCTCCTCCAATTTGAGCAGTCATGGGCCGGAGATTCCCAGGAGTCAGTGGGGATATTGCAGTTTTTCATGGATGCCTTGAGCACATCCTTGAATCTTTTTCTCTAGCAGCCACTCTTCCTGTGACAGAACTCGGAACAGAGTTTGTATTTTGGGAGCCTGAAGTCAAGTCAAGTCAAGTCCAAGTTTATTGTCATAGGCATACACACCCAAGGTATAAATGCCATGAAAATTAGCTTTTTGTAGCAGCCGCACCATAAATTACAAACACGACAAACATAAATGACATAACCTTAAATTAACATAAATTATACATAGCTTACACAACAAAATAAACAAAAATAAACATAACAACATTAGTGCAACTTGAGGGAAATATAGTCTGAGGTAGTGTTGGGGTTTTTCAGGTCGGTTCAAGAACCTGACAGCAGTGGGGAAGAAGCTGTTGTTGAACCTTGAGGTGTGGGTCTTCAGGCTCCTGTACCTCCTGCCTGATGGCAGCAATGAGAAGAGGACATGGTTTGGATGGTGGGGGGTCTTAATGATGGAGGTTGCCTTCCTGAGACATTGCCTCTTGTAGATGTCTTCGATGGTGGGGAGAGCTGTACCCGTGATGGAAATGACTGACTCCATCACTCTCTGTAGCCTCGTGTTCCTGTGCATTGGAATTTCCACGCCAGGTTGTGATGCAAACAGTCAGAATGCTTTCCACTGTACGTTTGTAGAGGTTTGTCAGAGTCTTCAATGATGTGCTGAATCTCCTTAAACTTCCAAGAAAGTAGAGATGCTGCCTTCATGGTTGCATCTATGTGTTAGGCCCAGGATAGATCTTCCAAGGTATTGACACCTAGGAACTTGAAGCTGCTCACCCCTTCCACTGCAAACCCTTCAATGAGGACTGGTGTTAATTTGCCTGACTTCCCCATCCTGAAGTCCACAATCAGTTCCTTGGTTTCACTGAGTTGTTGTTATGACACCTCTCAACCACGTGAATGACATGGCCTGCCAGTGTAGCTGACAGAGTGTCTCAGTTTTAAGGATGTTGACCTGGAAAAGAACAATGATGTTGTTTCACCTATCCTTCCAGTGACTTGGCGGATAATCTTTCAAGGACCTAGAGGTGCCTGTTGTAGGGTATCCAGGTCTCAGAAGTATATTGGAGGGCAGGGGTCACTGCTGCCCCATAAACCAAAAGTTTTGTGCAATGTTTGAGGTTGTGATCTTCCAATACCCTTTTCCTCAATTGACTGGCTGGTCCCCATTGAAGATGGTGGTGACTTTTGACCTTCACTAAGAGGTGGCTCTCAAGAAATGGGAAGTGGCCTATGTTTTCCATTATCCTGAAGCATTCTTGTTGGGGGGTAAAGTGGTGCCATAGGGGAAGGTTGGTAAAAGCACGTAACAAAAACTGGCTGGAGCAGATAGGCAAAGTTAAAGGGAAAATGGACTGTGGCAATGGCACTCTCTCTCAATCACTGGCCTGAACTGGTCAACAGGTGAGGCGTGCTTTTGGTGTTGCTGTACTTGGTACAAGTGTGGCCCATGACTGTGGCAGTCATCTGTGCCATTTTCTGTTTCATCTGGGGATCCAACATGGAATGTGTCCAATAGGTTGCAGTGTACAAATCCCCAGACAACAGTGGGGAGGGGGGGTGGGGGGCGGTGGAGAGTGTACCCAACTTGTCCTTTTGTGTCGGGCTGCATCAAGCTGTGCATAAAACCAAAGTATGCAAGCACCAAGTGTTGCTACGTGCTGACGTTCTACCTGTCCCCGGTGTTGCAAAGAATGGGCCCGGCCTCATTGCTGTGCAATCTCCTATTCAGATGGACCTTGCCGTACTATCTGTCCTTTGTGGAAAAGCTATCAGCAAAACACCTTTGACCTCAGGTCCATCAGGCAGTGGCCAGCATGGAACATTCTGCAGGCCCTGTGGGAGAAGGACACAATGGATCCTGTGGGATGGTTTCTGGAGCTGACTGTCAAAACCAGTTGGCAGAACGCCTCATCACCAGAACGCAGCAGCAAGCACCAAGACCTCACTTAGCTGGCAGTAAGAGGGGCCCTCCCCATCAGATTCTTCCTGCATGGTTGGAGTCTCGCTCTCGATGCATGCTACCCTCGGAACGGCTGCGATGAGGATGAGACAATTGCCCACCTTTGTGGACTGTGGATTTGCAAAGAAGATCTGGAAGAGGATCCAAGGGTCCTTGTCGAGGTTCATCCCGAGCAGCTGCGTAACAGAGAACTCTCTCATCCATGGGCTGTTTCCAGGGACACACACCGAGACAAACATCAAGTGCTGCTGGAAGGTCATCAACTCGGTGAAAGATGTACTTTGGTCTGCCCGAAACCTGTTGGTCTTCCAGTACAAAGAGATGTCCGTAAGGGAACACTGCCGACTGGCACATTCCAGGCTTCAGGAGTATTTGCTGAGGGTACATAGCTGAAGTTTGATGCAGCCAATGCAAAGGACTTGTGAGGAAAGACTGCAGTGTAAGGTCGTACTGCCACTAGACATAGAGAGCCTAAGCCCTATATAAAAGTTCCTCAAACACTTGAAGTTTGTATCATCCCAGGAGGTCACATGAGTGGGTGCCTTGTGCACAGAATGTGCTAACAATGCAAATGTATAGAACAGGTGACACCGTGAAAAGAGATCCAAAGGACTGCAGATGCTGGAATCTAGATGAAAAAACAACAAGGTGCTGGAGGAACTCAGCAGGTCAGGCAGCATCCGTGGAGAAAAGCAGATGGTCAACGAATGTATAGACTGAACGACACTATGAATGTCAAGAAAGCCGTGGATTTTTGTATTTCCTGTATATATTTTTATGAACAAAGTTTATTTCTGAAATAAAAAAGGCAGGTTGAATGTTGAAAATAAAAGTAGAATGTCACAATACATCTACTTAGAATTAATTACCTATGTTTGTGTGGCTCGTGATACTATAGCCTTTGGCTAGTAATGATGGATGCAGTAAATGGATGGCTCCTTAGAGGAAGAGAATCAAATGTGGACTCTGACATTCTAAAAGCGTAAGACTTATATTTCTACAGCATCTTTCACATTGCCATTAGGCTGTTCACAAAGCACTGAAGCAAACTTGTGAAGTGTGGTTACTATTGCAGCCAATGTGCACACAGCAAGCTCCAACAAGCAGCAGTCTGATAATGACCAGACAGCCTGTTATCTGAAAGAAGGGTACAAGGGATAACACTTAGCTCCTCTTTGAGACCTTTTACTTCCATCTGAGAGAGGAAACATCAGAAATAGCAGCGGCAGTTCAAACATCCCCTTGAACAGGCTCCCCCTTTCAAAAAGCTAATGACTGTCCCTCAATGTTGTACACTTTTCCAATTGATTTCCAAATCCCTTGGTGTCCTTGTGACCAGAAATGTCTTGATTTCCAACCTGTAAACACCCAGTGACAGAGTTGAAGCATGTCACCCTAATTCAGGGAAGGAGTCAGTTAATTGACTGAGGGGGCTGTGTTTGGTGAACATTTTAAAAGTGTCCACCCCAGCCAACAGAAGATCTTTAAGGCTCTGCCTAGGCTTAATGTTCCTGGCAGGTGGATTTATTTTGTCATTAAGATATGCAGACACCTGATAATAATTGATTCTTTTCAGGACTAGTTGCCTTTTTTCCAGGTTCTCCTCTTGAAGAGAGTTGTGGGCATAGCCCAGCACATCACGAACACCAGCCTCCCCTCATTGTCTTGGTGAAGCAGCCAGCATAATCAAAGACCCCACCTACCCAGGACATTCTCTCTTCTCTCCTCTTCCATCAGGTAGAAGATACAGGAGCCTGAGGGCACGTACCACCAGACTTAAGGACAGCTTCTACCCCACTGTGATAAGACTATTGAACGGTTCCCTTATATGATGAGATGGACTCTGACCTCACGATCTACCTTGTTGTGACCTTGCACCTTATCGCACTGAAGTTTCTCTGTAGCTGTGACACTTTACTCTGTACTGTTACTGGACTCTGTACTAACTCAATGTAACCACACTGTGTAATGAATTGACCTGTATGATCGGTATGCAGGACAAGTTTTTCACTGTACCTCGGTACTAGTGACAATAATAAACCAATACCAATACCAGCTGCTGTGAACTCTACCGAGACCTCCTCACATTCAGATTCAGATTAGTTTATTTGTCATAAACAGTGGGGTGCAATGAAATTCCTTGCTTGCATGAAGCTCACAGAGTAAACAGTATACATGGTAATAATAAATACAACAATAAATACAGCAACGAGTGCAAAACTAGAATGGTGCAAAGATTGTAGTGAAATCTGAAGTAGTGCAAAAAGAAATACTAAAGTGACAATAATGGAATAACTGACAGGTAGAATTAAGGGTTTGAGAACATGGCAGCACCAGTGGGAAGGGGATATGGAAGAGGTGATTGGTTCAGAAGTCCCACAGCAGTGGGGAAGAAGCTGCTCTTGAGTCTGGACGTCCAGGCATTCAAGCTCCTGTATCTTCTCCTAGAAGATAGAGGAGAGGAAAGGGAATGGCCAGGGTGGCAGGCATCCTTGATGATACTGTTAGCCTTCTTGATGCAACGCACGATGAAGTGGACGATGGAAGGAAGTGACGAGCCTGGGACAGACTGGGCAGTGTTTACCGCTCTCTGCAGGTTCTGTCGGTCCAGAGCAGAGCAGCTGCCATAGTTGCCTAAGGTTTCTTTGCCTCTGGGGGGGGGGGGGGGGGGGAGGAATGGATGGCGGAGGATTCCATGAGATTTGGGGGGGGCACTGTAAATAGTGTGGAATCCCAGTCTAATCAGGTTCCTACCCTCTACCTAAATTCGTGATTCGGTGGTGGAGATCTTGTGTACCACCCTCCCAGAGCTGAGGAGCTTCCATTAACTGATGGAACTGGCCTCCTTGCACTGCAAATCAGGAGTTAATCCAAGAGATATTTGCAATCAGTATCATCATGTACAACTGACATTACTGTTATATAAAGCTCTGATTAGACTCCATTGAGCATGCTTCATTCATTCTGAGCACCCAGTTGAGATGATTACAGCCTTGGAGAGAATGCAGTGAAGATTTCTCTGTGATACCAGGCTTGAAAACATTATGTGGGCAGGTCCAGAACAATAGCTTTAAAATAAGAATTAGATGTACTTACTTGCAGTTCTTTATATGGTAGTGGTAACCTGGTTTAATTCCCCCAACAAGCCGTTCGAGCTTAGAGTTGGGTATGGGACGAGCAACTTAAAATATTTTAAAACTGAAACTGATTTTTATTACACAAGAATAATTTGGGTTATGAGCAAAGGTGGGAGGATGGAGTTAAGACATACATTAGTACCTTCATATTTGAATGATGGAACAGACTCAAAGGGCTGAAAGGCCTTCTCCTGGTCCAGTATTCCCATGATTAGTGAAATTGTCAATGATAATTATTACCTTCAAACACTTCAAAGTGACAGGAAAGTAAAAATTGCGATTAAATTAAACATCATTCATTACCTCTTCTTTGAGTCTGAGGTGATGATGTCACCATGGCGAATTGTTTGCAGGCAATTAATGCAAAAACAGGTTTGCTTTAGGCAAAGTGAAACAGGGGACAACTAGAACTAACTCAAGCTTTTCATTCTACACTGAGTGAAGGTTTCAAGGGGAAACCAGTTTAACCCAGAGTCAGTTGGGACTCCTACAATGACTTGGCATTTAACTATATTGTGCAATGTTGAAGCCACAAAAATGTTGTTTTCAAATTCTTCCATTGTTTGGTTTTCCTCTTTCTGTGACCTCCTCCAGCCCTACAATGCTTTCTGGCTCCTCCTTCTCACCCTAAACTTTCCAGTCCTACAACTCCATGATCTCTGTGCTTAAATCATGCTGGTCTCTGCAACCACAATTAGCTCAGCTCCATTCACAATTGTGCCTTCATCTATCCAGGCCCTAAGCACCGAAGATCCCTCCCTAAACCCCTCTCCCCCTCACCTGAATTTATTCCACCAGGAGAGATTAAAAAGTACTTGGGAGCGCGAATTGATCCATGGTGTGTGATCTCCATGGAGGAATACAAGATGAAGCTCCAAGGATGGTCTGATAGACAAGGCTCAAACCAATACAGAAGAGTGAAATCCTAAAGACACACATGATGCCGATATTTTATTTCCATCTTATCTTGACTGAGGCTTCTCAGAACTGCCTCCAAGAGTTGGACCGTCTTATCAAAAAGGTGGTGAAAGAAATACTCCATCTCCCTCCGGATACTACCAATGGGATATTATACACATGGAATCGAGATAGTGGTTCAAGCTTGCCAAAGTTGGAAGTACAAATTCCTGCTGCGATTATAAGGAAAAGACAATGTCTTGAGTTGTCAGAGGATATTGGTCACTTGAATAATTCCTTTTGTAGCTCAGTGACAAATTTTGGTTAGTAACACTCTTTTAATGCCAGCTGTGGTCCTGCTGGAATCACCCCCACTTCTGAGCCAGAACATTGGACTCGAAGGGCTGAATAGCCTTCTTCTGGTCCGATATTCCCATGATATGGCTGTTCAGCAATTAATGAGATTGCCAATAATAATTATACCTTCAAGCACTTCAAAGTGACAGGCAAGTGAGGATTGCAATTAAATTAAACATCATTCTTTACCTCTTCTTTGAACACTGGTTCAAATCCAGCTCCAGTCCAGTAGTGAGGTGCTGCTAGCAAACCTTTTGGATGAGGTGAGGCTGTGATCTTGGGCTAATGTATCATGAGACAAAATTAGAAGAGTTGGGGAGGGATTCCTGAGGTCCCGGCCAACATTTATCACTCAGTCATCTTTGGATATCTGGTCATTATCACATTGCTGTTTGGGGGACACTTGAATTATACCGATCACTGGCTCAGTTTCTCATATTTTGCAGTGACTACTTTTCAAAACCATATCTGACTGTAAAGTGGTATTGGAACCAGGCCATTCAGCTTACCTCGTCCACACTGACCATATTAACCCCATCACCCAGCACTTGGTCGAAAACACTTCTTAAATGCTATCAGTGATCAGGCTTCAACGATTCTCTCAGGCAGGACACTGAGTGAAGAAAGTCGCCTTCATATCTCCTTTGGATCTTTTCCCCCTTACCCTAAACCTATGTCCTTTAGTCTATCTGTGATATGGGGGGAAAGTTTCCTGCAGACTACTCCATCTATACCCCTCATAATTTTATATACCTCAATCATGTTCCCTCTTAATCTCTTCCACTCCAGGGAGAACAGATACAGCTTCTCCAGTCTCTCCTCATAACTGAACTGCTCCATCCCTGGCAACATCCTGGTGATCCCTTCTGCACCCCATCCAGTGCTATCACATCCATCCTGTGAATTGTTGACCAGATGTAATGTAGGTCATGTAAAGTCCCATATAAACATGTCACTCTTTTTCTTAACGCCACTGATACCACACACATGCAGGTCATTCTAATGTAGCCTTATATCCTCTCACAGGATAGGAGGATATTCAGCCCATTGGGTCCATGCTGGGTCTCAGAGCATAAGCATCAATTCCACCTCCCCACTTATTTCCCTGTAAACTATTCTTTCTCGCACATGTCAGCAAACACCACCCCCCCCCCCCCCACCGACTCTACCTGCACTAGGGTAACCTATCTGCCAATTAACCTATCAACCAGCACATCTTCCAAATGTGGTCATATAGAAAAGGAAGGGAATAGTATGTTTTCATGATTTATTCATTGATAACTGTTTTTCATCTTTTGAACAATTGTCTAACAAATACAATTTGTCTAGATTACACTTTTTTCGATATTTGCAGATTAGAAATTTTTAAAAAGCTACTATACCCTCTTTTCTGACACCTTACAAAACTGAAACTACGGAAAAAATTTTAGGTCTTAATCCTTATCAGAAGGGCTTGAAAGCAATAATCTATGATTTAATTATGAAAATACGTCCAGAATCACTGGACAAAATTAAGGATGAATGGGAAAGTGAACTCCAGACATCTTTACCTACAGAGACTTGGAAGAAAATTCTTTGTTTAGTTAATACATCTTCAATGTGTGCCAGACACTCGTTGATACAGTTTAAGGTAGTTCACAGGATCCATATGTCCAAAGATAAGTTAGCTCATTTTTATCACCGTATAAATCCTATATGTGACAGATGTAAATCGAATGTGGCTTCTTTGACACATATGTTTTGGTCCTGTCCTCTTTTGGAAAAATATTGGAATGACATTTTTAACATTATTTCAAATGTATTGAAGATTGATTTACAACCTCACCCAATCACTGCAATTTTTGGATTATCAAGGATAGAGTCTGACCATTTATCTGCTCCCGCTAACCGTATGATTGCCTTTGTTACATTAATGGCCAAACGAATCATTTCGCTTAAATGGAAGGATCCAATACCCCCTACTACTTTTCAATGGTTCTCTCAAACTATATCATGTTTAAACTTGGAAAAAATTAGGAGTGGTACTGTTGATCCTTTGCTTAAATTTGAAAATATTTGGAATCCATTTATTCAATATTTTCACACGATATAGATCCCCTTTCAATAACTTTCCAACTTAGAGGAACGGAGTTGGCGACATAATATTGCTCTGTTTCTACTGAGAAATTTTAGTCCAGTCTTTTTTTTGTTTGTTTTTTTTTTGAAATTTTTCTGTTTAGTTTAGTTTGGTTTGATATATTGTTTATAATTTTTCTTATTGATTTGGGTTTTTTTCTTTTTTTAAATTTATATAATAAATATTTTTCTTTCCTTTCTTTTATATTATATTCATTTACTAAGAGATCGTTGGATCTACAGATTTTTTTATATTTTATTGTTCTTTATGATTATCTATGCCATGATTGTTTTCCTGATCTCTTTGTATTACATGTACAAACATTGATGTTATATATTAATCTGTATTAATTTGAAAACTAATAAAAAGATTGAAAAAGAAAAGAAACAAATGTGGAAGAAAACTGGAACATCTGGGGAAACCCAAGCAATTACACAGAGAATGTGCAAACCCTACACAGATGACATTGGATGTCAAGACAGAGTTGGAATGTGGTCTCTCCAACAACAATGGACTGACGCAATAGCTGGTGCTGCTGCCTCACCGTTCCTGTGACCTGGGTTCAACCCTAACCACTGGTGCTGTCTATGTGGAGTTTGCATGTTCTCTGTGTGACTGCCTGGGTTTCCACTGGGTGCTCTGGTTTCCTCCCACAATCCAAAGACACGCTGGTCAGTGAGTTAATTGGTTCTGATGAAGGGTCCCTGACCTGAAACAAGAACACCATTTCTCTCTCGCAAGAAACTGCCTGTCCTGTTAAATACTTCCAGCATTTTTGTTTTTAGTTCATATTTCCAGCATCTCCTTAGAAAATAGAACACTACAGCACAGTACAGACCCTTCGGCTCACAATGTTGTGCCGACATTTTGTCCTGCTCTAAGATCTATCTAACCCTTCCCTCCCACATAGCACCCCATTTCTCTATCGTTCATGTGTCCATTTAAGAATGTCTCAAATGTCCCTAATGTATCTGCCCCCACAACCTCTGTCCACTCAATCAATGCCTCTTATCATCTTGTACACCTCGATCAAGTCACCTCTCCTTACTTTTAGATTCAACCTGAAACATTCACTGTTTCTCTCTCTACAGAAAATGCCTGGCCTGCTGAGTATTTCCAGCGTTTTCTGCTTATCACAGTGCCAGCAAACCGGATTCTATCCAGTCTGTGTGGAATTTGCCCATCTTCCTGTGACTGCATGAGTTTCCTCCCACATCCCAAAGTGATGTAGGTTGGTAGGTTAATTGGTCACTGGAAATTGCCCCTAGTGTCTAAATGAGTTGTGGAATTGGGGGCGGAACACATTTAATGTTAACTCACTGGGCCTGTTTTCATGCTGCATGACTCCAACTCTATGTCATTAACAACCCTCTGGTTCACCAGTGTCCTCCAGTGAAGGAAATCTGCCAGCTTTATGGGTCTGGTTGGTGTTTGGGGTAGTTTTGATTGGTCATCTGATGTTTTTCAGCCCATCATTTTTGCTTGTGTATGTGACTAACTGGTTAACATTTAAATTTCTCTCTAGTTAAACAGTTTCCACCTTTGGGTTAAATATGGGAAATGTGAACTGTGCCTATGTGTATGTTTGCACAGTGGTGATTCTAGAACACCAGCCATCTTTGTTGAACAGGTTTCAGTGTTGCCAGGCGGAACCATCTGAATTAAGGCAATCAATATCAAGGAAAGCCTTGCATAGGAAGGAAACAAATGGAGAAGATTGTCCAAACTCCAACCGATCACATCTATTACGCCAGGAATTGTTAAAATTCATGTGTCATTCTGAATCAGAGCCAAGCCTGTGGGCAGACCAATAAAGAGGAAGCCGTGACTTGTCAGAAAAGGGAGGGAAACAATACATCACATCTGGATCAGGGAGTAGGAGTCATGTTGTACTTTGATCTCTGCCTTCTGTAATGTTAAATTTCATCTGAAGACCACAGTGTGCTGCTTCTAACAAAATTATCTGATTTCCTTGCTACGTATCATCGATTTGATGAATAGAGAATGTAAGTGTTACAGTGACACTGTTCTTTTCTAATTGATGAATTCACAATAATGACAAGATTCGTAATTAATCAATCTCTGTATGACAGGATATGTCTAAATAAATTCCCAGCAATGAAACCACTCTTTGTAATGATTTACCTCCATGTGACAAGAAGCTCCATCACACAAAGGGTAGTGGAAATTTACAACTCTCTCTGAAAAAACTATGGAGTTAGTGTCCGGGCAATTGAAGAGGAGGATTGGGTTTAAAAACTGAAGATTTTAGAAAGGGGACTGATGATTCTTTGATGGGCACAGGTATTAATAATTCTAAAACCAGAGGGTACATGGGCAAAAGATGCTAAATTAGTTGAATGACAGAAGCTCAAAAGTCTGAATGGTCTATTTCTAGCTAAATGAACCTACAACATTTATCAATAATTATATTGTTCTTCTGTGATTTCATGGAATCACAGAAGTGTACAGCACAGAACCAGGCCCTTTTGGCCCACCTTGTCCATGCCAACCATGGTGTCTGTCTATGCTGATTCCAATTGCCTGCATTAGGCCTCTATCCTTCTACTTTCCTATTCAGGTACATGTTCAAACACTTTTTAAACATTGTAATTGTATCTGCCTCCACCACCTCCTCTGGCAGCTCGTTCCAGATATTCACCAGCCTCTGAGTAGAAAAATGTACCCCTCAGATCTACTTTAAATTTCTCCCCCCTTTGAATTTAATTTGAATTTCTATATGATGGTAGATTTCTTTACAACTTCCCATCATCCCCTCAATACTAATTACCAAACTTCAAACCCTGGGCCTCTGTACCTCCATCTGCAACTGGATCCATGACTTCCTTATCGGGAGACCACAGTCAATGCGGATCAGTAATAACATCTCCTCCTCGCTGACAATTAACACAGTCATAAGTCAAGGATGTGTGCTTAGCCAATTTCTCTACTCTCTCTACACTCATGACTGTGTGGCTAAGCACAGCTCAAACCCCATCTATAAATTCACTGATGACACCACCTTTATTGGTAGAATCTCAGATGGTGACGTGGAGGCATACAGGAATGAGATAGATCGGTTGGTTGAGTGGTGTCACAAAAAAACCTCGCACTCAGTAAGACCAAGGAATTGATTGTGGACTTCAGGAGGGGAAGTCAGGAGAATACACACCAGACCTCATTGACAGATCAGCAGTGGAAAGGATGAGGAGCTTCAAGTTCCTGGGTGTCAACATCTCAGAGGATCTATCCTGGGCCCAACATATTGATGCAATCACAAAGAAGGCACACCAGTGGCTCTGCTTCATTAGGAGCTTGAGGAGATTCAGTATGTCACCAAAGACACTTACAAATTTCAAAAGGTGGACAGTGGAGAGCATTCTGACTGGTTGCATCACAGTCTGGTATGGAGGCTCCAATGCACAGGATCGAAAGAGGCTGCAGAGGGTTGTAGACTCAGCCAGCTCCATCATGGGCACAACCCTCCCCACCATTGAGGACATCTTCAAAAGGCAGTGCCTCAAGGTGGCATCCATTGCTAAGGACTCTCGGAATCCGGGACATATCCTCTTCTCGTTACCACCATTGGGGAGGAGGCACAGGAGCCTGAAGACCCACATTCAACAATTCAGAAACAGCTTCTTCCCCTCTGCCATCAGATTTCTGAATGGTCCATGAACCCATGAACACTACCTTGTTATTTTTTTTTGCACCTATTTATTTATTTTTGTAAATTTTATGGTAATTTTATGTCTTTGCACTGTTCTGCTGCTGCAAAACAACAAATTTCATGTCATATGTCAATGATAATAAATCTGATTCTGGTTCTGTTGTTTTCTTCTACAATTAAAACGTTGTTTGGAATTAGGCTTGATTTATATTCCATTCTTTCTTCTTGAAACATCAAGTACTATGAAGCATTGAGTAGTTATTATCCATTATTATCCTCCAGCTGGATTGAAGCCAACAACAATTATAATGCACTTTTAATATCTGAAAAAAGTCTCCAAAGGCACCATTGTCATTTAATCAGAGGAAATCAGATGCCAGACCAAAGTACAAGATAGTTGGAGGGATGACAAAAAGGATGTCAAAGGAGTGGTTTCTTAAGAGCATCTTAAGGGAGATGGGGAGAGGTGGAGAGACAGAAGCATTGGCAAAAAGAAGTTCCAAAGTGTGGAATAAGGGCAGCTGAAGGCACAGATTTTGATGATGAAGTAAAATATATCAGAATAGGAATGAGATAAAAATATATAAATAAATCAACTGAATTGGCATCAATCTGGCAGTTGTGAATTATCCATTTTGATAGGAAAAATAGAACAGCTTATTATCTAAATGGTGAGACACTGCAGAGCTCTGAGATGCAGAGGGATCTCAGTGCTCTGGTGTATGATTCACAAAAGATTTGTGTGCATCGAGTTATAGAGCAACACAGCATAGATACAGGCCCTTCGGCCCAAGGAGTCCATGCCGACCACGGTGCCCACCCAGCTAGTCCCAGTTTCCTGCATTCAGCCCATATCCCTCTAAAGCCTACCCCTCCATATACCGATCCAAGTGGTCCTGCCTCAACCAGTTCCTTGGCAGCTCGTTCCACATACTCACCATCCTCTGCATGAAAAAGTTGTCTCTCAGGTCCCTTTTAAATGTTTCCCCTCTCACCTAAGTCTATGCCCCCTAGTTTTGGAGTCCATTTGCATGTGCAGCAAGTTATTAAGAAAGCTAATAGAATGTTGTTAGTTTATTGCTGGGAAACTGAATACAAAAGTAGGGAAGTTGTGCTGCATTTATGTAGCGAATTGGTGAGACCACATCTGGAGTACTCTGTACGGTATTCGTTTCTTTATTTAAGGAAAGGTGTTAATGTAATGGAAGCAGTTCAGAGAAAAGAATAATTGGATGGGTTGCTTTAAGAGTTAAGGGCAGACAAGGTTTGTATCTGCTGAAGTTCAGAAGATTGAGAGTGGACTTGTTTGAAACATCTGAGGGGTCTTCAAGTTTACTGTTGTCATAGGCATATATGCACTGGGTATAACTGCAATGAAACTTAGCTTTTGGCAACAAAAGCACAGAACAATTCAAGATGAGGATAAACATAAATTAACATAAACTTAAATTATACATAACTTACACATGCAAAATAATCAACGAAGTGAACATAACAACACTAGTGCAAGATTGAGAGAGAAAAAAAATAGTCTGAGGTAGTGTTCAGGTTTTTCAGGTCAGTTCAAGCACTTGATGGCTTGAAAGCGAGAACCTTTGGCAAGAACTTGAAAGGATGGATGTGGAGAGGATGTTTCCTTGTGGAGAATCTAGAACTAGAGGTCACTGTTTAAAAATAAGGGAATGCCCAGTTAAGTCAGAGATGTAACAAAATTTTTCTCTTACAAGTCTTTGGAATTATCTTCATCAAAGAGTAGTGGAAGCAGAGCCTTTGAGTAGTTTTAAGGCAGAGTTAGATAGATTCTTATTGAGAAAGGTAGTGAAGGGTTACCATGGGCAATGGGGATTACGGATATGAGGTTACAATCAGATTGGCTTTCATTTTATTAAATGACAGAACAGGTTTGAGGGGCCGAGTGGCCTACTCCTGCTACTAATTCATATGTTTGCATATTTGTAAGCCCAGGTAGAAGTGTGGGGGAGAGGTGGGTTTAGTTTTCAATATATCACTTTAGGCGAAGCATATGATGTCCAGGATCATTTCCAAGCCCTGGTGGGATGGCCCTTGTGAAGTGAATTATCCACACCAGATACCGGGGGGGGGGGGGGGGGGGGGGGGGGGGTGTCCAATAGTAGCCCAGGAGAGCATGAATGACTTCCATTGTAGAGTCCCTGGTGGTTATCTGTCCTTGGAGCAACAAGATGGTACAATGAAGCAACACACAAACAATGCTGTAGGAACTCAGCAGGTCAGGCAGCATCTGTGTCAGGTTAACATTCTACTCAATATAGGACTAACGTAGGATTAGTGTAAATGGGTAATTAGTGTAAATGGGTGATTAGTGTAAACTGGTGATGGTCAGCAAAGACTTGGTGGGCTGAAGGGCCAGTTTCTGTGCTATATCACTCATGACTGTATGACTATAAATGTTTTCTTGATCTTTCTCAGGATCAAATTCTTTCTAAATCAGCATTGCATCTAATGATATAGCCAGCATTTTGTACAGGTACTGCAAATCTTTCCTCCTTTTGTACTTACTGCTTCCATTTATGAATCCCATGATCCTATGTGTTACAGTAACCCATTCTCTTCATCATGCTCTTCCACCTTCAAGGATATAGGCACATGCACGCTTGGGTCCCTCTGATCCTGGTACAATTTAATTTATTTTGGCTCTCCTTTTGCTTTCAGCCAAAATGTAGCAATTCACTAAATTTGGCAATCGGAACTGAGATTCACATCAAATAGGTTCCCTTTGTTATCTTGTCCATTGTACTAGCAGGTACCCAAACTGTGCATGTTTTGTTCATTGCTCCAGTCAGGAACTCCCCTTTCATAGGTGGACAGATGTTTGGGGAGGACTCAGCCAACGAGTAAAAGAGGTCAAAGAACACTGGCTGACTTTCTCCTCCACAACCCTGCAGCCCTACAGATCACTGCTGTGTTCCCAATCCAGCCTTGGAATAACTCAGCACCAAACCCAATATAAACGGTAGCCACTTGTCTAATTTACCTCAATATTTGGGCTGAATAATCCCAGACCCAGTGACCATGGACTCATTTAACTTAGTGTTAGGCTGTATATTAAATTCTGCTCATTGCTCAACCTGTTGCTGCTTTGACTCCGATGACCTAACATGAATTCTGTTCCCTCTTCTCAAAGAAGGCGAAATGTCAGGGTTACCATCATACGTCGGTTGTTATTAAGACTGCAGCGGTGAAGTGACAAGTAGCAATGAATCTGATGGTGATCCACAGCACTTTTTTGGAGAAGGAGAAATAATGATAAACTTCCTCAGTCCTTTTTTACAGGTCTCCTAGAGGAAAACCCTTTCCAGTTCATTAAACAAATCAAACTTCCACCCCAGCATCTTTGATGACAGTCCATGGTACAAGAGATGATACAACTGTTCAAGTGAAGCCTTCTGTGTCAGATATCTTCCTGGCTTCTATTTCATCAATCCCTGAGACTACAAGGGAGATATGAAGCCTCCTGCCCCCCATATCTCAAGCTACAGAGCTTCTTGCTTCAGAGATCTATTCAAACAGAACGGTCGAACCAGAAGTGTGAAACTGGATGGGTGAGGAAAAAAGAATGACATAACACCGAATGACTCAGCAGTCAGTCTGCATCCATTGTGATGCAGTGGTTTTGTGACTGCTCATGAGTCATTGGCAAACACTCAATTCAATTCACTCAATTTCTGTCGAAGCAGAACAGATATTTGACTTCAGTTATATTTGTTGATTGAAAGGTGGTTTTGTTCCATTAGCCCTTATTCTGTGTAAGTGTTGTAGCTTCAAAGACGAGAGGTTGTGGATTCAAGTACCACTCTAGGGACCTGAACATGTAATTTAGGTTGATACTTGGACACTACCACTGCACTAGCAGAGGTGGCATCATTGAGTGAAACATTAAAATGCTCCCTCAAGCAGTAAAAGGTCCTTTATAATATTTCACAGGAGTTCACATCTATCCTTGGTTATTCAATATAGGGAAAATTAGTCGGGACATCATTCCTGTTTGCAAGTAAGACATTTTTGAGCTTAATAAAAGACTTGCATTTCTATTGTGACCTCAGGATATCCTGAAGTGTTTTGTAGTCAACGGAGCACTCCTGAAGCATGGTATTTTGAAATTGAAACAATTTGTGCATAACAAAAATCCTACAAACAATGATGTGATGAATAATTGAATGCTTTGCTGTTCCAATCACACAGATTAAGAAATATATGGCCAAGGTGATGGTGATAATTCCCCTACTCCTTTTTGATGCATTGCCATGGGATTATTACATCCACCTGACAGAGCATATGGTTTAATAACTCATAACGGAAGACAAGCAGTAACTCCTTCATACACCACTGGATCATCAGCCCAGATGGTTGCTTCCCATGACTTGGATGGGTTGTGAAGAACAATCTCCTGACTCTGAGAACAAAAGTGACGCCAACTGAGCTGGGACTGGAATCACAGGGTTCTGGATGGCTGGTCCTGCTTGAAGACAATGGCACTGCTATGAACCAACCCTGTAACACTTATTGAGCAGACATCCAGGGTTCAGAATTGCATAGTCTCTGTCTAACATCCAGAGTCCAAAATAAGTCAACGCCTTAAGGAGTGGTCAACTGAAATTACAGGGAAGACTAGAGGAGAAAGATTCTTTTCAATATTGTCATTATGTTACAGAGTTCCTTTCCATTACTATCAAAGATGCCTTGTCAAGCCAAGAGAGCGGACAACTCAATCACTTATGACAATCTAACTGGGGAGAAATCTGTCTTCGGTCAGTAGTGTGAAACATAGCGAGCATCTGTTTGCACACTTAGCTTCATTGAAGATGTCTTTTAGGGATGAACACAAATGGAGCCTGATAGTTAAACACGTGTTTAATGCATGTAACCAAAGATGAATTTCTTTCCCCTGTCCCTGCAGCATACAGACCCAGTGGCTAGCAGGAGTAATCATGATGTGAAAAATGCTTATCTTTTGCAGATAACAGTAAAATATGAGCAAAATACAGTGTTCAAAGGGAGTCTGAAATAGAAACAGTTAATGCCGGAAATGCTCAACGACTGTGAAGAGAGAAACTGGTGAGGTTTCAGTTCAATGTCCTGTCATCAGCATTGGAAGATGTTGGAATGAAGATGAACAAGGTAAAAAGCAACAAATGGAAATACCTGTGGAGAGAAGAGCAGAATTCTTTTGAGGTGGAGATTGCCCAAAAGAGGAGTGGCAATGAACTGAACCTAAAACAGAAATAAGATTCTGCAGATGCAGGAAATCTGAAATAGAAACAGAAGATGCTCAGTATACTGGGCAGGTCAGAGTGAAAATAGATGTGGACACCCAGGAGTTGATGACAGGAAGAATGATTTGCACTTCTCATTTAGATCCATTAAGTGTTTTTGAAATATTATAATGTTGTCAGAGCTGCAGTGCAGGAAACACAGCAACAATTGTGCACTCAAGAAGGTCACAAAAATGTTAATGTGTTCATGGGAAATAGAAGCACAATTAAGCCATCAATCCCTCGTGCCTCATTGTCTATTCAATAACATCCTGGCTGATCTTCTAACTCAGGACATTTCTCTGCACTAGCCCCATGTCCCTAGATGTCAAAAAACCTATTGACTAAATAAACACACAAAAAGCTGGAATCACACAGTGGGTCAGGCAGCATCTACAGATGGAAATGGAAAGTCAACGTTTCGGTTTGAGACCCTTCATCAGAACCTGAATCAGAATCAGGTTATTATCACTGACTTAGGTCATGAAATTTGTTGTTTTGCAGCAGCAGTACAGTGCAAGACACAAAAATTACTATAAATTACAAAAATATATAACTTGTGCAAACAAAGAATAATGAGGTAGTGTTCATGGGTTCAGGGACTATTCAGAAATCTGATGGCGGAGGGGAAGCAGCTGCTCCTAAAACATTGAGTGTGGGTCTTCAGGCTCCTGTAACCAGAAGAGGACATGTCCCAGATGCTGAGCGTCCTTAATGATGGATGCCAGATTCTTGAAGCACCGCCTCTTGAAGATGTCCTCGATGGTGGGGAGAGCGGGGACTCTTCATCTGGATGTTCATCAGTCCTGATGAAGGGTCTCAACCCGAAATGTCGATTGCCCATTTCCCTCCACAGATGCTGCCTGACCCACTGAGTTCCTCCAGCTTTTTGTGTGTTGCTCCAGGTTACAGTATCTTCAGAATCTCTTGTGTATCCTATTGACTGGATAATCTTAGTGACAATGGATTGAGGGATAAGTATTGGCCAGGACACGATGGGATAACTCACCTGCTCCACTCTGAAAAAGGATATTTACTTCCACCCAAGTGAGCCCTTGGCTCAACATCACATCCAAATACAGCAACATTTCCAACAGGCCACCTGTCTGTTAGCACAGCACTGAGCAATGCTAGTGGCTGGAGTCAGAGCTGAAGTCTTAACATTCCAGCTCTGAGGCGAGAGTCCTATAACTGAGCCACTGATGGAGACAACTTAGAATAAAAACATAAAACGCTGGAAATGCTCAGCGGGTCAGGCAGGATCTGTGGAAAGAGGAACAGCTAACGTTTCAGGTCTGAGACCCTTCATCAGAAGTCTAAAAGAGAGAAAGTAAATTATTGTTTTTTTCTCAGTGTTATAATGAGGAGTTCCAGATCTGAAATGTTGAATCTGCTTCTCTCTCTGCAGAAGCCACCTGACCTGATGAGTGTTTCCAGCATTTTCTGTTTTTATTTCAGATTCTTAGCATCTGCAGTTTTATTTTATTTACATTTGCTGATGGAAACAATCCATGCTAAGGTGTAAAACTAATAATTAGTATATTCTTATGTACTACATTTTAAGATATCTTTATTAGTCACATATACATTGAAACACACAGTGAAATGTATCTTTTGCATAGAGTGTTCTGGGGGCAGCCTGCAAGTGTCGCCACGCTTCCAGCGCCAACATAGCATGCCCACAACTTCCTAACCCGTATGTCTTTGGAATGTGGGAGGAAACTGGAGCACCCGGAGGAAAACCACGCAGACACGGGGAGAATGTACAAACTCCTTACAGACAGCGGCTGGAATTGAACCCGGGTCACTGGCGCTGTACAGCGTTACGCTAACTGCTACACTACTGTGCCTGCCCTAAATTAAACCTGTGTTCAGGTCTCTGTAGAGCAACTGGTACCCACGATCTCCTTCCTTTTGGGCAGGAGGGCTAACTCCTGCACCACAGCTGACACAGGATGATAGTTGTCCCCTGTCTAAAATGATGATAGTGCCAGACAAAAGCAAGCTCTTTGATAAGACTGCCTTTGTCTGTTTATCATTCTGTTAGAGAGATTAAGACACTCAACAGAGTTAATGTCTTGACAGTCACAGACAAAAGATGATTCCAAATTAATTGTAAAAACCACAGTTGAGACCAAATAAGGGGAATGAAATGACTGTACAGAGGGGAAAATCTATTGAAATCTGTCACTTTAGGCATCTGTATACACACATGGGGCCCAACCACAAGTTTGCAGTCAGTCAGTTAATTCCTGCTTATTTTAGAATATCTGATAGACCTCTGTTAACCGTCTATCGATGTAGCATCTAATTAAGATCACATGGGCATTTAGCAAATAAATGTGTTGAATTGTTATATCAAAAGTTCATGAGGACCCAGACCTTAACACATTGCATGTAAGAGGAATTTTTTAATTAAATCTTTGACTTGACCTCTAACCACATTAACAAATTTTCAATTTCCTAATTTTCATCTGATTTTGGAGGTTAAAGGTGAACAAAATTATCCTCTAATACCTTCACTAAAGGCAATCTTATAAAAGCCCCACATTATTGGTAATCTGTGGCTGAAACAGGATATAATTAATAGTTTGACAGTCTGGTTTGGGGACTGAACATATCTCAGTTCAGCAGTCCTATTGCAAAATAGATTGAGAGAGCCTATGGAATCTAGAGAATGACAGAAAGGTACTCATGTGACTTAATTAATCATCTCAAGGCTCAAGGATCTGAATCTAGGTATATGAGTTCAATTCTCAGCACCACACAAAAAATGCGGAATTTTAAATTCATTTTAATTAATAACTCTGGGATAATAAGTTAGTATCTGTAATGGAGTTACAATACTGCTGTAAAAACCATCTGGTTTGAATTATGGAAAAAAGATCTATTCTTATCCCAGTCTAAATGTGACTTGAGGCACACAGTATTGAATGGACTATCTGTGTTTGATTTAATTTTTTCTGCCAGCTTTTCATCAAAAAGCCCACATGTACGTATTTTCTTAATTAACTGCCATTGGGTGCATTCTTTCATTTAGGTTGTTTTCTCCATTTATCTCTTCAGTGTACTTGCTGGATTAACACCTATGTATTTATTCTATTAACCCAACGTGAACAATACAAATTAGGACCTGGAGTAGGGTCAGCTTGTTTGACCCTTCCTCATTAGACAACCTACCTGTTTTGGAGCACCCAGAGGAAAACCACACAGTCACACTGGAGCTGTGAGGCAGCAACATTACCTGCTGTGCCATGGTGCCATTCAAGATGCTGTGTTTTCCATTTGTAGAGCTGGAGGCCACGTTATCCATAGCTCATGTGGATTCTGATGAGGGCCATCCACTTTAGGAACACTTCTCTAGAATTAGTGGTGATGTATTCCTTCCCTGCATTGGAAATTTCCCACAGTTCCTTCCATCTGAAAGAAGAATCAGAATCAGATATATTAAATGACGTGAAATTTGTTGTTTTGAGGCAGCAGTACGATGCAAAGACATAAACTTACTCTAAATTATAAAAATAAATAAACTGCAAAAAAATGGAATAACATGGTAACATTCATGGACTCTTTAGAAACCTGACAGCGGAGGGGAAGAAGCTGTTTCTGAATCATAAGCTGTTTCTGAATTTTGTACCAATAGCTCAATTGTTGGCCATTTCTTTTCCTGATGTGATTTTTAAATGCTTTATTGGTGGTCTTACTAAGTTTTTGTTAGTGGAGGTATTGGGATCATGTATTATTTTCTCAATCAGTGAAGTTGATGAGCAATACTCATCAATATTCATCAAGCATTCACAGTAGAGTTTTAACACTGAATATTAAGAAAGATCGCTTCATAATCAATGATTGTTCAAGGAATCCTTATCCTTCCTTAGCTTTCCTGACATTTCAGGAGATGAACGGGCTTTCTCAGTGCTCAATTCATTGAGGGGAAACAAGAGCTTCACCCTTTGAACTTTGGGTTATTATCCACTCTTACACCTGAATCCAGTGGGAGAGGAGATTTCATTGAATTGCATTTAGTCAGTTTTCCTATTAAGAGGTGTTTGAAGGGGAATGACCAGTTCATAAAAACGAGGCACAGTGTCATCTGCTGAATATTGAAAGCAAGAAATATGTTGGGGCAAGATGATGGGCATGGATGGTGTTGAGTCCTTGCTAGATATATATGGGGTTATGAGAAGCTTCTCATGGTAGAACAATGCAATTCATCTTATAGTTTTCCCATTGACCATCTTGCATTGACCGCTGGACCCCACACAATACCCATTGGAATGATGAAGCCTCGGCAGTACTTAAATACTTTCTCTGCAATGAATTACAGAAGATGCAAAGTCCTGGATATTTGAGCACACCCACCTTCTGGGTAATGCCTTCTTTGTTTTGTCTTCCTGAGTCTTGTCAACTGTGCAATATACAATCACCTTCAATATGGCAGAAGCACTGACATTGGATTGCCTTTGTTGGTCTTTAGGTTCTGGCCACTTAAAGAACTCACAAGTCATGGTCATCGCAAATGAGAAGTTTACACCAAGATAGAAAAAAGGTGCACCACAGAGCAAGATACAGCATCAAGTAATAACAAAGTGTCCACCAAGGTATATCAAATGCAGTATATTGAAGTCTACACCAAGAAGAAGTACTGAGATAGAACCAAGTGCCAATTTACATTGAGCTATAACACCATTTGTTTTGAGCAACCAATCCAAATTAGGGCTTTTATCAGTGTGGATTGGTGAAAAGTTAATTTTGCTGGCTTGAAAGAACTGAGTTGGCCAATGTTGGGATGTTCCAATTGAAATAGAACATTTGAGTTCTGCAGTTGAGGACTATGGCTGAGTTCTACAGTAGGAACTAGGCAAGTTGGATATTGCTTACACACTCTTCACTCCTAGAGTCTACAGAGCACCATGAGGAAATTACCCATGAGGTAGCCCTAGGCTCCTCTCAACAGTGGCAGTATCTCAGTTACATTAACAGTATAGCTTTCACAAGCAACCTCATGAGATAGATACAGTGTCAGTAAATACATAGAAGTTGCAACATGAAAAGATGACATTTGGCCCAACCAGCCTGCTTTGATGTTTATCCTCTGCACAAGCAAATAGTTCTAATCATGTGCACCCACCCTGTTTTCATACTCCTTTGCCCGCATGGTCTTTTCTAATCTTATCTCAATTGTTAGCATAGTTTCTGCCTGACCCATTAACCCTGAAAGTGAATGTCATAAACATTTCTCCTTCAAATTCATTTTATTTTTAATTAGTGAAAGTGCTCTGCAGGTTGCTACAGAAAGATGGTAATGAATAGACTTTTGTAAGAGGTGCCTTGTTCTAATTGCAGGATCATTACTCTCAGAGTGTCAATGGCACATGAATATTAAGTACCTCTGGAGCCCTGACATCTCTGGAAGCTAGCAATCTCATGGATTGCTGCCTTGTAGTAGGATATTTCAGTGCCATCATGGGTAAATGGGGAATAGGGATGTACAAATTGTTGCAAGTCCTCATTTGAATTCTACTCTTCGGGGACTATACAAAAGTGCCTTATAGCCAGATGGTATTATGTACAAAATATTCCCTTTACCTCCATCCACCCTTGGTAATCTTCCTTTGTGAAACGTACTCCTTTTAGTGTGCTCTAGTCTGGTTGGATGGCAGCTCACATGCTATAAATACAAACAGCATAGGTTTAAATAATTTAGGGATTTGACTGCACAGATCACATGCCAAGTCAGGATAAATTCATATAGATCCTGGTACAAATAGTATAAACATCCACATTCCCAAATCCATCTTATCATGCCCCTCCATAGTAAGTATTTGCCGTAACAATGTTCCCATTCCCATAAGCAGGATGTGACATCCCTCTACCGGGAATGTCACACACAAATCTAACACAGTGGTTGCTTCCAGGATTCCCTTTGTAGCTCAGTAATATCACATCCAGCTAGCATTATCAAGAGAGAAAAATAACATGGAATATTAGGGTAAAGGAACCATTAGGTTTGTGTCAATGTTTTGAAAGAGTTTTCTGATGGTTCCCCTGTGCTTCCCATTGCCCAGCAGCATTTTCCTCCAAGCTTATATCCTATTCTCTTTGGAAAATTTCTATTGAAACTGCATCCACCATTCTTTCAAGTAAGACATTCCTGGTTGTTTACATTCAAGCACAGATTGACTCCTCAAAAAGCCACAGAAATTCAGTAGAAAAAGGGATTGTTGATAATTCAGTCTCACAGAACCATGCACACGGACACTCAAGAATTCTTTTGGTTATACATGTGGGCAGTCCACACACACTTGCTTATATTTAGCAAGATTTATGTCTTCAGGATGTCCGAAAAAGTTCGTAGCCAATTAACTACCTTGAAGTGTAAGCAGTTAGATCACAGCCAATTGGCTCATTTTGGGCTTCAGCATATTTGGTGAAAGGACAGTGCTGTTGGGTGGGGAGTTCCAGGATTTTGATGCAACGATAACAAATGACTAGCAATGGATGCCCATGTAGATTGGTGTGTGCATTGGAGCACTGGCTCAGAGGTGGTGGTGTTCCACAGTGCCAGCTACTCTTGTAATCTCAGGATAAAGAGATCACTGTATTGGGAAATGGTCAATAACTACAGGGAGTGTGGAAGAAAGTAGGGAACATGGGGGATGGCAGAAAGATCTTCAGTTTAGTTTTAGGAAAAGTATTTGTGCATTTATATCCTGTACTTCCATGAACCGTGCATTGATATTCCTGGCAGTCCAGCATGATGTTGCTGCTTTCTGAGTCACTGGGACTTAACTAAAATGGAAGTTGGAATTGGAACTGGAATTGAAATTGTTTTATTGTTGTCACATGTACTGAGGTACAGTGAAAAACTTGTCTTGCATACTGTTCATACAGATCAATTCATTACACAGTGCATCGAGGTAGTACAAGGGAAAATAACAGAATGCAGAATAAAGTGTAACAGCTTCAGAGAAAGTGCAGTGCAGGTAGACAATAAGGTGCAAGGTCACAACGAGGTAGATTGTGAGGTCAAGAGTCCATCTTATTGTACTAGTGAACCATTCAATAGTCTTATACCAGCAGGATAGAAGCTGTCCTTGAGCCTGGTGGAACATACTTTTAGGCTTTTGTATCTTCTGCCCGATGGTAGAGGGAAGAAGAGAGAATATCCGGGGTGGGTGGAGTCTTTGATAATGTGACTGCTTTACTGAGGCAGCGAGAAGTATAGGCAGAGTCCATGGAGCGAGGCTGGTTTCCGTGATGTGCTGAGCTGTGCCCACAACTCTCTGCAGTTTTTTATGGTAACGAGTAGAGCAGTTGCCATACCAAGCCGTGATGCATCCAGATAGGATGCTTTCTATGGTGCATCGATAAAAATTGGTGAATGTCAAAGGGGACATACCAAATTTCTTTAGCCTCCTGAGGAAGTAGAGGCGTTGGTGAGCTTTCTTGGGCATGACTTCCACGTGGTTGGACCAGGACAGGCTATTGGTGATTTTCACTCCTGGGAACTTGAAGCTCTCAACCCTCTTGACCTCAGCACCGTTGATGTAGGCAGGAGTGCCTCCAAATGAAATAATGGCTGGAAATTAATCAGTTTTTTCTCTGAATTAGAGCATTCAGCTTTCCATCCACAGATCAGGAGTTCATAGCTCAATCAGGGAACTGGACATGTATGCAAGAGGATGGGAGCCATTTGGCTCAATTCTTTGCAAGATCAGTCCAAAATGAATCCTACTATTCCCATGTACATCCACATGGCAAAACCACAGACGATAATTTTCAAACTGCTGGAATCCCTGCATAATTAAATCTAACACAGTTGGATTCTCCTTCATTATATCACATGGCATTTAATAAATAGCATGTATTGTTATACTTTCTTTTATTTTCCAAACTGAGCTGGTATTGCCATCCTATTGTTGGGTGGAATCTATTCTATTTAATGCCTTACCGCTGCCTGCATTTTTATTGCTTAATTTATTGGTATTGGTGTGGGAATTGGTATTGGTTTATTATTGTCACTTGTACCAAGGTACAGTGAAAAGCTTGTCTTACAAACCGATCGTACAGGTCAATTCATTACAAAGTGCAGTTACATTGAGTTAGTAGAGTGCACTGAGGTAGTCCAGGTAAAAACAATAACAGTACAGAGTAAAGTGTCACAGCTACAGAGAAAGTGCAGTGCAATAAGGTGCAAGGTCACAACAAGGTAGATCGTGAGGTCAGAGTCCATCTTATCGTATAAGGGAGCTATTCAATAGTCTTATCACAGTGGGGTAGAAACTGTCCTTGTCTGGTGGTGCATGCCTTCAGGCTCCTGTATCTTCTACCCGATGGACGAGGAGAGAAGAGAGAATGGCCTGGGTGGGTGGGGTCTTTGATTATGCTGGCTGCTTCACCAAGACGACGAGAAGTAAAGACAGAGTCCAAGGAGGGGAGACTGGTGTCCGTGATGCGCTGGGCTGTGTCCACAACTCTCTGCAGCTTCTTGCAGTCCTGGGCAGAGCAGTTGCCGTACCAAGCCGTGATACAAACAGATAGGATGCCTTCTATAGTGCATCTGTAAAAGTTGGTGAGAGTCAAAGGGGACAAACCAAATTTCTTTAGCGTCCTGAGGAAGTAAAGGCGCTGGTGAGCTTTCTTGACCGTGGCTTCTATGTGATTTAATTCAGTGCCACTTAGTTGATCTCTGGCTATGTGTGTTGTGAATCTCTGGAATTCTCTGCTTCCAAGGGTGGTAGAGGCCGGATCGTTTGATATATTTAAGGTGAAATTAGGTAAATATTTGAAAGGTGGAGGAATTGAGGGTTATGTGGAAAGGAGTTGAGGCCAGCATAAATCAGCCATGATCATATGGAATGGTGGGGGAAGGCTTGAGGGGCCGAGTGGCTTAATCTTGCTCCTAGTTTTTTGTGCTCCTGTGCAGATCTCCAAGTGTTTAGACTTCTTCCCATTCCATGAAGATGAGCTCACAGGTGAATTGGCTGCTGTAAGTTACCCCTTGGTCTAGGTTAATGGCAAAAAGAGGCAAAAGGAGAATTGATGGACATGTGTGAGAGAGAATGTTGCAGGGGTACAGGGAAATAAGGAGAGGGAATGGAACTAATGGGATTACTCTTTTGGAAGGTAGCGTGGACCTAATGAGTCAAGTAGCCTCCTTCTGTGTCATTTTAAGTATATTAGAGAACACAGCAGTTTTTCACAACAATTTGAGAGTTTTAGTTATTTTTACTGCTACCCAGCTTTTAATTTCCAGATTTTGTGATGCTGAATTGAAATTCCCTGTTATGGTGGGATCTGAACTCATACTTACAGGGTTATAAATCCAGTCTGCGTAGAGGCTATGTTACTGATGCAATAACATAGCCTCTATGCAAACATGGCCATCCACGTAAGAGGGATTTATCAGATGGAATAGAGAGAGTTTTAACAATTCTTTTGATCTATGCAATATGTTCTCATCATGCAGAATGGCTTTGTAGTGCTGGGGATTATCCTGTTAATAATTAATTGGAAATGGCACCATGGGAAGTGTTATCCTGTAGCATCTAGCAGACCGGTAATTAAACGCTGCTGATTGACAGGGAGGCAGTCATACCAAGTTCACCTTAGTACAAGGCTGTTCTGCGGCTCAAACAGTTCATATTATTTAAGAAATCAATCAGTAAATAGATCTGTTGTAGTTTACCATTCTACATATAAGGGCAGTTTATTTCTTGTTTGTAGCTTGGTGTAAATATTTAAACTGTCTAAGATAAGCCCTGAGGTGGATTAAGAAATACTACAATCACTGATGGTGTTTTGTTTTCTCAGCACATTAGAACATTCTAATGCTAAGTGTACTTTGAACAATTTGACTGTATTTTGCTGTTAAAATCGAGACTAGGCAAAGACCAGGAGAATATGCACTCAGCGAGGTCCTGTGAGAAGCTACATGTGAATAGAGAGTGGATATGAGGTCTCAGCATTGTATTTTCCACATTCATACATGTCACTTTAAGCTCTTAATACATTCCATTGCCTTTGATTCCTGCACTTCCGAAGGTTTCTAATTTTGTCAGGTCACATATTAATTTATAAATTTAGGTTTATTGTATTATGGAGGATTATCTTTTAAACACTCCATATCCATATCTTGCTATGCTATTGGTTAGTTTCCAATGGACTTGGTGGAATTAAGTGTTCTCTAATATAAGTTGCCTCTTTGTGGTCGAAGGCGGAATGCAAGGCTAACAAGATTGAAAATCAAAATAGCATCACAAGCCAGCAAAAGTTGTTGCAATCCCTTCAAACGCAGAGAAACTCTTCTCCTATTAGCGTAAATAGGCCCTATTACTGTATCTGTGAAATGATGATGTTTCAATCCTGGGGGCGTATCCAACTCATTGTGTCAGTTCTATTTTGATGTGATAACTCTCATCTCAGTTCAAACTCTAACCTGACAAGGTTCCAAAAGTGTGTTCAACAGTTGTGTGATAAGACTGTAAAATTAGTGATCTTTTAGAAAATCCCAAGCAGGTTTTATATTAGCACTGTTAAATGAGTGTCTTTGATTTTAAGCTACTTATGTGCTTTACAATTCTACATTAGTTCTGAATGGATTTAAAAGATTGGTGGGAATGAAGACTTCGGAACCTAGATCGATAACAAGAGGTTAGTCAATGTGTATAGTTGGAGGCCCCAAAATGTTATATCTGTGCCTGAAGCAATTCATTGAGGCAGCTGACTCAATAGAAGTGGGCTGAACCTGTAACCCAGCTGTCATTGAATCAAAGCCATTTCTTGCTGGCCCAACATTAATATTGTTAAGTAAGCATGGGAAATGGAACAAAAGGAGTAAAAAGAACTATGATTCAGAATAGCCATGAGCTCGTGGAATGGTAGGGAAGGCTCAAAGGAAGCTATGGCCCAAAATTGTTCCTGTCGCCTCTAAATAAGCTATGAGTCCATTCATTCCTGAAAGCCCTGAGAAAACAGGAAATATCCAACTCAGTACCCAACAGCACCAATTCACTTTGAAACTGAAACAGGGATGAATGAAGTCAATAAAAATGACTAAAACTCTCAAATTGTTGTCGGTGCTGAGCCAATGGAATAAAAGGTCTGATCCATGTTAAAAAGTAAGAGCCAAAGTCAAACCTCCTTAAAGGTTTAATGGTTGGCACTCCCAATCCATCCCCCACTTAAGCAAAGTGTCCATTATACCCCACACAAACTAGTGCCTTCAGTGTCCATTTTCTTGCAGTGATGAAGACAGAGGTAGCTGATTCATTTATAATGTGTTTATAGATTCCCAAAAATTGCGACGATGATATGGATAGTGCAGTCTGCAGTCTTTTTAATTTCATACTGTTGCCACTCAGATTTGGAATTTAAATAAATTAGTTTTAATTCCCGTTTGAAACACAAAATCATGGAAAAATAGGCACAAGAGTAGACACTTTGGCCCCTTGAGCCTGCTCCACAGTTCAGTACAATTGAAGCTGATCCTTCTTCTCAATACAATATTTTCCCTCTGTTCCCCATTCTTTTTAATGCCTTTTGTGTCAAGAAATCTATCTCCTCGTTAAACTTATTTAGCAACCTGGCCTCCACAGCCTTCTGTGGTAGACATTTACGCTGGGTGAAGAAATTCCTCCTCGTCATGGTCTTAAATGACTTAACCATGTCCTAAGACTGTGAGCCCTGGTTCCAGATGACCAGCCAAGGGCAACCATCCTCCCTGCACCCAGCCTGTTGGGCCCTGCCAGAATTTTGCATATTTCAATTAGATCTCCTCTCATTCTTCCAAACTCTAATCAATACTGGTCAAGTCAACCCAATCTCTCCCTGTCCAATAGTCATGCTATTCCAGCGACCAGTACTTCTGTTGCATTTGCTCCATGGCAAGTATATCCTTAAGTAAGAAGACAAAAACTGCACCCAATATTTCAGATGTGGTCTCACCAAGGTCCTGCATAATTCTTGTAAGCCACTAATGCTTCTGTACGCTAATCCGCTTCCACGAAGTTCAATGTACCATTTGTAATCTTAACTGCTTGCTGCACCTGCATGATTGCTTTACTGCCTGGTATACACATTCAGACCCCTTTGTACATCAATTTTTCCCAGATATCACCAGTTATACCATGCCTAGCCCTTCTGTTTTTCCACCAAAGTGAACAACTTCATAATTATCTACATTATACTGTATCCGCCAAGTACTTGCCCATTCACTAAACTTGCATAAACCACCCTGAAGCCTTGTTGTTTCAAGATCAGAGCTCAAGATCCTGTAATTTGCATGAGAGTTTTTGTAAGTTTTCTCTTCTTTAGCTTAAACATTCAATGTCCAATATCTTTAGCACAAGCATTATCAGAAATACAAAGCTTCCGATATGTACAACCCTAATGTTATCAGCCACCGAGGGATTTAAATGCAAGGCTGCGGATTTTATTCTAGATGTGCTGGGAACCAACGTGGATTGGAAAGCAAATATGATTGGAACTTGGTGTGGGATAGAATGTGGGCAGCAAAGGAATGGATCTGTGGCACTTTGCAGAAGCTGTGACTTCAGTGCAGTTTTGCATGCAGAGTTCTCCACAGATCCCTGTTCCACACTACAGAATAAATAATACCAACTCAGCCCACCAGAAACACAAGCATTGCCAACACCTTAGTAATCTATATCTGTGATGTAGATTCGTTTGTTTCCAAAGAGCATATGATTAAAAGACCACATCAGTTTATTCTAATCTCTGTGGCTTAGTTAGTTACATGCAATGCAGAAAAGCAATGCAAACAGACTGTGGTTCCAGGTAACTATAGGAGGAATCTACATGTCAGCTCTATCAGTTAGAGATCTCCTTTGGTCCTCTCTCTCTACTCTCAACCTGTCCTTAGGTTCTGCTCTTCACCCATAACAGAATCTCTCTGAAACTCTCTCCCTCTGCGTCCCCTGACCTCCCCCATCCCCGAGGAACCCACTTTGCTCTGTTGGATAGCAAAAGCATCAAAGGCGGTCAGTTTGTGCTGAACAAGTCAACTTGGAAAATCAGTAAAAGCTGATAACATGAATACAGACCAATAAGTAGCTCTAGAGAATTTGGAACTTGACATCTTGTAACCTTAGCACCATCTCGTCAACAATACACTGAAAGAAAACAGATAGTAGCTGAAAAACTGCATGAAATGTTAACTTTTGGCACACATAATCTTCCTAGTGGTATATTTCTAGTGGTCACCCAGCCTCATATCCTCAAAAAATAAGCTCACATCCTGCCCCCACCAAGCTCTTGATCTCCATCTCAAGTGATCTCCCCATGTTAAGTACTCACCCAGGATCAGTTCCTCCCACCATTAGCTCTTCCCCATCATTAGTTCCTTCCATTACATCTCAGCACGTCACCCCTCCATGGACTCTGTCTACACTTCTCGCTGCCTCGGTAAAGATGCCAATATAATCAAAGGCCCCACCCACCCCGGACATTTTCTCTTCTCCCCTCTCCCATTTGGCAGAAGATACAAAAGCCTGAAAGCTACATACCCCCAGTCTCAAGGACAGCTTCTATCCCACTGTTACAAGACTATTGAATGGTTCCCTAGTACAATAAGATGGACTCTTGGCCTCTCAATCTATCGTGTTATGGCCTTGTACTTTATTGTCTACCTGCACTGCACTTTCTCTGTAATACTTTATCCTATATTCTGTTATTGTTTTCCCTTGTAAAACCTCAAGGCACTGATGTGATGAAATGACCTGTATGGATGGCAGGCAAAACAAAGTTTTTCACTGTACCTTGGTACATGTGGCAATAATAAACCAATTTAATTTACCATTAGCTCCACCCACCTTTAGTCCCAGCTCCAGTATCAGTAGCACCTAAAATTGCTTCCTTCCAGCATTAGCTCCTCCTTAAATTAATTATTCCACTATTTGTCCCCAACCAACATTAGTATCTCCTACATGAAGGTCTCACCATTAGATTCTCCCACTATTAGCTCCTCCAACCATTAGCACTTCCCAGCAATAGCTTCACCCAACATTGGTTTCATCTAGTAGCGGCTCCCACCATTTGTTCTTCCTTGCATTAGCTCCTCCCACTGTTAGGCCTTCTCACCATTAATTATTTCTTTCAAGATGAGGCAAAACTTCAGCTGTTGCTTAGCAATAACAGTTTTGCCTCTGGATCAAATGGTCATGAGTTCATAATCCCTCTTAAACGTGTAAATTTGCTGACACTTTGGGGCGTTACAGGGGGAGGGTTGCACTCTACCATCTCTGAGATGAAAAGACCAGTTGAGGTCCCAACTGCTCTCTTGGGTGAAAGCAGAAGTTTTTGAGGTAGGACTTCAAAGGTAGGAAGAGTTAGGCACTGTTTATCATTTAATGAACTTAACTATAAGTAGATTTATTTGGATATTTATTTCATTGCTGTTGGCAGATTTGGCTGTGAAATAACACTGGCTATCCTTCATAACTTACATCATTGCTACAATAAAATATTTCAAAACAGTACAAAGGGCTTATTCAGACAAAAATAAATGACACTGCTTTAAAGGCTAAGGCATGAAGACCGATAATAAAATAGCGGAGGGGTAAGCTTTAAGTAAGGACTTAAAAGAAAAGGACAAAGATCAGCCTGGGATTGCCATTAGTCACTATCTAAACAGCAGAAGCTACAGCTGCTATTGGTGGAGCAAAAGGAGGCAGAGTTACAGAGGAGGCCATATTAAAGGAATCAAAAGATCTTGTAGAGTTGTAATGCTGAAGGAGATGATGGAGAGATTTTAACCCAAGGGTGAAAATTTTAAAATCACAGTGCTGGTGGAATAATGTCAGTTATCCAGCACAGTGACAAATATCTTTATTCAATCTAACACATCTGAAATAAATTATATAGCAATTAAGTTGTTGAAGCCATTGTCTAAAGGGAAATCTTTTCTTTCAGTGTTATCAATTTGGTACTTGTAACCGTAACATGTTGAGGTTATTATTTTTCACTTGTGACTGTGGGTAAGTTGGAATCTCATCCTATTTGGGAATCCTCATTAGAAGTAAATGAAACCAATCCTGGGGAAGATTTGGTGAAATCATGCTGGGACGGCTGAGTGAGTATGAACACACATCCTGCTTGTGAGGAAATTCAAGCCATTGTTCCATACTCCCTCCTAATGTTAACATGTAGTCCTATTGCCCTCTACTGGTTGGGTATTCCCATTGTATCAGACAATGATTTTGGAATTGGTATTGGTTTATTATTGTCACTTGTACTGAGGTACAGTGGAAAAACTTGTCTTGCATACTGTTCATACAGATCAATTCATTACACAGCATTGAGGTAGAAAAAGGTAAAACAATACAGAATGCAGAGTTAAGTGTCACAGCTACAGAGAAAGTGCAGTGCAGGCCTGTGCAAGGTCATAACAAGTGAAGCAACAAGTGAAATTTTGTGAACTAATTGGATGAAACTTCACTTGCGCCAGTGAGTATGGTGATGTAGTAGTTTGCTTTATTTTACTAATAAATCAGTGAATGTATATTTAAACTATACCGTGGCAATTTGAATGTGGTTTTAAAAATCTTTGAAATTATAAAATGATTGATGTTAGTGAAGAAAGATAGCAAATGTTGGAAACACTCGCATGTCAGGCAGCATCTATCATCAGAACTAGGAAGGGTTAGAACTGAAGCATGTCTTATGTTGCAGAGAAGGAGAAGGTATGGTGAGAACAAAGGAATGTCTGTGATCGGGTGGAAGCATAGAGAGGCTGAACCATACAAAAGGTGAAGAGCTCGGCTAAGAGGGGTTGCTGAATGCTTGTGAACTGGATTTGACCTGTTTGGAGCAGACGTAAGTAGGAGATGAAAGAGGAGAGATAAAAACACAGAAACTGTGAGATAACAGGAGTTGCTGGAAATCTGAAATTAAAAATATGCAGCATTTATGAAGAGAGATGACGCTGAGCTTCTAAGTTGCCTGTCACCTTAATTCTCTGTTCTATTTTGACTCTACCTCTGGCCCCTTATACAGTTTCAATAACATTAGGAATAGCATCTTGTCACCCAACAGTGCACTTTTTACATCTCTCATGACTCAACACTAAATTCAACAGCTTTGATAACCAGCCTTCTTATGAATGGCCATCAACTTATAATGTTAAACCTGTTTCCTCCGCACAACTGCTACCTGACTTGCTGGGTATTTTCAGCATTCTTTATTTCAGATTTCCAGCAACTGCAGAGTTTTATATATCCAACAGCTTTATTTTCCTCTGTTCTCATTCACCTCCTCCCTTTTACACCTGCTCCATACAGATCAGCTGTGACTAACAAGGTTTCACCACTCTTTCTCAGTGGGCACCACCATCCTTGTGTTATTCTCTCTTGGTCTCCATGCTGTCACAGGCATCCTCTTTATTCTCTCCACCCCTCACCCTTCTCTGCATCTTAAAACATGTTTGATTTCTAACTTTTCCTAGTTCTGAGGAAAAGTCATCAACCTGAAATGTTAAATGCTTTTCCCTCTCCATACCCACTAGCAATTTAGATTTTTATTTGAGATTTTCAGCATCTGTATTTTGTTTTTTTAGGGCTGCTTACCATGAAAATGACTGTTATCATGACTTGGGTTGTCGTCGTATATAAACCCGGGAAGGAAGTTGACTGTCCAATCTGGCTGGGTTTGACTTGAGTCCATGGCAACATAATTGATTTTGAGCTGACTAATTTTTAACAAACTATTGCTCAAAACGAAAAACCGCAAACACTTACAGGAAACTGTGATGTCAGCTCTGGTTCAGTTGGCAACAGTTTTGCTCAGGAATCAGAAAGTTATATGTTCTAGTTTTATCCTGGAGACTTATTTACAAAACCCTAGACTGATGCTCCACTGTAGTAATGAGGTGTACCATTTCTCAATATCAAATGAAATGAATCGAATGAGCTAAAGTCTGGCTTCTCTGAAGATGCAGATCTCAGAAGATAGTTGAGATGATCATAGTGATACAGAGAGATGGAATAGACCTTTTGGCCCAACAAGTCTGTGCCAGCTATCAACCACCCATTTATACTAATCCTACATTAATCCCATTGTTTTATTTTCTCCACACTTTCATCAACTCCCTCTAGATTCTGCTTACACAGAAGGGGTATCAGGTAACTCACCAACCCACACATCATTGGCTTGAGGGAGGAAATCAGAGCACCTTAATTATTCTGGCTCAACGTGACTTTAGTCATAGAATAATATAGCAGGGTAACAGACCCTTTGGCCCAACTCATCCATTGTTTTGAATGCTTTAACCTTGTCACTTGATGTGCCCTTTGATCATTGAGGATGGGCATGTTCTTGGAAGACTCCTTCTATTTCACCATTCCCACTCATTCCCTTACTTGCACACTTCCCTTCTCACCCCCAACACGACTTCAGACTTCCCTGTCCCCTTTCTCCATCCTCAGGTCAGGCCCCAACATCCATATCCTTCCCCCACCCATCCCTGGACCAGAAATACAACCATCCTTATTCTACTCATCCTCAGGCAGGGACAAACTCCACCACAACCCCAATGCAGAGGTTAGCCATTTCAATCCCATCCCCACCACTGAATTGGACTAGCTAACATCTCTGCACACTCCCATCCTGCCCTGTGCTATGTACACTCCCTTCCCTACACCTGAACCAGTGACTTTACTCCAGCTTCCTTACACCCCCGACTTCCCCCAAACTCTCCCCAGAGACCTCCTCCCTCAGAAACACCTCCCTCCAACTGTTCATCTTACAGCAACCTCACACCTCTGACTTCCTCCCTCTCCAAACTCTTCCTCCTCCCTCAGAAACCCCTCCATTTGACTGTCCTCCCTCCAGCTCCCCTCCCTCAGACTACAGCTCCCTCACACCTTCAACTTCCCGATTCCTCCTCTCCTCACCAGAAACCCCACCCCCGGACAGTCCTCTCATCCAGCTCCCACTCCCCCTCCCACTCCATCACATCCCCTCCGCCACACCCCCCTCCCACTCCCCCTCCGTCACACACCCCTCCCACTCCGTCACAGCCCCCCTCCCACACCTTCCACCATCACACTCCACCGGACTCCCCCCCATCAGAGTCCCCCCATCAGGCTTCCCCTTCCCCTTAGGCTTCCCCCTCCCATCAGACTCCCCCGACCATGACTCCCACCCTCCCATCACACTCCCCCTCCCCTCCCATCACTCCCCCTCCCCCTCCCCCTCCCCTCCCATCACACTCCCCCTCCCCCTCCCCCTCCCATCACACTCCCCCTCCCCCTCCCATCACACTCCCCTCAAACTGGGCTCCCTCCACCCCCCCCTTCCCTCAGACTGCTCACTGATGATCTCCCCCCCGCCGGCTCAAAGCGGCCCCTTTCTCGCGACAACTCGACTAAGCCCCGCCCCTGACGCGTGTCGCGTCTCGCGGAGCTGCCCGGCCGGCGGAGCAGCGACACCGGCGGAGCCGTCCCCAGCTGCCCCGTCTGTGTGGCCGGCCCCGGCCCCAGCCCCAGCCTCAGCCCCAGCCGTCGCTGCCCTGTCCGTGTGGCCGGCCTCGGCCCCAGCCCCGGCCCCGGCCGTCACTGCCCTGTCCGTGTGGCCGGCTCCGTCCCGTCCCCCGGGCTCTCGCCATGGAGGAGAAGCAGGTGAAGAAAGCCAAGCTCAACAACAACCCGAATTGGGTGAGAGAGCGGGCGGACCGTGGGAAGCGGCGGGGGGTGGAGAGAGAGTGTGTGAGGAGGGGAGAGAAGGGGAGGAGGAGGAGGGGAGAGAAGGGGAGGAGGAGGAGGGGAGAGAAGGGGAGGAGGAAAGGGGAGGAGGAGGAGGAAAGGGGAGGAGGAGGAGGAGGGGGGAGGAGGAGGAGGAGGGGGGGAGGAGGAGGAGGAGGAGGGGGGAGGAGGAGGAGGAGGGGGGAGGAGGAGGGAAGAGGAGGAGGAGGAAAGGGGAGGAGGAGGAGGAGGAAAGGGGAGGAGGAGGAGGAGGAAAGGGGAGGAGGAGGAGGAGGAAAGGGGAGGAGGAGGAGGAAAGGGGGGAGGAGGAGGAAAGGGGGGAGGGGGAGGAGGAGGAAAGGGGGGAGGGGGAGGAGGAGGAAAGGGGGGAGGGGGAGGAGGAGGAAAGGGGGGGGAGGAGGAGGAAAAGGGGGGGGGAGGTGGAGGAGGAAAGGGGGGGGGAGGGGGAGGAGGAAAGGGGGGGGAGGGGGAGGAGGAAAGGGGGGGGAGGGGAGGAGGAAAGGGGGGGGAGGGGGAGGAGGAAAGGGGGGGAGGGGGAGGAGGGGGAGGAGGAAAGGGGGGGAGGG
Organism: Pristis pectinata; assembly: GCF_009764475.1. Lineage (NCBI taxonomy): Eukaryota > Metazoa > Chordata > Chondrichthyes > Rhinopristiformes > Pristidae > Pristis > Pristis pectinata. The sequence goes on from NC_067406.1 coordinate 134,796,913, forward strand.
GGAGGAGGAGGAGGAGGAAAGGGGGGGAGGGGGAGGAGGAGGAGGAGGAAAGGGGGGAGGGGGGGGGGAGGGGGAGGAGGAAAGGGGGGAGGGGGAGGGGGAAAGGGGGGAGGGGGAGGAAGGAAAGGGGGAGGGGGAGGAGGAGGAAAGGGGGGGGAGGGGGGGAGGAGGAGGACAGGGGGGGGAGGGGGAGGAGGAGGAAAGGGGGGAGGATGGAGAGGGAAAGGGGGGGAGGGGGAGGAGGAGGAGAAAGGGGAGGGGAGGGGAGGAGGAAAGGGGGGAGGGGGAGGAGGAAAGGGGGGGAGGGGGAGGAGGAGGAAAGGGGGGGAGGGGGGGAGGAGGAGGAAAGGGGGGGAGGGGGAGGAGGAGGAGGAAAGGGGGTGGAGGGGGAGGAGGACGAGGAAAGGGGGGAGGGGGGGAGGAGGAGGAAAGGGGGGAGGGGAGGAGGAGGAAAGGGGGAGGGGGAGGAGGAAAGGGGGGAGGGGAGGAGGAAGGGGAGGGGGAGGAGGAGGGGGGAGGGGGAGGAGGAGGAAAGGGGGGAGGGGAGGAGGAGGAGGAAAGGGGGGAGGGGGAGGAGGAGGAAAAGGGGGAGGAGGGAGGAAAGGGGGGAGGGGAGGAGGAAGGGGGAGGGGGAGGAGGAGGGGGGAGGGGGGAGGAGGAGGAGGAAAGGGGGGGAGGGGGAGGAGGAGGAGGAAAGGGGGGAGGGGGAGGAGGAGGAAAAGGGGGAGGAGGAGGAAAGGGGGGAGGAGGAGGAGGAGGAAAGGGGGGAGGGGGAGGAGGAGGAGGAAAGGGGGGGAGGGGGAGGAGGAGGAGGAAAGGGGGGGAGGGGGAGGAGGAGGAGGAAAGGGGGGGAGGGGGAGGAGGAGGAGGAAAGGGGAGGAGGAGGAGGAAAGGGGGGGGAGGGGGAGGAGGAAGGGGGAGGGGGAGGGGGAGGAGGAAAGGGGGGAGGGGGAGGAGGAAAGGGGGGGAGGGGAGGGGGAGGAGGAAAGGGGGAGGGGGAGGAGGAGGAGGAAAGGGGGGGGGAGGGGGGAGGAGGAGGAGGAAAGGGGGGGAGGGGGAGGAGGAAAGGGGGGGAGGGGGAGGAGGAAAGGGGGGGAGGGGGAGGAGGAAAGGGGGGGAGGGGGAGGAGGAGGAAAGGGGGGAGGGGGAGGAGGAGGAAAGGGGGGGAGGGGAGGAGGAGGAAAAGGGGGGGAGGGGGAGGAGGAGAAAGGGGGGGATGGGGAGGAGGAGGAAAGGGGAGGAGGAGGAAAGGGGGGAGGGGGAGGAGAGAGAAAGGGGGGAGGGGGAGGAGGAGGAAAGGGGGGAAGGGGGAGGAGGAAAGGGGGGAGGGGGAGGAGGAGGAAAGGGGGGAGGGGGAGGAGGAAAGGGGGGGAGGAGGAGGAAAGGGGGGGAGGGGGAGGAAAGGGGGGGGAGGAGGAAAGCGGGGGGATGAGGAAAGGGGGGAGGGGGAGGAGGGGAGGGGGAGGAGGAGGAGGAAAGGGGGGGGAGGGGAGGAGGAGAGGGGGAGGGGGGAGGGGAGGGGGGGGAGGGGGAGGAGGAAAGGGGGGGGAGGGGGAGGAGGAGGAAAGGGGGGGAGGGGGAGGAGGAGGAAAGGGGGGGAGGGGGAGGAGGAGGAAAGGGGGGAGGGGGAGGAGGAGGAAAGGGGGGGAGGGGAGGAGGAGAAAAGGGGGGAGGGGGAGGAGGAGAGGGGGGGGAGAGGGGAGGAGGAAAGGGGGGGAGGGGAGGAGGAGAAAGGGGGGAGGGGATGAGAGGAAAGGGGAGGAGGAGGAGGAAAGGGGGGAGGGGGAGGAGGAAAGGGGGGAGGGGAGGAGAGGAAAGGGGGGAGGGGAGGAGGAGGAGGAAAGGGGGGAGGGAGGAGGAGAAAGGGGGGAGGGAGGAGGAGGAAAGGGGGGGAGGGGGAGGAGGAGGAAAGGGGGGAGGGGGAGGAGGAGAAAGGGGGGAGGGGAGGGGAGGAAAGGGGGGAGGGGGAGGAGGAGGAAGGGGGGAGGGAGGAGGAGGAAAGGGAGGGGGAGGAGGAAAGGGGGGGAGGGGGAGAGGAGGAAAGGGGGGAGGGGGAGGAGGAAAGGGGGGGAGGGGAGGGGGGGAGGAGGAAGGGGGGGAGGGGGAAAGGGGGGGGGGAAGGGGGAGGGGGGAAGGGGGGGAGGAGGAAAGGGGGGAGGGGGAAAGGGGAGGGGAGGGGGAGGGGGGGAAGGGGGGAGGGAGGGAAGGGGAGGGGGAGGGGGGAGGAGGGGGAGGGGGAGGAGGAGGAGGAAAGGGGGAGGGGGAGGAGGAGGAGGGGGGAGGGGGAGGAGGAGGAGGAAAGGGGGGGGGGGGGGGGGGGAGGGGGAGGAGGAGGAGGAAAGGGGGGAGGGGGAGGAGGAGGAGGAAGGAAAGGGGGGAGGGGGAGGAGGAGGAGGAGGGGGAGGGGAGGAGGAAGGGGGGGAGGAGGAAGGGGGGAGGAGGAAAGGAGGGGAGGGGGAGGAGGAGGAAAGGGGGAGGAGGAGGAAAGGGGGGGTGGGGGAGCAGGAGGAAAGGGGGGGAGGGGAGGAGGAGGAAAGGGGGGGAGGGGGAGGAGGAGGAAAGGGGCGAGGAGGGGGAGGAGGAGGAAAAGGGGGGAGGGGGAGGAGGAGGAAAGGGGGAGGGGGAGGAGGAAAGGGGGGGAGGGGGAGGAGAGGAGGAAAGGGTTGAGGGGGAGGAGGAGGAAAGGGGGGAGGGGGAGGAGGAAAGGGGGGAGGGGGAGGAAAGGGGGGGGAGGAGGAAAGGGGGGGAGGAGGAAAGGGGGGAGGGGGAGGAGGGGAGGGGGAGGAGGGGAGGGGGAGGGGGAGGAGGAAAGGGGGGAGGGGGAGGAGGAGGAAAGGGGGGAGGGGGAGGAGGAGGAAAGGGGGGGAGGGGGAGGAGGAGGAAAGGGGGAGGGGGAGGAGGAGGAAAGGGGGGAGGGGGAGGAGGAGGAAAGGGGGGAGGGAGGAGGAGGAAAGGGGGGAGGGGGAGGAGGAAAGGGGGGAGGGGGAGGAAAGGGGGGGAGGAGGAAAGGGGGGAGGGGGAGGAGGAGGAGGAAAGGGGGGAGGGGGAGGAGGAGGAGGAAAGGGGGAGGGGGAGGAGGAGGAAAGGGGGGAGGAGGAGGAGGAGGAAAGGGGGGAGGCGGAGGAGGAGAAACGGGGGGAGGGGGAGGAGGGAGGGGGAGGAGGAGAATGAAAGGGGGGGAGGGGGAGGAGGAAAGGGGGGGAGGGGGAGGAGGAAAGGGGGGAGGGGGAGGAGGAAGGGGGAGGGGGAGGAGGAGGAGGAAAGGGGGGAGGGGGAGGAGGAAAGGGGGGAGGGGGAGGAGGAAAGGGGGGAGGGGGAGGAGGAAAGGGGGGGAGGGGGAGGAGGAAGGGGGAGGGGGAGGGGGAGGAGGAAAGGGGGGGAGGGGGAGGAGGAAAGGGGGGGAGGGGGAGGAGGGAAAGGGGGGGAGGGGGAGGAGGAGGAACGGGGGGGAGGAGGAGGAAAGGGGGGGAGGGGGAGGAGGAGAAAGGGGGGAGGAGGAGGAAAGGGGGAGGAGGAGGAAAGGGGGGAGGGGGATGAGGAAAAGGGGGGAGGGGAGGAGGAAAGGGGGGGAGGGGGAGGGGGAGGAGGAAAGGGGGGGAGGGGGAGGGGAGGAGGAAAGGGGGGGAGGGGGAGGAGGAGAGGGGGAGGGGGGAGGGGAGGGGGGAAGGGGGAGGGGTGGAAGGGGGGGAGGGTGGAAGGGGGGAGGGGGGGAAGGGGGGGAGGGAGGGAAGGGAGGGGGAGGAGGGGGGAAGGGGAGGGGAGAGGGGGGAGGGGAGAGGGGGAGGGGGAAGGGGAGGGGGGGAGGGGGGGAAGGGGGAGGGAGGAGGAGGGGGAATGGAGTGGGAAAGGCAGGGGAGGGGGATGGAGGGAGAGGGGAATTGGGGGGGAGGGGGAGAGGGGAATTGGGGGGGAGGGGAGGGGGGAAAGGGTATGGAGGAGGAGGGGGAAAGGGGTATGGAGGGGAGGGGGGAGAGGAGGAGGCAGAAGGGGAGGGGGATGGGGAGGGGAGAGGAGGGAGGAGGGGGGACAGGGAAGGAGGAGGGGGAGGGAGGGGGGAAGGGGAGGAGGAGGAGGGAGGGGAAGGGGAGGAGGAGGGGGGAGAAGGGGAGGGGGGAAGGGTGCGGAGGGGAATGTGGGAGAGGGGAACTTGGGGGACAAGGGGAAGCGGCGAGGAGGGGGGGGAGTGGGAGAGAGAAGGGGTATGGAGGGGGAGGGGGGATGGAGGGTGAATGTGGAGAGGGGGAAGGGGATGGGATTGGGGGGAGGGGAGGTGGGGGATGAGGGGAGAGGATGGGGAGGAGGGAGGGGGAGAGGGAGGGAGGAGGAGCAGAGGGAGGGGGGATGGGGAGGGGGAGGGGAGGGGGAAGGGGAGGAGGGGGAGGGAAGGGACGGGGAGGAGGGGAGGGGAAGGGGGGAGGGGCGGAGGAGGGGGAGGGGAAGGGGAGGAGGAGGAGGGGAGGGAAGTGGGGAGGGGAGGAGGAGAGGGGGAGGGGGAAGGGGAGTGGGGGAAGGTGAGGAGGAGGGGGAGGGGGATGGAGGGGGGAAAGGAAGGGGAGGGGGATGGAGGGGGAGGGAATGTAGGATGAGGAATGTGGAGAGGGAATGTGGAGAGGGGAATTGGGGGGAATGGGAGGAGAAGGGGTATGGAGGGGAGGGGGGATGGAGGGGGAATGTGGAGGGAGGGGGATGGGATTGGGGGAGAGAGTGGGGGAGAGAGAGGTGGGGAGGAGGGAGGGGGGAAGAGAGGAGGGGGGGAGGGATGTGGGAGAGGAGGGAGGGGGATGAGAGGGCGGAGGAGGTGTGAGAGGAGCGGGTCCAGCAGAAAAACTTGTGTTTGTGTAAACACATTCTCCAGGATTTCCTCTCACTGTTCAATGCACCTGAAAACATCAGTGCTGATACAAGGTCCCTTAGCATCTTGGAATACGCATTTGGTTAATTTTAGTTCACCATGAGTTTACCATTCTTGCTGAAGGCACTGACTACACCCAAGTCAGCAAAAAGGTTGCATGCTAGCCTAAAGCTAGGGTTTGTAACCAAGCGGCCAAAGTTAATTTTGAGACCCTAAACCACCCATAGACATCAGCTGTTTCTGCAATCCCACCAAGGCTTCAACCTTTACTGTGGAATTAGCCACACAAAGTTGTTTATATGCATTTCTGCAGGTGTCTGGCACCTGATTAACCAGCTGACAGCAAACTATAGCAGGAAAGGAGACGAGGGAGTTAAGATTTTAGGTACTCCAATGTTAAAAATAGTATCTTGGGTATTTACAAAATTCCCTTGAGGGTAAGGGTGTAATAAATCTCCTCCTAAAAACAAATTGAGTGTTGTTCCTTTGGTCAACTGTTTCAATGTGAATCTCAACAGAGGTTGTGAATTTATTTTTTAGTTGACTGAAGTTATAAAACTGGAGAGGCAGATTTGTTCGTATTGTAGTCATTTCTTTGGCCTGGGTCTGTTCAGCTCACTGCAGAGGACCAATGGTGCATTCTTTTCAGATTCTTCCTCCCACTGATCCACAATGACGGCATTCCACAGATCTTGATTATTCAGAGCAAACACAATTACTTCTCCCATTCCTCCCATCTCCACCCCCACAGATCCTACAACAGCAATTTAGGCATACATTGTAGTCTTATTAAATGGCTGATAATCATATATGTGGTCTTTCAGTATAGATAGGAACAACTGGGAGTCATGACTCAAACCATATTGACCTCATGTTCTGTTGGTTCTGCCGAGATTAATTTCATTACATAAGTAATTTCAATGCACAGGTTGAGATTATTCCCCTCCCACTATTGCTGTCTTGTTGTTTTACACATTGCTGGCCCTTAGTAACTTTAATATAGCAAAACTCCCTGTGTAAATCATAGTCATTGTCCTGGTGCTCCAAGCAACAGACTGAATATTCCAGAGACTGTAGATCAATGTCAACCAACAGAAAAAACGTGTTGAAAGTAAATTACCGGCAAATTCATGTTTCCAGAGAGAAAAGCTGACTTAAGCCACCATCAGGTTCTCAAATCCAAATGTCCCACTTTTCTCTTTAAGATGGTACATACTACTTGCATTTTCACCTTGTGTCAGATTTACTGCATTCAGTGAAATAACAAATGGTTCAAAGGGTGCTTATTGACCTTGCTGCAGTTTGCACACAGGAAATTTTTGCTCTGTGACTTTTTTTTTACCCCTAAACCCTAAAGTGTTGGGAAGTTGTCCAGGGTATTTATTACCTAATGTCAAGATGTTTCCATGATGACAAGTACTGAATTGGCATGGAATATGGACCTGATGTATACTTAACATTGATGGCCAGCCTTGAATGATCTATAGCTGAAATCACTGTCCTTCACTGACCTCTCTACAAATTCCATTCCCTCACTACAGATTCCATGCCCTAAATATCTACTTAAGAGAAACCCAGACTATTTACAGTTGCTGCCTTCCCGGTTGACGGCAAGTGGAGCTTCCAACTTCATTCATCTCCATAACATTGCCTCATGTTTGCCCATCAACCACTGAAATCAGTTATCCCATTCTCAACTCCTGATTTTAGCAATTCCATGCTGTTTTAACCAAATCTCGCTTTGCGCCCATCAGTCCATCTCAACGTTATGGTGCATCTATTTTGCCCTGCCCTGTCACACTCACCTTGTGGTGTACATTGGATCCCATTTCCTTGCTGCATCAAATTTAAGTTCTCATCCCTGTGCTTAAATCATTTTCTGACCTTGCCATTCCATGCTGGTATCTTGATAATACAATGATGTTACTGCATGAATTTAACTTTAACTTAGAAAGGGTATTTATAGTTTTTTCAAGATAATTGCTAGGAAATAAAATCTAAAGGCTGCCTAAAATCCAAGGACTCCCTGAAGAATTCATTTGAGATAAGTTTTGAAGGACAATATTCAGAATTCTGAAGACCCATACTTAATCTAGAGCCAACACCATGTCACATTCAATGTGAAATAGAATTGCATAGAACTTACCACTCTGCCTCTGACTGTCCACCTCGATCTATGTCTCTTATCATCTTGTACACCTTAATACTTAAACTCTGTTGGAGTCTTCTATTTCATTTAAGCCTCCTCCTGCTCTATCTAATCCTCATGAAATAAGATTCTCTTTCTTTCTCCCTTATGCTCTTATTTAACTTCCTCATTAAGGGTCAATGCTATTTGTCCTGACTGTTCCATAAGGTAGCAAGTTCTGCATTCTAGACACTTTTGGGGAAGTTGTCTCCAAGTTCTTTAATTGACTTGCATAAATACCTTCTATTTATGCACTTTCATTGGTTATACAGCTATCAGTGTAGAGTTGTGTGTTTGTTTTTTTCCCCATGAAGTAACTTTAATCATTCTGTACTTACCATTCACTTCTCATTGGTGCATCTTATAGGGTAAACAGAGGGCAACCAATGTGACCTTCCAAGCTCACCATGTTAGCAGGAACAAGCGTGGACAAGTTGTAGGAACCAGAGGTGGCTTTCGTGGGTGCACTGTCTGGCTTACAGGTAATGTTCATTGTTCTGTTGTTAAATGCTTCTAGCAGTTCTCTTAAACTCTTCTACCTTGCCCACCTCTTCCTTGTACAGTACTTAATGCAATCAAAAGCCTGCGTATCTTTCTTGCCACGCTCCTATTCACACGCTAACTAAACTCCAATTTGCCCAAATGTCAACGTTCATGTTCAGTTCAAGTTGCAGTCCTGTTTATTCATGTTGGATTACCTTTTCCTTTAGTATATCATTTTCAGTAGTACTTCTTGGACATTGTAAATTATGTGAGCTCACAGCTCTAATGACCCAGGTTTGATCCTGACCACTGATGTGACGTGTGGGGTTAACACTTTCTACCTGAGATTGTGTAGTTTGCTCTAGTTTCCTTCCAGAACTCCCAAGACAATGAGTAGTAGGAGAATCAGGGTGGAATTGTTGGGAATATAGGTTACAGGGAAATAAGTGGGGAAATGGGACTGATAGCATGCTCTGAGAACCAACGTAGACTTGGTAGGCTGAATGGCCTCCTTTTACTTTATAAGGAAATGTGAACATAAAAAAAAATGAATTCTTCAACTCTTGTGATCTGTTTCTGGCACTATGTTCTTCTCTACAGTGGATGTGGTAGAATTGTGGCTTTATTACAATAGTAGTAATCCAGGGATGTGGAGAAGCTAATTGGAATCTGACAGGGCAGTTTGGGAAGTATAATGAACTGAATTAAAAAGAAATTTGGAATAAAAAGTTAATATCAAAAACAGAGACCATATTCTCTTAAAAATTATTTGGCTCACCAATGTCTTTAAAGGGAGGAAATCTGCTGCCATTATTCAGTCAACTTAGCTCAGAGCCTGGTCATAATGCCTGTAGCCGAATTGTGCTTGATCCAACCTCACAGCTGTACTGGCCACACTTGCATCTTGTGACAATGTGGCATCCACTGGAGGCCTCCACTTCAATTTCAGATTTCCTTCACTTCTGCAAGTGGAGCAATCTGCAAATGGTGACCAGGTTTTGAGTGGCGAACTCTGACAAAGGTATGTTCCACTAATTTTAAATATTTCAGATATTCAGAGATATGTAAAGATAATGTAAATAATGAATAAAAATTAAGTTTAATGTACAGTACTATTTTTATATGAAAACATTAATATAATGACAAAGAAAAATCTGAACTTAAAATTTAACAAGGATCGTAAGTCTCATTCACAAGAAAGGGGTTATTGCTTACATGTCAATCAGGGCTGGCATAAAGTTTAAAACACCAGAAGCTAAGTTTACCTGGCCCTTCAACTCTGCAATTCAGAATCACCTCTGGATTCGGTGGTGAGTCTACAGCAAAGTGGCAGGTCAAACATGCAGCAATCTTTGACTTCCATGTTGCAGTGCACACAGATGTGAAAGTCAAAGAAATGCTGAGCATCAGAGGATGGAGTGGCAATTTCCTGTGGAATCCCCCCCCGTCGGAGCTTGCTAGTTCTGGCTGAGTTCTTCTGACGTTAGAGACCAGAGACTGAATTCAGAGCTTGGAGGAGCACTGATGTTTGTGTCTCACTCTTCTCCTGAAATGGCGATAGAGATGCAAAAAGGGATGGATCATGTGAAGATGAGAATAGGATGGAAATTGGCAGCAAAAGTAATGAAATTTTCAAGTTCTGTGTGAGTGCAGGAAGTAACACCAATACAGTTGTCAATGTACTGGATAAGATGTTAAGGGAGGGAGTCTGGGTGGGACTAAAACAAGACCTGCTTCATGTATCAGAAAGGTAGGCATAGCTTGGGGCCCATGCAAGTTATGTCTTCAACCTAGAAGTGAGTGGAGATCTTGCTACTTCTGTACTGTAAAGCACATTTAGGCAGGATATCAACTTTTGCTTGGTAATAGCACTTTAATTTCAGAGTCCAAAGACTTTGAAGCTTTCCTTCTAAAACTTGAATGAATCAGATGGACATTTCATTACCATGCTGAAGCACTTTTCAGTGAGATACTATGGCCCAGCTTGGGCACAGTTGAAAGAAAGGCAGTCATGTTCTAGTATACTTATTGTTCCAACAGCATCCCTTTTCAGAAAAAAATCGAGATGAATTCAAATTTGTCAGTTCATTTCCTTAGCTGGTAAATTCAATCTTCTCTCAACAATACATCATTAGGAATGTGGTAGCTGTTAGATAATGGAGCAAAGTTCGGGTATTTCACTGTAAGCTGTTCTGATAGCTGCATTATGCAATGATAGTGAAGTTGTTAGCTAATCATAGCCATCTACCTTTAAGTAATCATAGTCTCGTGACACAAAAACAGGTCCTTCAGCCCAACTTGTCTATTCCAACCAAGTTACCTCTCTGAGCTTGTCCCATTTGCCTGCACTCGGCCCATATCCCTCTAAACCTTTCCTGTCCTTGTACCTGTCCAAATGTCTTTTAAACATTGTAATTGTACCCACCTCTATCACTTCCTCTGGCAGCTCATTCCATATATCCACCACCCTCTGTGAGAAATAAAGGACTGCAGATGCTGGATGCTGGAGGAACTCGGCAAGCCAGGCAGCATCCGTGGAGAAAACCAGGCAGTCAACATTTCAGGTCAGGACCCTTCTTCAGGACTGAAGATGGGAAAAGAAGAAGCCCAATATATATAGGAGGGAAAAGCAGAGCAGTGATAGGTGGACAAAAGAGCGGAGGCGGGGTGAGCACAGGGTGATGATAAGTAGATGCAGGTAAGAGACAGTGATGGGCAGGTGCGGGGGAGAAGGGGAGAGCAGATCCACCAGGGGATGGGTCAAAGGTAAGAAGAGAAAGGAAAAAAAAGTAGAAAAAAGAGAGCGGCTAGGAAAGGGAAGAAGTGAAGAAGCATGGTGGGGGTGGGGATTCCTTGAAGTGGGAGAATTCAATGTTCATGCCACTAGGCTGCAAGGTTCAAGACAGAAAATGAGGTTGTTCCTTCAGTCTCGTTTGCAGCTTCTCCCACCCTGTCTCTTGCAAGGATGCAGTTCCTTTTTCTCAGTTTCTCTGCCTCCACTGCATCTGCTCCCATGATGAGGCTTTCCACTCCAGGACATCCAAGATGTCCAATTCCTTTTCTAACCAGGGCTCCCCCCCTGCATCCCACCCCCCCCCCGCCCCCAACTGTGGTCGAGAGAGCTTGCACCCGTATCTCTTCCATTTCCCGCCCCTCTGCTCTCACCCCCACCCCTCCCAGACCCAACAGGGATAGGGTCCCCCCTTGTCCTCACATTTCATCCCACCGGCCTACGTATCCAACACATCATTCCCCGCCACTTCCACCATCTCCAACGGGACCCCACCAGCAGGCATATCTTCCCTCCCCATCCCTTTCTGCCTTTTGCAGGGACTGCTCTCTCTGCGACTCCCTGGTTCACTCCTCTTTCCACTCCCCACCCATCCCACCCTGGGAACTTTCCACTGCCCCTGCCATAGGTGCAACACCTGCCCCTACACCACTTCCATCCAGGGACCCAAACAGTCCTTTCAGGTGAGACAGAGATTCACCTGCACCTCCTTTAATATCATCTACTGCATTCGGTGCTCCAAGTGTGGCCTCCTCTACATTGGTGAGAGCAAATGCAGACTAGGTGACTGTGACCTGCACTCTATCCACTGTCCATAACCGCGATCTGCATTTCCCTGGTGTCAGTCACTTCAACTCCCTCTCCCACACCATCACAGATATGTCAGTCCTTGGCCTCCTCCACTGCCAGGAGGATTCCAAGCGCAAACTGGAGGAACAGCACCTCATTTTCCATCTTGGAACCTTGCAGCCTAATGGCATGAACATTGAATTCTCCCACTTTAATTAATCCCTACAACCCCACCATTTCACCATACTTATTCTCTTCTTCCCTTTCCTAACCTATCTCTTTTTTCTACCCTTTTGTTTCCTTTCGCTCCTTACCTTTGACCCATCCCCCGATGGATCTGCTCTCCCCTCCTCCCGCACACCTGTCTATCACTATCTCTTACCTGCATCTACCTATCATCACCCTGTGCCCACCCTGCCTCCCCTCTTTTGTCCACTTATCACTGCTCTGCTTTTCCCTCCTATATTGGGCTTCTGCTTTTCCCATCTTCAGTCCCGAAGAAGGGTCCTGACCTGAAGTGTTGACCACCTGGTTTTCTCCACAGATGCTGCCTGGCCTGCTGAGTTCCTCCAGCATCTTAGCATTTTTCACCCTCTGTTTGAAAGTTGCCCCTCGGATCCCCTTACCTTAAACCTGTGCCCTCTAGTTTTAGACTGCCCTACCCTGGGAAAAAGACTTGACTATTCACCTTATCTATGCCTCTCATGATTTTATATACCTCTATAAGGTCATCTCTCAGCTTACAATTCTCCAGGGAAAAATGTTCCAGCCTATTCAAGCCCTCCAGTCCTGGTAACATCATCATGAATCTTTTCTGCACTGTGTCCAGCTCAGTGACATCCTTCCTATAGCTGCGTGACCAGAACTGCACGCAATATTCCAAGTGAGGTCTCACCAACGTCTTGTACAATTGTAACGTCCCATTACCACTCTTGTACTATATGCCCTGACTGACAAAGGCAAGCGTGCCAAGCGCTGCCTTCTCTATCCTGTCTACCTCTATTGCCAATTTCAGGGAACTATATACTTGTACCTCTAGGTCTCTCTGTTCTGCCATTGACTGTGCAAGTTCTGCCCTGGTTTAACTTTCCAAAGTGCAACACTTTGGACTTGTCTGAGTTAAATTCCATCTGTCATTCCTCGGTTCACTTTCCCAGTTGATCTAGATCCTGTTGTAATCTTAGATAACTTTCTTCATTGTCCGCTATACCACTAATTTTGGTGTCATCCGCAAACTTATTAACCATGCCAGCTGCATTCTTATCCAAATTTTTAATATAGATGACAAAACAACAGTGGACCCAGTACCACTCTCTGCGGCACACTGCTGGTCGCAGGCCTCCAATCTGTAAAGCAACCCTCCACTACCATCCTCTGCTTCCTGCCACCAAGGCAACTTTGTATGCAATTGGCTAGGTCGCCCTGGATCCCATATGATCTAACCTTCTGGATCAGGCTACCACGTAAGACCATGTCAAAGGCTTTAATAAAGTCGATGTAGATGTCTACCATCCTGCCCTCATCAATCCTCTTGGTCGCCTCTTCAAAAAATCAAATTTGTGAGATGTAATTTCCAACGTAATTTCCCTGGCACAAAGCAATGCAGTCCTTGTCTTTACAAATGCAAGTAGATCCTGCCTCTCAGAATCCCCTCCAGTAAGTTTCCCACTACTGATGTTAGGTTCACTGGCATGTAGTTCCCTGGCTTGTCCTTGGAGCCCTTCTTGAATAAAGGCACAGCATTAGCTGCGCCCCCAGTTTTCTGGTACCTAATCAGAAGTATAGTTCAGTGAATGTTGGAGACCTGCAATAAAAAGTGCTGAAAATACTTTGCCCATCAAGTAATATCTGTGGACAGAGTAACAGTTAATGCTTCAATTCAATGACCTTTTATGAGTAAATGACCTGAAACTTGTCTCTCTGCAGATGCTACCTGACCTGCTGACTACTTTTAGCATTTTCAATTTTTTTTCCAGTCAATTAATCATTAACTCAAAAGCTTTGGAATGTCCTGAGGTTATACTTTGTAATATATTTGTATGAAGATGTATTTTATTAAGTGTGCTTAGTTTATTTTCTATTTTGCTGTTTGATAGGCTTATCTGGAGCTGGTAAGACAACAGTTAGCATGGCACTGGAGGAGTACTTAGTTTGCCATGGGATACCCTGCTATACATTGGACGGTGACAACATTCGACAAGGTTTAAACAAAAACCTGGGCTTTAGCCCCGGAGATCGCGAAGAGAACATTCGACGTATTGCTGAAGTAGCCAAACTGTTTGCAGATGCTGGACTTGTGTGCCTTGCCAGTTTTATTTCTCCATATACAAAGGTACTTCTCCATTCGTGTGTCTTTAAGAATTTTTTGTTTTAGTTATTCATTTCATCTTCAACTGCTTCACCTTGTAAGCATTCATTATTTGCAATAACATTCACATTTGACTCATTGGTTTCAATACACATTAAAAATCTTGCATGGGGAATTGCCTTTTGTGATAGTTTAAGTCTTTCTTCTATGTTAACATTTTAACATTGAAAGTGCTGTTGTATGCATTTAAAATGCAAATCCCATATACAGGCAACCTTCTGCGTTATGTCCTTTCAGGTAATAGAAATTTGCTTAGACAGAATTCATAAATTACTACCCAAAAATTTGAGATGTGGAATAAAATTTGCTTTCATGGAATTTGGGGAGGGGGGTGGGTGAGAAGGAAATAAGTCAACACAATTTATTTCTAACTTGTGTTTCTTAACGCGTGTATAGATGGCGCAGCTTTGCGTTACAGAAAATCACCAATCACCATATAGGCGGTTTTCTGGGAATACAAGCCCCCGTAATGTGGTAACATTGTAATTACAGGTTTTGGACAGTAGATGGAGCCTTCAGAAACATTTGCACTAATTTGCATTGGCATGTTCAGTACATAAGATCTATTTTCATCATTGATCTCGGTACATCATTGTTTGAACTGCAACATGGTATTGTAAATTCTTATTCACATTGCAGCTCAGCATAATCTGCCTTGCACAAAGTCTCATTATCCCACAAGTATCCCAGTTATGAATTTGCTCCTTCACGAAATATGAAATCTAAACACATTCTCTGAAAATTCCTTCCCACCTCCCTCTTCCCCCAACCTCTCAGCCAGCCTGCCTCCCCCATCCCGTTTCTTCCTCAGTCATCTGCCTGCCTCTGTCCCTTCCCCACTCCCCCCACCACGCCCCCAACCAAGCATGTAAATGCAGCTGATACAAACTGCCAAAAAGAAAGTGAGTTCTGAATCTCAGGGTATGAAGTAAAAGCTTATCACTTTTGAAGGGAGCTTGTCACATCTGTTTGCTTTGTATATCCTTCAATGACTGCAAGAATGGCATTGGTCTTGGTGTGTGTGTGTGTGTGTGTGTCAAGGTGTGATGAATGAATCCAGTGAAACCCAAAGCATAATTAAAAAAATATATAAAATAATCTTCGACGTGACAAAAAATAGAAAACCACTGTTTCACTTTGCAGTTTTTTAAAATTTTAATACTGCATGTCAAATGACGTCATTGTGGGATAGAATGCTTGATATTTCTCATCTTTTAAATCTTAACCTTCTATTTGACAGGATCGGAAAAATAGCAGAAGCATACATGAAAGTGCTGGTCTGCCTTTTTTTGAAATATTTGTTGATGCTCCACTATACGTCTGTGAGAGCAGGGACGTGAAGGGACTTTACAAAAAGGCCAGAGCTGGAGAGATAAAAGGTGTGTGCCATAAGAATACATGGAGCAAATGAAGAAACTTGTGGGTGGTGGGTCACTTGTGAGGTGTGATTGTACTTTGGTTATTTATTTAAACTTTGTTTTGGAAAAAAAATCTTTTTATTGGTGTGTTCGGATAATATCTAATTGAAAATGCAGCTAATGATCACCATTCACTCTTTTCCACATCCACACATTCCTTCATCTTTCAAGGTTGTGAATCTTTGCTTATGTTTTAGGATCTTGCACTAGAGAAGGAGGCTGGTCAATTCATTTTGTCTCTTCAGCTTTGGAAATGCTCTCTGAGTAGTTCCATTCCCATTCTCTTTTCTCATAATCCTATAATTTTTTTTCTTGTGTATCTATAAAGTTGCATTTTATAGATTGCTATTTAATTTACTTCCATTACACTTTCACAGTGTATTCCAGTTCACAATTTTATTTTCATTTATAAGAAGAATCTCCTGCACCTCCCTTTTGTAATCATTTTTCAGTTTGGGTCAACAAACAATCTGCTGGAGGAACTCGGGCTTTTGGCCTTCCTGGCAGTGGCAAGGGTTTCTCCTCATCTCTCAAGTCCCTTGCTAACCTTTGAATGCTTCATTTAAGTTCCACTGAACTCCTTTGTTCTTAAGATGAAATCAGTGTTGTTAACTTGAGACAAACATTGAAAACTCATACAGTGCTTTGATTAGGTATCTTGTGACAGTTGAACTGTTATTGACTAAGGAAGTCAGACAGTGTGATTGTAAATTTAATAGCCATCTCATTCGCTAATTGTCTGGAAATGGGCTTATTGTGTTTGCGCACGTATCAGAGAGCATCTTCTAATGAAGAAAACCCTAGCTTACCTAGTCTTTTTGCTTGGTACAATATTACAGCTCTGGTAACATCCACTAAATCTTTGCATTCTCTCTAGTCCAATTGTACCTCTTCTGGTGACCAGAACTGTGTGCAATAATCAAGCTGTGGTCCAATTAGTGTCACAAACAGTTCTAGCTTAACCTCCCTGCTTTTATAAACTATGCCTTGGCTAATAATGTGCCTTCTGAACCACCTTATTGATTTGTCCTGCTACTTTTAAGGATCTGAGGATCCTTTGTTCCTCCACATTACAGTACCCGAGAGGATATTGAGTATGTTCTCTTGTCCCATTCACTTAATGCCTTACTTCACACTCCTCCAGATTAAATTTCCTTTGCCACTTTTCTGCCCAACTGACCAGACGATCTATAACTTTATGCAGTCCTTGTAGTTAACCACATGGCCAGTTTCTGCAAATTTAATAGTAATCCTTGCATATAAATTTAATCCATTAATATATCTAACAAAAAGCAAGAGAGCAAGTACTGAGCCATTTGAAACCCTACTGATCACAAAACACTTATGGACTATTGTCCTTTATTTCTTGCCAGTAAGACTGTTTTGGATCGAATTTGCCACTTTCCCTTGGATCCTGTAGGCTTTTTATTATTTTGACCAACCTGTAATATTGACCTTGATAAAAGCCTTGCTAAAATAGATGTAGACTACATAACATACACTGCTGTCTTTGCCCTTCATTGTTACCTGCTCAAAAAAAAGTCAATCAAGCCAGTCACACATGACATTCCTTTAATAAATCCATGCAATCTATGCCACTAAATAAAAATGTACATAATCCCTTAGAGTACATTTCAATAATTTTGCCCACCACTGCAAATGAAATTAATTGGTCTGTTTTTCAGTTTATCCTTCCTTCCCTTTTTAAATGATGGCATCATGTTAGCTGTCCTCCAATCCTCTGAGCCCACTGCTTAGCCAGAAAGGATTGAAAATTATAGTCAGTGCTCCCCAACATTTCTCCCCCCTCCCCATTGTCCTCCTACATGCAGCGACAGTAGATGAGACAGTGAATGCTACTGTTATTGAAAAATATCAAACTATCAATCTAATTTACTCACTGTATCCTTCCTCTTCACTATTCCCTTCTCCCATTACGTTCATTCACATGGAACAGGCTGACATCAGCTTTTTAAACTCTTCCATGAGCTTGTTATAGGTAGTTGTGCAAAACTGGTCTCAATTGATATACCCTAATTTATGATTTTCTCTGCTTCGCTGTGGGGTGGTATCTTGCATCTGTTCAAGGAGCCAAAACTGGATATTGTACTCAGCATGAGAATATTATAGCATAACTGTTTGTTTCTTATCTGTTTTTTAAATGTGCCTATGTATGTGTTATAGAAAGTATATGGCAGATTGGTTTTATGTACAAACAAACCATTTACATGGGAAAAATGTTAAGCAAACTTTGGTGTATGCCTCCTGTAGGATTGCTGTGATTATCGTGATTACATAGAACGTCGAACAGTACGGGCCCTTCAGCCCATGATGTTGCGATGACCTATATAAACCTTATCCACATTCAATCTATCTCCCTCTCTACTTCACCTCCCGTAACCCTATTTTTCTTTCGTCCATATGCCTATCCAATAGTCTCTTAAATTACCCTATCATATTGGCCCCTACCACAACCCCCAGCAGTGCAAAACAAAAAAAAACTACCTCTGACATCTCCCCTCAACAGGCCTTAAACGGGTGACCTCTAGTATTGGCCATTGCCACCCTGGGGAAAGGATGCTGACTGTCTATGCCTCATAATCTTGTACACCTCTATCAAGTCACCTCTCATCCTCCTTCACTCCAAAGAGAAAAGCCCTAACTCGCTCAACCTCTCCTCCTAAGAGATGCTCTCCAACCTAGGTAGCATTCTAGTAAATCTCCTCTGCATTCTAGTAAATCTCCTCTGCACCCTCTCCAAAGCTTCCACATCCTTCCTATAATGTGGTGAGCAGAACTGAACACAATATTCCAAGTGTGGTCTGACCAGAGTCTTACAGAGCTGCAACATTACCTCTTGGCTCTTGAAATCAATCCCCTGGCTAATGAAAGTCAGCACACCATACACCACCTTAACTGCCTGTTGTGTGAAATCATTCTTTTCTGTCTTAAGAATCAAGGACTCTGAACACAAGCTTTGTAGACCAAAACTAGTTTAATTACAAAGGCAAACATGGGACAGAATGGATGGGAACAGACATGCGCTCACTCATGCACAGGATACCACGAACACGAGAGGAGATGGCAACTGGGTTAAAATACACACACACACTGATACACACAAGCACACAGTAACAATGTACAACTTCAGGATATAACACTTCAATGCCTGTCCCACACTAGCATTGGCCCTTAATGCTCCTTGACCACGTGCTGATGCACTCTTACCAATGATCTCTGCAGCATTGTCTGACTACTCCTGGGGTCGTCAAAAGAGGAAGGGCTAGTGGATGCAGCCCTTTTTATGGTGCTAGGAGGCTGGGCGGAGTCTCACTGTTGTGATTTAAAAGAGCCAATGGTGTGGGAGTCAAAGACAAAGGTTCCTGCCACAGCCAACGGTCAGGCAGGTTCAGAGACAAAGGATACTGGTCAGGCAAGTTCAGAGGCAAAAGGTACTCCCACACCTGAGGGGTGGGTGGAGCCGCACCTTGATTGACAGTAGTATCACTTCCGATCAGAGGAGCAATGCTGTCCTCCGGTCAGCGGGGTTCAGTGTCATTACTGTCACGTGACAGCCATGTGGATTTCTCGCAACACTGCCCTATCCACTTGAGGCAACTTTGAGGGATCTGTGCACTTGGACCCCAAGATCTCTCTGTTCCTCCACACTGCTAAGAATCCTGGCATTAATCATGTACTCTGCCTTTCAAGTTCATTCTTCCGAGGTGTATCACTTCCCACTTCTCATTACTTGCATATTTGTGTGAGATTGAATTATCTTTAGTAATTTTTACAAATAATGTTGAACGTAAGAAAGGTAGTGTAATGTCAGATGAAATGTTACAGTGACAAGCCTAACTAACAGTGATAGTCCATTTTTTCTCCCCAGCTCTTTTGTTGTAAATTCTTAGAGTAATGTTATATTGACAAGTAATGTTTTGTTCAGCTGGCATTGGGCTATTTGTTGTGGATTCTGATCTCGTATCCTTGCATCAGTATTCCACAGGTTTCACTTAGGGGCTGGCAGCTCCTTCTTCCCATCTTTCCCAAGCTTAGGAATCTGACTGTTTCACTTAAAGCAGCTCTCTAATTAGGGCCATTTGTTTCCCATAGTCTACAGAATTTTGCTTTATGAATACAAATCCAATTTTCTTTATAAAGTTAACTCTCCCCCACTGTCCCTTCTTCCCCCTCCCCTCTCCTCCTCCCCTCTCCCTGTGACTGCCTGGGCTTCCATGCAGTGGGTTGAAATGGGATACAGAGGGACGTGAGTTGAGCAGCCGGTAACCAATGTCTTATGTCACCCCTAGTCTTATTGTTTAGATTGGAGATGGCTAACTCGAAGACCAGGTATCAAGCTTCCAGTCTGTCAAGTCCATACTATAGTAGTGTACTTTCTCAACATAACTGTCTCAAAGCCGCAGATTAAATTGCAAAGTTGTTCACTGGCCATTGAACACAGTGTTGTCTTTTTGCAGGGTTCACTGGTATTGATTCGGAGTATGAGAAACCAGAAGCTCCTGAGCTAGTTCTGAAGACTGATGTCTGTTCTGTCAATGAATGTGTCCAGCAAGTGATTGAACTTCTTCAGGAGAGGGTAAGGATTCAGCTGTACCTTTTGGATAACTGTCTTTTAGATTGGGTTTTGTTGGATCCTAAGGTAAACCTGAGAGCAAGTCTGGAAACCAATATGTACCCCACCAAAACTCAGTTTAAGGAAATTTCATTATTAATGCCTTTTTCATGACTTCTCTGACAATTATGGCTGTAAGCACGGGTCTAGTAAGTTCAGGATTTGCATGTGTAAGTCAACAGTGATGAAAACAGACTGAAGAACTGTAGCTCTGCATATAGCTGTCATTGCAGGGTAACACTCTTAGCTCTGCCAGAAAGTTCCAGATTCAAGTGTCATTCCAGAGGTTTGATTAAAAAAAATGTGTGCTAATGTTCTTGTCCACTGCTAAAGGTGCCCTGCATTGCTGGAGGTGCTGACTTTTGGATGGGGACATTAAGCTAAGAACTTGCCTTCTTTCTCAGGTTGATGCAGTAGATCCCATTACAGAATAATAGAGTGGCATGGAAGGTATGTCTATGTCCCAGCCAATATTTATCAATCATATTAATGCTATCTGATCTCTATCATGTTTGTGGAAGTTTGCTGGCACATTTTTGATAGCAGTAGCACTTGAAAGAAAAATCTTCATTGATTATAAATTACTTTGGTATGTCTTGAATGGGACTTGTAAGCTGCTATACAGAAGTGTTGTATATTACACTAAAAGTAATTGGTTTCTCTAAACAGTTTTGAGGAAGTGAGATCTCAAGTGGGCCTTTTCACTTTAAAGAAAACTTTAATTCTCAGGATGTGTCATTGCTGGCAAGATTG
This sequence comes from Pristis pectinata, assembly GCF_009764475.1. Classification (NCBI taxonomy): domain Eukaryota; kingdom Metazoa; phylum Chordata; class Chondrichthyes; order Rhinopristiformes; family Pristidae; genus Pristis; species Pristis pectinata. Next base: position 134,817,188 of record NC_067406.1, read on the forward strand.
TGGTTTCTTGATGAACAACAACTGAGAAGGTGTTTGGCTACTTTCCTGAGGTGTTGGTGCCTTTCACAACCTCAGCATCCCGGGGAAGATGTGGGTTCAAGTCCTATTCTGTGTATTTGAACATATAGTCTTGGCTGACATTGCAGTGCATTATAAAGAAAGAAGAAAGTCAGAAAGAACAGTTGTCTTCAATACACTTTGGGACATCGTAAGATTGTGAAACATGTACATGAATGCATTTGCTGGCTGGACTATTTGTGTTGTGGAAACAGCTGAGTAACACCGTATTCCTTGAGGATCTGTACCAGCATCATCTTTATTACACAAATCGGTAGTAGGAGGCTGGCAAACATAAGATTCAGCCCTTTATTCCAATTTTGCCATTTTATTAGATCACAGCTGATCTGCAGTTCAACTCCTTTGGCTTTCATCCATGTTACTCAATATACTTGGCTGATAAATATGCTGAAAATTTAAATTGACACAGCAGTCATAACATTTTTTTGGGGAAAAAGGTTTCAGGTTTCTTCTTTGAATGGAAAAATGCTCACCCCCTTGTGTTATGGATTTCCCCATCAGAGACAATCGCTTCTATTTTCTGTCATGTGCCACTTCATTTTAAGCACCTCATTTAGATCACTGCTTAACCTACTGAACATTCAGGAACAGTTGGCCCGAGATGGTGCATTTACTTTTAAGTTGACAAACAGCTTTTACATATAGAGAATCTTCATTCCACTTCTGCAGAAGTTTTCCTGTAACTCTTTCTCCATTTTAGCCCCAGATATCAGGTTAAAAGGAAATTTTACTGTCTGCTTAAACGTGATTTTATGAAATAAATGTTTAAGCAAGCAGCAAATACGTTGCAGCCAGAATTTAAAAATGCAGTGTTCTGCTTAAATGGAAAAAAAAGTTACATCCCTTTAATCCACTTCTTGGGAGGTAAACCACGCATTGGCATTTCTTTGACTCCAGACACAGGACTTCCTACATTCTGGAGTCACTCTGGTGTTACCGGTTACCAAAATAAATAAGAGCTTTTGTCCTTGTGGGAAAGAACAAGAGTTGAGACCAAGATGAATACCAAGAAAGAAAATTTTGAATTCAGGAGGAGCTTCGTTACTCGAAGGATGGGAATGTGGACCTCGTTACCGCATAATGTAGTTAAGGTAAACAATATAAATGCATTGAAAGGAAGGGTAGATGGGAACATAAGAGAATAGAGCTTTATGCATGTAAAGTTGGGTGAAAAAGGAAGGGATCACTTGTGGAGGTAGAATTCTGAATCAGATTTATTATCACTGACTTACGATGTGAAATTTATTGTTTTGTAGCATCAGTACAGTGCAAAGACATAAAGATCTATAAATTACAAACATAAATAGTGCAAAAAAAACCAGAGTAACTAGTGTTCATGGACTGTTCAGAAATCTGATGGCAGAGGGGAAGAAGCTGTTTCTGAATTGAGTGTAGGCCTTCAGGCTCTTTTACCACCTCCCCAATGGTAGTAATGAGAAGAGGGCATGTCCTGGCTGGTGAGGATCCTTAGTGATGGACGTTGCCGCCTCGAGGCGCTGCCTCTTGAAGATGTCCTCAATGGTGGCATAGCATAAGCAGCATAGAAAAGGGGCATTTAATGCACCCAGTCCATGCAGTGTTTACATTTTCCACGTTCCCTCCCACTCAGTGGATCAGCACAAACCTCTATTCCCTTTTCCGCCATGTAACTGTCCAGCTTCCCCTTCAATTCATCTGTACTGTTCACCTTAAGTACATTGTGTATAATCAGTTCCACATTCTCACTGCTCTCTGGGTAAGGTCCCCTCTCAATTTCCTGTTTCATTTCTCTATCATTTTAGGTTTATGATTTCTAGTTTTATTCTTTCCCACAAGGAGAAAAACTTATTTATTTTGGTAACTAGTAACAACAGTGTGATTCCAGATTGGAGGAAGTAGTGTCTGGCCTTAGAGTCACAGTCAAAGAGATGCCAAAGTGTGGTTTACCACCCAAAAAGCAGATTAAATGGAAGTTGTTTTTTTCTGTTGAAGCAGAGCAGCATGTTTAACAGTATTCATTAGGGGATTATTAATGTCCTTGTTGACAGCAAGCTTGCTTCATACCACATTCATAATACAATAAGTTCAGAAGTTTCTATCTAATTTGTCTGTTGTAGCAATGAACAGTACAATAAACATTCATTAATATTGTCACTTTCTGGCTATATTTCTCTAAATTGGAATCATGTAGCAGACTGTGGAAAATTTATAATGGCTCGTGTAAACACAGTTCACAATTTGATGGGGAGTTCATGTTGATGTAGTCATCTTCTGTACACCACCCACTGAGCCTGTAGAAATTTGAAAGCAAGCAAAGTGATGGAAATAATTAGCAGGTCAGGCAGCAGCTACAGAGGGTGAAACATAGTTGGTATTTCAGGACTGTATCCTTTATTCAGAACTGAGAAAAGGTAAAGATAAGCAAGTTTTTGAATGCAGATGAAGGTATAAGGAGAGTTAGTGGGTTGCAGAGAATAGAAGAGAAACTGATCAAATGGAACACAGCAGCAAATGAGGGACTAGTGAATACTATAAGGCAGAATTACCTGTTGATTTGCTTTTTATTCCATTATGTCTATCTCCCTCCCTCATTCCTTTTGTCACTTTGTCTCTCCTGGCCATCACAGAAACTTCTGTTCCTGATGCCGCCTTCCTTTCCCTGAATTTTGTAATGTTTCCATCTTTTCCCATTTCTGATGAAAGGTCAGACATTCTCTTTGTCCTATCCTTCGCTCACCCTTTCTGCAACTTAAAACTGACTTGTTTTTTCTCCCTCTGAGTTCTAATCAAGAATGTTGTCATTCCACAGATGCTGCCTGGCCTACTGAACATTTCCAGCATTTTCTGTTTTTATTTCTCTCTTGCAGGATCTGTACTACTGGTTTCCATCAATCTGAAATGCCAGTTCTGCTTATTTCTTCACAGACCAGCCCTTGGTTTTACTTAAGCAACTGGAATCTTCTTAGAGTGAACAGAATATTTTGCTGATGTTCTTTGCTGCTTATACAACGTAGCTCCTTCAGTAACATGACATAAGTCTAACCTTGTACTAATCATCTTCCTATCTCACTGTGTAATACCAATCCATGGAAAATAGGATGTTCTTTGGGGAAGTGGTGGTGAACAACCTAGAGATCTGACTTCTTAAAAATTGTTAATTGTGCATTTAATGTGCTTATCCCAGAATACACAGCTGGTTTGAACTTGTAAGTAAACGAGTCAAAGTGATGTAATTTTGTGGTGTACCACCCAGCCACGCCCCTAACCCACCCCCCCGCCTCCGCCCCAAAAAAAGGCTTAAAGCAGATTCAAGTTGGTTTCTTCTTGGAGGTCTGTGTGATGGAGATTTTCCTCCTTACCTTTGAGACCGACCATGAATTTGGCTGTGGCTTTCCTAGTAGTCATCTTTGTGCATTTACCTTGCTCATAAATTAAAACATCATCTCACCCAGATCGTTAAGAAATATTGCCTGTTCTATGCACTTGTAAATGTTATATTTGTAAAGTGGTTTAATAAGCTTTGTAATTCATTGTTTCACTTTTTCTCTAACTACGTGCTTTTAATTATTATGAACACAGGATGGCACCCACAGGACCAGTACTTCAGCCTTTAATGCTGTACGTTAGCTTGAGTTTGCTTTCAGTTATATCAGAAATCCAGCATAGTGACTAACTTAATATTGTTTGTGCTTTGTTGTTTCAAATAGGACATTGTTCCTGTTGACTCTTATGCAGAAATAAAGGAGCTGTTTGTACCAGAAAACAAGCTCGATCTCGCTCGAGCCGATGCAGATACCTTGCCAGCCTTGGAAATCAGTAAGGTAGGAGCATTCTTCTTTGCTCCTCACAGGTTCAGCTAGTGGTGGTCCTCTCGCCTCAGTCATAAGATGATGGGTCAAACCCTGTACCAGGAGTTGAACTTGTGATCTGTGCTACCATTGGTGTTGGGGATGTACTTCAAATGAGCTGCTAAACTGATTGGAGGTCAACGTTAAAGATCCTAAGGTAGAAAATAGTAGACGTGGTGATCAGTGTTTAGCATAAATCTGAAGGGTTAAAGCATCCCATATTGTACTTTTAAAAAAAAGATAAGATATCTTTATTAGTCACATATACATTGTAACACACAGTGAAATACATCTTTTGCGTAGAGTGCTCTGAGGGCAGCACGCAAGTGTCACCGTGCTTCCGGTGCCAACATAACATGCCCACAACCTCCTAACCTGTACATCTTTGGAATGTGGGAGGAAACCGGAGCACCCAGAGGAAACCCACACAGTCACAGGGAGAACGTACAAACTCCTTACAGACAACGGCCGGAATTGAACCCGGGTCTCTGGTGCTGTAAAGTATTACACTAACTACTACACTACAGTGCCTGATGTACTCGGGTATTGTTAAGAAACTGATTATTTCAGTGTTGTTTTTTGTTTCTCTCAAGTAATGTAATTTCCTCAGTATTTTTGGTACACTTTGGAAGGACAAACTCCAAGGCAGAGTACAAAGTTAATGGCAGGATTCTTGGTAGTGTGGAGGAGCAGAGGGATCTGGGAGTCCATATCCACAGATCCATGAAAGTTGCCTCACAGGTGGATAGGGTAGTAAAGAAAGCTTATGGGGTGTTAGCTTTCATAAGTCGAGGAATTGAGTTTAAGAGCCGCAAGGTAATGATGCAGCTGCATAAAACTCTGGTTAGACCACACTTAGAGTACTGTGTCCAGTTCTGCTCGCCTCATTATAGGAAGGATGTGGAAGCATTGGAAAGGGTGCAGAGGAGATTTACCAGGATGCCTGGTTTAGATAGTATGCATTATGAGGAGAGACTAAGGGAGCTAGGGTTTTACTCTTTGGAGAGAAGGAGGATGAGAGGAGACATGATGGAGGTGCACAAAATATTAAGAATAGATAGAGTGGACAGCCAGCACCTCTTTCCCAGGGCACCAATGCTCAATACAAGAGGGCATGGCTTTAAAGTAATGGGTGGGAAGTTCAAGGGAGATATCAGAGGAAGGTTTTTTACCCAGAGAGTGGTTGGGGCATGGAATGCGCTGCCTGGGGCGGTGGTAGAGGCAGGTACATTGGTCAAATTCAAGAGATTACTAGATAGGCATATGGAGGAATTTAACATAAAAGGAAATGTGGGAGGAAGGGGTTAGATAGTCTTAGGTGAGGTTTAAAGGTCAGCACAACATTGTGGGCCGAAGGGCCTGTATTGTGCTGTACTGTTCTATGTTCTATAAAGCTGCTGATATTTAAAATCCTGATTCTGTTAGTCTGCCTTGTATAATTTGTCTTCTTTCCTCACTGGCTAATACTTAAACCCCAGAGAGGGTGTTTCTCTTTGGGAAGAATAGTTGAAGAATTTAATGCATTTGTTTCAGGATTCATTTAACTACTACACCATCTAGTGTATCAGTTTTCTTCGTATTCTAACAAGAATACAATCTCCAAAACCACCACAGAACGGATTACCTAGTCTCTTAGTGAGAGGAGTGTACCAGAAGATGGGAAAACCACCAATGTGACTCCCTTGTTCAAAAAAGTAGGGAACTACAGGCCAGTTAGTTTAACATCTATTATTGGCAGGATGCTAGAGTCAATGATCAAAGAGTAATTAGCAAATCATTGAGGAAAGCTGAATATAATTAAACATAGTCAACATTATTTTTATGAAAAGTAAGTCACGTTTGACAAGTTTGCCTAATTCTTTGAGCAACACTCACAAAATGCCGGAGGAGCTCAGCAGGTCAGGCAGCATCTGTGGAGGGAAATGAACAGTCGATGTAACGGGCCAAGACTCACTATGAGGAATGGAAGGGAAGAGGGCAGAAGCCAGTAAGTCTTCAGCAGTTCCTCCAGCATTTTGTGTACATTGCTCCAGATTTCTCCAGGCATGGTAGTGTAGCGGTTAGTGTAATGCCATTACAGCGCCAGTGACCTGGGTTCAATTCCAGCCACTGTCTGTAAGGAGTTTGTACGTTCTCCCCATGTCTGTGTGCGTTTCCTCCGGGTGCACCGGTTTCCTCCCACATTCCAAAGACGTACGGGTTAGGAAGTTGTGGGTATGCTATGTTGGTGCCGGGAGCGTGGCGACACTTGCGGGCTGTCCCCAGAACACTACGCAAAAGATACATTTCACTGTGTGTTTCATTGTACATGTGACTAATAGTGATAACTTATTTTATCTTATCTGCAGTCTCTCTTGTGTCTCCAAATTCTTTGAGGATATGTTAGGAGGGCCTGCAGGTATAGTGTGTTTGGATTTCCAAAAGGCATTTGACAAAATGCCACTTAAGAGGCTCACGCATAAATTAGAAGCCCGTGGTATCGGAGGAAGTGTGTTAGAATGGATTGGAAACCAACTGTCCTCATTAAAAAAAAAACAGTTGGAAAAATGGGTCCATTCCAGACTGGAAGGAGGTAACTAGTGGATTACTGTAGGAATCAGTTCTTGGCCTACAGTTGTTTAATAATGACCTGGAGGAAGGAACAGGATTGTAAGGTTTCCAAAGCAACAAACAATCTGCTGGAAGAACTCAGCGGCATCCGAGAGAGGAAAGGAATTGTTGATGCTTTGGGTCGAAACCCTGCATCAGGACTCATCAGTTCTTTTCCTCCCACAGATGCTGCTCGACCTGCTGAGTTCTTCCAGCAGATTGTTTCTTGCTCCAGATTCCAGCAGCTGCAGTCTCTCGTGTCTCCATTGTAAGCTTTTCAAATGTGTTAATGAGGCAAAAATAAGTGAAAGGGCATGTTGTGATAAGGGTACTTTGATTCTGCAATAGGATGTAGACGAGTAAGTGGGCAAAAGACTGGCAAATGGAGTTTAATGTGGAGAAGTGTGAGGTCATGTACTTCAGTAATAGAAATCAAGCAGCAGATTATTACCTAAATGGAGAGAGACTGCAAGTAAGTGAAGTACAGAGCGATCTAGGTGTTCTAGTGCGTGAATCACAAAAAGCAAGCAGGTAGGCCTGACAAATAGCTAAGAAGGCAAACAGCATTTTGGCCTTTGTTGCAAAGGGGTTGAAGTTTAAAAATGGGGAGGCTTTGTTGCAATTGTACGGAGTGTTGGTGAGGCCTCACCTAGAATACTGCACACAGTTTTGGTCCCCTTACCTGAAAAAGGATACAGTAACATTGTAGGCAGCACAAAGGAGATTCATCAGGCTAATTCCTGAGATGAGAGGGTTGTACCACCAAGAGGTACTAAATAGTTTGGGCCTATGTCCCTTGGAATTAGAAGAATGAGTCATGAACTTATTGAAACATAAGATTCTAAGGGGGCTAAATGTTGGGGCATTTTCAATAATGGGAGAGCCCCAACCAAGATTGGGTTGGTCATGTAAAACTGAGGTATGTAGAAATTTCTTCTTGTATAGGGTGGTAAATCGATGGAACTCTCTGCCCTGGCAGGTGGTGGAAGCTGGATCATTAGAAGTATATAGGGTGGAGGTAGATAAATGTTTGATAGATCGAGAAATAGAGGGATATGGAGAAATGGCACAATAGAGTTGGATCAGTTATGGTCATGTTAACTGGTGGGCTAGGCTTGATGGCCTACTCCTGTTGTTCCGTGTGAGCAGATCAAGGGCCATAGTTGCTTTACTGTGGCAGTTCATTGGCTTTAGGGTATTTGAACCATCCATGGATGTTCAGGGCCCACGGTAGATACTACTTGCAGGGCAGAAGCTGATCACAAATATTTGGGTTTTGAAAAGAAAGACCATGTAATTTCTCTTTTGTTCCAGGTGGATATGCAGTGGGTGCAGGTTCTGGCTGAGGGTTGGGCTACCCCACTCACTGGCTTCATGCGAGAGCGAGAATTCCTGCAATGCCTTCATTTTGGCTGCTTGTTGGATGGTAAGAATTTGCAATCTGTAGGTGAGGGTTAAAGACTGAGTGCAGACAATGAATATCTTTTTCTTGCCTACAAGTTTGAGCGTTCTCATTTTGGCAGTTCTAAAGATTTATTGGGGGAGAAATCCTAGGAAAGTTGGACGTAGAAGTTGAATGAAACATTGACTGCTATAAATACAGATGTAACTGCACTTTCAAATCTTCAAATGACTGTTGCCATTCTATTGAATATATTCCTTTAACCATCAACCATGCACACCTCCGCCTTTAATGGCCTAATTCCCAATAAAATCACTGCACTCTGTCTCTGTCTCACACAACTTCCCTTGATATGGGCTTCATTTGCACTACCTTGCCCAAGGGATGTTGAATGGATATGGCAGACATTTGGTTTTGTGATGCACTTGTAAATTTGGCTGTATGAAGCCTCATTGGCCCTGCTCTCATCTAACAAATCACCTCACTGTTCTAGGATCATCTTGGAAAGCAAAGATAACCTCAAAAAAACCATCTCCTTGAACTGCTCTCCTTTGTCATTGTTAAGTCCACATGCTCAGCTCCCTGTCCTGCTTCCCTCCCATTCCCTGATTTACTCAGTCAAACAGCTAAGGCAGCTACTTGCCTAAGACTTGTATATGTCTTTCTCTAATTTTCTATCTCCCCATTTCCCCTATCTCAGTTCAACTTGATCCATTAGCTGCTTCTCCACCTTAGCCAACTAAAGTGCCCAACACCCAATATCGTTCCCTGCCCCTCCCCTCTGCCAGACTGTTGTTGTTGTTTATGTCCTGATACAGGGTCTTGACCCGAAACATCGACTGACCATTTCCGTCCATTAGATGCTGCCTGACCTGCTGAGTTCCTCCAGCATCTTGTTTGCTGCTCTAGATTCCAGCATCTGCAGTTTCCTGTGTCTCCTTTGTTGTTTTACTTCTCCTTTCAGTTATCAGTTCCCTCTTTGTCATCATTATCTTGCTTCTTTCATTGATCAGTCTGCTCTTGCACCTAGTTCCAGCTCCAACATCCCTTTTTATTGGCCTCGCAAATTTGTGCCCATAAACTTTCTATTTGAATTCTTCCAACCTGTTTTTTTAACCCTGTCACAGTGGCAAAAATGGCTCTAGTCAAAGTGACCAATGCTTCACCAAGGCAGCGAGAGGGATAGACAGAGTCCATGGAGGGGAGGCTGGTTTCCGTGAGGTGCTGGGCTGTGTCCACAACTCTGCAGTTTCTTGCGGTCCTGGCAGAGCAGTTGCCATACCAAGCCACGATGCATCCAGATAGGATGCTTTCTATGGTGCATTGATAAAAGTTGGTGAGTGTCAAAGGGGACATGCCAAATTTCTTTAGCCTCCAGAGGAAGTAGAGGTGCTGGTGAGCTTTCTTGGCCGTGGCATCTACGTGGTTGGACCAGGACAGGCTATTGGTGATGTTCACTCCCAGGAACTTGAAGCTCTCAACCCTCTCGACCTCAGCATTGTTGATGTAGACAGGTGCATGTACACCACCCCCTTTCCTGAAGTCAATGACCAGCTCTTTTGCTGACATTGAGGGATAGGTTGTTGTCATGACACCATGTCACTAAGCATTCTACCTCCTTCCTGTCCTCTGACTCATCGTTATTTGAGATACGGCCTACTATGGTGGTATCATCTGCAAACTTGTAGATGGAGTTAGAGCAGAATCTGGCCATACGGTCATAAGTATATAGGGAGTAGAGTAGAGGGCTGAGGACGCAGCCTTGTGGGGCATCAGTGTTTAGAATAATCGTGCTGGAGGTATTGCTGCCTATCCTCACTGATTGTGGTCTGTTGGTTAGAAAGTCAAGGATCCAGTTATAGAGGGAGGTGTTGAGTCCCAGGTCTTGGAGTTTGGTGATGAATTTACTTGGAATTAGTATTGTAGGCGGAGCTGTAGTCAACAAACAATTGTCTATTGTAGGCGTCTTTACTTTCCAGATGCTTCAGAGCTGAGTGTAGGGCCAGGGAGATGGCATCCACTGTAGACCTGTTACGGCGGTAGGCAAATTACAGTGGGTCGAGGTTGTCTGGGAGGCTGGAGTTGATGCATGCCATGACCAGCCTCTCAAAGCACTTCATGACGGTGGATGTCAGAGCCACTGGTCGGTAGTCATTAAGGCATGTTACCTTGCTTTTCTTCCATACCGGGATGACAGTGGCCTTCCTAAAACAGGTGGGAACCTGAGATTGAAGCAGGGAGAGGTTAAATATGTCTGCAAATACCCCTGCCAGCTGATCAGCACAAGACCTGAGCACTCGGCCAGGGACACAATCTGGGCCAGATGTTTTCCTCGAGTTCACTCTCCAGAAGACTGATCTTACATCCTTGACGGTGACCACGGGTTCAGTTACATTGGAGGCTATCGGGGTGGGTGGTGACAATCCACTTACCTTCTGTTCAAAATGCACATAGAATGCGTTAAGCTCATCACGAAGGGATATGCTGTTGTTAACTATGCAGCCTGACTTCATTTTGTAGCCCGTTTATAGCATGTAAGGCCTGCCATAGCTGACGGCTGGTCTGGGACTCTACTTTGAACCGGTATTGTCTCTTGGCATTCCTGATAGCTTTCCGGAGGTCATATCTCGATTTCTTGTACAGGTCAGGATTACCAGATTTGTGTGCAGCAGTCCTCGACTTCAGTAGGGAGTGGATCTCTCGGTTCATCCATGGTTTCTGGTTTGGGAACACCTGTATTGTCCTCTTTGGTACACAGTCCTCCACACACTTACTGATGAAGTCTGTGATGGTGGAGGCATACTCATCACCATCTTCTGCATCACCACAATGGCTTCTGCTTAATGCATCTTTACCTCTGATTTACCCTCCTAGTGATCATCCAAATATTGCCCCTTAGTAATGTTGCCCAAAATACATAACATCAATTTCCACATGTAAGCCGACGACACCCATCTCAATCTCTCCACCACCTCTGTTGACTACTCCACCAACAGGTAGTTTGTCCAAAGTCCAGAAAAGGATGAGTAGAAATTTCCTTCAGCTAAAAATTTCCTGCTCTCTCCCCTCCATCTAAGCTCAATTATGTCTATGTTGCTCCTACTGCTTTTGCCTGCAGAATGTGGCAGGGAAGCTATATAGTGGGGTGAGGGAAATTATGGGCTGACTGCTCTGATACTGTACAGCCCAGCTGATACTTTCCTTGTTTGGTTGCCTTTCCTTCGTAGGTGATACAGTAAGGCAGCTTATGGTTTTCCAGTACATGCTCACAGCTTTCTGGGCACATTTGCAGCCATTGTTTGAAAAATCTACTCCTTGTTGTTAAAATAAACAGAAAATACTGGAACTACTGTGCAAGTCAGCAGCACCTGTGGACACAGAAACAATCCACAGTTCAGATTGATGACCTGTCGTCAAAACTGTTGACTTTCATTTTATCTCCTGTCAGTGAAAGGTATTTTCAGGAGATCCACAAACATTTTCTTTTAAGATGAGCTCAAGTATCTGGCCTCTCTTTGGGGAGTCTTTGAAGAGATCAGGGATTGGCTATTCAGACCCATGGTTGTAATTTGTAAAGGTTTCTATTCAGCAGTGTTCCAATTATCTTTTGAGATTGGGGGTCCAGAAACTATAATCATTCAACCACTAGTGGTAAGAGGGTATAAAGTTCTATTGGATGTTTCCAGCACAGAGCAGGGCCATTTCATTCTGTGTATGGATTGGCTCACTGAAGAGTTATCCAATGATATTTTGAGTGTAATTGTTAGGCACATTTGACCATCCTTTTATTAAGTGGTATTTTTATTTACCAGCAAGCTGAGCCCATCACTTACAAGTTTTCTGTTTTGAATTATTGAAAGCCCTACTAAACTTTGCTAATATGGTAATTAATGTTTAGAGTCTGGGACTTGGTCAAATGCTAATATTATCTGAATTTTGATTTTTAGGTTGTATTTTTTCAAACTTCAAGTTGGATGAATAAAAAGAATGTTTTTATGCAGTGACGTGATCTGTAATGCTGGTTCAGTGTGACTTCCCAAAAGGCAGGTGGTGCCAGTTGATCCTGAAAATGTTGTTTAGCTCACTGTTGCAAAGGATGGTTATTTTGTGCTGGGATTAGCGTGGGTGTAGAGACAATAGATAAGGACTGGGAAAAGTTGAGATGGGATTGCATGTCATATAAGGTTTAAGAATGGAACAAGCCAGCTGAAGTTTTAGTGTTTACTTTAAGATGAACAACTTGGGGGAAAAGCATCACATTATAAGGTGCAAACTAAAAGCCTGTACCCATTAACATGTCTTTTTGTCTTCTGTTGCTTGACAGGGGGTCTCATTAACCTGTCAGTGCCCATTGTCCTGACAGCGATGGATGAAGATAAGGAGCGACTGGATGGCTGCACTGCCTTTGCATTGGTGTATGATGGACGGCGAGTGGCTATCGTTCGAAACCCAGAGTTCTATGAGCACAGGAAAGAGGAGCGATGTGCACGTCAGTGGGGAACAACATGCAAAGAGCACCCTTACATTAAGGTTTTGCTAAAATCTTTTTTTCCTGCCTTTTAATCTGTATGATATTGTATTAGTGTAGATAGCATGTTTAATGTAGGAGCTTTGAAATGGCCAAATGATTTGTGATGTCTGAAATAACTGTGATTTGGGGGTGTTCAATTGAAATATCATTTACCTATCAACATAACACCAGCATCCACTTGTATAGTGTCTTTAACAAGGTGAATGCAGCAAAGAGATTCGGACAGTCCACAATGTACCACAGGGATCATGAAATGTCTCTCAAAGATGTATTGAAGTTAACTAATGTAGAGTAGGATTGTAAAGCTCTTCACAGGTGCATTACTTTAGGCCTGATGACCAAATGTTTGGTCAAAGATCTAGGAGATATTGCCGGAATAAAGAGTGGAGTATTTTGGGAGGATATTCTGTAGACTTGCAGCTGAAGACATGTATGCCAGTGGTGGCAAGATTAAAATAATTCTGGGATGCTCAAAAAAAGGATTTGAGGAGTGCAGATGTGTTGGGGCCACTCATTTTGAATGCTGTAACTTGCCATAAAAATTCTTTATCCTTGTGGGAAACTAGCCGAGGCCAAATTGAACATAGCATGTCACTTGTTTTAATTTTCAAACATTGAAAAATAATTAAAAGTATGATCATTATTTACTATTTAACATATTTCATTCAGTAGCTTGTAATTATTTACAGTGTACCTGCCATGTCATTAGAAAATTAATTAGGATGCGGTAAACAGATCTATATTTCCTAGACAGAGAATGCTGGAGAAACAGTGTATTGGAGATGAATTTAGGATTAATATCTCAGATTGATGACTTATTGCTAGTTATTGTAGAAAGCAGCTCACAGTCAGGATACAGCACAGGAACAGAGAAAAGGAGTGATTTGGTGAAAAATGTGAGATGTTCAAATGACGTGGATGGTCCAAGTAAATGATAGGAATTAGTAATGAGAGAAGCAAAAGTTGTGTCTGGAAGATGTACGTGCATCAACCTAAAATGTTCACTTAGTCCCCCTCTGGGTGCTCACTAAATTTTGGGTTTCACGCATTTTCTGCTGTTACTTCAGATTTCCAGTGTCTGCAGTGTTTTAAAAACTGAAAGTACTGGAAACGCTCTGGAAAGGGAAACAGAGTTAATATTTCAGGTTGAAGATCCTTTGTAAGAACCGGGAAGGAGATTCGTGGAGTAATACAACATGGAAACAGGTCCTTCAGTTCAACTCATTCATGCCAACCATGGTGCCCACCAAGCTAGTCCCATTTGCCTGCATTTGGCCCATATCCCTCTAAACCCCTCCTATCCATGTACTTGTCCAAATGTCTTTTGAATGTTGGTATTGTATCTGTCTCAACTGCTTCCTCTGGCAGCTCATTCCATATACACACCACCCTCTGCGTGAAGAAGCTGCCCCTCAGGTAGCTTTTATTTTTTTCACTTCTCACCTTTAAACCTACGCCTTCTAGTTTTTAATTCCCCTTCCCAGGGAAAATGACTGTGGCATTCACTCTGTGTATCCCCCTCATGATTTTATACACCTCTATAAGGTCACCCCTCTATCGCCTTACACTAAAGTCCTAGCCTGCTCAACCCCTCCCTATAACTCAGGCCCTCGAGTCCTGGCAGCATCCTCAAATCTTTTCTGCACTCTTTCCAGTTCAATGATGTCTTTCCTATAATAGGGCAATCAAAACTGTGCACGATACTCCAAGTGCAGCCTCACTAATGCCTTTCACAAGAAAATAAGTTAATCAGTGTTATCAATAATAATTAATTTTCTCCTCTTCTCAGTTCTGACCAACAGTTGTCAACCTGAAATGTTAATTCTGTTTCTCTTTCCACAGATGTTGCCTGTGTGTTTCCAACATTTTCTGTTTTAATTTCAGATTTCCTGCATCTGCAGTTTTTGATTTTTCATCTGCTTATTTTTTATTTTCATGGCTGTTTTTTTTGAAATGTAAATACTTATTGTTTCTCTACCCTTGTGAATCCAACAGATGGTAATGCAGAGTGGCAATTGGTTGGTAGGCGGAGATTTGCAAGTTCTCGATCGTGTTTATTGGAATGATGGACTTGATCAATATCGCCTCACCCCACGTGAGCTAAAGCAGAAATTTAAAGCAATGAATGCTGGTAAGTACCAGTATATCTTGTCTGAAGGTTTCCATACACTTTGGTTCAAATTCATGAACCTAGTCATTATTTACAGTATGGTTGCTTGCAATCAAATGCAAAGAGGTTTTATCGGTTGTTTGATGAGGTACATTGAACTTGGAAGCAGCCAGTTTCTTATGTTGCCTTTTGGTGTTAAAAGTGAGGATTTCTGAGAAGGCATCCTCTTGTTCAGACTTGCCATTCCAATCCCATGCCAGTTCATTTGTTGTTTGTCCTTGGTTCAACCTTTTTGCATTCTGCTAGCATACTAGCTGTCTCCCCTCTATCTTTCAGTCCAGAAGAAGGGTCTCGACCCAAACTGTTGACTGTCCGTTCCCTCCACAGTTGCCACCTGACCCATTGAGTTCCTCCAGCACCTTGTTTGTTGCTCCAGCATCGTGTGTAGAAGAATTACATCAGTTCAAGAAAGAATGGGCTTTTTTCCAATGTTTTTCCATGCTTTGAGGACAAACATTAAAAATAATACTAAAACTCCAGTTTGCTTCATCCCAAACTGATACCAAAGTGTCCTTTCTTGCAGATAATCAAGCAGAAGTCAGTCAGTTCCCCACAAGGTGGAAGCAAAACATAACTCAGTTAACCTGAACTGTTCTTGTGTACTTCAAGCCTCTAGTAAGTGTAGTATGACAATGGTTGTGAACTGAAACAGGATTTTAGCGCACAAAAACAGGAGCATTGTGAGCAGATGGGAATGGGGTCAGAACCCTTAACACCAATCCTCAGGTTCACCTGTTATACAGAGAGGGGATAAGGAACTGGCAGCTAACATCATCTCAGGAAGTGGGTTGACAGTTTACTTTTTTTTTGAGATAGGCAGCCTCTGATTTAATCAGATTTTCTGATTTTATTGTGTGGTGGAGGAGGGGTTGATATTGATGATTTCATGCCTCTGGATACCCAGAAGTTAAAGTGAGATTGGGACAGTTTTGGGGGAAAAAGAGAGCCTTCACAGTATCATAAAGGCCAAGAGGAGCAGAACTGCAACCCCAACTAATCCCCCACCACCAAACCCCCAACAAATTATCACACACTGTCCCTGATGATATCCATGTCAGTCTCCTAAACCATCTTCTCAACTGCAGGAAAGTTGAGACCAGGAAATTTAAATAATTTGAAAAGAAAATTGTTTTGCACTCTTCTGAATTTTTTTTTTCATTCCACTTTGTTTGATTTTGCCCTGAATCGAATTTTTGAGATCTCGCCCTGTGAGTGCTCTGAGTAGTTCTCTACAACAGTACAGAACAGTCGAGTTCCATTTTAATTCATTATCTGTCTACCAGACTACTTGCTCCACACCTTGGTGTCATTTAGTATTTATTTAGTTAGAGTTGTAAGCTTCAGTATGTGAGGAGAAAAATACTAGAGTCACCCAGCTTTATGAAGATGCTGAAATGATGTTCATAAACATGTTGGGGCAACTAACTGAGTATTTAAAACTGAGCTAGCAACTTTCATTATAAAGAAACTTGTATCTACACTTGAATCACAATAGCCAGCACTATTTATGCTTGGTTTGGTTTCCCTTTTGAGTCCATAGACTGGGAGATATCAGATGGAATCTCAGTTATTTTTACTTAAACAAAATATGTGGATTTTAACTGCAGTTGGTTTTTAAATGCATAGATCTGCAAGGATTAAGAATCAGGTGAAAATAGGATAAGCAGACTTTGAAGAACTTCCCATGAAAGCACTGAATTTTCCAGCTTTGAAAATTAGCCATCTTTGTTTTGTTGAGTGAGATTTGTGCTGGAGGTCATAACTTCAATAAATCTGGCATTATTGGCTAAAACAGGTTTTGATGGGGCTCTCCTTCACACAGTTAGACTTGGATGGATTGGATGCCAGGGCCACAGAAGAGAGAATTTTATCCACATTACCTTTTCTTCTATTAAATGCATTATAAACATGTGCTTTGCTGGAGTAATGGTTAGGGTAGAATGTTTGGGATATCATTTGCAATTCAGTTTACTGCTACTCCCTTTTTTTATTCAATGATGGTCTAAAGGCATACCCTTAATCTAATTGGAAGCTGATGCATCAGTCCATTGAATTCAACTATGTAAACGTTCTCTTACCATTTGCCTCCTTCCAGTATGACCTTTTATCTTACCTCTTCATAGTTTAGCGATACAGTGCAACATCATTCCACCTGCTCATTCAGTGCCAAGTACAGTCATTTAAAGTAGATTGCCATTTGGGATCTTCCAAGAACTCTTGATTCATGCATGTCCATTCAACAAAATAATAGCATGCTCAGTTTACTCAGAAGTATTCCTCTCTGGAGCATTTTGTTTATGTAATTATAAAGTGCATTTTCTAAGCAAGTCAGGTTACATTGTTTTGATCTTGCTGATGTTCTAAATTTGAATGGAACTGAATGAAGCCATATGTGCTGCAACACTTCTCATTCTGGACATTTACAGAGCTGTAATGCTGCATCAGGAGCTCAGATGATGTTGTGAGCGATGTTTGTTGATTATGGCGTTGCTGTCTTGGAACATCCCAGAATGGTCCTTCCTTTTTGCCTTGTTTTAGTTTATAGTTTTCCATTTGTTTGTTTTTAGCCAACAGCTGTTGTAATGATAAAAAACAGATGGCCATTGCTCATAGTCAGACTAGAAGTGGCAGTGTAATTTGTCATTTGGCCAGAGCGTTGTGAAGATTTTGTCTTATTGATCGAAGATGGAGAAGATGGCTTCTGTACAAGTAACTTACTGTGGTGGAAGGTGGCAAGTTGAAAATGGGGAAATAATCAAATATTTTCTGTAAAGGTAATAATGGAAGTGTGAGAGAATAGAGCAAGGATCTATTTGAAGTACCTGAAGAGAACGGATTTGAACAACAGCTGCATTTTTGGATGGACCCCAACCCAGAGATAATGGGAAAGTGAACATGAGCAGTAGCAGAGATGTACACTACCACAGTCTATAAGTTCATGGCCCACTACATTGTTCACATGCTAGAGGGTCCTTCTCTAATTTGTCTGATGGACCACAATAGGTCCAATCCCAGAGCAGACTGATGTCAAGCAGTTCTGTTGCCAAACTAATCCTTTCTCAGTCTTCATAGTGCAGTGTTTCATTTACCTGTAGCTAGCTCCCTACCAGATTTGAGTTATTATACAGATTGAGCAGCAAACTCTTCAACCTTGCTTTCTACTTAAGAACCAAGATCATTCTGATATCGGCCATCAAGCATGCAGGCAAAATGTGTATATTTTGTGTTTGTTGATTTTAATTAAAGTATATGTGAAAGTGGATCTTGCACTAAGCATCTTGAAGAATAGATTCACTGCCTTGGTAAAGCAGCCAACATAAGATCCCACCCACCCTGGACATATCTCCCTCCCATCAGGCAGAAGATGCAAAAGCCTGAAAGCACGTACCACCAGGCTCAAGGACAGCTTCTATCCTGCTGATATAAGACTATTGAACAGTCCCCTAGTATGATAAGATGGACTCTTGACCCCAGTTTGGCCTTGCACCCTATTGTCTGCCTTCACTGCACTTTCTCTGTCACTCTTTTTCTTTATTCTGTTATTGTTTTCCATTGTACTACCTCAGTGCACCGGTTAATGTAACGTTATTATAGTACCAGTGATCCTGGTTCAATTCCGGCCGCTGTCTGTAATGAGTTTGTACGTTCTCTCTGTGTCGGTGTGGGTTTCCTCCCACATTCCAAAGATGTACGGGTTAGGAAGTTATGGCATGCTATGGTGGTGCCGGAAGCGTGGCAACACTTGCAGGTGCACCCAGAACACTACGCAAAAGATGCATTTCACTGTGTGTTTTGATGTACATGTGACTAATAAAGACATATATTAAAAAAAAGAAATGATCTGTATGGATGGCATGCAAAACAAAGTTTTTTTGCTGTACCTTGGTACATGTGGCAATAATAAACCAATTTTCCAATTTAGAAGTACTCTTGACAATTAGGATCCATGATATGAGATACTGGTCAGCGTGAATTACTTTTCATAATCTCAGTAGTCACCTAGACAGACATGGATCATGAATTCCACCAGCACATGCTTCAACCACAGTGGAAGAGAGGGTTCGAAGATCAAAACATCAAACCCAAGCCGAGGGATGTGGAAAATTTACATCACAAAGCACTGGACAAGTACCACCAGCCCTTCTCCCACAAATCTTCCAAACCTATTGCAAGGATATATGAACTAGTGTTAGTGTCTTCTCCTAGGCCAACATCCCCAGCATCCTACTCAGCCAGCTTTGATAGGCAGGCACATTGTATGTATGCATGCATAGCATAAGATCACAAAAACGTCTACCTTGAGCAAGCATTTTCCAGGAGGATAGATAAATTACTTCAAGTACACCCCTGGGGGGTGGGAGAGGAATGTAACGACCTCATAGGAGTCCCAGGCCCAAAACTGTTCAAGGTTACGGAGAACTATCTGGGAAAGCCCCAAGTAGTTACGGAGAACTATCTGGGAAAGCCCCAAGTACTAAGTCCCTCTGGAAGCACATGGAGACTAATGTAAACAATGGGAGGTAATGGTTTATTATTGTCAAGCTACAGTGGAAAGCTTTTGCTTGTGTGGCATGCAGACAGATCATGTTATACGTAAGTACATCAGGGTAATAAACAGAATGCAGAATATAGTGTTGCAGCTACACAAAGTCCAGTGCAGGTAAACAAACAAAGTACGAGGGCCACAAAGAGGTAGAGTGGGAGATTCAAGAGTCCATTAGCATATGAGAAGTCTGTTCCCAGAGTCTGATGACAGTGGGATAGAAGCAGTCCTTGAGTCTGGTTTAGAATATGATCCACTCAACCACCCCATCAAGCTCCATCTATGCAATCTTTGGCAGAGTCTTCAGGTCTTGGATTGGACATATTTTTGTTTCAGAATCCATTGAATTGCAATGGATCAAGCTTAAAAAGGAGGCTACCTTTAGGGTTCACTCACTTGGCCTGTTCAGAATGTATTTCAAAGTGTCATCCCTCTGAAACAGGAATGCTTCCACCAACCTGAGGTTTTCGCTAGCGTACAATGGTAAAAGTTAAAAACTATTTGAACTTCTTGAAGCTGAAGGAGTCGAGTTTGTACCAGGAATATTTACAACTACTAAGGAAAATCTTGTAATGTTAACATAAGGAAATAGCAGGAGTAGGAAGTTCAAGCCCTTGTGCATGCTCCACCATTCAGTTAGAGCTTGTACCTTGGTACTGCTTTCCTGCATTAACCCCAGATCTCATGACTGCCATATTATCCAAAAATCTATCCTGTTTTAATTATGCTTAGTGACTGAGTCTCCACCGCTCTCTTGGGTGAGGTTTCCAAAGATTCATTAACATCTAGATGAAGATACTGCTCTTCATCTGTCCTGAATGACTGAGCCCTTACTTTGAGACTTGTTGCAGCTAGTTCTAGTCATCTCAGCTGCTAGAAGTAACCCCTCTGCATCTATCCATTCAAGCCCTATAAGAATTTTGTAGGTTTCACTTTCATCTCGTTCTTCTAAAATCTAGAGAGCATAGGTCCACTTTGTTATTAAATCTCTCCTCTAATAACAAACCTGCCATCTGGTGAATTTTTGCTGCAGTCCCTCTGTAGCAAGTACATCCTTTCAGGGCCCCATATAATTAGAGCAAGATATCTCTATTCATATCTATCCTCTTGCAGTAAATTGCTTTGCTAATTGTTCTCTGTATGTGAAGGGTCTCAACCTGAAACGTTGACTGTCCATTTCCCTCCATAGATGTTGCCTGACCTGCTGAGTTCCTCCAGCATTTTGTGTGTTGCTCTGTATCTGCATGTTGCCTTTCAGTAATTTGTATAAGGACACCTAGGTCCCTCCAAACATAAACACCTTTCAATCTCTCCTTTGAAGAACATCACCTTTCTATTTTTTTTCCAGCAAAGTGATGATTTAGCATTTATCCAGAGAGATCATTCTATACATAAATACATCAAGGTAGTATAAAACAAAAGAACAGAAAGCAAAATACAGTGTTACAGTTACAGAGGAAGTGCAGGTCGACGAAGTGCAAGGGCCATGACTTTTGTGCAGCATTATTGACAGCCATCTGAAAGTCCAAAAATACCACAAACTCATCCCTTTATCTATTATGCTATCTACAACCTCAAAAAAAACTCGACAGATTTGTCAAATACAATTTTTCTTTAATAAATCCATGATGACTCTGCCGTCCTATTATTATTTTCCAAGTTACCACTTCCTGCATAATAGATTCCAGCATTTTCCCTGTTACTGTGTTCTTGCATACTGGTGTCAAGCTAACTGGGCTGTTGTTCCCTGTGTTCTGTCTCCATTCTTTTTTAAATAGTTGTCTAACATTTGCTGCTTTCCGCTCTGCGGGAATTGTACTAGAATCTGTGCAATTCTTCACACCATGATCAATACCTGTAATGCAATGCTGAATATAAAAAACAAGGTAATAGAATTCATTGGTTTATTATTATTGTCATGTACTGAGGTACAGTGGAAAAACTTTGTTTTGCATGCCATCCACACAGATCATTTCATTATAACAGTGCATTGAGGTGCAGCACAGACAATAAAGTGCAAGGCCAAGATGAGGTAGATTGTGAGGTCGAGAGTTCACCTAACTGTACAAGGGGACCGTTCAATAGTCTTACAACAGTGGGATAGAAGCTGTCTTTAAGCCTGGTCTTGAGGCTTTCGGGCTTTTGTATGTCTTGCCCGAGGGAAAGGGAGAGAAGAAAGAATATCTGGGGTGAGTGGGGTCTTTGATTGTGTTGTCTGTTGTCTGCTTTACCGAGGCCACGAGAAGTGTAGAGTCCATGGAGGGGAGGCTGGTTTCCATGATGTGCTGAGCTGTGACTACAGCTCTCTGCAGTTCCTTGCAGTCACGGACAGAGCAGTTGCCATACTAAGCTGTGACGCATCCGGATAGGATGCTTCCTATGGTACATCATTTAAAAATTGGTGAGGGTCAGAAGGGACATGCCGAATTTCTTTAGCCTCCTGAGGAAGTAGAGGCGCCAGTGAGCTTTCTTGGCGTGGCATCTACGTGGTTGGACCAGGACAGGCTGTTGGTGATGTAAACTCCTGGGAACTTGAAGCTTTCAGCCCTCTTGACCTCAGCACCATTGATATAAACAGGAGCATATGCACCGCTCACCCCCCCCCCCCCCCCCCTTTTACATTTTCATGATAATTTGGAAACTCAAAGAGCAGTAATCACTGTACATTGGTAAAATAGATTAGCATCTTCTCTGATGCTTAGGATGGATTCCCAGGAATGAGAATGCTAATGTAATCAATGCTAAAAGGGATTATAAGTAATATTTCCTATGGAGATGTTTGACTGCTTTGGTTGCTGTGCAGGGAACCTAGAGCAAACCCCCTGCTACTGCTCACTGCTTTGCCGGGAACATAGTGTGACTCTCTTTCCTCCCCTGGTGCTTGAATCACCCATGGCTTGGTATGGAGAGAGAGCCTGGGGCAAGCTGTGCAGAAGTTTAGTGTTGAGATGTGGGACTCAGCACTGCACTCTGGCTGGCAGAGTGAATGCGGGCCATTGCTCGAGTTGACACCACCTGGTCCATGTGACAGATGGTTTGGATCCTTTGGTCTCTCTTGTCAGCTCCTGTTGAATGCTGTCTTCGCCTCCTTTTGTTTCATTGCACAGCTCTCCCCAGACCAGAGACTACTCTTTGGTAACAAACTCAACAGTGATTGCTAGCATGTTTTAAAAACAAGAGTATGTAATCTGTCTACTGGCAAACCATGCAAAGTGGAATATCTGTATAATGTTAAAGAATGATCTATTATTATATTATTATATATTGCAGTTGCTCTTTTGTTCTAACATGCACAAAGTTCTTAGGGTGTCTGAGCAACTGCTTTGTGTGCAGTTGATGATTCTGCCTGGCTTGAAGTGTTTTTTTGACCCTTTGGTTATTTACTCAATCTCAGTTGCATTTACATGAACTCTATCTGCCGAGAGTTAATGGAGAGTATTAAAATTTTTTTTGTAAATGCTTTGAATAATATTCCTTTATTATAAAAGTGGTAACTTCATGAAATTTAATGCAGCTGAAAATGAGTTAATCATAAAATATTTAAACTCAGACAATCCATCATCCATAAGAATTTAAATGACCCAAAATTACTTGTTTAATAAAGTATCAACACCACTTCCTAGTTAGGTGGGGTGTAGTTATTAGTTATTTTATATTTTTTTTTAGAAAGTTGAAATAATTGGGGACATAATCTCTTAGATTATGTATTCAAAAGATCCAGCTGAATTTTTATAGCCACATCCAAATTCACAAACAAGTGTAATTTGTGGACATTCCTTGCAGTGATTATTTGACCCAGCGGTCATGGTTGGTCTTGTGTATGGGTCAGGCTTCTAAATACAGTGCTTTAAAAATTGTTTAAAAAAAAAAGGCTGTGGAAACTGAATGCAGTTTGGGCTTAAAATTATGTGATCTTTTGCACTGATACTCTTTTGTGCTTTTTAAAGTGCAATTGAATAGGAAACTCAAGATTTTAGTATATGATGTGCACTGCATATTGTTCAGAAAGCTTAACTGACTGGTTTGGGCTGTGGACCACCCTGGAGCCTTTTTTCCAAGGAGTGGCAGTGATGTTAATTAAAATATTTCTAAAATTGATTTTTTCCAGTGAGATAAATATGCTCTAATTGTTTCCACCCTCCAGATGCTGTCTTTGCATTTCAGCTACGCAACCCAGTGCACAATGGGCATGCTCTACTGATGCAGGATACCTTTCAGCGATTGATTGACCGTGGCTACAGGCGTCCAGTTCTTCTTCTTCATCCACTAGGCGGTTGGACAAAAGACGATGATGTACCTTTAATATGGAGAATGAAGCAGCATGCTGCTGTGTTGGAGGAGGGAGTTCTTAAACAAGAATCTACTGTTGTGGCTATCTTCCCTTCTCCGATGATGTATGCTGGACCAACTGAGGTGATTTTTCTCCTTCCTCACCCTCTCCCATATCTCTGGTTTGTACTGATTAATCTTTTTCTGCAGTAACAGGTATAAAATCATATTAATATTCTGCCGTTTGCTTTTTGACATCGTACCCCTTTTCAAATGCATTGGTCAGTGGAATCTACATACATGGTATGTTCTGTGCCAGTAAATTCTCCTTGGTTCCAAACACATTGCCAAACACAAGGAAATTTGTTTATATAGAATCCCATCACACACTAGTCCATTTGGCCCATTGTGCCTGGATTGGATCTTTTGAAAGAGTGATTAAATTAGACACCTAACCTGTTCTTTCTCCATGGTCCTAAAGGGTTAAAGGAATCAAATCACCCTTGTCAAAGCACTAACAATTCTCAAAATAGTGGGAAAATGAAGCTAGTATTTCCACCCAGAAAAGAGGGTACTGCAGAACACTGCCTGAAACAGTGGTGGAGGTAGATACCCTCATCCCACTAAAAAGTACTTGGATGTCTACTTGAAGAGTTGTAATTTGCAGGATTATGGATTTGGTGCTAGAAGCTGATGTTAAGAGTGGGCAGCTCTTGTTTGACCTGCACAGAGATAATGGACCACCTATGTTATACATTTTCTATGATTCCAATGCAGTCATTGTTAAAAAGAGAAACAAAACTAAATAAGATGAAATTGGTCACATTAAAGGGATGTGCAGTGTTAAGTTAGAGAAAAGCTAATCAGAAAGCATGTTTAAAGTTAATTCCTCAGTACTTGCTACTGTTATTTGTTTAACAGTCTCTGATAAATTGCATGGTCCACAGTGCTGTCCTGAAATTCCATATATTTGCATCAGATATTGTGTGAATGGAAGCAGTTGCGTAAGTGTTTTAAAGCAACTTTGCAAAATTCCAATAAATTGAATCCAATTTACATTGGGAAAGCACTCTGAAGCATTTAGAATTCATTATGTAAGTGAAGTACTTCAGTAATTTTTCCTCAAGTTCTCCAGATTAATTGATGTTATGACACTAATAATTAGAATATTCTAGAAAAAGAACAAAAAAAATTTCAAAGATCTCACTGATTACATCATTAATGAGACCGTGCATGACAGCATGAGCCTAACCAGATATGCGCCATTGAAGTTCTGCTGTTTATTTTGGGCACTCAATATAAATGATCAAAATCCCAAAGTAACCTCAGCCAAAATGTTGTCATATGGTTTTAAAAATTGTTGGGCTTCACCTGCCAAGGCGGCTAGACATTCAACATTTGGATTGCAATATTTGATACTGTCCTGAGCAATCAACTTCAAATGAACTTAAAAACACGCAGTGAGTGAGTACCAAAGGAAAAGGGGTTTTGAATACAGTGAAAGGCATCAATTGTAGCTAAATGAGTGATTTAAACTGTGAACAATAGAATTAGTATTTTCTTTTCAATTGCCATTTTTGCAGTATTGTTGCAGCTCAAAGACGTATGTTAATAGTGGTAATCTAGTTGATTTGTATGTTATTATAGACAGATACTTGGCGACATCTAATTCATAGATGTAGTTTCCTCTGTCATGTCTTAGTTTGTAAATCACAGTTCCTGTGATCGCAAGGATTATTGCAAATTATGCCATGTAATTGCTCTATTCTGGAGAGAAGTGGGCAATTTACAGGGTTGAAGGAAAAGAATTGGCGAGATTAGTTGGATGGCTCATTCAAAGATGGACAGAAGCATGATTAACTAAATAGTTTCATTTTGTTATTAGTCAGCGTCCAAGCAAAGCGGGTTAAAGGATGGGAAATTTGGCCTGGAATTATACATTTATAATTCAATTGTTGTTTTAAAGCCTTGTTTTCTACCCAGATTTTATATATTTTAATATCATTATTATGCGAATCTGTCTGTCACCCAGTATTGGGCATGATTAACAACTTTGGTAATACTGAAAAATCATTAGCAAATCTGAAATGAATAAAATCTGAAGTAAATGTTATTCTAAATAAAATGGAGAATTGAAAATAACATTGTTAATTCGGGTTTTGAGAACATGGATCTTGTCAAGGCTTAGACTTAACACTGGGGTCTTGGGTGAAGAACCCAGTAGCCCCCTGCTAAAAGCTTAAAATTTTGAGAAAAGTAATCTGTTTTCCATTGTTTCTCCTCTTTATTGTCAGCCTTTTATATAATTATTTGAAACTGAACTGGGTAAAGTGGCTTTTAAACCAGAAGGCAGAGTCGGGGAAAGGGGTAATTTTCAGATTGGCACTAGTGGGGTGCCAAAGTAATCATTACTGGGACCTCAATTATGTACAATCTATACTAGTGAAGGAATGGAGTATGCAGAAGCCAAATTTGCTGCTGATACAAGGATGGGTGGGTTAACGAGTTGTGAAGAGGATACAAAGAGGTTGCATGAGGATATAGATAGTTTAGGTGAGTGTGCAAGAAGTTGGCAGGAGTATAATGTGGAAAAATGTGAGGTTATCCACTTTGGAAGGAAGAACAAAAAAGCAAATTACTCTTTAAATGGAGTTAAATTGTAAAATCTAGTAATATGAAGGAATCTGGTGGTCCTAGAATGGGAAACGCATGAAGTTAGCATGCAGGTATGGAAGTAATTAGGAAGGTTGATAGGATGGTGGCCTTTATTGCAAGGAATATGGAGTGTAAGAGTAGGGAGGTTTTAATGCACTGTTACAGAGCACTGGTGCAACCACATTTATGTACATTTTTAGTCTCTGTATTTAACTTCTATTAGAACTTCATTACAGTCCTTGGATGTTCATCTTTTACACTATTGTACAAAGGATATCCAACCAAAAACAAATTTACCTAATGTTTATAGTATTATAGAATAGTAAATCTTTAACATGATTGACTTAAAAATAATCTCTAATGAACTGGTAGGGAGAGCTATATGTGAATTACTAGATACATGTTGGAAAGGATGGATGTTTTCATCAGTATTTTCAATTGGTAGTTCATCATTTCCAAATCATTGAGTGCCCTCTTTGGAGTAAAGTAGCAAATATAACAGGACACGATGAGATCACCTGTGAACACTTGCGTGTAGTTTCTCAAATCAATGTCACTGTTGTGATTTTGCTGAAGGAAGAAAATGCCAGAATTAGTGTAGCTGTAAAAGGGCGGCACAGTAGTGTAGCGGTTAGCGTAACGCTATTACAGTGCCAGCGACCCGGGTTCAATTCCGGCCGCTGTCGGAGTTTGTATGTTCTCCCTGTTTCTGCGTGGGTTTCCTCCAGGTGCTCCGGTTTCCTCCCACATTCCAAAGACGTACGGGTTAGGAAGTTGTGGGCATGCTACGTTGGTGCCGGAAGTGTGTCAACACTTGCAGGCTGCCCCCAGCAAATTCTACGCAAAAGATGAATTTCACTGTGTTTCGATGTACCTTTGATTAATAAAGATGTCTTATAAATTCTAGTAGACTAGAGGCTCCCAGCCCTGATGCAACTGGTTGTAGGTGTGACTTGTTATTCAATTGGGCTTAGAATCTTTGTTGTGCTGTATCCATGCACAAAATTTTGACTAATCAAGCCAATGTGGTGCCTTTTTTTGTTGTTGAGTCCACCCGTAATATCCCACTTCCAGAATAGTTTGTGGCAGAGCCTTCATTGTACTGCCAAATTTGTGGATATGGCAATTGCCACATCCTGTGTTGCTACTCTGTACAAACGGGAAATTGGTTTGGTGTGCTTGACATTTGTAGCAACAAAACAGTGTATTGAGAGCAGGACATTTCACACCTAGAGTGCAATATTGTATGAAGTTAACTTTCTAGTTCCTGAGAGTACACCCTCATGTTTTTTGGGGATGGATGCACATGGGTTGTGGTGGTAATTATGCAAAACTGCCCATACTACAGTTATAATTACTGAAGCCGTAGGAACCACACATTGCACGAACTATATTATGTTTATACATTGGGCAGAACTTGCAGGATAGAGTACACGTATGCCCATCTCAAATTCTAGATCTGAAATAAGAGTGGACTTGCATTTTTATGCCACCTTCATGACCCCATTCCAAAACGCATTACAACCAATTAAATATTATTATAGTATAGTTTCTATGTAATGTAAGGAACAGTGCACTCACAAACACAATTTTTATTGACAACAGCAGATTAGCCAGTGGGTGGGAGAAAAGTGGGACTTTTAACTGGGGATCAAAACTGAGTACTGTACATCCTACTACCTCTTACCCAACAGAACCACCTTCACAACATCCTGTTTTCTCATACAGATTGGAAAGCAAATTGGCACTTCCTTCACAATTGTTTGATTTTCAACTGTCAGTCAAACAGCCTTTTTTTTCCCGTCAAACTGATATTTTTTATTCAATGGAGTGTTTACTGAATATCAGTAACACAGGGAGCCAGAGCCAGGAATGTGTGCCAGGTGTATGGCCAGCACTGGGACTTGGGAACATAGGTAGGTATGCAGCCAGAGATTAGACATGGGCTGGGTATCCAGTCAGAATTGCGAGCTGGGGATAGGAGTGTAGCTGGGAAGGTGTGTGAGGCAGAAAGCTGTGGGCCAGGGCTCTTGTGCCTGAATGACAGTGTGTATATGTTGGCCAGGTGCTGCTTAGATGTGTGCCCATTAATACCCATGCAGCAGAGACTGGTCTCCAGTTGCCTTGCATTTGCTACTGGATCAAGACCTCACTCCGTTAGGTCTCTGCAGTATCTGGGGTGCAATGGCTACCCCATGTTAAAAGAAATTAGGCACAACCACTTCTTCAAGGTACGAATCCCAGGACCTGGAATGTCGGGGCTCTCATGGACCATCCCAGCAGTGATGGAACTACATGTCATTCTGCTTTTGTAGCTTGGGAACTTGGATGCTTTAGCAATGACGTTATCACCCTGTATGAGGCACGACACGTAGGAGACGGTCATTTTAAAGAACTGAGCAACGTAGGTGCAAACCAGAAGAGGAGCATGGACTTCATGAAGTGAACTTTGCCATTAAGAATGAGTCAGTCCAACATCTAGCAAGAGCTTTTGCAGAAGTGGGTAAATGGAATGAGCTGTTGGAGGAAATGGTAGAGGCAGGTACATTTACAACGTTTAAAAGACATTTGGACAGGTATGTGGATAGGAACGTTCTAGAGGGATATGGGCCAAATGCAGGCAAATGGGACTAGCTCATGTTGACACCTTGGTTAGCATAGACAAGTTAGGCTGATGGGTCTGTTTCCGTGCTGTATAACTATGACTGTGAGAACTACTGTGTGCCCTTTATCCTTTTGCTCATTTTGACTATCTCGCTGCAGACATCAGTGTATAGGCCCCAAACCTTTGAATGAAGCTAAGGAGGACTACTTCTCTGACCTTGGAAAAAAATTCCTAGTCAGTATCCCAGAGGGAAACAAACTGATTCTCCTGGGAGACACAGGCAGCATCTGTAAAGGGAAATGGACAGTTGATGTTTCGGGTCGAGACGCTTCATCTGGACTGAAAGAGTAGAGGGGAGATAGCCAGTATAAAGAGGAGGGGGGGAAGGGTGAGGCAAGAGGTGGCATGCAGTAGGTGAGGAGGGATTGATTGATGGATGGAGTCTTGATGGGGGAGGGAAGGGTGGAAATAGTGACAGCGGCTGGGAGGTGACAGGTGGAGGCAGCCTACATAGGTTGTATATAACATAGATGATACCTTTCACTTCCAGTAACTTCTCCAGTACAGAGGTGGCCGGGACTTTAGTAGTCAAGCTGTAATACGCAGGCAATGCTTGTGGTTGCAGGCTGCAGTCCAAGCCATTGTCGAGTCGTTCACTGAAATATATGACAGGCTGGGTCATATATTCATCACGTGCAGAGTCAAAACCTGTGGCCTACTGGGTAGCGGTGATCCCCATTCTCCTGGACTATGAGGCATCTCAAGGCACAAAAGTTACCACTGGCACTTACTCCACAAAATACTCCACTTGAATGATAAAGTAACGTCATTGTACTCTCGCCAATATCCCCAGGATTGAGGCTAAAGTTACCCTTTGTCAGTTGCATTGGGTAGGTGTGGAGAACTGACAATGGAGCGGGCTTGGCGTAACAAGAACGAGGAAAATGTGGAGTGGAGTACTTAAGGAGAAGAAATTAGGAGGGCAGATCTGGGACATGAAAAATCCAAAAGCATTTTATAAGTATGTTAAAGGAAAGCGGGCCCAGTTGGGAACAAAGGGGCAATCTGTGCGTGGAGCCAGAGGATGTGGGTGAGGTTTTAAATGAATAGTTCTTATCTGTATTGACTAAAGAGAAAGATATTGCAGTTGGAGAAGTTGGGCAGGAAAAGCAGAAAAATTCCAGAATGTTACCTTTAAAAAGGGCATAAAGGTGGATAAATCCTCAGGGCCTGATGAGATATATTCTAGGCCGCTATGGAGGGTTCAGGAGGAGATTGCTGGGCCTCTGACAAATGATGAGGTGCCAGATGACTGGAGAACAACAAACGTCCCTATTTTTAAGAAGTGCAATAGCAATAAGCCAAGTAATTGCAGGCCTGCAAGTATAACATCAGTGGTAGGGAAGTTATTGGAAAACATTCAGAGGTACAGGATTACTCTGCACTTGGAAAGGCAGCCGATGAAAGGTAGTTGCCATGATTTTGTTTGGGAGAGATGCTGTCTGAACAATTTGATTTAATTTTTCCAAGACATAAGGAAGTGTATTGATGAGTACAATCACAAGATCACAAGACAAGGGAGCAGAAGCAGGCCATTCGGCCCATCGAGTCTGCTCCAAGGAAAAGGGAAAAAGAAATGGGGTGGGAAAAAAAGAAGAAAAGAAAAGAAAGAAAAAAAACTATTCTAATCCCATTTTCCAGCCTTATCCCCATATCCCTTGATACCCTGACTATTTAGATATCTATCTCCTCCTTGAATACCCCCACTGATCTGGCCTCCACTGCTGTGCGTGGCAAGGAGTTCCACAATTTCACCACCCTCTGGGTAAAGAAATTTCTCCTCATCTCTGTCTTGAAACTGTACCCTCTAATTCTAAGATTGTGCCCTCTGGTCCTGGACACGCCCACCAAGGGAAACAGCCTAGCCACATCTACTCTATCCTTACCTGTCAACATTTTAAATGTCGCTACGAGGTCCCCTCTCATCCTTCTGTACTCCAGCGAGTACAGTCCAAGAGCCGACAAACGCTCATCATACTTAAGCCCTTTCATTCCTGGAATCATTCTCGTAAATCTCCTCTGAACCCTCTCCAACGTCAGCACATCCTTCCTAAGATGTGGGGCCCAAAACTGCGCACAGTATTCCAAATGAGGCCTCACTAGCGCCCCGTAGAGCCTCATCAACACTTCCTTACTTTTATACACTATACCTCTCGAGATGAATGCCAACATAGCATTCGCTTTCTTAACCACCGATCCAACCTGGTGGTTAACTTTTAAGGTATCTTGTACGAGTACCCCCAAGTCCCTTTGTACTACCGTACTATCAATCTTCTCTCCTTCTAGATAATAATCTACCCGCTTATTTCTGCTTCCAAAGTGTACAACTGCACATTTCTCAACATTGAATCTCATCTGCCATTTCCTTGCCCATTCTCCTAAACTGTCTAGGTCCCTCTGCATTCTTTCTATTTCCTCTATGCTCCCTACTCCTCCACTTATCTTGGTGTCATCCGCAAACTTAGCCACACAACCATTTATTCCATCATCCAAATCATTGATGTACAAGGTAAAAAGGAGCGGCCCCAACACCGACCCCTGCGGCACACCACTAGTAACCGGTAACCAACCAGAACGAGATCCTTTTATTTCCACCCTTTGCTTCCTGCCAACCAGCCACTGCTCCACCCATTTTGCTACCCTGCCCATAATTCCATGACCTCTCATCTTATTAATCAGTCTCTTGTGAGGCACCTTATCGAAGGCCTTTTGAAAGTCTAAATACACAACGTCTACCGCCTCTCCCTTATCCACCCTACCTGTGATTTCTTCAAAAAACTCCAATAGGTTGGTCAGACAGGACCTCCCCTTCACAAAACCATGTTGACTAGGTCCAATCTTGCCTTGCGCCTCTAGGTATTCGGTAACCTCCTCCTTGAGGATAGACTCCAATAATTTTCCCACCACTGACGTCAGACTAATAGGTCTGTAATTGCCTTTGTGCTGCCTCCCACCTTTCTTATACAACGGAACTACATTCGCTACCCTCCAGTCCTCCGGAACCATGCCAGAATCTATCGATTCCTGAAAAATAATCGCCAATGCCTCCGCTATCTCTACAGCCACCTCCTTCAGAACCCGGGGATGCACCTCATCCGGTCCGGGAGACTTATCAGCCTTAAGCCCCTTTAGTTTTCCTAGCACCTTCTCCCTATTAATCTCAACTGAACTCAGCTCCAATTCGTGAGACTCCTGACTAACGGGCACATTGCTTATGTCCTCCACGGTGAAGACCGATGCAAAATATTCATTCAATTCCCTTGCCATCTCACTATCATCCATTATAATACCTCCTGCACCGTTATCAATTGGTCCTATGTCAACCCATGTCTCTCTTTTATTCCTTAATGTATTTAAAAAAACTCTTAGAATCCTTCCGAATGTTGTCCGCCAGCTTCCTTTCGTAACTCATCTTTGCTTTCCTAATGACCTTCTTAGTTTCTCTCTGCAGATTTTTAAAATCGTTCCAATCTTCTGTTTTCCCACTAATTTTTGCTACTTTGTACGCCGCCCCTTTTGCTTTTATTTTATCCTTCACCTCCCTCGTTATCCACATCTGTGCCTTTTTTCCATTCCAAAACAATCTCATTGATCAAGTCCGTATGGACTTTAGTAAGGCTTTTGAGATGGGAGATGATCCAAAGGGTTACAGCCCATAGGATTCAGGGCAAGTTGGCAAATTGGATCCAAAATTGGTAATAGAAGGTAGAGGGTGATGGTGGATGGTTGTTTTTGTGATTGGAAGCCCATGACCTATGGTGCATTATGGGGATCAATGCTCGGACCCATGTATTATGTGAATGTAGGAGGTATCATTAGTAAGTTAGCAGATGATATAAAGATTGGTGGTGTTGATAATGATGAAAGTAGTCTTAGATTTCAGGGTGATTTTGATGGTGAGAACAAAGTCAGATGGAATTTTCTCCATCAAGAGGTGATGCATTTTGGCAGGACTGATAAGGCAAGGGCATGCACATTGAATGGTAGGGACGTAAAGAGACTGAGGAACAGAGAGACCTTGGTGTATAAGCCTAAGGATCCCTGAAGGTGGCTAAGAAAACATAGAGAATACTTGCCTTTTAGCTGGACATAGAATTTAAGAGAAGGGAAGTTATGTACAACAATGTAAGACATCTGTTAAGCCACAGCTGGAATACTGTGTACAGCTCTGGTCACCACACTATAGGAAGGACATGATTGCACTGGAGAGGGTGCAAAGGAGATCCACTAGAAATTTGCCTGTGTCTCAGTTATGACAGGAGGCTACATAGGCTGCATTTGTTTTTCTTGGAGCAGAGGAGGGACCTGATTCAGGTATACAACATGATGAGGGACACTGATAGCAAGAGCGTAGATAGCAAGGAACCTTCCTCCTTGGCCAAGGTGTGTAAAATCAGCGGCCACAAGGCTGAGGTAAGGGATAGGAGGTTTAGAGGGGATCTGAGAAAGTGTTGGAATATGCAGTGCTCTATCTGTGGGGGGGAGGGGGAGCGGGGTGGGGGGTGGTGGTTGAGGTGGAGAGATTTGCAACATTTAAGTATTTACAGGAATACTTGAATTACCACAGCATAGCAGGCTGCAGACCAAGTCGTGGTAAATGGAGGTAGTATGGATGGTTGCTTGATGGTCAGCACAGACACAGTGGGATGAAGAGATGATTTTGGT
Organism: Pristis pectinata; assembly: GCF_009764475.1. Lineage (NCBI taxonomy): Eukaryota > Metazoa > Chordata > Chondrichthyes > Rhinopristiformes > Pristidae > Pristis > Pristis pectinata. The sequence continues at coordinate 134,850,582 of NC_067406.1, forward strand.
GCTGTCATCTGGCTCTGCTCTACCATCAAAATCACCCTGAAATCTAGGACCACCTTCCTCACTATCAACACCACCAACTTTCATATCATCTGCAAACTTACTGAAGAAGAATTTTAGTGAACACGGTTAATCTACTGAGAAAATAATTACATAACACCAGAGGAAACCGCCCTTGAGACAGAAGCTATGGCAACTTTTTCTGATACTGAATGGAAGAATCTGTGAAATTTAGCAATGTGGTCACTTGGCTTGATTGACAGAGGAATTATCCAATCATCTCCACTCTTGGGAATAGCATTGTTGCTACATGCAATCTATCAAAAATCTCAAGCCCAGTTTGCACACAGCAAGATCTACAACACATGGTGCACACATTTGATGAAAGGTCATCAACATATGGCACTTTCTAAAGTGTTGAGATTAAGTTGTAGGTGCCTGAGAACTGGAAGGTGAAATCAACCTTTGGCAGTCACTTGAATGAAATGTTAATTGGACATGGACTGTGTAAAATCGGGAGCTGGTTCTCCAATTCTGTTACTAGCAATGACCAATTTCACCATCATGTTTCCTCTCTGTGGGGCGCAAACAGATGACCGTTGAAACTGAAGTTTTTGAGAGGATTCCCTTGGCTTGCACTTTGTAAAACATGTTTGCTTTAGTCTTGGTATCATGGGTTTGTGAGGATCATCACCACTTATGATTCCATTTATAGGTCAAATTTCGAGCTCACCCTTCAATGCGACAAGGCACAGGAAGGATTATGTATCTGATTTCTTTGAGCACTCTCTCTCAAATGGATGTCCAATCTATAATCCAACCCAGCTGCTGTAGCATACTTTGTGATATGTCTTTCTTATCTCCTTTAGGTAAACTTAAACAACCATGATTAATTTGCCATGATGTATAGTCTGCTTGGTGGAAATTGAGATTGTGGAATGGACCTTCTACACAGATTGTGGAATGGACCATCTCAAGCCCAGTTTGCACACAGCAAGATCTACAACACATGGGAAAGTTGCACACTGGAAAAGATTGAAGTTTTAGAACCTGAGCCTTAATTTTGATTAAAATAATGTGAGATACAAGACTGTCTTAGAAACAAAAGGAAAAGGAATAGTTTGCATCATCCAATTCGTGCTTTTTACGTTAATTGTTCCAGGTTCAGTGGCACTGCAGAGCCCGCATGATTGCAGGAGCCAATTTCTACATTGTGGGCCGAGATCCTGCAGGCATGCCTCATCCTGAGACCAAGAAGGACTTGTATGAGCCAACACATGGGGCAAAAGTACTGACCATGGCCCCAGGCCTGTTGTCCCTGGAAATTGTTCCATTCCGTGTGGCTGCATATAACAAGCAGAAGAAACGCATGGACTATTATGACCCTGAACAGTAAGTATTAAGTTACTTGGTTATGTATGTGTAAGCTGTAAATTAACTTTGTAAGCAAGGATGCTGAGCAACTGGAAGTTGCTCTTCCCAAGTTGTCAGTGGTATAGATAATTGATAAAAGAATGACTTTAATAGGGGAAAATGCTCCCTTTTTTTTAAAAGAAAACAAAATCTATTCAACTTCCCTGAACAGCTGAAGGCAACTAACACTAAGTAGAATGGAACTAATATGTTGCATATTTATTTAAGTGGCTTATTATAATGTTACAGAGCAATCTGCAGCCAGAACAGTTTGCAGAATCTCAGTGTCTCAGTTGCTTTCTAATCATTGCAATCTACTCAAAGAGGTGAACTTGATAATGGAATCCTAGAAATCCAGTATAATATTTAGAGCTCCTACGTTATTCCAGAAATTAACGTACACCTTATTTTGTGATACTTATTAACCATTTGCATGCTTGTGCAAGCAAAGATGTGATGATGGAAACATACAGCTAAGCAGATGCAGCTTTCAGAATGAAGGGGGTTAGGTTTTTCTACAAAGGGATATCAAGGTATGTGGATCAAAGGCGGATAAACAGAATTCAGGTGGCGTTTTGTTACAATCTAATTGAATGGCCAGTTGGAGAAACAGTGGGAAAAGTCATAGAAACAATCAGAATGAGCCGTGACTTGGACAAGAGTGGATTGATTAGAGAAAGCCTGCATTTGCTTATGGCAAATTATGTGTAACTTGCTTGATAGAGTTTAATGATGGAGCGTGAGAGGGAGCCAATGAGGCAAATGTAGTTGATATTGTATATAATGACTTCCCAAAAGCAGTTGATAAAGTTCCACATAATAGATGCCATCAAAATTGAAACCCACAACTGAAGGAGTGTAGCAGCATGGATAGAAAATTACTAAGTAACCAGAAAGTGTGCTGAAAGATTATTTTTCAGACTATGGGGAAGTGTACAATGGAGTATCCCAGGAGTCAGCACTGGGCCCTTTCAGAGCAACACGTAAATGCAGGTTTTAGGGGTAGAAAGTCATTCTTGTTTGCATGCAGTAAATGTGCATTATAGTAAAGTGCACATTGTACTCCACTTTGCTCCATTGAAGTCAATATAACCAAAGTTTGGAAGACAAATACTAAACACATTCATTATTACATGGCATGTACTAGCAGACAAATTCGGTGCTCTTGAAAGTACGTGTCCTCTCAAAAGAGCAATCCGTAAGAGGTTAGAATGAATAAACTAGTAATTGCAAAGCACCATTGCACGATGACACACTGTCGAAATACAGGTTCAACTTTCTTGTCCTTATGTCACATTTTAGAGGTGATATATGAAGGCCTGGAACTTCACCATTGGGTCAGAGGCAAGGCAACTCTGGACTGCTGTTTCATGCCTCTTAACAGGCAGTCTTCAGAGTTGTATTGGCAGAGATCTGGAAACAGATCGCCCACCCACTATCTCAGCTGCAAACCAGGGTAGACCACAAGGGGAGAAAGAGGAGAAAAAAATTAGAGGGCAGCAAACCCTCAGAAAAAAAAACCTTTAAAAAGATTTCAAGAGGGAAGTGATCTCACCAAGATGATTTATAAAAGGGCTGCAGTGAATTAGCTTTAAAGACGTTGCTATTTTCACTGCATGCTATGAAGGCTTTACAGTCTCACCCAGCCCATTATATAAATTGTTTACTGATTTTTGGTTTGAAACAAATAAATATGCCAGAAATAAATGTGAAGTATTTTGTGCACAATGCAGTTTTATTCAGAAGGTTATTTTTCTTCTCCCTTTAATCTTTGCATTTTCTGATTTAAAGCCATGAAGATTTTGACTTTATTTCTGGAACACGCATGCGTAAATTAGCACAGGAAGGAGTGAACCCACCAGAAGGCTTCATGGCTTCGAAAGCATGGGCAGTCCTCACTGAATACTACAAGTCCTTGGAAAAGATGTAGATGGGAACAGCAAAAATGTGACACAACAGTTCCTTAATTGATAGCAGGGGACCACACACACAACAAGAGTTCCAGCAATTTTATTGATGTTTGTTAGGAACCAGTGTTCTTCCTTTAAGCTGCATCACTGTCTGCACAAGTCTTATGAGCTTTATGATATGTCAGGACCTATTGAGTTATTATTCCAACTGTTCTCCTTTTCTTTGAGTTGCCATGTTTTCTGTTTCCTTTACCTAGTGGTTAGCATTTCCAGTTCAAACCAGCATTAAAAATTCATCTACGTAAGGGCATTCAATGGGTTGAGCTTTCAACTGGAGCAAATTTAAAGGCGTCGCTGTTTATTCATTAAGATTACTTAGCTTTGGTTTAATAGTTTTTAATTTCCTTGTACATTTGCTGGGTGTATGTTATAGGTAGGTTTGGCTGTCTTTTAACTTCCAACCCCCTCTCCTCCAGATACAGCATATTAATTAAAGGTTTTTTAATCTTTAGTTTTCTTTAACATGATTTTGGTTTGAAAGGGGTAATGAAAGCCAAAAAGGGGCTCTTCGATTGCAAAGCGGCTGATGTGTCGCCACACTACTATTAGGCTCATGCCTCTCATGAGCACTTTGACTTTGGTAGATGCTGCAGAGACTGCAGTAGAGGATGGATTATTGCAATGAGCAGATGATGAACGATTTAAACCTTGGGAGTTTTACAATAATTTGACACTTTACAGGTGGCTTTCACTTTGGACCATCAGTTGGGGACTTCCAGTAAAACTCAATAAATGTCCAAACCCAGTAAATGTCTGATTTATTAGTAGTAGGTGTTGGGTACGTTGGGTGGACAGGGGAAAACCCATGGGACTTCCAAACCTAGCTATAAACCATGGTCAAGTGAGCATGGTAAAATCAAGTGGTATGGTGTTGCATAATTGGTCATGTAATCTGAGAACCTACTGTTCACAGTCATGTATGCAGTTATTGCCATGATGAGGTTTGCTTGATATGTGCCTCTGTAATAAAGATCATCTTTCATTGAATTTGAGTATTGTTGAATTGTTTAGACCTGTCATTGCTCAATTTTGATTTGAAAATTCATCTTCCAATTTTCAAGGTGAAGTATAAAACTGTGTACCTTTTCTTCTGTTACTTCAGATTCAGCCAAGAGTGTGCTGCACTTGGGTTCAGCTTTGCATATGATTTACACTAGCATTTGGTTGTAATGATATTTGTGGTCCTTCAACATCTCGCATGTCGGCCATTGAGACTTCTTTGGTACGTGGGGCGGAGAGGGGAATGGGGTCGTCACAGCCAATCCCATTCTTAAACTCTCCTGCTACAAAAGTATGTGAGGAGTTATCCATACACAGGAATGGCCACAGGTACTGCAGTGTATTCTCACAGTTTTCCATCCATAGAATCTGTGTTCGACTTTCCCCAAGGCTTCAGACATGCTTTGAGCCAAACAGACCAAGAATTATGTACCAGAAAGCAACCAGAACCAGACTTAACTTAAATACAAAATCAAAGACACCATTTAATTAAATTCCACTAGCTGTTTCTAACTGAATGGCATTTAATGTTAAGTGCAACTTATCTAACAGGTGACTTCAAACATCACCATGGGCTTGTGTATTTGCTCAAAGAATCCATGCAGAAATTTCCTACTGAAAATAGTTTTGTCAGTTTTTTCAAGTGTTCCCAAATGGAGTCAAGAAGATAGTCTATTGCTTTCTCCATGACTAACCTTGCACACACCAGCATGTGAATAGTGAAGGTGATGACTATCTGGTAGATTCTAATTAGCTCAACCAACCCTAGCTTTATTATTATCTTCAGTCTTGTTTGAGCTCTTGGTTTTCAGTTGCCTGGACATGACTTTCTCTGTCCAATGCTATGCTACTCGTAAGCTTTCGTGTTTGCAACACTGCATTGAGTTGATAGCCACAGGTTTTCATAGTAGATATATTTGAAATGTTAAACTAATCTGCCTTTGTATCATATTTCAAAAAGGCTCTCAACAATGCTGTCCCCGAAGGTTCAGCTTCCTCTGATCTTTTATGCTTCCCCTCCTCCCCTTTTACATGAATAGTACAATCCATGCTTGGTTTTGTATTAAATAACCTCATCTTGATCTAGGGTCATCTCACCCTTCATCTCCCAGTTAAGGTAGAGAGTTAACAGGGAACGATGCTGTTTTAAAAACTGAACCAAGTATTCATATAGTCCAAATATTTATAGGATTTCATTTAAATGTACCCCACCTTAGGATTAAAATAGACTGCACTGAGTTGTAATAACATACTGCAGCCTTTCCCAGATCACTTTACCATGAATATTACATCATTGCAATGAACATATTGTGATCAGTACAATTAAATACACTCAGCAGTAATACAGCCCTCCAGGATAGGATAAAGACCGTATGCAATGATACTGTAACTGACTCTGAAAGATTTTCCTATGAACTATATTAAAAAGCTATTTCTTCCAGTTTGGGATGTTTTGGTAAAATGTAGATGCATTTTGTTCCCATTAGATCATAGGGTTGGAATTGTCATTTTACTGCTGAGCAGCTGCAGAATTGACCACTGTAAACAGGGCAAGACTCTGACCAGGATTTCGACATAGTTGACAAGAGATGTTTTGCAGATTTGAAATGAAGCCTTTGGTTATCAGACTTCATTAGAGCTACAGCACTAATGTTGGCATCTGTTTCACATTCAGCTGCAAGTGAGCACTTGGTCTCACAGGAAAGATTCTGATCTCTGATACAGATGAATTGGCATCTTTTCTGTTAACTTGTGTAGGAGAAAATGATGTGGCAGTCAGCATAGGTAAGAGCAGAAAGTGTGAGAATTTTAATATGAATCAAATACAATGGTACTTTGTAAAGTAAAATGTAGTGCATTTAAAACTTGTGTATTGAAGCAGCATCTACTATGACAGGGCTCACTAATTCAGTGGAAGCTAGTGTTTAAGGTGGGTAAATCTATGTGAACTTTCTGTCCTGACTTTATTCACACTTAAGACAAACGGAAAAGTAACTGCATAAATAGATTTGCATCATTTGTGGGTCCAACACACAAGTCGGGAATTTTTGCAATCTTGATTTGCGAACTTCTTCCCCATTATGCATTTGGAACTATTACTGATTCCATGCACCACCAAGATGGATGAGTATATGAACAAAATTGCAACAAATCCAGGGTAAAACATCACACCACTCCCCAGCTGACATCTATCACTTTGTCTAGTATAGTGGTTAGCATCCCTGCCTGTCACACAGGAGACTGGGGCTCTGTTTCCAAAGTAACTAGAAATGCAAGAGAAATTTTGTGGGCAGGCAAGGTAGTGTAGTGGTTAGCGTGACACTATTACAGTGCCAGCAATCCAGGTTCAATTCTGGCTACTGTCTAAGGATTCTGTACGTTCTCCCTGTGTCTGCGTGGGTTTCCTCCCTCAGGTTAGGAAATTGTGGGCGTGCTATGTTGGCACCGGAAGCATAGCAACACTTGCGGACTGCCCCCAGAACACTCTACGCAAAAGATGCATTTCACTGTGTGTTTCAATGTACATGTGACTAATAAGGTTATCTTATCCAATCCATTCACTCCCTCCACTAATGACTACAATGAGTACTATTCAGCATGATGTACTGTGGATGCTCAATGCTTAAAAACCCCCAACCTGCATTAACCTCGGACAAGGCCAGGAGTTCGTCTGTGACACCGTTCTCATCTATACATTGTGATTTATGTTCAAGAAGGTAAGAGCATTGCCTTCACTATTTTGCATCAGACCAAGTAGTCGATCCCATGGTATCTTGCTCTCCAAAAGACTTACTTTATGTGTCATATTTATTTCCTATGCCACCCTCCACAGTATTTTGATTAGAACTGCCAGAAGCTGCTGAGTTGTACCTTCCTCCAGCAGTCCTGTTTTGTTAGGTGGCTGATGAGTCCAATGAGAGGAACCCAGACTCTTCCATAAATGGGGTGGGTGGGTTGATAGTTTGCGAGGCAGTGTGCTCCTACTGCTCCTGTGTGTTCTCAGCAACTCCTTACGAGGGCCAGAGATTTCCAGGAGGTGGTGGAGATGCTGTGTTTCTTCAAGGAGACTTTGAGTATGTCATTGAATGTCTTCCCATGACGGACCTTGGAATAGAATGTGTGTTTCAGGAGTCTAGTGTCAGGTATGTGAGCGCTATGGTCTGCCCAATGGTGCTGACGCAGTAATTAGGGCCTCAGTGCTTGGAACATTAGCTTGAGGGAGGTCGTTGGTTTGCTAGTCCTTCCAGTTTGGACGACTTTGTGAAGATGGTATTTGTGTTGTTTACCCAGTGCCTTGAGATGCCTGCTATACGTGATCTAGGTCTCAGAAATATATGGAAGGGCAGGGATCACTCCTGCCAATAGACTGTAAGGTCTGAGGTTTTGATCTTAAAATACTCTTTTCCTCAGTCTACCAAAGGCTGTGCTGACACATTGGAAGTGGTGGTGAATTTAACCATCGATGTTTGCCTTCAGAGAGTTGGCTCCCAAGAATTAAAAGCAGACACTTGCTCCGTGCAAGTGGTAATTAATAATTAATTTGAAATGACCCAGTCCTTGAACTAATCTATCAATGGTTCAGCCTGAGCTAGTAGCAAATTTAGGTCTCTATGGTAAAGGGACATATTCTGAAAAATTGCGGCTCTTGTCTGATTTTCCATAAGGAATAGGAGCAGAATTACAGTAGGCCATTCGGCCCATTGAGTCTGCTCCACCATTCGATCATGGCTGATTTACTTTTCCCTCTCAACCCCATTCTCCTGCCTTCTCCCCATAACCCCTGACACCCTCACTAATCAAGAACCTATCAACCTCTGCTTTAAATATACCCAATGACTTGGCCTCCACAGCCCTCTGTGGCAATCAATTCCACAGATTCACCACCCTCTGGATAAAGAAATTCCTCCTCATTTCATTTCTGATTTTCATTTCTGTTATTAAAAAAAAGGCAGAATTGACTTACCAATAAGGCTGGATTTCCACAATTTCCAGTGCATTGGCTGAGATGGAGAAGGAAAGAGACAAGGCATTGAGTATGAAGGTATACAGCTTATATTATGACCTACCCCAGAGAATATCTCCACTGACTACACAGGAACAACCTCAACTTCCATTGCCATCCCTTTAATTCTCCACCCCACTCCCAGTCTGACCTCCCTGCCTTACAATATGCATTTGGTTTCTCCAGGATAGAGAGCGCATTGTGAGCACTAAATGCAAGATACTAAATTAAGTGACGTGGGGTTTGCTGAACAGGAGGAGTGATTGAGTGTGAAATAGACTGAAGAGGGAATGGAGAGAAGGAGAAAAGAAAGGAGGGAGGGGGAAGTGAGTGAAGGGAAGGGATCTATGGGAGGAATTGAGTGATGGAGGAGAGTAAGTGAAGGAGACAGATCTGTGTGGGAGCGGTGAGCGAAAGGGTATAGTGAGCTGGTGAGAGAAGGAGATGCTGAGGGAGGGATACTGAGAAGGTAGTTAGGGGAAGGGGCACTAAAGAAGAGTGGAGATTAAGGCGATGGGGAGAGGGAGGGATCTCATGATGTGTGTGTGCAAGAGGGGATTGGAGTGAATGAAAGTCATTCTCAATCTCAAGTGTCTGTTTAAGAAGAGGAACCAGTCCTATTTTGGATTATTTGCTAATGAAGTTCTCAGTGTCTAATGCAGCAAATAGCCAGTCAGTATGCTGAACTTCCAGTGTCTTTGAAATCCCACCAAATTTTATTCCACGTTATACAGTATTATATAAGTGGGCGTCTATAAAGAGTGGGCATCAATGTTCAGATAAAAACAAAATCTCGTCTCAGGCATGTCCAAGGAAAATCAAGCAAGTTAAAAATGACATTGCAGCAACAAACAATCTGCTGGAGGAACTCAAGCAGGTCGAGCAGCATCTGTGGGGTGGGGGGAGGAATTGTCAACATTTTGGGTCCATTCCCTTCTGTTGTGATGCAGAGCTTTGACCCAAAACTTCGACAATTCCTTTCCCTTGCACAGATGCTGCTCGACCTTCTGAGTTCCTGCAGCAGATTGTTCATGGTTCCAGATTCCAGCTTCTGCAGTCTCTTGTTTCTGTAAAATAATGTGTTTTGAATGAATGCATTTCAGTGCACTGGATTTTGACTCCACTTGTCTGGGTAACCAGTTAGACATTATTAGCTATTCAAATGCTATGAACGCATTTATTTTTAATGTGTTCATCTGGGTGTGGCCAGCAAGTCCAGCATTTATTTCCCCTTGAGAAGTAATGGTAACCATTTCAAAGTGCATTTTAAAAATCAACCACTTTGCTGTCACATTACAGAGCAGACCAGGTAAGGACACAATCCAATAGTTTATATAGAGTCATACAGCACGGAAACGGGGCATGTGACACACCAAGTTTGCATTGACCATCAAGCATCCATTTACACTAATCGCATTTTATTCCCATCAACTCCCTCCAAATTCTACCACACACTAGGTACAATTTACAATGGCCAATTAATCTGCCAACATGCATGCCTTTGTGGTGTGGGAGGAAACCAGAGCACCCAGAGGAAACCCACTGTCTGTACCTCTATATACACTGTCTATATACACTGTCTATACCTCTCACTGCCTTGGTGAAGCAGCCAGCATAATCAAAGGCCCCACCCACCTGGGTCATTCTCTTTCCTCCCCTTTCCCATCAGGCAGAAGATACAGGAGCCTGAGGGCACATACCACCAGGCTCAAGGACAGTTTCTATCCCACTGTGATAAGACTATTGAACAGTTCCCTTACACGATGAGATGGACCCTTGACCTCACAGTCTACCTCGTTATGACCATGCTACCTGCACTGTACTTCCTCTGTAGCTGTGACACTTTACTCTGTATTCTGTTATTGTTTTTACCCTGTACTACCACAATGCACTGTATAATGAATTGATCCGTAGGATTGGTATGCAAGAAAAGTTTTTCACTGTGCCTCGGTACAAATGACATTAATAAACCAATACCACACCAAAACCAATACACTTCACACAGACAGCCCCAGAGGTCAGGATTAAACCTGGGTTGCTGGAGCTGTGAGACAGCAGCCCTACTAACTGTACTAAAGTGCCACCTAATTTCAATCCTGTTGGTAATGATTGTGATGACTAATAACTAGTTTTAGTTCAAATTCCAGATTATTGACTAAATTTAAATTCCACAATTGCCATTGTTGGAGTTGAACTCAGGTTTTTGGATTACTAATTTAGTAATAATCCTTGCACCACCACCAGACCTTGTGGGGCCATCAGTATTTCAGGGCTTTCCTGCCTCCTTTCAGGTCTTTTACATCCTATGAGGCCGAGATGATGGAGATGTAAACTGACAGTTTGACTCACAGTGAGCATAACTGATGAACAGAGTTTTAAGATTAAAACACTAGCAGCAAAATTAGGTTGAAAACAATCCCCAGACAATTGGGGATTTATGGGACAGAGCCCACATGAAAGCAATTAATTCTGTGTCAATTAACACCTTCCAGCTGCATAAGGATCCGCTTGAAAAGTGCCGGAGTTTGTAACAAATCTTACCAAGATAATTGATGCTCTGAGTTTGAAGGGTCTTAATTTTAAATCTCTGTTCTTCAATTGTGTTATAGCAGCATAAATCAGACTGTCTACATCTCAGAAAATTGGAGATCTGGACTTAGTCAAATGTCCCTGAAATAGGAGCTAGATCTTGATTAGCAATAGATATAGTGATAAAACAGAGGCAAATGAATATTAAAATGGTGATTGATAAATATTGTGCAAGGAAGTAGAAAGAAGTGAAACTACTCAATCACCAGAGCTTTATGGGTGAACTTAATCTCAAAACAATGCTCCAACCTTGGTTATGTAACATCTAATTCTCTGACCTAACAAAAACACAAAAATCTCAGATATTTTTTTCATCTTCAGCTTGAACAGCTTTTTGGAGATTTATTCCAGCTCTCCATGAACCTTTCTATAAAAAAAAATTGCACTCCAATGTCAGTCCAGAACAATCTAGGCCAACTTCACATCCGTCAAAGTCACCAGCACCCGACTTTTCCAAACCCCCTCTGAAAAGGCAAGAACTGAGAAGGAGAGAAAGTTTGTAGAAAGTTGATATTGAGTCCAGAAAGCTGCAGGGACCCCTCCCATCCTGGTCATACTCTTTTTTTTTTAACCTCTCTCCTACCAAGCAGAAGATACAAAACATTGAAAACACGAGACTGAGTCGCCTGGGACTATACTCGCTGGAATTCAGTAGAACATTACAGCACAGTACAGGCCCTTTGGCCCACGATGTTGTGCCAACATTTTATCCTGCTCTAAGATCTACCGAACCCTTCCCTCCGACATAGCCCTCAATTTTTTTTATCATTCATGTGCCTATCTAAGAGTCTCTTAAATGTCCCTAATGTATCTGCCTCCACAACCTCTGCCGGCAGTGCGTTCCGCGCACCCATCACTCTCTGTGTAAAAAAAACTTACCTCTGACATCCCCCCCATACCTTTCTCCAGTCACCCTAAAATTATGCCCCCTCATGTTAGCCATTATTGTCCTGGGAAAAAGTCTCTCATCATCTTGTACACCTCTATCAAGTCACCTCTCATCCTCCTTCGCTCCAAAGGGAAAAGCCCTAGCTCGCTCGACCTATCCTCATAAGACATGCTCTCCAATCCAGGCAGCATTCTGGTAAATCTCCTCTGCACCTTCTCTAAAGCTTCCACATCCTTCCTATAATGAGGCGACCAAAACTGACCGCAATACTCCAAGTGTGATCTAACCAGAGTTTTATAGAGCTGCAACATTACCTCATGGCTCTTGAACTCAATACCCTGACTAATAAAGGCCAACACTCCATACGCCTTCTTAACAACCCCATCAACCTGCACGGCAACCTTGAGGACGTGGACCCCAATATCCCTCAGTTTCTCCACACTGCTGAGTCCTGCCATTAACCTTGTATTCTGCCTTCAAATTCAATTTTCCAATGTGTATCACTTCACACTTATATGGGTTGAACTCCATATGTCACTTTTCAGCCCAGCTCTGCATCGTATCAATGTCCTGTTGTAATCTACAGCAACCTTCTACATTATCCACAACACCACCAACCTTCGTGTCACTTGCAAACTTACTAACCCACCCTTCCGCATCCTTATCCAAGTCATTTATAAAAATCACAAAGAGCAGGGATCCCAGAACATATCCCTGCAGAACACCACAGGTCACCGACTTCCAGGCAGAATACACTCCATCTACCACCACCTTCTATGTGTGAGCCAATTCTGAATCCACACAGCCAAATTTTCCTGGATCCCATTGCCTCCTGACTTTCTGAATGAGCCTTCCATGAGGAATCTTATCAAACGCCTTACAAAAATCTATGTACGCCACATCCACTGCTCTACCTTCAACAGTGTGCTTTGTCACATCCTCAAAGAACTCAATCAGGCTCCTGAGGCACAACATGCCCCTCACAAAGCCATGCTGACTGTCCCCAATCAGCCTATGCAAGAATGAGAGGGGATCCTATAGAAACATATTAAGCTATGAAAGGGATAGATAAGATAGAGGCAGGAAGGTTGTTTCCACTGGTAGGTGAGACTAGTAGAGTTAGGGGACATAGCCTCAAGATTCAGGGGAATAGATTTAGAACAGAGATGAGGAGAAACTGCTTTTCCCAGAGAGTAGTGAATCTGTGGAATCCTCTGCCCAGGGAAGCAGTGGAGGCTACCTCATTAAATATAGTTAAAGCACAGGTAGGTTTTTGAATAGTAGGGGAATTAAGGGTTATGGGGAAAAGGCAGGTAGGTGGATCTGAGTCCATGGCCAGATCAGCCATGATCTTATTAGATGGCAGAGAAGGCTCGACAGGCCTCCTGCTCCTATTTCTTATGTTCTTATGTAAACACACACCACCAGGCTCAAGAACAGCTTCTATCCCGCTGTTATCAGGTTCTTGAACGAACCCCTCATACGCTAAAAAATTATCTCATGATCTCCCAGTCTACCTCATTGTGGCCCTTGCACTTTCTCTGTAACTGTAACACTAAATTCTGCATTCTGTTTTCCTTTTTACTATCTCAGTGTACTTACGTCTGGAATGATCTGTCTGGATTTCACATTCTGAAAAATGAATTATATATAACAACAACAGAACTATCTTTTACATGTCATAGAGTCACGGAGACATACAGCACAAAAATGGGCCCTTCGACCCATCGTGTCCATGCCCACCCTTTTGCTCACCATTTACCTTCATTGGGTCTGTATCCTTCTATCATTTGCATATTTAAGTATCTTCTAAATGGTTCTTAAACATAGAATGCTGATTAAACGTAGTACAATTACAAATACAACTTTTGTGCAACAGTTGTTTCCATGGCAAGAATTGTTAGTCATCTTACACCCCACGATTTTAATTTTCAGCACATAGTCACTTATGGTGCAGAGGCCAGGCATGGTAGTGTAGCAGTTAGCATGACACTATTACAGTGCCAGTGACCCGGGTTCAATTCCGGCCACTGTCTGTAAGGAGTTTGTACGTTCTCCCCGTGACTGCGTGGGTTTCCTCCAGTGCTCCGGTTTCCTCCTACATTCCAAACATGTGCGGGTTAGGAAGTTGTGGGCATGCTATGTTGGCGCCGGAAGCGTGGCGATACTTGCGAGCTGCCCCCAGAACACTCTACGCAAAAGATGTATTTCACTGTGTGCTTCAATGTACATGTGACTAATAAAGATATCTTATCTTATCCTTCCATTTCTCGGTCAGCCCAATAGGTAGCAATAAACATCAGGAATTAGTTTACACTTAGTGCTGGTTCTCCTGTCTTGGTTTTAGAAGACTATGAGTCCTTTTTCCATTCCAGATACCTGAGCACAGGTTATCCCCCGTACTCCACTGTTGGCTGTCAAACTTAGATGGGTGTACTTCACCATCTGAAGATGAGCTGGGCATTTCTCCCTGGTGCCTTGGCCCACACTCCCCAGATTATCCAGTGAGTATCCAGTGATTATTTCAATATCATTTGTGGGAGCTTGGTGTGCTGTGTTTCTCATGGTGACTACATTTCAAAAGTGGATGTAAAGCTCTTTGAAATGTCTTAGTCCTATGAAAGGCAACTTATAAAAGATGTGCAAATGGTTCTTCTCGGCCAGACTGCAAAGTTCATCATGTGTAGTTAAAACTTATTGAAACTTGATACCATGTGCCAAGTATAAAGAAATCCTGCACTAACAAAGGCAACATGTCCTGTGTTAGTTCTTCCATGAGATGATGAGACAAGGCAGGCAAAGTATGAGGAGATATTCTCCTGTGAAGGCATCTCATCTCTGATTATCCTTGACAAACAACCAATATTACCAGCAATCCTGCATCATTCCAGCAAACATTATATGACCTTTGTCAGGAGTTAAGGCCTGGATTGGAAACAGATTCTGCAATGAGTCCATTCTTGTTGATGCCATTGAAGGTGATAGCTATTATGTTTCAAGCCCATTTCCAATCCCCAAAGCACATCACTACAAGCCTTAGACAGTTTTCTGCACTAGATTTCTGACAGTGCAGGTGGTAGATGTTTTGAGTAGGGTGGCAGGCTGCCAAATGTACGTAACGAAACCAAGACCAGCAACAGAACTCTGGGACTGATTTGGTTTCACTAAGGCCTTCATGCTGCTCAGTTACATACATGGCAAAACACACAAATCTCTGAGGAGTTCGCGCTTCTCCTGCTGTTCAAGCAGGTCATGTCCTTTCGGGGCTGTCAGAATCCGTGCCATTGCTTCGTGAGTGTTGGAAGGTTCTTATCATGACATTATTCTGTTACAATTGAACTTTCAAATCTGGTCAAGTTTCAAATCTGGCTTCTAATTCATGTTCATAATTACATCCTCCTGGGGGATTAAAATGTTGCTTTTTCTAATTTAGTTTCTCTTCCTGATTATTCTTTCACTATTGTAGAACCCTGATTGTTGAATCTATTACGTCAACTCCATCTCCCATGAGATTAGATACATCGTTAGCATGATTTGCAATAAAGTCCCTGAGGGCCATGTCAAAATATTGTGGTGAAAGCTTAGCCTGTTGTTCACACCTGCCACTCCCCATTCTATCAAATGTATCTTCTCCAGATCAGAAAGACTGATGATCCCAGATATGAACAGCCAGGTCCTGTGACAGCAGATATTCAAAGTAATCAGGTAAACCCTTTGACTATCCGTAAAGCTCCAGCTCCCTGTTCTCAGCTTTGCCATCTGTCAAATTTTGTCAAGGTTTCTCAATATTCCTGAATGCGCCTGACATTCAGAAATATTTAAAAGCTTGCTAAGATGAAACCACTAACTTAAGGAAACACTTTTTAAATGAAAAATTCAACTACAAAACACTTCAAAAACATTAAACCAAATACAAGTAATTGGAAGGTAGAATTAACCTGGTTTTTACTCCTTTTGCTCACTGCCCCATGATCTCCATTCAAATGAATGTCCTTGCAGAAGCTACGATGATTTTAACTGGGCTCAGGATCCCAGAGCGGATTCTACAGCATAAATGTATAAATCTTGGAAAATCTCAGGTCAGTTGAGGGAGTCCAGTGATGGAAGAGAACCAAAGAGTGGCTGGCCAAACTTAGCCATTAAGTTCAGCACTTACACACTCATGAATGCTGCCACTACTGGTGTGGAACTGTTGGCAATTCCAGCAGAATCCAGGTCCATGAATAATCCATTAACCAGCCTTCAATCTGTACTCTCAGTCTCCTGAATGCTAGAGCAGTTAACCAGTGCCACAACCATTCTCTCCTGTTTGTTCATTGTTCCAAATATAATTGAGAGCTAAATTGGAAATATCCTTGAAAGTAGACAAGTATTGTCCAGAGGGAAGTGGCATTGAATTCAAGCTACTCTTATGCATTTAGGATTCTTTGTAGAACAGAGTGCTGCGCACAATGGTGTGGCTAGTAGAGACATTGCCTCAGAGCTCCAGCAACCTGGGTTGAGTCCTGACCTTGGGTGCTGTCTGTGTGGATTTTGCCCATTCTCCCTGTCACCATGTGGGTTTCCTCTGGGTGCTCTGGTTTCCTGCCACATCCCAAAGATGTGTGGATTGGTGGGTTAATTGGCCACTGTAAATTGCCCCGTGTGTAGGTAAGTGGTAGAATCCGGAGAAGGGAAAATAATAAAAAAATAGGATTAATCCAAGATTAGTGTAAATGGATGGTTGATGGTTAGCATGGACGTGGTGGACTGAAGGGCCTGTTTCCATGCTGTATCTCCTTATGACCTCTATAAAGCACTAAAGTTTCCAATAAAACTAGAAAAGGCTGGAGATACACAATAGGTCAGGCAGCATCTGTGGAAAGAGAAACACAGTTCATGTTTCCGGTTGATGACCCTGCCTCTGGTTCAGCAATTCCACATTTTCTAGTTTTTATTTCAGATTTGCAGCCTCTGTATTTTTTGAGTTTCCACTCAAGTTTTCAGTTTGTTTTGTTAACTGACTCTACAAGGGGGAGAGAGAAGGTTCACGTTAGCTTGTCCGTGAAGATGGATTTGAATGTTCTCAAGACCTTGATTATACAGCATCCGTAAAGTAATGTCAAAGTCAGACTAAAACAAAAACAGAAAGTACTGGAAACACTCAGCAGATCAGGCAGCATCTGTGAAGAGAGAAACAGAGTTAATGTTTCAGATCAACGACCTTTCACCAGAACTGTTAGCAATCAAAGAAGTTTTAATTTACAGAGAAGGGGAAGTGTGGGGGGAGCTAGAAGGGTGAAGGCAATGAGAGACTGCATGACGTGTATACACTCATACAACAACGTGCATTTCTTTTCTATCCGTTGCATGGAATGAATGAGCCATGTTGTTTCTCAGAGTGGAAAGGCAAAGAGAGAGCTATTGAGAGGGACGAGCAAAGGTTAGGCCTGAGGTAAGGAAGGCTGGAATGGAGGAGGAGAGGGAAATGGAATGGAGGGATGGACCAAGGAGACAGAAGACATGGGCTTTAAAAGGGGGAAAAGGGAATGGAGGGAGGGAGGGTTGTTGCAAGGAGGTGAGTGTGGAATGGTGTGTGGGTGAGTTTATAATGAAGGGGACTGACCATCACTCTACTTTGATTTTTACATGGTTGGTGGTGTAACCAAACAAAATGTTAAAAGGGCGTTTTCCCCGAGCACTTTACTCCCCAAGATGTCCAACTGTAAATTGCCACCATTGGTTGTAAGTCACCTGACAAGATATGCAGGCACAAGGTACAAGAGCTGTGGTCTGTGGGAGGGCCGTGCATTGGGGGTGTGAGGGTTGCTGCCTGGCCTAAGTACCAGGCATTGTAAAAGGGCAAATAAATCCAAACATTTAATGTACAGTAATCACACACCATTGAGCAGGGAACAGCCAACTGGAGATACTGAAAGCACTCAGAATTGTCTGGGGACCAACTATTACAACACAACGCATTTACGTGGTGCTCATAATAATAAAGTATCTCAAGGTATTTCACAGGAGCAGAGTTTGACACCAGCCTACATATGGAGGTGAGGACGGAATAAAGTATTGAGTTTTGCAAAGTATCACAAGAGAAGAAGGAAGGGAAGGAGGTTCAGGGAGGGTGGGGAGGTGTGCAGGAATTTAAGTTTAACCTTTCAGAGGGACTCATTAATCCACACACACATACAAACACACACATACACACACAAACGTGTGCACACACACACCTGCACACATGCATGCACACACATATGTGTGTACACACATATGTGTGCACACACATGAACACACACATGCACATACACACACTTGCACAGACACACATGCACACACACACGTGCACACACACACTTGCAAACACACACACACATGCACATGCACACACATACACCCACACATGCCCACATATACACGCCCACACACACATACCCTCTTCTCTGCTTGCACCATCTCCTCAGACCACCCTTCCTTAGACCCTTGGCAACTGAATGAATGTTTGTCAATGGTGAAATACGAACACTGGATGTGCTAGAGGCCAGATCTGGTGGAGTGCAGAGATCTCAAAGGCAGCAGGGGGTCGCAGGCAGGGTTTGTTATAATCAAAGCCATTATATCTAACACCCAGAGTCATCGCAGATGGTTAACAACAAGGTGACAATCCACGGAGAAGGGAATATATCTAATGGAATAGTGAACAGGTTTGAGGGGGCTGAATGGTCAAGGCACATCTAACAAGCTAAAGCTTGTTATTTTCTTTTGTCTCAACTCAAAACTGTACGTGGGCAAAAGGAAGGGAGGGAGCTCAGTTGTGATGGGCCTCCAACCAATCAGAGCAGCAGAATTATGAATCCGGCACCTTTTACAATATCTTTACTGAGGTGAATGATTTGACAACAGTTTCTCAAAAAAGGCCACATTTCTGCAGGTGCCCCAACTAATCCATCTGGACTCATCCTATCAGATATTCCCTTTGTTCTAGCCTCTCCTACTACCTTCTCTCCAACAGAAAACTAAAAGTTTTACTCTTTTTCCCAGTTCAGATGAACGTTCCCAGACCCGAAATGTCAACTCTGTTTCTCTTTCTACACATGCTGCCTGACCTGCCGAGCGTAAATTGGTAAATTGGTTTACTATTGTCACATGTACTGAGATACAGTGAAGAACTTTGTTTTGCATGCCATCTAGATCATTTCATTACAACAGTGTGTTGAAGTAGTACAAGGGAAAACAACAACAGAATGCAGAATAAAGTGTTACAGTTACAGAGGAAGTGCAGTACAGGCAGACAATAAAGTGCAAGGCCATAACGAGGTAGATTGTGAGGTCAAGAGTCCATTTTATTGTACTAGGGGACTGTTCAACAGCAGGATAGAAGTTGTCCTTGAGCCTGGTGTGTACATGCTTTCAGGTTTTTTGTACCTTCTGCCCAATGGGAGGGGGGAGAAGAGAGAACGCCCAGGGTGGGGTCTTTGGTTATGTTGGCTGCTTTACCGAGGCAACGAGGTGTAGACAGAGTCCATGGAAAGTTTCCAGTATTTTCTGCTTTTTATTTCCTGCAAAGGAAACCTATATTTTGTTTTATCCTCTTCCCCATGAGGTACATATGGCCAAAATCTCTTGATTAACTCCTATGAAAACCAACTTCCACCTCTCTGAAAAATGGCCCAGATTGGACAGTGCTGGCAGGAAATATTGTACTGGTTAGTCACACTCCTCAGGTTAAAAAAGCTGATTGAGATTTACATTTTACAAGTATTGTAGACAGAAGGAGAACCGTGCAATGTACAATGGCAGAGATGTTGGTAGGTGGGCGCTGACCCCTCATATGCCTCAGGACAATGGAGACACAAGAGACTGCAGATGCTGGAATCTGGAGCAACACACAAAAAGCTGGGGGAAATCACCAGGTCAGGCAGCATCTACAGAGGGAAATGGACAGTCAACATTTCTGGTTTGAGACCCTTCACCTAAACTGTCAGTCACCTGGCAGTCCAGAAGATGCTGCCTGACCTGCTGAGTTCCTCCAGCTTTTCGTGTGTTACTTCAGAACAATATCTAAACTTTCTACTTAACTTGGCACTGTCCAGACAAGTAATTGGGTTGGCCAACACTGTGCATGGTGGCAGTGAGCCCTTGCATGACGTAGCTGAGACAGGTGGGTCCAAATGACAGGCCCAAAGAAGCACCGCCCACAAGATTCCTCTGACTGACAGTAAAGCCTCAAACCCCAGCTCACCTGCCTGTCAAATCTGTCAACGTTTTTCAGCACTTCTATGTATCCCTTAAGTTCAGGACCACTTAAATGTTGATTAAAAGTGAAATTAAAACAATTAAAATCATCCCAAACAATTACAATTTAATAAAAATAATATAACTTACCCTGCATTGAAATGATTGGGCTTCTGGATCTTGGGGCAGGTCTCGCCTGCTACACGATTCTGGAGCAGATTCCCGGTCATAAACCCTAGGAAACTCCGGTGATTTCCTTCTCCAACATCGGGCAGTGGTGGGCTGGAAATGCCAGCAGAGCTCAGCAGTCAATTGCAGGACTTCTGTTTTCCTTTGGGAGCTCTGAACCTGCAGGGGTTTACGGGAGGGAATGTGCCAGCAAATCGGTTGGGAGAAAAACTGAGACTAATGCAATGGACAAACGCTAGAACCAAAACATCTATTTCTCAAATTTTCTTATGTCACAGGAAGCCAATCAGCTCATCGAGTCCATGCTAGCTCTCAGAACATTTCCATCAGTCCCATTCCCCCCTTATTTCACTGTAACCTTTTCTGTATCACTGCCCATCAATTCCCAACCCCCCTCCCTCAACCCCCAATCCTCCTGCACCCATCTACATCTTTGGGACATGGTAGGAAACCTGACCACCCAGGAAAACCCATGCTGTCACTGGCAGCACCCTTGGTTAGGATTGAGCCCAGGTCACTGGAGCTGTGAGATAGCAGATCCACTGTAGGCTTTTCACAGATTCTTGAAAACAGAATGTTCTGCTTGCAAAATCCCCATAATTTCCCATCCTTTTGTTATTGTCACCAAGGAGCTTTCCTTGGAACGATTCAACTGATGTGGGATAAATGCGTGCAGTCAATTTCCTTTCCCCGTCCTTGCTAATGAGCTACAGGCTCGCAACCAAACAGGGAACATCTCATAGAGTCATAGATTCATAGATATACAGCACAAAAACAGGCCCTTCAGCCCAATTCGTCCACACCAACTGAAGGGTCCAACTGAACTAGTCCCATTTGCCTATGTTTGGCCCATATCCCTCTAAATTTTCCCTATCCATGTAGCCATCCAAATGTCTTTTAAATGTTGAATTTATACCCGCCTCTACCACTTTGGCTGCTTGTTCCACATACTCAGCACCCTCTGTGAGAAAAGGTTGTCCCTTCGCTCTACTTTAAATCTTTTCCTTCTCCCTTTAAATCTCTGCCTGCTAGTTTTAGACTCCCCTACCCTGGGAAAAAAACTGTGACCATCCACCTTATCTCTGTCCCTCATGAGTTTACAAACCTCTATAAGGTCATCCCTCAGCCTCCTACACTCCAGGGAAAACCAGGGAACACCAGGTTCAAGGACAGCTTCTATCCCACTGTTATAAGACTATTAAATGGTCCCCTAGTATGATAAAATGGACTCTTGACCTCACAATCTACCTCGTTATGACCTTGCACCTTATTGTCTATCTGCACTGCACTTTCTCTGAAACTGTTACACTTTATTCTGCATTCTCTTATTGTTTTCCCTTGTACTACCTCAATGTACTGTTGTAATGAATGATCTGTATGGATGGCATGCAAAACAAAGGTTTTCACTGTACCTTGGTACATGTGACAATAATAAACCAATTTACAAATTTACCGAAAACAACTGCAGCCTATCCAATCTCTTCATATAACCCAAGCCCTTACTACTGAAGCTCCTTAAATATAAACTTCCTCTGCAAATTAACAGTCTGCACATCTTGGTGAACAAGATCATTGGGCATCCTTGGAATACACAGACTGGACAGGCAAGTCGATGAGGAACAATATTAGCCATGATTACACTGAAGCTTCCAAAGTCATATCTGGTCCACTTACCTGTATTTTTTACTATCTTAAGGCAGTCATGAACTTTATCATCACCTCACTATAATGCCCCACTGGATTTAACTAATTTATTAGTAATGTCATTCTTGGAAGTTTTACTGAAACAGAAAATTAAATTAAATCTTTCCTGGCTATTGGTCTTGGGAAGTGGGCATTATTGGCAAGGCTGGCATTTCAAGGTGGTGTCATTTTCTTATCAAGTTTCAGTTCTTGTCATGACTTAGTTCCCTAACCCTGTCCAAATTGTTTTCAATAATCACACAAGTATTCCACATATGAAAATTGAGTGCTGTCAACATATTACCATCCTGGTGAGGTTTTTACTCCTTCTTGTGTGGAATGGAGGTGAGGCAAAGAAAGGGACCAAGAAATGATGAAGCAATTGTGAAGTCTGTGTGGTGGGCAAGTATTCTAACCAACACACACTTCTTACTCATCACCCCTTATGCCCACCAATCTTCATTAGTCCCCATCTATTAATAAATGAGCTCTCTTCTACGTGTTGAAACCTCTCTATAGCCTCATTGCTCCCCATCTCTATAACCACTTCTAGCACTACAATCCTGGGAAACTGCATGCCTCCTCGTCTGGCTCTTGGATATCCGCTTTCCCATCACCTCGACCTTGGTGGCTGTGGCTTCAGCCAACCGAACCAACTGGAAAAACCCTCATTAAACCACTCCATCTCTCTGTCCTCCTGACTGGGCCACACGGTGTTGACCTCTTTTGTTATCCACTTGCGTATCAGTCTTTTTCTGTATTGGTCTTGTTCTGAGCGCACTGTTACTTTGTCAAAGGTTCTACATAAATGCAAGGTGTTATTTTCCTATCAAGTTTCGATTCTTGTCATGACTTAGTTCCCTGACGCTGTCCAAATTGTTTTCAATAATCACGCAAGTATTCCACGAATGAAAATCAAGTGCCGTCAACATATTACCATCCTGGTGAGGTTTTTACTCCTTCTTGTATAGAATGGCACATCGTCACTGGGCCACAATTCATTTTAAAGAGTGGTTCCCATTTATAGTCCCGCCTCATGAAAACAGCCAACATTTATGATTGGAGTATTGCTTTTGTCTTTTTCTCATTCACTTTATGGGATGAGGGCATCACTGGCAAAGGCAGCATTTATTGCTTATCTCTAATTGGCTTGAGAAGGTTGCCCTCTTGTATAATAAACCTTTGCTCCAATAAGCAGGTAATGGGGCTGAATTTATTGTCACGGTTTTGCTTGGAGTCCTGTACTCTGTATTATACCTCCCAATAAAACCTTACAGCTTGCAGACAGAGTGGCTTGCCACAGTCAACTGAATTAGCCACGGGGGAGTTTGCCATTGCACAGAATTGCCCTCACTGTGTTCCTGAGCTCTCAGAACCTATAAAAGTAGTTAGAAGTTGCTTTCAGTAAGATGAGTAATGTGTGGCAGAAAGGAAGCAGATCTTCTCCAGTCATGTGTTGAAGCCTGCATACTCTATCCCTGACTCAGTGTTAATGCATCCCCTCCTTCTTTCTTTCAGCAAGAGACACAGCCTCCAGCTGCAATTCACTTGAAATCTGTGCAAGAAGCTTTCCTGCCTCTGTCCCTGCCCTGAAAAGCATCGCTAAGATGTGTCCTTTTGTCTGTACATTCAGTTCTGAGGCCACCATTAGCCCTGCTCAAATCCTCTTACTTCTTGTCTGGTGTCAATCTGCACGCACTGTAAACCACTCACAAGGAGCACACACAGACCTTGTTCCATTACAAATGCCACTCTGCTGAGAACCTACTTACTCATGGTTTCAATTAATTAGTGCTCTCACTGGGCCTCTGCACTTATTCTCCAGAGAAACAGGATCCACTTAAACCGCAGACATTTGCACTGAAATATGTCTTCTGCCTTAGTTCTGATGTAGCATGTTGATTAATCATGTCCGGAGTCAGATAGTAAGAAATTTTGAAATTACTGCAGCCAGTAATCCTCTGATTAATGATATATTCCAAAGTTTAGATGGTATGTGACTTGTGAGTTAAATTGGTGGTGCATATACTGTATCCCACAGAACCTCATTCACTAATCACCCCTTAAACCCTTTGATTTACATTGGCTCAATTCCACCAATGAATCAGTTTTAAAGCTCTCACCCTCATGATTAAATCATTCTATGGTCTCACTGCCTCCTATCCCTGCCTCTGGTGCTAACTGCCTCAGGCAAACCTGTGTTCCTTCAAGACGAGCATCTCATGTGCCAAAGCCTGGTACTCTTCATCACAACGTGGCTGTCTTCTACTGTCTAAGTCCTCAGCTCTGGAAATCTACTGTCCTCAACCTCTCCCCTCCTTAGCACTGGTTGGTGATGGCAAGCCTGCTTGCATTGAGTGGCTTGCAAGACTGCTTCAGATGGCAATTAAGACAACATTTTGCTGGTTTGGATGGAGTCACATATAGGTCAGAACAGGTTTCTTGCCCTACATTAGTGAGGATGTTGGGTTTCGATAACAGTCTGACAGCCTTGTGATCTTTTATTACAGCTATTTCCAAATCATTTAAAATAGAACTAAAATTTTCCTATTACTGTGTGGGACTTTAAATGGATTATCAATCTGGGTGTCTGGATTACCCATCTCATAATGTAACTGGCACATTACCCTGCCCCCCCTACCATCAGTGGAAAATACTAACACTCATTACCTGTAGTTGGGACTGGCTACATTGCTTAATATATTAAGGTCATAGAGTCATACAGCATGGAAACATGCCTTTCGGCCCAACTGGTCCATGCTGACCAAGATTCCCATCTAAGCTAGTCCCACTTGACCCATATCCCTCTAAACCTTTCCTATCCATGTACCTGCCTAAATGTTAATGTACCTGCCTCAATCACTTCCTCTGGCAGCTCATTCCATATATGGACTACCCTCTGGGTGAAAAAGTTGCCCCTCAGGTTCCTATTAAATCTCTCCCCTCTGACCCTAAACCTACATCTTCTAGTTCTTGATTCCCCAACCCTGAGAAAAGGACAGTGAGCATTCACCCTATCTATGCCCCTCTTGATTTTATACACCTCAATAACACCACCCCTCATTCTCCTATGTTCCAATGAATAAAGTCCCAGCCTTCTTAACCTCTCTCCATAACTCAGTCCCTCAACTCCCGGTAACATCCTTATAAACCTCCTCTGTGCTCTTTCCAGCTTAAATGACATCTTCCCTGCACCAGGGTGACCAAAGCTGAACACAATATTCCAAACGCAGCCTCACCAACATCTTAAACAACTGCAAAAAAAAATCCGTGTTTCTATACTCAATGCCCTGACTGATGAAGGCTAGCATGCAAAAAGCCTTCTTCACTACCCTGTCTACCTATGACGCCACATTCAGGGAACCATGTACTTGTACTCCTCGGTCCCTCTGTTCCACAACACTCCCCAGGGCCCTGCTGTTCACTGTGAAAGTCCTTCCCTGATTTGTCTTCCCAAAATGCAACACTTCGCACTTATCTGAAGTAAACTCCATTTAGCATTCCCCAGCCCACTTACCCAGCTGATCAAGATCCCTCTGTAAATTCTGATAAACATCTTCACTGGCGATTGATAATGGTTTTGAGGGATTCAGACTTCCCCACTGTAAACTGCTTCCAGGAAGCAGATAGCGATGAGCCAGCAGAGGAAAATAGCAAATGATCAAAGACAGAATCTTTATGATTTATGTAAGCGATGGTCAATTTTATGACAGTATTATGGGGAAGGCATAGTTAAGGTGCCAATGACACAATAGTTCAAACCATGCCGTCGATTACTAATGGAGAAATATCAAGAGCAGTGGTGTTCCCCTTTTGAGCTGTCCCTGCTATTATACAACACAAGAAGAAGTAGTTTTAGTGGCCATAGGAAGTAATTTGGTTGATAGATTTTTGCAAAATTTAAACACTGCCTTTAATACCATCAGTAATAGCCAATATAGTAATCAATCCCATGCGTAGCTAATTTGGAATCTTGATGCAGATAATTACATTTTTGATTAATTCAGGAAAAAATGAATAACAAATACCATACATGGGCACACAAACCCATGGTGTGTGAGTGTGAACTTTATCCATTTGCTTGTAAATACTTGAATAGATTGCAAGTGTTTTTAGATCTCTATGAGTGCTTTGCCTCTATGGTTAGTGGAATGGTGTAGAATTTGGTATACTGTATGTATGAAGTATATGAAAGTAATTGAGATGCTGAGGCCTCAAAAAGACCAACCATGAACTTATAGAATGACAGTGCGAGCTTGAGCGACCGGGTGGCCTACTTTTCTTGTGTTCTTGTCATCAAATGACGGCATTAACTGAGTTGCTCTTCCTCCACAGATGCTGCCAGACCTGCTTAGTATTTCCAACATTCTCTTTTATTTCAGATATCCAGTAAATTAGCCATGGCTTTTCCATCTCTTGTCCTCATTTATCTCCTCCTACTTACAACTAGACAAAACATATCCATTAACAAGCCTCCGCCATAAGCTCCCTCAGCTAGCACCTCCAACACTTGTATCATTCAGACTCTCCTGTTGCCACCTTATCACAAGCATTCCCTTTCTTCTCTCCATTACTCCATCTTTAAACTTGCATGTTTTCTAACTTTGCATAGTTTTGAAGAAAAGTCATTAACCTGTAACATTAACTCTGTTTTCCCCTCTCTATTGATGCTGCCTTACCTGCTGAATACTTCCACCATTTTATGTTTTTATTTAATTGGTAAATTAGTTTATCATTGTCACATGTACAGTGAAAAGATTTGTACAGATCATTTTATCACATCAGTACATTGAGATAGTACAAGCGAAAAGCAAAACACAATCTAGAATAAAGTGTTACAATTACAGACAAAGTGCAGTGCAGGCAGACAATAAGGTGCAAGGCCAAGACAAGGTAGATTGTGAGGTCAAGAATCTATCTTATCATACAAGGGGACCGTTCAATAGTCTTATAACAGCAGGATGGAAGCTGTCCTTGAGCCTGGTGGTACATGGTTACAGGCTTTTGTATCTTCTGCCCGATAGGAAGGGGGAGAAGAGAGAATGTCTGGGGTGGGTGGGGTCTTTAATTATGTTGGCTGCTTTACCGAGGCAGCAAGAAGTGTAAACAGAGTCTATAGAGGGGAAGCTAGTTTTCATGATGTGCTGAGCTATGTCGACAACTCTCTGCAGTTTCTTGCAGTCTTAGGCCGACCAGTTGCTTTCTGTGGTGCATCTATAAAATTGGTGAGGACCACCGGGGACATGCCGAATTTCTTCAGCCTCCTGAAGAAGCAGAGCTGGTGCACTTTCTTTGCCATAGTATCTATGTGGTTAGACCAGAACAGGCTACTGGTGATGTTCACTCCTTGGAACTTGATGATCTCAACCCTCTCGACCCCAGCACCATTGATATAAACAGGAGCATTACCTGGGTTATATGAGTGTGTGTACTAGAATTAGTACTTGAGGCTTAATTGGTGTGGTTCCAGTCATAGATAAGGCTAGTTTGTGATTTGTATAGATACAATTACACAAGTACTCCCATTGGTATTGAGTGATGATTGACTGTTGTTGGTAAAATCTCAGATGGCGACAAGGAGGCGTACAGGAGTGAGATAGATCGGCTGGTTGAGTGGTGTCGCAACAACAACCTCGCACTCAACATCAGCAAGACCAAGGAATTGATTGTGGACTTCAGGAAGGGGAAGTCAGGAGAACACACACCGGTCCTCAATGAGGGGTCAGTGGTGGAAAGGGTGAGCAGCTTCAAGTTCCTGTCCTGGGCCCAACACATTGACGCAATCACAAAGAAGGCATGCCAGTAGCTCTACTTCGTTAGGAGCTTGAGGAGGTTTGGTATATCACCAAAGACTTCTGTAAATTTCTATAGATGTACAATGCAGAGCATTCTGACTGGGTGCATCACCATCTGGTATGGAGGCTCCAATACACAGGATCATAAGAGGCTGCAGAGGGTTGTAGACTCAACCATCTCCATCACGGACACAACCTTCCCCACCATCAAGGACATCTTCAAGAGGCGGTGCCTCAAGAAGGTGGCATCCATCACTAAGGACCCTCACCATCTGGAACATACCCTCTTCTCGTTACTACCATTGGGGAGGAGGTACAGGAGCCTGAAGACCCACACTCAATGATTCAGAAACAGCTTGTTCTCCTCCGCCATAGGTTTCTGAAGGGTCCATGAACCCATGAACACTACCTCATTATTCCCTTCTTTCTGCACTTTATTTTTTAATTTATAGTCATTTTATGTCCTTTGCTCTCGCAAAGCAACAAATTTCATGTCATAAGACAGTGATAATAAATTTGATTCTGATGGAACTTCTCACATGCAGAGTGGAATTATGGAAAATATGTAAAGCTGCAGCTGCTAGAATTGGAAACAGAAATCCTAGAAGAACTCAGTTAGTTAAACAGCATCTGTGGAAAGAGAAACCAGTTAACTTTTCAGATCAAAGACCCTTCACCAGATGTCCTGAGTCCCTGACCCAAAATGGTACTTGGTTTCTCTTTCACAGATGCAGTGCAACTGTCTGAGTTCTTCCAGTATTTCTGTTTTTGTTTCAGGTTTTTTTTAACTAAAGTCAACTACTGTCCATAATTTTATTTGTAAATTGTCTGAGATGTCACTTGCAATGGGACACTAGCAGGCCTAGCCATTGATGTCAAGCATACTCCAAATCTGTAGACATATAAAGGAGAACCATCAGTTCAATGCCACATCCAGCAATGTGGTAAACCATCCACAATGAGACTCAACAGTGATCAAAGGATGGCCAACTGAGAAGGTGATATCCAGCTACCAATTCCAGGCAGCATCTTGTGCAGGACAGTCAAGTCTAACAAATTATCCAGGAGAAGACATGCCTCCTCATTCTGTTCTCATTAGCCTCTGGAACAATAATTGAAAAGGTTATTGAAGTTTTGTAGTTATATTCCAGGACCAGCAATCCAGAGTCTTGAACCAAATAATCCATTGGAATGTGTTTGAATTCCACCATGGCATCTGGAGAATTTAAATTCAGTTAACTAAATAGTTCTTTAAACAAAGTAATGGTGACCTTTAAAAACTGTATAGTCATAAAACCCTATCTGGCTCATCGGTGCTCTTCAGACAAGGAGATCTGCCATCCTTACTTGATCTGGCATGAATGTGAGTGACTAATAATCTCCTTAGGTCAAGAGCAATTAAAAATAAGGAATAAATACTGTCCTTGCGAGGGGAAGTTTGTATGTCTCAAAGCAAAGATTTTTGTAGCATAGAACCTAACTTTAGTGAAAACATGAGTTTGCAATCAATTTCAAAGCTTGTTTGCAAGTACTTTAGCTGCAAACTCACTTTGCAACAATTAATTTCAAATTCATAATGAACATATGGGCAAAATAAAAAGCAATGTATTCTCGATGCTAATAACCTGAAATAAAAATGCAACCTGTTTGAATATTCTGTATATCTGAGGCAGCTCAGAGCAAAACTCCCATCTCCAGGTTAGGTCTGTAGGAAATCAAAGCAGGAATAGGTCATATGGACTCTTGGGCCTGATCTGTCATTCAATAAGAACACACAAGAAAATAGAAGCAGGAGGAGGCCACTTCACCCTTCAGACTGTTCATATCCCAGACCTCAACTCCTCCTCAGTTCAGATCCCCATAGCCCTCAATCCCCAGAGCTTTCAAAAATGTATATACCTCCACTTTAAATCCTTCTGATGAGCTAGAATCCACAACAGTCTGTGGCAATAGAATTCCAGAGATTCACCACCCTCTGTGAGAAGAGGAACAACCCTCTCATCCCAGGAATTAGCCTGGTGAATCTCCTTTGGACTGCCTCTAAGGCTATCATATTCTTTCTTAGGTAAAGGGACCAAAAATGTGTGTAGTACTCTGTTGTGGCCTCACCAACACCTTGTACAGCTGTAACAAAACCTCCCTATTTCTAAACTCCATCTTCTTTGCAATAAAGGTGAATATGCTATCTGTCCTCTTAACTACTTGTTGCATTTGCCTGCTAACTTCTTGTAATTTTTTTGTGACTCATCACGATCTTGGATGATCTGCTGTGGTGTACGCTAGTTAGCTGCCAAGGAAAGTGCTGTGTCGTCACTACTGTGTCAAGAGGTTGCGTCTTGTAACATTGCTCATAGCATGTTTGTGGTTCACTTGAGGCTGAAATTCAAAACTAAAAGGGAGGAACTGCAAATGCCGGACATCTGACATAAAAACAGAAGATTGGTAAACCTAAAATGGTAAATTGGTTTATTATTGTGACTTGTACCAAGGTCCAGTGAAAAACTTGTGTCACATACTGTTCATACAGATCAATTCATTACACAGTGCATTGAGGTAGTACAAGGTAAAACAATAACAGAATGCAGAATAAAGTGTTACAGTTACAGAGAAAGTGCAGTACAGGTAGACAATAAGATGCTGTAACTACTCAACAGGTCAGGCAGCATCTGTGGAGAAGGAAACAGAATGTTTCAGGTTAATGACTCTTCATCAGAATACTTGGTTCTTGGTATTTTTGTTTCGATGACAGGTCATCAACTTGAAATGTTAACTGCATTTCCCTCTCTACAGATACTGCCTGGCCTGCTGAGTATTTACAGCATCTTATGTTTTTATGTTTAACACAAATAACTTTTGTGTTTGAAAAACATGATGATGCTGGAGGAACTCAGCAGGCCAGGCAGCATCCGTGGAGAAAAGCAGGCGGTCAATGTTTCGGGTCAGGACCCTTCTTCAGGACTGAAGATAGGAAAAGGGGAAGCCCAATACATAGGAGGGAAAAGCAGAGCAGTGATAGGTGCACAAAAGAGGGGAGGTGGGGTGGGCACAGGGTGGTGATAGGTAGATGCAAGTAAGAGACAGTGATCGGCAGGTGTGGGGGAGGAGGGGAGAGCAGATCCACTGGGGGATGGGTCAAAGGTAAGAAGAGAGAGAAGAAGCGTGGTGGGGGTTTGTGGGGAAGGGAAGTGGGGATTACCTAAAGTGGGAGAATTCAATATTCATGCCATTAGGCTGTAAGGTTCCAAGACAGAAAATGAGGTGCTGTTCCTCCAGTTTGCACTCCATTCCTAGCAATGAGCCTCTCCACACATCTCAATGAGATTATCTCTCGTTCTTCTAAACTTCACATAAGGTAGGCCAGTTCTATGCAGTCTGTATTGAATTAGGACTGAAGTATCAGGAAGAAGCAACATGTCTTTGTCTCAGCATTAAATTTTAGTGCGCCTGTCTTGTGAGTTCCAAGCAATGGAAAATAAAAAGAAACAAAATCAGAATTTTACAGCAGCTAGACATTTTTTTGTTTAGCAGGCTCCAGAGTCCATTCCAATATGTAAAGAAGTCAGCTGGAGTCAGGCTTCTAATTGGTGTGGCTCTGTGCAATATAAACGAGGCAAGGGACAAATAAACTCCCCGTCCTGGTAACAGTTCCAGCTAATTGATAGGAGCTGGTGGAGCCTGGCTGTCTGGCAAAGTGATATGATTAATTTTAAAGTCTGCAACAAAAGTAATCTGAATCCTTTATTTCTTTTATTCATCAGTGAGATTCCGATTCTATGATTTAGATGTTTAGTTTAATTGGTTGTTGTGTGTTTGGCTAGAGGCAACCAACACCTTGTCTACTTTTCTTTCAATTCACAAATCCACTTGTCTCTTAGATTAACAGCCCTTTGAATTTGGAACATCTTAGTGGAATGGTTCTGGCCCCTTAACCCTGATATGGTTATGAGTTCATCTACCTAATCTAATCACTAACATTAGAATCACCTGTCTCACTGCTCCGGTATTTCTCCAATTGGTGTAATGAGATGCAAACCAGATGTCAATAGTTTCCCATTATTCCATCGGCCTTCCCATGTTGTTAGATGGCACTCTTTTTCCCTATGATGTCATACGTTGAGGGATAAACTTTTCACGCAAGGCTTGGAGAAATTTACAATTTCTGCTGTCCATTGATCCAGGGATGTGAAAGATTCACCATTAAGGCAGTGGATGCTCAGTTTATTCAAGGCTGATATTCGTAGGTCCAAATTGAGGGGATCTGAGGGCAGGGGCACTCAATGATTTAGGAACAGCTTCTTCCCCACAAAACATAGGATTTCTGAACAGTCCATGAACGCTACCTTGTTATTCAATCCTTTCTTGCACTATTTATTTATTTTGTAATTTATTATAATTTTTACATCTTTGCACTGCTGCAAAACAACAAATTTCACGTCATATAAGTCAGTGATCATAAACCTGACTCAGACATGGAGTTGAGGCCTATGATTAACCATGATCTTATTGATAAAACATACTCCTGCTATCATGCAGCGTACTCCTGTTCCTCTGTCTTGTATTTTTGGTTTTGTTTGGTAATAATACCAAGGGACATAGTCCTGCAACAGATAATACATCAAGAACTAATTGATTGTTGGATCACCTCATAGGACCAATGGCTTTATTCCTATGAGCTTTGCTCTCTGCACACAGTTGGTAAATGTATGGCTCATGACCAACTCTGGAGGTTCTAATAGCTAATCCTACTGTCTGGTGGGATCCTACCTCAACGGCACCTAAAATATCAAGAGTGAATGGGGAAAATCAAAGGCAATTCCCTTGCTCTGTGAATACCAACTTCATGAAGTCTGTTCTCCAAATGGTTTGGACCTGCCCTGAGATGATCACTCAAAGGCATGTCATTCATGGAAGCAAACTAAAACTTTCTTAGTTTTCTTCGAGCAGTGACAATCAGGCTCCTAGCTTGATGGAAAATGGAAGCCAGAGAAGGAACTAAAGTAATTAATTTTAAGAAAAAGTTAAAAAAAACTTCTAAATTAATATAAAGCACATCACTTTGTCAAATAAATCAGAATCAAAATCAGAATCAGGTTTATTATCACTGACCTATGTTGTGAAATGTGTTGTTTTGCGGCAGAAGTACAGTGCAAGATGTAAAAATTACTATAAGTTACAAAAAAAATAAATAGTGCAAAAGACAACTTACAAAGTAGTGCTCCTGGTTTCATGGACATACACAGGATCAAACTGCATCCATCTTGGAAATATCAACACTGGTGAAAGTTGTCTCAGAAAAATGAACATATTTCCCAGGAAAATATTCATTCCTTCTCACCTCTTTTACTCCATCTGCCTCTCTATATTTTTTTATCTTTTTATCTCTCTCTCTGTCTGCCTCCATCTATCAATCACCTGCCACTGACTCCCAACTCCACCCCCTCTCTGCTCCCCTACCTGGCACCACCTGTCTGTCATCTTACATCCCTCCTCTGTCCACCAATCACCTCGGGCTCCCGTCTCACCACTCCCCTTCCCCTCTTTATACTGTCCATTTCCTCTCTCTACTCTCAGTCCTGATGGAGGGTTTCTACCCAAAATGTCGACAATTCCTTTCCTCCCACAGATGCTGCTCGACCTGCTGAGTTCCTCCAGCAGATTGTTTGTTGCTCCAGATTCCAGCATCTACACTCTGTTCTGTCTCAAATATTCATTCCTCATGAGTAGCAGAAAACAAATGGGCAAGTTCTTCCCAGGCAATTCCTGGAACAACAAGGATACAGAATGCAATAACAGTGGTCTCTAAGGGGGTCTGTTCGCTGTGTTCTAACACAGGGTGAAAACAAACATGGTCAAATGTAAATTATGGGTCTTCTCCTCTCACTGATCTTTATGTCCTTCCCTTGGTTATTTTCACTTCTGGTTCTCCTCTCTTTCTTCACAGTCTCACACCCCTGCAGTGTTTGATTGTAAGTTGTTGGTGTGGTTATTGAACTGGCGTCAGTCAACCCTTGCATGTCTATCACAGAAGCATTGCCACAATGCTTGTACTTCTTTGTGTCAGTAGTGTCTGGGATTGTTTAACTGAAGGCAACTTTACTTTCATTGAACATTATTTGAAAGAGAGGAACAGCTTGCATTCAAATAGTACATTCCACAAAGTCAGAATGTCCCAAAGTTTTGAGGCAAAATTAAAGAAACAATAAGCTACTTTTCAAAGGGCAGTCAGTGTTGTATTCCATGCAATATGACAACAGAAAGTATCCACAAGCAGCAATGGGATAAATACCATAACAATCTGTTTTATGTGTTGGTTGAAGAATAAGTGTTCGCCAAGACACTGAATATTATCGTGGAACCAGTTACCATAACCTGAGAGATGATACAGATCCCCAGTTTAACATCTCATCCGAAAGGTGCTTTTGCTTCTCCTTTTGCTTCTGGAGTAAGGTTTGAACCTACGACCTTCAGACTCAGAACAAGAAGATAAGATAATATATCTTTATTAGTCACATGTACATCGAAACACACAGTGAAATGCATCTTTTGTGTAGAGTGTTCTGGGGCCGCCCACAAATGTTGCCATGCTTCTGGCGCCAACATAGCATGCCCACAACTTCCTAACCTGTACGTCTTTGGAATGCGGAAGGAAACCGGAGCACCCGGAGGAAACCCACACAGACATGGGGAGAACGTACAAACTCCTTACAGACAATGGCTGGAATTGAACCCGGGTTGCTAGCGCTGTAAAGCATTACGCTAACTGCTACACTACCATAAATGAAACTGTACATAAAATTCATTTCATTTTTTTGTGAATTTTATTTCTGGAGCAGTGCTAGATGTCACATAGAATGAGAAACCATTGAGTGTCATCCAGTTAAAGAGTTTCATAACATTTTTACACTTTAATCACTGTCTCAAAGCTGAACGTGTTGGAAATTTAACTCCTCATAATTGGCTTCATTGTATTTTACAATTGCTTGTAGTTAATGGGACTCACTGTGTTCAAACTCCGAGTGATAGTTAGATTGATAGCTTTCAAAACACTTCCAGAATAAAAGCCCCACCCTGTGATTAATTCTCTTGGATCTGGTATCAAAACTCAACCACAATAAGAGTCTCAGTTGTCAGAGAATTTACTCATACTATGGTTGCCGCCTCTAGTTCCTTCTAATTACTTCAAACATCCTAATGAAAAGGGAATTCACAGATCTGTTACCCACAGGTAAGTTCTGAATTCCATGAACTAAAGTTCAAATAACGAGGTTGGAAAATGAGCCTTATTCATACTAACTTGGTTAACTTCGTGTAGAAACTTATTAGAAATGTTTTTATATGCAGGGTTATTGCATTAGTTCCATCTTGTACCAAGGACATTAATTTTTTGATAACACATGGAATTGCGGATGCTGGAATCTGGAGCAACACAGAAAAAGTGCTAGGGGAACTCAATGGGTCAGGCAGCATCTATGGAGGGAAATAGACACTTGACCTGAAATGTTGACCGTCCGTTTCCCTCCAATAGATACTGCCTGACCCACTGAGTTCCTCCAGTACTTTTTTTGTGTTGCTCAATTATTTGGTATTTAGGTTTTCCTGATATATTTCTCCACGGCATCCGTCAAGGCTTGAAGTAGTACCAATTCAAGCCTCACCCCAGAGAGTTAGGTACATGATCCAGACTGACACTAGCGAGTTCTGCATTATGGAGGTGCCCAATATCTCCTTGTAGGGCTCACAGTCACATGAGCAGAATCGTACAGCAACAGGCACTTTCCGCCCATCATGTCCATGCTGATGTGATGACTACCCCACTTGCCTGCATTCAGCCCATGTACCTCTATACTTTCCTGTCCAAGTACCGTCCAAACTCCTTTTAAACATTGCATTGTATGATTGTAATTGAATAGAGTGACAATTTTGAAAAAAAACACTAACACAACAGACCTGACAAACATAAAACGAAGTTATCTTGAACAAGAACAAACTGATGGCTGTGCTAACTTTTGTTTAGGTTTGGATTTTCAGTTTCTACAGTTGAAGTTACCTCATACTGGTTCAGTAATTGAAGTCTCTTTCACTCCATCTCAGAGAGATTCCTACTGTATTTTAATTAACATCATTATCATATCTTACATGGAACATAGAACATAGAACAATACAGCACAATACAGGCCCTTCGGCCCACAATGTTGTGCCGACCTTTAAACCTCGCCTAAGACTATCTAACCCCTTCCTCCCACATATCCTTTTATATGCTTATCTAGTAATCTCTTGAATTTGACCAATGTTCCTGCCTCCACCACCGCCCCAGGCAGCGCATTCCATGCCCCAACCACTCTCTGGGTAAAAAACCTTCCTCTGATATGTCTCTTGAACTTCCCACCCATTACTTTAAAGCCATGCCCTCTTGTATTGAGCATTGGTGTCCTGGGAAAGAGGTGCTGGCTGTCCACTCTATCTATTCCCCTCAATATTTTGCACACCTCTATCATGTCTCCCCTCATCCTCCTTCTCTCCAAAGAATAAAGCCCTAGCTCGCTTAGTCTCTCCTCATAATGCATACTCTCCAAACCAGGCAGCATCCTGGTAAATCTCCTCTGCGCCCTTTCCAACGCTTCCACATCCTTCCTATAATTGATTGTTAACACAACAAAGTTTTCTATGTTAAATGTTCTGTGTAATAAAAGTTATCATCGTTGAATGAGATGTTAAACTGAGTTATCCTCTGCCTTTCCAGATGAACGTAAAGGATTCCAGGACACTATTGGATGATGTTTATCTATCAGCCAAGATCTACATCAGATGACCTGATCACGTATTTCACAGTTGTTTGTGGAAAACTTTCCATGTGTAGATGTTTCTACAAAGACAGATGTATTTCATGGCTTGCAAACTGCTTTAGGACATCCTGAGGTTATACATGCTGCCAGTGGAAGTGGTGGAAGCAGATACAATAGCAACATATTTAGTCAGGCAAATGAACAGGCAGAGGGGAGGGATATAGACCATGTGAAAACAGATGGGATTAGTTCGGATTGGCATCATGGTCAGCACAGACACGGTGGGCTGAAGGTCCTGTATCTGTGTTGTACTGTTCTATGTTCTAAATAAGATTACTTTTTTTATTTTTTCACAGATTTTTGTTTTGCTTTTGCATGATTATCTCAGAATCCAAGCTGCAAGGAGGATGGACCTCACAACACTGTTCTTCACTGGATGGGGGTTTTCCCTGGTCCACCCATGTTATTTCAGGTGCCATTGAGGCTTGCGTGCAGGAAGATTAGCAATCAGAGCACTCAGAATTGGTCATGAGCCATATACTTATTGTATGTGCAGGGAGCATTCTGCCCAGTTAAGGCAGTTCTCTTTTGTCCATCTTCTAAACAATGCCAAGAACAACAGGTGGCCTCTCGAATTACAAAGTGAATCAGAACACATCTTGGCCAATTCCATTATCAAGACACCACACAGCCTTTCTACTTAATATGCTCACATTCAGGAATGGAATGTCATGCTTGTACTTTCATTGGACTGATTAGTAGATTGGATATCAGTCAAAATTTAAGGCAAAGAAATGCAAGGCAATTTATTTTGGGAGCAAAAATAAGAGTGGGACCTATATGCAGGTCTTTAAAATTGTGTGAATAAATGAATCAAGCTATCATAAGAAGCACATTGAATCCTACATTTAATAAAATTGTTGCACACAATAGTAAAGAAATAATTATAGATCTAAGAAACATTGAATTAGCTGCAGATAAAATATTGACTTTGATAAAGAACTTTTTATCACAAGTAATTAAGGTTATAGAATGTTTAAAGATCAGCAGGAGGCCATTTGGCCCAGCTCATCTGTGCTAGGTCTTTATGAGAAGATTCCCCCTTTAATCACAGTTGATAGTTGTGTTACTTCCAATGCTGAGATGTATATTTTAATCAAATTCAACAGCTACAGGAGGTTACAGTAATTACATTTCTCAATCAAGTCAAATGAAGGCAAGTTTATTGTCATGTGCACAAGTAAGGTGAGGTACACACACAATGAAAGCCTTGCTTGCAGCAGCATCACAGGCATGTAGACTCAGACAACAATATACAGCACATAAGTTATAGAGAAGTTATACAAGACAGTGAAAAAGTAGACTGTACAAATCAAGATATTGGTGCAAAAAAATACACAATGAAGTCCATGGTAGTGCAAAAGGTGGTCTGTGGTGTTCTGTTGCTGAGGTAGGTTAGGGCTGCGCAGGTTGGTTCAAGAACTTGATGGTCGTAGGAAAGTAGCTGTTCCTGAATCTGCTGGTGTGGGACTTCAGGCTTCTATGAAACATAAATCTTAATGCTTATCTCTGTTGATAACCACAGTACAATTGGAGATAAGAGATTTACAAATGTCCTTAATGTCTCTAAGAACATAAGTAAATAGGGTTCAGGTTCCAGTTGGTTATTCATTTTATTCCTGTTGGTAAGTGTGGATGTATGTCAACAAGTATGAGTCAGCTCCTAATTGTGAATGGGTACCTAATGAGTGGATTTATTTGTGAATGGGCATGATAATAAGCACTGTGGGGTTTCTCTGTGATGTGGTTGAATGTGCTGTAGGCATGCACCAACTGAATTTTAACAGAAAAACAAACAACTACAGATGCTGGGAATTTGAAATAACAACAAGAAATGCTGGAAACACTCAGCAGGTCAGGCAACATCTTTGGCAGGAGAAATAGCGGTCACTGAAAGGTCACTGACCTGAAATATTAACTCTCTTTCTTACTCCACAGATGCTGCTTGACCCGCTGAGTGTTTGTAATATTTTACAAATTTAAGTAGAAGTTGTAAGAGGTGAGGTGATAAAACAGCACCTGGCCACAATGAAGCTGCATGATGGAATGAGAAAACATAATGAGGGTAAAGAAAAACAGAAAATCAAAGGGTTAAAGAAACGAGTGATCACGCATTCAGTAAAAAAACACAGAGAATGGAATACGTAATATATGATAAAGAACAGATGGTTGGAATCTGTTACAAGGCTCTAATTTAATCTTGGGATTCAGATGACATCAATAAATCTTTATTCTTGCAATTTACATCTCTTCCTGAGCCCTTTGTCGTTGAACCTGGAGTTAAACCATGATTTTAAGAGAAAGCGAGACGTGTTTGTCCTCTCCACAGTAACTGCATGTTGATACAATTTTAAAATGCCAAGTATCTCCTATTTATTTTTATAACACAGACATTGAGCCCAAGAGATAACAACCACGAATGGCAAGGATAGTGAACCTGTTTGGTTCCATATATAAACAAGGCAAGACACACTCACATTCAGACCCAGACAACTGTTCACCCATAAATGACAGATAATCCCATGGAAAGCAACAAATGTTCTCCTTTCAACTACAATGCCACAGATGAACAGAAGTTACTGATTAAAGT
Organism: Pristis pectinata; assembly: GCF_009764475.1. NCBI lineage: Eukaryota > Metazoa > Chordata > Chondrichthyes > Rhinopristiformes > Pristidae > Pristis > Pristis pectinata. Next base: position 134,889,762 of record NC_067406.1, read on the forward strand.
AACTCCAGGAACGTTCTTCCTAAATTCCATTTCCTCCATTATCTCCACTTCCTTTTTAAGACCTTCTTTACAACTCATCTATCTGGCCAAACATTTTATCAGCTCTCCTTTGATTTGGCAGCCACTTGTTTTCCTTGAGGCACTTTGTTAAAGATGACATAGAGGCTTAGACTGCCTGGTAGCAAAAAGATATATTATTCAATAACTGAAAGAATGCGAGTTAAATCACACCATGATCGTTTAAGATTTTTTTTCTTGAAGGAACCTACATCAGAAGAAATTGTTGGTTTTCCTTTAAAACCTAACTGTTTCCCGCTCCTTCAGGGAAGGAAGTTTGTTGACCATATGGGTTGGCAATCCAAGAGAAGGAAGAAAGCTGATAATGGGCAATCAAATCATTGAGGAAGCCAGTAAGGGACACAGACATTTCAATTTTAGCTATCCAGTTATAAAGTACAGAAGTGGACAGCAGGGACCATTGTTGACCCATCAAACAATACTTCTTAATTAAACCAAGGGTTATAATGGGCTAAAACATAACTCTGACTGGCAGACCCATAGAGAACTGTAGAATGCTCAGCAGGGGTCAGAATCGGGCAGGAGGTCAGGTCCTGGTGTATCTGATCTCCCACTTTACCGCTGGACTCATTGAGTGGAGCACAGATGTTCCAAGCTGGGAGGATGGATGCACTTCATATCTGACCCCTCTGTTTTACAGTGTTATAAGTAGTGTAACACACACAAAGTGCTGGAGGAACTCAACAGGTCAGGCAGCATCTATGGAGGGACCCGAAACATTGACTGTTTATTTCCATCCATAGATGCTGCCTGACCTGCTGAGTTCCTCCAGCACTTTCTGTGTGTTGTTCCAGGTTCCAGCATCTGCAGAATCTCTTGTGTCTCTGTTATAAGTAGTGTGCCAACTTTCATTTGATCAGAGCTGTTAACTTTGAGTACAAAGGCAAGCACAGGTTAGCATTTAAAAAAAATATTATCTTTATTGATATGGTTCTAGCAGTTTAAGATAACATTATTTATTTATTAGTTTTACTCTTAAATGTTAAACCTGAACTGTTTTCAGAGGTCCCTGAATATCAAAGACACTAAAACAGCTCAAAGGACTTTGACGAGCGTGAGTTGCTTGAAGTCCATCAGTGCAGTCGGGGGTAGGGTGCTGAGGATCCACCACTGAGACCTGGTCATTGCTCCAAGCATGCTTCACCTTGAAGGGTAGCCGCAGCAGTCAGGCATTGAGGTTGATTTTTATGCAGAGCCAATAAAGGTGCAGCAGGGATGGGGAGCTGGGAGCAGGTGGTGGGTGGATCGGGCACAATCCCCCATATTATCTGAAGGTCACGAATGAACTGCAACCAAAAGATAGTCTGCAGGTGAGGACCGCCTTAGAAATGCAAACCTTGATTCACTGAGGGTCTGTTCATGGTGCTGGCAGGGATAACATTTATTAGCTTTTCCTAACTGCCCCAGATGAGGGGGCAATTAAAAATCAACGATATTGATGGGTCGAGAGTCATGCATGGGTCACTCTGAGGAAAGGGGGCAATTTTCCTTCACTGAAGTGAATGAGACACTTTTTTTTCTATGATGATCTGTTAGTGTTATTACTAGTTTATTAATCCAGACTTTAATTACTTGAAATTAAATTGTCATGCTCTGGTTCAAATTCCTGGATCATTAGATACTTTAGTTAGTCCAGTAACTTAATTAAACTACCATTGGAATTGGAATTGGTTTATTATTGTCACATGTACTGAGGTACAGTGAAAAACCTGTCTTGTATTCTGTTCATACAGATGAATTCATTACACAGTGCATTGAGGTAATAACAGAATGCAGAATAAAGTGTAATAGCTACAGAGGAAGTGCAATGCAGGGGTTCCAAACCCCTGAATTTATAGTCCATTCGAATATTTTGAATATGGGATTTTAGAGAGTTTAGGCATAAAATAATGATGGCGTTGTACTTTTAAAAGGTGGCATTACTGATAAAGAAAATGCTTAACAGCAGTTAACTGGGAGAAGCGGCTAGCTGCAACAAATCGCAACACACAGTAAGATAAAGAAATACCTACATGTCTACTGACAACATAGTCAATGAGTTGCAGCTGGGACAGGGCGGAAAAGAGGGATTACAGCAAAGATGCAAAGTCAATTTGTTGCATAAACAACCTTTCTAAAGAGCAGAAGAACCAGAAACTTCAGCAACCTTTCCCAACATAAGCAGGATAACTTCTCCAGAAAAATACAGTTGGTGGAGGATAGTTATGTCGAAATTATGCATATGTAATCAATTTCAGTCCTTTACAGTGATTTTAATTGATTAGGAATCACCCAATCATTTTCAGCCTTGTGGGAAATGACAATGTCACTATCTGTGCTCTGCAGAATAATCTTAAAATGTTCTAATGCCTTTATTAGAAAAGGAAAAGACATTGATGAGGGCAAATTAATGGAACAGTTCACACTTATAATGTTCACACCCTTCCCCACAGCATACCCCCCACCATGCTTTTTCCCTTTCCTAGCCTATCTCTCTTTTTCCTCCCTTTTTTCCCTTTCCCTCCTTACCTTTGACCCATCCCCCGGTGGATCTGCTCTCCCCTCCTCCCCCACACCTGCCTATCACTATCTCTTACCTGCATCTGCCTCTCACCACCTTGTGCCCAACCCGCCTCCCCTCTTTTGTCCACCTATCACTTGCTCTGCTTTTCCCTCCTATATATTGGGCTTCCCCTTTTCCTATCTTCAGTCCTGAAGAAGGGTCCTGACCCAAAACATTGACCGCCTGCTTTTCTCCACGGATGCTGCCTGGCCTGCTGAGTCCCGCCAGCGTCGTGGTGTTTTTCATCGAGATTCCAGCATTTGCAGTCCTTTGCTTCTCACACTTATAATGAGCTATTTTAAGAATTATGGGAACAAGTCATAAATTTTTAAAGGCAGTGGCTGCAATTAGAAATTAATATCCACCGAGAGAGGAAAATAATCAAAATAATAGGAAGGTATTTTATGCTGATGTTAAGTGTCAGAGTTCAGTAGGGGAGTAAGTAGGATTGGTGTAAGGCACAACAGGGGGATTATAAATAGTGCAAAGATATTGAGTATTTACTTTTTTATCTACGTTGAACTGTGAGGCAATACATTTGGTTCTTATAAAAACAGATAAAACAAGTCTGATTCTTCTCCCAAGGGAAAGGAACTTAATTAATAGACTGAAAAAGTGACAAGGTCATTTTTAATTTATCCTGGGGTACTGAAAGAAATGATCTTATGCTATTCCTTGGGGCAAATATTTTCAATAGTTCACTGAGTGCTGGGGAATGCCAGATGATTGGAGTGAAGCATATGTGTTGTCTTTATATAAAAATAGATTAAAGTTATATTGTGGAAACTACAAAGCAATTATGGAGAAATTAATGGACAGGAATGAATCAGAAGATATAAATGATCATCTAGAATTGCTTGTTTATGGAAAGACAGAATGGTATCACAAAACAGAGGTGGTATTTGATTATTGTTGATCCAGTATTTTGGAGAAGTGAACTAAAAAGATTTGGAATATATTATTTCTGTAGATTGCCAAAAAACTTTTGATTAAATGTTCTACAAAGGGCTTGTGTGTAATAATGAGGTCCATTGTTGTAAAGGGTGAAATGGCAAGATTGAAAACAATTTGGCTTGGAGACAATAAACAAAGACTAATTTTAAATATTTCACAGTGGGGACGGACCAGTCAAGAATTTGATGGAGATGAGCTTTGGGTTTGGTCCACTTCTATTTCATGATATTCATTAACAATGCAAAGGAATGCTTAGATGGTACAGTAACTAAATCTATAGATTATATCAAATTGTGTGCGAGAGTCTGTGCCTTAAATGAGAGAAATAGATTACAAATGAATCTTCGTAAACTGGGTTCAATTGTGAAGGATGCTGTTGAATTGAAATTAGTGTACACAAATTTTCTGTATAAGGTAAAGCTTGATTGTCAGGGAAAAAATATTGGTGGGAGAGAAAGAATTGGAAATATGCATTGATGATTCCTTAAAAGGTCAAACGCAACGTCACAAAGGTGTGACCAAAGCAAACAATAGTCTTGAGCAAAATTAATTGCATAATTCAGTATAAAATCACATTAATAATATGATGCGGTAAGCTTTTAGACATAGTATTATGTTTGTTTTTGATCCCTTTCCAATTTTAAGAAGATTATGTCTCAAGAGAGTGTATCAGAGAAAGACAACAAGGGAGATCCCCAGTCTCTTATCTTCAGTGCCTTTACATCAGCTGTAGAGGTGTAGACTTAGATCCCATTCAAGTATTTAGAAAGATGATAGCTTGAAAACAACTGGTGTTTGAGAGTTTCAAGTCAGCTAGGCCAACGCATAAGAATAAGAAAGCAGGGAATGAATTTGAATACTCAGAGGCTTTTCTGGCAAATTTTGAGAAATTCTGGAAAATTGAAGACAAGACTAATTATACGACCAAAGCTTTCCAAGGCTTGTCTGATTGCTTGTGGGGAAGTGGATCAGACCTTTTTAACAGAAGATTCAGAATGAATTTCATCTCTTATTTTTGCCTTTGAAGGGAGTTGTTGATGACAGGGAAAGGGCAGGGATTAATGATGGGAAAACAGCGATGAGATTTGGCAAAAAAAAACTATGATGGCCTTTTCTTCATCTAAGGACATTATTGTTGGACATATGTGTTGGAATGGAACACCAAGGTTATCACCAGCTGAATCTTAATTCAACTTTATATATGAAGGTATGACAATAATGGACATGGAAAAGCCAGTGATCCATATAATTCTGATGCTTTATCATCATGAAAAGATATTTCTCATTATTTGGTACATGGTACTCTCCTGGGAGAGGTCAAATCAAAAGAATTCAAGGTCAATTAATAAATTTCCACCTGACCTCTAGGTAATCTAAGGAGACCACATCAACCATGTCCTGTATAGATTGGTACACTCTCAGCATGATCAGAACTTTGTCTAGGTCATAAAGCAATCCTTGAGCACACAGTCGATCAGCATTCATAAAATAAGATATCTTTATTAGTCACATGTACACTGAAACACACAGTGGAATGCATCTTTTGCATAGAGTGTTCTGGGGGCAGCCCGCAAGTGTCGCCATGCTTCCAGCGCCAACATAGCATGCCCACAACTTCCTAATCCATACGTCTTTGGAATGTGGGAGGAAACTGGAGCACCCGGAGGAAACCCACGCAGACACAGGGAGAACATACAAACTCCTTACAGACGGTGGCGGAATTGAACCCGGGTCACTTGTGCTGTAATAGCATTACGCTAACTGCTACACTAGCGTGCCTGCCCCAAGGTTGTTCGTGATGAAAAACCTTGCAAAGTCTATTGCATTCAGTCACCATTAAATGCATTTGGTGTTTTGAAAGTTGTGACCATTACTGACTTCTACCATCTGACCTTTGACATTAGACTCCTGAGCAGGATTATAAATAATGAAGTGACTGAGATATTTGTCACAAAACTTTGGGAATATTTGAAGATGGCCAGGAGCTCCATTGAGAAGGAATCAGCCTGTGGCATTATGTTACACACATGGATAATGATCGAACAATTCCCATTCCCTTCTCAGGGAAGGAATTGTTATTAGATCTGTACTGATTGATAACTACATTGATGTCCTTCTTTTCAAACAGGAGTGATCTCATCCATAACGCTCATGGCGTCACACACACAGGAGGCATTTTATGTGACAGTTGTCCCATTGATGGTGGCTATAACTCGCAGTAATTGATGGTGCGAGCTTTTGATTTGTATGATTGTGTTCTGTGTTAATGTGAGAGCAGACAATGAGAGGGACTGTACGAAGCGACAAAAGACACATTTTCACATGGATTTGCCTTATACTAAAACACCACAATTTGAAAGTGTATCCTTAGGCAGAAATATCACATTTTATCTCTTATTAAACTTTAAAAATACGAAGTTAAGTGTAGCTTTTGTATTGAGGTTGAATGCTTAGCTCACCTAATTGCAAATATGAAACAGAAGACAAAAGAACGTTGTGAAAACAGTATATTTATTACATAATTCACTGCCAAAGCAGTAATCATTCTTCCCAACAAAAGAGCCCACACAAATGCCCTCTGGTTTTATGAATCCCTTCTCTAATGGCTGAAATCACTGATGCCTATATTGATAACATGACAAAACTTAAGTGGGGAGCCTTGCAGGAGAAAACAACCATGAGGTTTTGGCTGCTATGCATGAAAAATATTGAACAAAGGAACATATTTTCCTCGTTACTGCATCGCATCTATCAATAGGACTGCTGAGAAAATGTCAAAGGCGGAAGGAGCAGGGACTTCAGTTGTTCATTTGTGGTGGAGGATCAAATCCAGGTCAAACTAGCTCTCATAAATATATGCTATTGAAATGAGTGGATCCTGCTGGTGTATGGCCATGTTCATTTATTCTTCTTGTCCCTAAGTATAGCAGTTTGATACAACTGAGTGGTCTGCTAGGCCACTTCAGGGAGAAGTTGCATGTTGGTTGTCTTGCTGTGGATCTGGGAGTCTCACCTGACCCAGATTGGGTGAGGATAGCAGACTTCCTTCGCTGAAGAACATTTGTGAACCAGATGAATTGTCACAGCAGTGATATTAAATTATTTTAATTCCAGATTACTTAATCAACTGAAGTTAAATTCCCCAGCTGCCATGGGACTTGAACCAAGTCATTACCCTGGGTCTCTGGATTATCAGACCAGTAACTTAACCACTACACCACTGTAGACGTGGAAGGGTCACCACTTCAATTTGCACAGTTCTGTTCTGAAAACATATTCTTTCATAAGATCATTAGAAACAGAATTAGGCCATTCAGCCCATCGAGTCTGCTCCACCATTCAATCATGGCTGATATTTATTTTGCTCAACCCCATTCTCATGCCTACTCCTCATAGCCCTTAACCCCCTTACCAATCAAGAACCCATCAATCTCTGCCTTGTACACCCAATAACTTGGCCTCCGCAGCCCACCGTGGCAACGAATTCCACAGATCCACCACCCTCTGGCTGAAGAAATTCCTCCTAATTTCTGTTCTAAAGGGACATCCCTTTATTCTGAGGCTGAACCCATGGTTCCTAGACTCTCCTGCTATTGGAAACATCCTCCGCACGTCCACTCTATCCAGGCCTTTCAGTATAGAGTAGGTTTCATCACTACTGGGTCACACTCCCATAACTATCTTGCTGCAGTGTAGGAGTACTACTATCACAAGAGCTACAGTGGTTCACCACCACTTCCTTAAACAAAATTAGGGATGGAAATACATTCTGTTCTGCCCATAGATGTTTGCATTCTGGAGTCAAATATTGCAGAAGCGTTTAAGAGGCTCTTAGATAGGCGCATGAATGTCCAGAGAATGGACGGATATGGACATTGTGGAGACAGAAGGGATTAGTTTAGTCAGACCTTTAATTACCAGTTTAATTCGTTTGACACAACATCGTGGGCTAAAGGGCCTGTTCCTGTGCTGTACTGTTCTATGTTCTATCCTATGAACATTAAAATATTACGATGTAGAGTTGTAAAAAAGTCCCCAACCCTGATGCTGGGGATTTATGGTACTGTGCCATTACAACATATGTAGAAGTTTATTAGCAAACATGCTGAAGCAGACCTTGTGTGTACTTGGCTTGGTGTCAAACTTTTTTTGACAAATTTTTTGAAGCAGTTTGGAATAATTCTTATAGGATACTGGAACTGTGCAGAAGAGTGTTCTTGCCAAAGGGAACAAGCTATGAATCCAATATGCCACCCCCACAGAGGGATGAGACAGAGGTTTGTGCAATTGTGGTGAGCACAATACAAGAGTACAGGGAAGTGCTAAGAGTGTTGTGACTGGCCACAACAGTTCACAAACTATATAAAGCAAAGGTGACACTGCATGTTATCAAGTAAATAAGTTGATTGCATGCAAAGAAACAAAGGACTGCAGATGCTGGAATCTAGATGAAAAACACGATGATGCTGGAGGAACTCAGCAGGCCAGGCAGCATCCATGGAGAAAAGCAGGTGGTCAACATTTCAGGTCAGGATCTTTCTTCAGAACTCAAGGAGGACTGAAGAAGGGTCGTGACCCGAAACATTGACCGCCTGCTTTTCTCCACGGATGCTGCCTGGCATGCTGTGATTGCATCCAAAATTGGATTGCTACAGCCACTCATGGTCAAAAGCAGACTCTGCTACAACGATGTGTGGACCAATATCACTTTGTTAAACTTTTAGCATCACCAGTTATGGAATCAAGTATTGTTTAACTGCATGAAAGGTCATTCATGGTGCAAGGTTATATTAGTTGGCAGGGCTACAAATGGCAGAGCAGATCTTGTTCAATAAAGTGTCTACTTCATGTGAGCAGATGTTCTTTGTGTCTGGAAGACCAGCATTAATTGATACCAAGAGTTGCTTTTAATGTCACAGTTTCATTATTATATTGTTGGGGCAAAGTGCAGAAAGTACATAAGAACATAAGAAATAGGAGCAGGAGGAGGCCAACTGGCCTGTCAAGCCTGCTCCGCCATTCAATAAGATCATGGCTGATCTGGCCGTGGATTCAGCTACTCCTACCTGCCTTTTCCCCATAACCCTTAATTGCCCTACAATACAAAAATCTAACTGTCTTAAACATTTAATGAGGTAGCCTCTACTGCTTCCCTGGGCAGAGAATTCCACAGATTCCTTACTCTCTGGGAAAAGCAGTTCCTCCTCATCTCCATCCTAAATCTATTCCCTTGAATCTTGTGGGAGTTCTAGTCTCCCTAGTTCTAGTCTCACCTACCAGCGGAAACAACTTTCCTGCCTCTATCTTATCTATCCCTTTCAGAATTGTAAATGTTTCTATAAGATCCCTGCTCATTCTTCTGAAGTACATACCCCTAACAACACTGGTTCAAGAAAAGTTAAAAGAATTGTTCTTGGCCAATGAATAATACTGAATAAGCATGAGAGAAAGGAGATGGAGGTTGTGGTGGAAGATACTCCAAGACAGCATCAACAACATTAGCTTTGAAGTTCTTTGTGTGAGGATTTGAGAGGGACCTTTCTCACTGATGAGTACTTGGAACACACTGCCAGAGAGTGTGGTGGAAATAGAGTTGCTGACAGCAGTTAAGATGGGTCTCGACGACCACCTAAACCACCAAGGCATAGAATGCTACAGGCCAAATGCTGGAAATTGGGATAAATACAGAAGGAGGTAGTGTTGGGTTTCTTAAAGAATATTAAGGTGGATAAGTCACCAGGCCCTGATGGGATATACCCTTATTGGGAGAGGCAACAGATGAGATTGCTGGGGCCTTGACCAAGATCCTCGAGTCCCTCTAGCCACAGGCGAGGTCCTGGAGGACTGGCGAGTAACTAATGTTGTTCTGTTATTCAAGAAGGGAAATAGGGGCAATGTTGGAAACTAAAGACCGGCGAGTCTCATGTCAGTGGTAGGGAAGCTATTGGAGAGGATTCTTAGGGACGTTATTTATGAGCATTTGCCCACTGGTTGACATGGATGTGGCAGGCTAAAAGGCCTGTTTCCATGCTGCACGACTCTAAGACAGTTCTCCACCACCTCCTCCAGGACAGGACAATGCTGGCAATGCTTCGCACTCTGTGAATGAATCAGAATAGCTTTTGGCTTGCTTTCCACAGAAGTGCATTAGGAAGAGATACAAAATACATTGAGTGAGGCGAACAAATTGCTTACAAATAAAGCTAAATAAACAAGAGAAGAGCAACAATAAAGGGAAAAGTCAAACAACAATACTAATCCTTACAGTGTAGTAAACAAGCTTGTGGAATTAGAAACATATGTCTGGAATGAAAAATGCCATGCAGTTAACAGAGGTCTGGTAACCCATATTGATTGAGAGATTAAAATTACAGGGTAGGGAGCTCATCGATTATAGGACAGGACAAAAGATTTGGGCATGTGGGTGTGAGGGGGTGGCACAGAGCTGCTGCCCCACAACTTCAGAGACCCAGGTTCGATCCTGACCTCTGGCACTCGTCTGTGTGGAGTTTGTACGTTCTCCCTGTGATCATGTGGGCTTCCCCAGGGTGCTCCGATTTCCCCCCACATCCCAAAGACGTGAGGGCTGGTAAGTTAATTGGCCGTTGTATGTTTTGTGTGGGTGAGGGGTAGAACCTGGGGGGGAGCTGATGAGAAGAATTTTACCTATTGGATGGACGTGACTTCCAGGAATTCTCTACCTTAGTAAGCTATGGATGCAGAATCATCGAAGACAGAAATTAGTTCTTAGCACTGTGGGGGAATCAAGGGTTATTGGGATTCAGTAAGAAACTGATGTAGCCAAAGATCCAATCAGTAATGATCTTAGTGAGAAGTGGAAGAGGCCTGTGAGTGAGGGGGGAGGGGAGGGGTCACATGGCCTTTTCCTGTTTCTATTTTTTAACTTTACTGTTCTTAAATGTAGATAAAAGTGCAAGCAAAAATGCATTCCACCCTAATTGAAACAGTTAATTCAAGCGGAAGCCAACTTGGTTAAGACGGAATTTTATATCTTATTTGTTCTTGGGATGTGGGGAACATTATCATGGCAATATTTATTGCCCATTGTCATGGGCCTTACAGTACAGAGACTCAACCTCAAAATGAAGTCATGTGCAGTCCAAACACCAGTGAATTAGTGGAGTTTTTTTCAATGATTCAGTAACGTGTGAACATTTTATCATGGCGGCCAAGAAAAAAGCCAAAGTTTTTAAGTTCAACCACAACATTCGTCATAACTGTTGTTGACAAGTGTTGCAGTACTGGGTTGGTGAAAGGTCTAATGGAAATGCAAACACAGAGCAATATTGTGTGAAGTCTCTCCTTCCAATGTATTGTCTGCAGATTCCTAAGGAAGCAAATTGGAGGGGATGGAGAAGAGACACAGTTGGAGCTCACTCACCCCATTTTCCTGTCGGAAAACTGATTGAACATCCATTTTGAAGTGAACCTTTGGGCCTTTCCCAAGGCTTGCTCGTGTGCAATGTTTTGGAGCAATGGAGAAAATAAATTGCTTCCTTTGTATATGCAGAAGAAGGGGACTGGATTTTGCTTTATGGTCACTGTTTTTATTTAACATCTCATTCCAATAATTTTTCTCCTCTTTTGGGAAAAGTTGGTGAAAGCACTATTCATTAACTCTACCCCTGTGTCTCCAGATTCCAGCCCTCCAGTTTAATTTTCTAATTAACCAACACATCATTACATACCCTGTTTATTGTGGTTGGATTTGAAAAATCCTTCATTAAGATGTTTTCAGCTGTCTTAGATTACCCTTAATGCTTTTTTTCATAGAATCATAGAGTCATACAGTACAGAAACAGGCCCTTCAGCCCATCAAGTCTGTGCCAACCATCTACCACACATTTACACTAGTCCTACATTAATCCAATTTTCTTTCTCCCCTCATTCCCATCAATACTTCCCAGATTCTACCACTCACCTACACACAGGGGGCAATTTACAGAAGCCAATGAATCTATCGACCCCCACGTCCTTGGAATATGGGAGCAAACCTGAGCAAGTGGGGGAAACCCACGCAGTCATAGGGAGAACATGCAAACTCCACAAAGACAGCACCCCAGATCAGGATTGAAACTGAAAGCACTTTAGAATGACAGTACAGGCAACCCCCATGTTTTGGCCATTTGAGTTATGGAAATTCACCCTTACAGAATTCACTAATCACTACCTAAAAATTGAAGATACGGAATATAGTTCACTCTTATGGAATTTATGTGGGGAAAAGAATAAGTAAATAACCATGCGGGCAAATGGATAGGCCTTGTGGTCAACATGGACAAGCTGGGCCAAAAGGCCTATTTCTGGGTTGTACATTTCTATAAGTCTACAATACCGCATTAAATTCATTGAGAGACTGACTGGAAGGGGGTTTGGCAGAACATTTGAGGCTCTGGACCAACATGCGGAGAAGATTAGTCCATGTGCTTATTAGTTTTGCCTCAATGAGGAAATTTGGTAACAATCATGATGAAGAAAACTCAACTTCCATTAAGATTCACAGGATAGCAGGATACAGTTTGAAGTGGAAGCTCAAACTTGTATTATTGCAATCATTTGTTTTCTGTTTATACTTTGTTTTGCTTTATTTTAATATCCTATTGCAAGTGTTGAATATCTTAACTGCAGGACAATTGGTTTGTGGCTTTCCTTGTGAAGTTCATTTGCCTGAAAACTTCAATGGCAAGTTCTAATTAAAAAAATATTAAGTGGTTTAGAAACACTTTGGGAAGTTCTGCAAAAACTCAGAAAAAGGGTGTTCTCCAGTTTTCCATTGAATCTTTGACTTGTAGAGCATGGAAGTAGCCTATTTGACCTCTGGCCGATGCCAGTTCTTTGAAAGAGCTGTCCAACTAATCCCATTTCCCTGATTTCTCCACATAGTCCTGTAAACTTTCTGAGTTTTTATCCAATTTGCATTTGTGTTAGTTAAATTTGCTCCCTCTGCCCTTTCAAAGAATAAATTCCAGATTATAAAACTTCATGGCAAAACTTTAAATAAGTGTACGTTCATAACTTTCATTTTATTGAAAGGTTGTAAATTAAAATTTTGTTACAGTAAAGTCTGAAAATTTTTAAATTTAGGTTTGATGTTGAACTTCTATCAGTAAAATTTTCTCTGAGCTATGGAGTTACAACATCAACACCAGCAGCTCCACTTGGTTAGGAGTTTGAAGAGATTTGGTCAGTCACCAAAGACTCTCACAAATTTCTACAGATGTAGGGTGGAGAGCATTCTGACTGGTTGCATCACAGCCTGGTATGGAGCCTCCAATACATAGGATTGCAAGAGGTTGTAGAGGGTTGTAGACTCAGCCAGCGGCATCAGGGTCACAACCCTCCCCACCATTGAGGACATCTTCAAGAGGTGGTGCCTCAAGAAGGTGGCATCCATCACTAAGGACCCTCACCATTCAGGACATGCCCTCTTCTCATTACTACCATCGGGGAGGAGGTACAGGAGCCTGAAGACCCACACTCAATAATTCAGAAACAGCTTCTTCCTCTCCACCATCAGATTTCTGAATGGTCCAAGAACCCAGAAACACTACCTCGTTATTCCTTTTTTTTGCACTATTAATTTGCTTTTGCAACTTATTATAATTTTATACCTTTGCATTGTACTGCTGCTGCAAAACAAAAAAATTCACCTCATATAAGTCAGTGATAATAAATCTGATTCTTATCCTATTTCCTGGAAACTTGCACTTTACAGTAAACTGTGGATCAGAAAGAATGATTCCTGATATCTTCATGTGGTGGTCGTTATAATAGGCTACAGAAGTGAAGTAAGTAAATAAAACATAACTGGGATTCTCTGTGCAAGCCATGGTCATAAACACCTTTATAAATGAAAATCAAACAAACTGTAGATGCTGGAAATCTAAAACAGAAACAGAAATGCTGGTCAGGTAGCATCTGTGGAAGGAGAAACAGTTCCTATTTCAGGTCAAGGATTCTTCATCAGAATGATTCAAAATGATTCTGGCAAAAGGTCATCAACCTGAAATGTTGATTCTGTTTTTCTACCCATAAATGCTGACGTTTCGGGTTGACTATCAGATTCCGGGCGCTCTGGTTTCCTCCCACATTCCAAAGACGTACAGGTTAGGAAGTTGTGGGCATGCTATGTTGGTGCCGGAAGCGTGGTGACACTTGCGGGCTGCCCCCAGAACACTCTACGCAAAAGATGTATTTCATTGTGTGTTTCGATGTACACGTGACTAATAAATATCTTATTTCTGAATGGTCCATGAACTCATGAACACTACCTCGTTATTCCTCGTCTGCACTATTTTTTTGTAACTTATAGTCATTTCTATGTCTTGCACTGTACTGCTACTGCAAAACAACAAATTTCATGACATACAGTATGTCAGACCAGTGGCTGGGTATTCTGCAATGAGTCATTCACCTCTTGACACCCCAACGCCTTTCCACCATTTACAAAGTACAAATCAGGAGCATAATGGAATATTCTCTGAATGAGTGCAGCTCCACCAACTCTCAAGAAACTCGAAACCACCCAGAGCAAACCTCTCCATTTGATTAGCACCCCTAAACATTTATTCCTTGGATATTCATGAGTTATATCAATGTTTGGTTAAGAGACAGTTTGTTGCTGATGGACAGCTAGATGCAATTATGAATAGGGAGGAAGATGTAAAAAGCTCTCAGGGGGATATGAATAAGTGAATGAGTGACCAAGATCAAGATGGATGCAATATTGGTAATTGGTAATGGATTTATTATTGTCATATGTACTGAGATACAGCGAAAATATTTTGCTTGCATGCCACACAGACAGATTGTTCCATACATATATACATTGAGCTAGTACAAAAGGAGAAAAAACAGAATGTTAAATATAATACTACAGTTACAGAGAAAGTACATTGGAGGTAGACAATAAGGTGCAAGGGCCATGACGTTAGATTGAAAGATCAAGAGCATCTTTAAGAGGTCCGTTCAAGAGTCTGAAAAAGTGAAGTTCTCCACTTTGATGAACAAAACAAAAAAGAGTAAATTTTAACTTGTGTGAGTTTGGGTTGTGTTGGTTTGAGAAAAGTGAGGTGACAAAGAAGAATTAGATTGTGGACAGCAATCTATCTTAACTACAGAGCAGTCTATCTAACTTGTGTGAGATGGGGTAATGTTGACTTTTAGAGGAATCTAGGCATCCTTGTACTCAAGCCATTCAAATCCTACATGCAGGTGCAGCAAGGTAAATGGTATGTTTGCCTTTATTACAAGAGGATTTGAGTAGAGGAGTAAAGATTATAGAGGCCCTTGGTGAGACTGCACCTGGGGTACTGTGTCCAATTTTGATTTCCTCACCAGAAAAGGAGATACTTACCACTGAGGAAGATTCACTAGACATGTTCCTTGTCTAACTGGTTTGCCATATGAGAAAAGATCAAATAGGCTTGGTCTGCATTATCTAGAGCTTTAGAAAAAAAATGAGAGGAGATCTCATTGAAAATAGCAAAATTCTGACTGGGATCAGCAGGTGGTACATAGGAAGGGTGTTTCTCAAGGCTGAAGAGTCTCAAACAGGGGACATAGTCTCAGAATAAGGACTAGAACATTTAAGAGGAGAAATTTCTTCACGTGGAAGGCAGTGAATCTTTAGAGTTTTCTATCCCAGAGGGCTGTGGAGACTGTCACTGAGCTCATCTGAAACAAAGATCAATAGATTTTTGAATATTAAAGGAATCAGGGGATGTAGGGATTGTGCTGGAAAATGGCATTGAGATGTGAAAGGCAGAGCAGGCTTGATGTTTGGCAGAGCAAGCTTAAAGAGTCAAACAGCCTTCTCATGCTCTTATTTCTTATACTGTTAGGCCCACCAATAGATTAAGAATGGAATAGATGTTCACTGTATTTACCCAGCTGGTAATCCAGGGGTGTATTTCACCCCTTTTCTGATGCATTAATGGCACAATCTATTCCACTGGGTTTCCGGAGAACAGACAAAATGGTTACCCTAATGATAGACAAAGCATTGTAATGGTGTAGATTCAACCATTGAGAATAAGTTGTGTTGGTTTGAGAAAGGCAAGGTTACAAAGGAGAATTGGATTGTGGACAGCAATCTATCTTAACTACAGAGCAATCTATCTTAACTACAGAAGTCTGGAGATTGCCAAAAAGCAGGTGGGTCCTTTGAAGGATCAGTCAAGTGGATACACAGCAGGGTATCCGGAAACAAAAAAATGTGTTAAATATGTTTTTCACAGCGATCTGTGCAAGTGAAGATGTTGGACAAATTTCCCATCTACTCAGGACTGGCTCAAGAATCTACAACATATGTAGAGGTCAATGAAATGTGTTATCCAGCAATCCAAAGCATTAAATCTTGTGCTGGGTATCCACTATATAAAGTGAAGTGGCATGGTGGTAGAGTTACTGGTCTATTAATCAGAGTTCTGTAAGTCCACGTACTTCCATGGACTTGTGTCTGATTATGTTTTTTTCTTTTGCACTAATGTCTTGTTTTGCACAGTCTTTTGTCTCCCTCTCTTATAACATGTATAATTTATATTCTGTGTGTTGTCTGTACCTACGTGCCTGTGATTCGATTCTGCTGCAGGCAAGTTTTTCGTTGTACCTGTACATCACTGTACTTGTGCACATGACAATAAACTGGACTTGACTTGACTTGAGTTCTGAACTATTGATCCAGTGATATGAGTTCAATTCCCACCAATGACAGCTGAAGAATTTAAACCGAAGTAATTAAATATATCTGGAAATATAAACCAAAAAGTTAAGCCATGAAACTACTGACTGATCTAAAAGTCTATCTGGTTCACCAATGTCCTTCGGAGAAGGAAATCTACTCTCTGTACCTGGTTTGGTCTATATGTGACTCCAGACTCACCATTGTGTTTGACACTTAACTGCCTCCTCAGAGCAGCCGTACTGAGAATAAAGGACAGTGTAAGTGCTGGAACTGGACGATACAAAACTCCCCAGCTGCTAGAGATCCGTAATAAAAGAAAGCAGGTCAGGTAGATTCTGCACAGAGAGAAAAATTGCTAACATACTCTTTCCTCTGTTCCCATTCATTTCCTCCAGATTAAATCTCCTTCAGAGCAAATGCAGTGAATTAGTCTTCACCACCTTCTTTCCGCTGACATCACCACCACTTGTGTTATTCAATCTCCCTTGGTTTTCACCCCATCATTGACACACCCTTTGTACTGTACATCCCACCCCCTGTTCCTCCCATCTTCACTTTAACTTAAAATATATTAGAATTTTAACTGTGCTGAAAAGTTATTAACTTGAAACATGAGCTCTGTTTCTCTCACCACAGATGCTGCCTGAGTCTTTCCAGCATTTATTGAAATCTATATCGTCCTGTAGTCCAAAGCTCCCTTCTTCACTCTGAACCACATGACCAGTTTGTGAATCATCAGCAAGCTTCCTTGTCATGTCCCCGTGCTTAAGTCTAAATCATTAATCTATACTCTAAAAAGCAAGGGACCATGTATAATGGAAACCATTGGTTGTAACCTTCAATTCACAAAGATATCCATTAAATTTTTTTTTCCGGTATCCAAGCCAATTTTAGATCCAATTTGGCACTCTCTCTTGGATTCCCTGGGCTTTTTCTTTTTTTTGATCAGCTTGCTATGTGGGACCTTGTCATTAGCTCCATGTAGACTTCCATGATATCAAGCACATTACCTTCATCGACACTCATTGTCACCTCCTCAAAAAATTAAATCAGCAGCCAGAAAAAATCTTCCTTTAAAAAATTCAATGCAGATGGTCCTTGATTCTTTTGTACTTAATCTGTCCATGTCCTTGACTTAGATAAGATAAGACAAGATATCTTTATTAGTCACATGTATGTTGAAACACACAATGAAATGCTTCTTTTGCATAGAGTGTTCTGGGGGGCAGCCCATAAGTGTCGCCACGCTTCCGGCGCCAACATAGCATGCCCACAACTTCCTAACCCGTACGTCTTTGGGATGTGGGAGGAAACTATAACACCCAGAGGAAACCCACACAGACATGGGGAGAACGTACAGACTCTTACAGACAGTGGCCGGAATTGAACCCTGGTTGCTGGCGCTGTAAAGTGTTATGCTAACCACTACACTACCGTGCCTGCCACTAATGAATGATACAAGAGCTGAGTCTCTGTGTGAACCTTAGGCTGCACTAGAAAAGGTACTTTGCAGAATCTTGTCATTCAAGAACAGTGGCAAGATATGAATCAGGTAATTAAATACTATTTAGCTCAGCATCAGTGAAGGAAAAATTCTGAGAACAGTTTATGAGGCAATGTTAATGATCATCCGAAGGACATTTGTTATAAGGATGAGTTAGCGGCTTCAGAAAGATATTTAGTGAAGTTCCGTTGCTTTCAAGGAAAATTAAAATAGAAGGCATTAAAGGAAAGAGGGTTGGCTGGGTTGTAAATTGAGCTGTCAATATCAAGCTGTAGGTGACAATAAGCCGTTGCCGTTCAGTGGACAGGCTGTTAGCGATACGTGTTCCCCAGGATGTTGAGATCCCATAACCTAGCTCAGCTAGTTTTGAGTCCATTTATAATTACGCAATTTCTTTACGGGTTCTCTGATTTTTCTGATCACTTATTTTCAGGCTGTTGATATCAAAGTCAAAGTCAAGTTTATTGTCATGTGCACAAGTCCATGTGTGCACAGGTGCAGTGAAAAACTTACTTGCAGCAGCATCACAGGCACATAACAGTAGAGACACAACATTCACAGGAAAAACATAAATTAAACATAGACTATACAGAATTTTTACAAGTAAAAACACCATTAGAACAAAAAATACAAAGTCTGATTTAGTGCAAAGTGATCAAAATGGTCGGAGTTTTGCTCACCTGAAGTAGTGATTAGGGTTGTGCTGGTTGGTTTAAGAACCGAATGCTTGAAGGGACGTAGCCATTCTTGAACCTGGTGGGGTGGGACTTCAGGCTTCTGTACCTCCTGCCCGATGGCATCTGCGAGAAGATGGCATGGCCCGGATGGTGGGGATCTTTGACAATGGATGTTGCCTTCTTGAAGCACTGATGGTGGTATTGCTGGAACGTTGGGATTTAATGCTTCTCCTCAGTCCCCCTGTGAAGGTGATGATATGCCTTAGTTTTATACAACTGACTTATGTCATTGATTTATCCCTTCATAGGGCAGCTAAGAGTAAATTACATTGGTGCAGGACTGATGCCATATATAGGCCAGACTAGATAAGGACGATCAGACATAATCTTCAAAGAAAAGTGAAGCAAATGGGACTTTCCAATAATCCAATAGCTTCACACACACTTTTTCCGATATCAGTTCCAAATGATTCACGTACAGTATATTCTGAAAGAAATCTATCTAATTTCAACGATTCATTGGTAACTGCTCCTGCTGATTCCCGAGACAAATTGACCGTGCTTTCATATTCTATTTTCAGTTTATTTGGAACCAGAATCAGAATCAGAATCAGAATCAGATTTATTATCACTGACATATGTCGTGAAATTTGTTGTTTTGAGGCAGCATGACATAAAAATTACTATAAATTACAAAAATAAATAAATCGTGCAAAAGAGGAATGACAAGGTAGTGTTCATGGGTTCATGGACCGTTCAGAAATCTGATGGCGGAGGGGAGGAAGCTGTTCCTGAAACATTGAGTGTGGGTCTTCAGGCTCCTGTACCTCCTCCCTGATGGCAGTAACGTGAAGAAGGCATGTCCTGGGTGGTGAAGGTCCTTAATGATAGATGCTGCCTCCTTGAGGTACCACCTCTTAAAGATGTCCTCGATGGGGGGGAAGGTTGTGCCCATGATGGAGCCATTATGGGATGTGTATGTCGCTGCCAAGACCAGTATCTATTGCCCATCTTTAAGATGGTTCTCAGTTGCTTTCTTGAACCACAGCAGTCCATTCACTGAGACATTGCTGGGGCAGATCAGTTTTGAGTTTACTTCCCACCAGACTCTACCTGTGGGCTGTTGCTGCATATTAACATGGACTTATGAAGAATTTACAGCGCAGAAACAGACCATCAGCCCAATAGGCTTCTGTGGCAGTGAATGCTCCACACAAACTACCTGAGCATCTGCATCTATTCCTTTCTCCCTGATTTACTGATCATACTTTCCTTCAAATGCAAACAAGGAATTCGACTCAACTACTCCATACACTGAATAAAGAAGTTCCCTTTGCTGGGAAAGAGGTTGTTTCTGATTCTTTATCAGACATATTAATGACTTGATGGCATGGACGTTGTGGGCAGAAGGACCTGTTTCTCCGCTGTACAACTCTATGACTCTGTTATTGATAACTGCTAATCTTGGACTGGGGTGAAAGTGACTTAGATTTTTTACTGGTGCAGTTTCCTTGCAAACATAACTTCAACCACTCTCACACCTGTGCATCATACTATCCCATACACCTGACCTGGTCTCTTCCAGGTAGAAACGTTCTTTTTTGGGCAACGTGAAATAAATTGTCTTATCTGCATTATCTATTCCGTAATGGATTCCAGTGTTGCATTGTCAGAAGGTCATAGGTTCATGTCCCACTTCAGAGACTTGAGCATGAAAATCTAGTCTAAAACTCCAGCAGAGTTCAGTGGGAATGGAAGTCCTGCTTTATGAAGGTGAGATATTAAACTGAGGCACCATTTGTCCTCATGAATTGACATTAAAGGTACGATTTGAAGAAGAATTACCCCCTTTCTGCACTTCTTGGGAGTTGTGTTTTAAATACATATTCTAGTTTTCAATTGTCTCTGAGGCCTTGCCTATCCCTGCCCCTGTAATATTCTCTAACCAACTAATCCTCCCACTCCTCCAATTATGGCTTCTTGACTGTTCCCATGTTTTAGACACTCCATCATTAGTGGGTTGTGTCTTCAGTTGCCTGAACTGTAAGATCCGGAATTCCCTCCCTAACTTCCCTCTCCGCCTCCCTTTCCTCCTTAAAGATTCTCCTTAAAATCTACATCTTTGACCAATGTGGTCATCAGCGAGGGATGAAAGTGACAAATTTCTTACCAATGTGGTCATATTGCCAGTGTTGCTGATTGTATTGGTTGGGCCACTTTCTGACTGCTATGCCGTTATCAGCACAAAACTACTTGCTCTCGCCATCTGCCCATATATGACAAATTTTGATTCATAGTACTACTGTGAAGCACCTTCGGATGTGTTACTAATGTAAAGGCAATATCCAAACATAAGTTACACACAAAATGCTGGAGGAACTCAGTGGGTTAGGCAGCATTTATGGAGGAAAATGGACAGTCGATGCTTTGGGTCGGGGCCCTTCATCGTGACTGGGAAATAGATAGTCGACGTTTCGGGTTGAGACCTTTCGCCTAGGCTAAGATGAATGTTGACTGTTCTTTGCCCTCCGTAGTTGCTGCCTGACCCGCTGTATATCATTTTTTGCTCCAGATTCCAGCATCTGCAGTGACAAACATAATTTGCCACCGTTGTTAATTAGTGGTCACCTTCAGCTGACATCATTCAAGCAGTGATGGATTTGGTTGTCTGTGGGACCTTGCTGTGTGTAAATTAGCCACTGCTTTCCTTACTTTTCAATAGTGACATCAGAAATACTCCACTAGGATTAAAGCAGTTTGGCATGTGAAAGTTGTTATGTAAATATGAGTCTTTTTCAATTTTTCTGGGACTATCATGGAGCTCTGTAATGTCCATAGAGCATGCATACATGTAGTGCCACTGACAGTTTTTAACCAGCCATGTCAATGTTGTTGCTGTTTCTAATTACCACATGTTTTCAACATTACTGCATAGAATGTCTATCAATATAATACAGTAATATTTAACATAAAATGATTTACTACTTCTGCTCAGGAATAAGGTTCCAATGTTTTGAGAACTAATGCTGACCATCCAGTCAAAAACAGGGAGCACATTTGGAGAATTGAATTTAAACATGTAAATACTGAATAAAAAAATAACTGGGTTCAATCCTGACCTCCGGATCTGGTTGTGGTGAGTTTGCAAGTTTTTCTTTTTCTTCCTTGATCTCCATGTGACTGCATGGGTTTCCTCTAGGTTATCCATTTTTTTGGCACATCTCAAAGATGTGTGGGTTGGTAGATTAATTGGCCACTATAAAATGCCCCGAGTGTGTAGGTGAGTGGCAGAATCTGTGTGGAGTTGATGGGAATGTGGGGTGGGAAGAATAAAATAGGATTAGTGTAGGATGAGTGTAAATGAGTGGTTGATGGTTGGCACATACCTGGTGGGCTGAAGAGTGTTTCTGTGCTGTATCTCTCTGTGACTCTATGACTCAGAATAAGAATCAGATTTATTATCACTGACTTATATGACTCCATGAAAAAGGAGGTAACTTGAAAAAATAACTCAATAGAAAGTAGTATTTCTGTGCTTCTTCATCACAGTTTTGTAACCGTGTGTGTGCGGTGGCATTGTTTCAAAATGTAAGTTCGGAATCAATTTAAGAAAGACTTGCATCACCATAGTACTTCACACTTCCCTTTCAGAGCTGCTCAAAGCAATTGGCAGCAAAGAAGTGACTTTGAAATGTAGTCACTGTTATAAGGCAGGAAACAAGACAGCCAATTTGCACAGAAATATTTCAAGACAGATTAAGAGATAAATATTGGCCGGCACATCAACGATAACAATCCTGCTCTTGTTCAAGGCAATCTCATGGATTATTTTCATGTTTGTCTGAGATCAGACATGGCCTCAGTTTAACACCTAATCCGAAAATTAATTCTTCCTGCAGTATAGCACTCTCTCAATACTGCAATGGATTGTCCAACTAGAGTCCTCCAACTCAAGGATGTACAAATGAGCCACTACTAACAGTGACATAAAAGGATGATTTTATGCTAAGACGTTGTTCTATGAAAGTTTTCTTATAGAGGCCAAAGTTGGGATTTGATTGAATAAAGAGCTAAGATTTACATAGCATCATTCAAAATCTTAAGATGTTCTCAAACTAAGAGGAAATTATAAGTATGAACAAACAAGACAACTGCAACGAGGAAGCTACCTGAGCAGGCTACAAACAGTAAACGTTCTGAAAACAAAGCACGTTTGGCAGATAACATTCATTTCCAATAGAAAGTGTAATATTTTCACTTTCAACACGATGGCATCAAAGAATTCACCACATGGATCGATTGCTATTTGAGTCATATCAATGTGACACTTGGATCGTATGAAACAGAAGTTACTGTTTATGATATATTTATTCATATATATGTAAATGAACTGTATGTTTGTGGGTTAATAATGTTGTGACATCTGCACACATATTAGCTGTTGTTAATGTTTCATTCAGCAGTTAGCAATAATTTTGAAGAACTCCATGTCTCCTCAAGGTATTTATAGCAATTCCCATTAATTCCAGTATTGTGGTATCTGCAGCATTTGGAATATACCGCAACTGGTGACTAGATAATCTTAATTAAAAACGCAAAGTGAACTCAAAGCTCCAACCTTGCCAACTGGCAGGACCTGTTGGGATTTGCAAGTTAACCCCTGGAAAGGCACAGTAAGTCTGTAAACTCGAACTTCAGGCTGTGGTGGTTACCATTACAATCAGTTGTCATTAATTGGTAATCAGTTGTAGGGCAGGAGACAGAGCAACACCAATAACTGGAGAACAGTTCCTGGAGATCAGTTCCTGGAGTAGTGCAGAGAAGTCTCAAATGTAGCAGCATCATTTTGTAAGAGGGAAACAGGATGTGAAGGGTAGCTGGAACACAGACAAGATACATAGGCAGCCAAGGAGTGTCCAATCCAGCATGCAAGTTCTTCACAGTGTACATGGAGAGGGTAGCTATGTTTTTAAATGCAGATGAAAAATACAGAAGCAGAAAATACTGCCTTGAGAGAATGTAAGAAGGCTATTTTACCAATGCAAGTTGGCTTATCTGGTAACTTGAGAAAAAGCCAAAGGGGTTGCATTTGCTGTGACTTGGAACTTGATTTCATCCACTTTTATTTCAAATCACTATCCATATATAGTGAAGTAAAGATAATACCAACATCAGAATCTTCATGTTTATCTTCACTGAATGCGTCTTCCCAACTGATGTCCAGTTTCTTTAATCAATCCTTGCCTAATATTTTCAGTTACATTGTAGTTGGTTACCACAACTGGCAACCTTAAACAGTGGCCACTGCAAAACAATTAATGTCTGATTCTCCAGGACTCATTTCCCTGTCAAATGAAATAGAAGAGTTACAAGTTTGTTGTGAGGAAACAACGAGGTGGAGAAGTAATTATCTTGTCACATTAAGGATTTATTGAGGCAATGAAACTTCAACAAATTCTTAAAAGATGCATTGTGGGTCAGATTGGTGCATGGTCTGGATGAAGAATGAATGTTAAAGTACTCAGAATCTTATGATTGTCCTGGCTTGCAAAAATTGCAACTTCAATTGAAATGGCATTGCAAAATGCCAAGGGGCCTTGCTCAGCATCACACGATTGCAGTTTATGGTCAGCAGACAGCAGCACAAGTGCCAAAACCTAAACAAGGTCTTTATCACCTGGCCCATGTGGTGTGAATCAGCCATTCACATGTTCCTTAGGGTTGTTTATGTCAGAAGGATGGGTACATACAGACGGTATGTAAATCTGAGCACACAGCCATTAACCAGCACAAACAGGAAATTCAGGAGAAGGAATCTGGATAACGTGAAGTGGAACCAGTCAGGGTGGAGATAGACCCATACAGTATCCACACCAGAAGTGCAAGCAGCTGAAAGCAACAAGATGTTAAAGTCACAGTGTAGATCAACAGCCAAAAAGCAAAAACCTAGATTTGAATCAGTGTCAAATTATCGCATTACAGGCAGTTCTGGCATTTACAGAGTCACAGAGTCATACCGCATGGAAACAGTCCACTTGGCCCACCAAACCCATGCTGACCAGTGGGGACTCATCCACAATGATCTCAGCTTCAGCACCTGGCCCATAACCTACTATGCCTAGGCGATTCAAGTGCACACTTAAACACTTCTTAAATGCTGTCAGTGGCTCTGCTTCTTCCACCATCTCAGGCAGTGCATTCCAGGTACTCACCTCCCCCTGGATGAAAAAGGTCCCCCTCAGATCCCCAAATCTTATCTTTGATGGAGAACTTGGTTAATTTCAAGACATAATCTGGCAAAGAACGAAATGTCAAATTCACTGCACAGTCTTGCAGTGGCCACTGGTTAAAACTGCCAATGGCAGTAACCATCTACAGAGTGACTGAAAACATTAGGCAAGGATTGGTTAAAGAAACTAGACGTCAGTTGGGAAGACGTATTCAGTGAAGACTATACCCCTCTCTATGGAGTCCCCCATCACTATGGCTCACTCAGACTCCCTGTTGTACAACAGAACCATTTATGTTGCCACTGATCTGGCTGCTGCTGTTTCTTTCTCCTGACAGACCATTCCCCACAACAGTATCCAAAGTAGTATGCTTGTTTGAGAGGGAAATAGCCACAGGGGACTTCTGCACTACCTGCCTGCCCCTCCTTGTGGTCACCCATCCATCTGGCTGAACCTTTGGTTGACCACATCCCTGAAGTTCCCATCTATATCACTTTCTGCCTACTGTATGCTCATCAGTGAGTCCAACCAGATCTCCAATGATCCATGTGGTCTGGGAGGAGCTGCAGCTGGACACACTTCCTTAGAATAGTTGTCAGGGACACTTGACCTCTCCCTGATCTCCTACATCTCACAGGTTATGCATAGTTGGACTAATTCAGAGAAGTGTTCAAATGTGGGTTTACCACCATGTTACAACAGAAGGTATGAATTCTGCATTGCTCACACTGTCTGAAGCAACAAACAGTCTACTGGAGGAACTTGTTGAGCAGCATTTGTGGGGGGGTGGGGGGGGGTTGGGGTGCAGGACTTGTTGATGTTTCAGGTCAAAACCCCGCAGGACAATACTTCATCGGAGATGTCCTTGACCCTGGTACCAGGCAGGTAACACACCGTCCCGGATTCTTGCTCATAATGTCTGAAATGGTGATATGGAATAGTAAGAAGAAATATCTTAGATGAATTACTTGGTACTTGTTAATACAAAAGATTCATATATTGGTCAGATATTGATTAAAGTTTAGAAGATTTAGTTTCAGTCTTTCAAGAGTGCAGAATTGAAACTTTAAAAAAACTTTTTAAAAATCTTTATTTATACAGCACAATAACAGGCTCTTCTGGCCCAACGAGCCCTTACCACCCAACTATACCCACATTAACCTATTAACCCCTATACCTTTGGAATGTCGGAGGAAACCGGAGCACCTGGAGGAAATCCACACAGTCACAGGGAGAACGTACGATCTCCTTACAGACAGCAGCGGGAATTGAACCCTGATCGCTATTGCTGTAATAGTGTTACGCTAACCGCTACGCTACCATGCCGCCCCTAACTAAACTAAACAAAACAATCAAGGATCAACTTTACAGTTAAGGAGATGATTGACATGACCACTTCAGGGAGTACATGAATTATTGTCAGAAGGGCAACAAAATCCTTGCTTTTATTAATACATGCTTTAAATGGATAGAAAGTTCATTGTGCATGACCACAAAATGCACAGTTGAGGAACTGAAATCAATTTTTGCAACTCATGACAAACCAAGAAGTGGTGTCAGACAACTGACCTCATTTCATGTCATATCTGTTTGAATGCTTCATGAGAAGGAATAGTATCAAACACACCTTAATTCCTCAAGAGTGCAGCTAAAAGTCTTATATTAATTCTCAAAAAGCTTTGAAGAGACTAGTTTAAAGGTTGGGTTTTAAGTATAAGTTGTCTAGCTAACTTTCTGTTCAAGTATCATGCTACACCACATTCCACTACACAATTCACTCCAGCAGAGCTGTTAATAAGTCACAGGCTCCAAATGTATTTGAGTTTAATAAAGCCCAGCTTAAAGAATAGAGTGGAGGGACCGCAGTTTAAACAAGAGCAAGTTTCTCATTCAAATCTTTAAGAGACAAAAAGTAGCATTCAAGTTACTGGATGTAGCGAGTACAAGGAGATTATCAAACCAGTGTGACGCACAAAAGTGGGGCATTGGTGAGATGGTACAGGTCTGTGGTCCAAAACAAAAATTAGTATGAAGTGGAGGAAAGATCAGAGAAAATGACAGAAGCAAGAGATGCACCAGAGGATATTGGAGTGATTTGTGATGATGAATCAAAAGCAGAATCAGATTTATTATCACTGATTCAGATGATGTGAAATTTGTTGTTTTGCTATAAATTACAAAAATAAATAAATAGTGCAAAAAAAATAAGGTAGCGTTCATGGGTTCTTGGACCATTCAGAAATCTGATGGTGGAGGGGAACAAGCTGTTTCTGAATTGTTGACTGTGGGTCTTCGGACTCCTGTACCTCCTCCTCGATGGCAGTAAGGAGAAGAGGGCATGTCCCGGATGGTGAGGGTCCTTAGTGATGGATGCCACCTTCTTGCGGCACCCCCTCTTGAAGATGTCCTTGATGGTGGGGAAGGTTGTGCCCGTGGTGGAGCTGGCTGAGTGTACAACCCTCTACAGCCTCTTGTGACCTGTGCATTGGAGCCTCCAACTCCTAACGAAGGAGAGTCACTGGCGTGCCTTCTTCGTTCTTCTGGAAGTTAACTTCTGGAAGTTATTCCAGAATTGGATACAGAACCAACCACTTGGGGGGGAAATCACAAATTATCAGAGAGTTGAGTTAGGGTGGTCCATAACTTTTGGATCAAGAGACAACTGTGTGCCAGGGACCTAACCACAGTAATGAAGGTCTCAGCATTTAAGAACACCAGTTTAACAGACTGAGTTTGTAAAAGTTGTGTATATTAGGACAAACACTCACGTGTATGTGACTTAATGATGTGATTATTCATGTGGTGTAAGTATGTATGTTGATGACTGTTAGTTTGCAATAAAGGAGTTACATATGTTCTGAAGAGCTCAATGGTTCTGGAGTTCTTTGTAGTAGTTCTCATTAGTTCTAATATTGTGGTATTAATGTCACCTCACAATGTTTCACACTATTCACTAGGAACTGTTGACTAATTAGCCCTTTTGTAGTTCTCTAAGCTATACAGGGTCTTGTTGGCATGTAAGAAGTGAATTGGTAGCTGTGAGATACACTGGTCGTAAACTAGTCAAGCATTCTACACTCTGTATGGGTTAGCAGCCTTTTATCCCTGTTTGTGGGTTATTCAATTTAACATAAACAAGAGGCTTATCTATAATCGCTGACAAATTTTGTTGGCTCAGAACACCTCCCAATGGGTGAGCCACGGCTTAAAATCCCAACATTGACTGATATATGAGCTCACCGTTCTGCTTGGCTGGTCTCGACTCCCAATCTGCTTGCTAGATGAAGCACTGGTAGTGGCAGAGTATTGAGGGATCACTGTGACAGATTTAAGTACTCACATTTTTTAAAACTCTTCCTCCACAGTTGAATTGCACTCAATTACAGGGATTAAATTTGCAGAAGTTTCTGCACCAAGGTATAGCCAAATCCTTCTCCGAAATTGTTACTGAGTCCAGTTCTAATATGCATTCAGCTGTTTGGAAAGAATGAAACATAGTAAATGCGTCCCTCAAAAAGAAGAGGCTATTGCAAAAAATGGGGAACTAACTGGATAATTCTTTCAATGAACCAGCACAGTCAAGAGGGCCAAATGATTGCCTTCTAAACTACAAATATCAATGATTCAAATTTCCTTTAGCCATCAGAGAAATGTCCATTATGGCAAGTAATGGCCTCTACAAAGCATTAGATTCTTTAGGTATGTTAACAAGGGTCTAATGTAAATTGATGGGATTACTCTACAAAATTTGTTACTGATGTATGAAGTAGATGTTGAATCTCCCATGTTCTGATTTTTCATCCCTCAACTATAGGCTGGTTTTTAGCGAAATCATCACGTTCTTTCCAGCAGAATTTGTTGAGTTGGAGTCTGAGCTTCCCTTAGAACCATTGATATATGCCCAGAGCTCTTAAGCTATGGACTGTGACCCAAAATGGACTGCAAGCACCTTTCTGGCAGGTGGCAAGGTGTGGAATGATACCTGTCAAATCCCTCAGCTTTCAGACTTTCAGAGTTATGGCCAGAATCTCACTGCTGCTCCTTCACCTCACTCCACCCCAAGCAGATATTTCTGGGAGCGCCACTCATATCGATCTGAGTCATGGGAGTGAAGGCAGAACTCACCTAAGCCTGACCTGCTGATCTCAACTTCTACCCCAGTGCTGGAAGCAGCAGCACCTGAGAGAGAGTAGGGGTGGAGCAAACGCTGACGAGAAATGAAAGTGAGGCAGAGAAGGAGATCAAGTCGAGTTTATTGTCAGGTGCATCAGTACAGTGCGGTACAGGTACAATGATAAACTTGCTTGCAGCAGCAACACAGGCATGTAGGTACAGACAACACACAGAATATAAATTATACATAAATTACACATAAATTAAACAAGACAATGAAGAGAAAAAAAAGACTGCGAAACAAGACACAATCAGAAACAAGTTCATAGTAGTGCAAGAGGTGGCCCATATTGTTCCATTGCTGAGGTAGGATTAGGGTTGTGCAGGTCATTTCAAGAACCTGATGGTTGTAGGGAAGTAGCTATTCCTGAACCTGATGATAGATGCTGCCTTTTTGAGGCAGCACCTCGTGTAGATGTTTTCAATGGTGGGGAGGGCTGTGCCCATGATGGACTAGGTTGTGTCCACAAACCTCTGTAGCCTCTTCCGTTCCTGTGCATTGGAATTGCTGTACCAGGCCATGATGCAACCAGTCGGAGAGGGAGAGGGAGTATAGGGAAAAGAGAGGGGAGAGGGTAGAGATGGCTGTACTGAGGGAGGGGGATATTCAGGAGCTTGTCCTCTCTCAGACTCAGCTCCTTGGATTGAAGACCAGGGCTGATTTGATTCACTGTATGTTGTTCAGTCACCAACAGCGACAGCAATACTCGTCTGCTCCTTCACTCCTCCTCCCTCTGATTCCCCGTCCCCGTCCTCTCCATCCAGACTTTTCTCATCTTAAAGACAAAGCAACATCCCCATTGCATGAAAACGCTGAGGCAGCTGAATATTGATTCCTTTGTCTGTACAATCACTGGTAATTATTGCTGAAACTTTAATATGACAGTCAGCAGATGCAACATGTCACCAGAAACAGGACTAGAAAGCCTGTCATTGTCTGTCGTAAGTTGGCTCTTGAGAAAATATGAACCTCAAATATATCATGTTTAAACTTGGAAAAAATTAGGAGTGGTACTGTTGATCCTTCGCTTAAATTTGAAGATATTTGGAGTCCATTTATTCAATATTTTCACATGATGTAGATCCCCTTTCAATAATTTTCCAACTTGGAGGAACGGACCTTGACGACATAATATTGCTCTGTTTCTACTGAGAAATTTTAGCCCAGTTTTTTTTTCCCCCTTTTTTTTTGTTGTTTGTTTTTCTTTTGAAAGTTTTTTTTTTGTTTAGTTTATATTGTTTATAATTTTTTTATTGATTTGGTTTTTTTTAAAAATTTATATAATAAATCTTTTTCTTTCCTTTCTTTTATATTATATTCATTTACTAAGAGATCGTTGGATGTACAGATTTTTTTTTTATATTTTATTGTTCTTTATGACTATACATGCTATGATTGTTATCCTGATCTCTTGGTATTACATGTATAAATATTGATGCTATATATCAATCTGTATTAATTTGAAAACTAATAAAAAGATTGAAAAAGAAAAGATAGAGAAAATATGAACCATTGTTTATGTATCCTGACACAAAACATTTTAAGAATCCTTCACATAAAACCCATTATGTCTTCTGACTTATTAAATCTGATCATTATTGTTCCACTCCTCTCTGATCAATAACCCCACATATATTTCCAAATTTCCCAAAGCACTGCAGTTCTTGCCCCCAATCCCTACCTCACAAACTTTCATCCCCTCAACACCCCCTCAGCTTCTCCTTTCCAACCATCACTTCAAATCCATTTTGACACTTCTTGACCCTCCACCTCCCTGCACACCCTCCCCCAACCTGTCTCTCCCACTCTGTCGATTTTTCCTCTTCTGTCCAAGGTTGTATCTCAGGTTGTGCATCTCACCTGGACTGGTGCATCTTTTCAAAATGACTGCTTGACAGTTCAGGAAGAGTTTCTGTATGAACTGAATCCTCCTCCGTATTCACCCTGCCAACCATCTAATGGCAACCAGTGGCGGTACATGGACAGCAAAGGTTGAGAGGGATATGGGTGACCTGTGGGCAAATGGGACTAGCTCAAGTGAGCAACTTGGTCAGCATGGATGAGTTGGGCTGTAGGCCTGTTTCAGTGCAGTATGACTCTATGACTCTTGATAAAAGATGGACTCTTGACCTCAAAATCTATCTTATGGCCCCTGCACCTTATTGTCTGCCTGCACAGCACTTTCTCTGTAACCTTTTCCCTTGTACTACCTCGATGTACTGACGTGATGAAATGATCTGTATGGATGGCATGCTAAGTTTTTCACTCTACCTTTGTACAGATGACAACAATAATAAATCAAACCAAATTCCAATGATATGGATAAAATAAGAAACTACTCAGCTTTCAAACCTGCTTGCAAAGTTTTAACGTAGTTATGTTATAAGGACAGTTTGTACAAACCAGGCTTATGACTGCGTTAAATTGAAGGTGGATTAGGTTGAGATGTTTAAAATATTTAAAAAATGTAATAGCATAGACTAATGCAGTTGAGAGGGGGTGTGGGGGTGGGGGTGGGGGTGGGGGGGCGGGGGAGGAAGGCAGTTGTGAAGAGCAGAGAACTTCCAAAACCAAGGTTCCACATCTGACATAGATAGGGTAGATAGCTAACGTCTGTTTCCCATGGTAGGGAAGTCTAAAACTAGAAGATATCAGTTTAAGGTGAGAGGGAGGGAGTTTAAAGGGGATCTGAGAGGTAAATTTTTCACACAAAGTGTAATTGGTATCTGGAATGAGCTGTCAGAGGAAGTGGTGGAGGCAGAAACAGGAATAAATCGAAGAGACATCTGGACAGGTATTAGTGGGATTAGTATGGATAGGCATGATGGTTGGCATAGATGTGATGGGCCAAAGGGCCTGGTTCTATGCTGAACAAGTCTATGACTATGACTCTATCTTAAAATTCAAGTTCAGTGATTGAGGAAGGACATTCAGTAACAGCTTTCACAGCGATCCTTGCGGTAGAGACTTACCCATCGATAAAGTCATTCTTTCAGCACGGTCAGCCACTCTCACTGTGACAGCCATTGCCTTGTGTTGACTCACACTGGAAGCCAGTCTCCCAGATGAAGACCGCAAAGGAACAGCATTGAAGCTAAACCTGAGTCAGCGGAAGATCTCAAAAGGAGTGGGAATATGGATATCCGTGTGGGAGCAAATCAGGGTTTTAAGAATGAGATCAATGGAATGTTATTAAATCAGGACAAGGAGACGGAAATGGATAATGTAATTAAAACAATGAGAAGAAGCAAGGGGTAGAGAGGGTAATCATTCTAAATTGGTAAATTGGTTATTATTGTCACATGTACTGAGGTACAGTGAAAAACTGTGTTCCATACAGATCATCTCATTACAACAGTGCATTGAGGTAGTACAAGGGAAAACAACAGAATGCAGAATAAAGTGTTACAGTTACAGAGAAAGTGCAGTACAGGCAGACAATAAGGTGCAAGGCCATAATGAGGTAGATTGTGAGGCCAAGGGTCCATCTTATCGTACTAAGGGACTATTCAGTAGTCTTATAACAGCAGGATAGAAGCTGTCTTTGAGCCTGGTGGTACGTGCTTTCAGGCTTTTGTAGGGGAAGAAGAGACAATGTCCGGGTTGGGTTGGGTCTTTGATTATGTTGGCTGCTTTAGTGAGGCAGCGAGAAGTATAGACAGATTCCATGGAGGGGAGGCTGGTTTCCGTGATGTGCTGAGCTATGACCACAACTCTCTGCAGTTTCTTGCAGTCTCAAGCAGAGAAGTTGCCGTACTAAGCTGTGATTCATCCGGATAGGATGCTTTCTATGGTGCAACTATGAAAATTGGTGAGGGTCAAAGACAACATACCAAATTTCTTTAGTCTCCTAAAGTACTGGTTAATATTTCAGGTTCTGCTAGTGTGAGATATTGCCTGAGTGTTTCTGCCTTCAGCTGTAGGCTGTGTTTTCTGATGTTACTTGTCAATAGGACAGTTCTTGACACTCTATTCTTTGGAGCCGACACTCAGTGTAAGTCTTATTGTTAATAACCAGAGCCTGTGGTTTGTTGACAATTGTGCATGCTCCTGCTCTAAACAAAATCTAGAACTCCTTCGAAATGACTTTGTTTGGAGCGGAAATTAAAATTACATCATAACTTGATGCAGGGTCTTTATAGGCACATTAAACAACAATTCACATTCCTTTGAAGGAAAAATACCTCATGTATTCTGCAACCTCCCAATTATCTCAGCTTTTAAAGGTAACATTTTGCCAACAAATTGCCATTTCCTTTCGACTGAAGACGATCCTCACGAAGTGGGGGCTAGAGGGGTCGGTAGATAATTCTAACTTTCGGCAATAAACATCAATTCGGTTGGGTGGGGCATGGGTGAAACACAAAATGGATTGAGGTTAAAATTAGTCCCTTGCTATCATAGAGTCACAGGCATAGAGTCAGCAAGTTAGAGAGCACAGAAAAGTAATTTACTACCAGAAGGACAAGATGATAATACTAGATGACAATACTAGAGGGCGTACATTTAAGGTGAGGGGGGTAAGTTCAAAGGAGATGTGCAGGGCAAATCTTTTACACAGAGAGCGGTGGTTGCCTGGAATATACTACCGGGATGGTAGTGGAGGCTAATATGATAGAGGCATTTAAGATGCTCTTAGATAGGCATGCTCTTAGATAGGCACATGAATGTGCAGAGAATGGAGGTATGTGGACGTTGTGCAGGCAGAAGGGATGAGTTTAGTTAGGCGTTTAATTACTAGTTTAATTAGTTCAGCACGACATCATGGGCTGAAGGGCCAGTTCCTGTGTTGTACTGCTCTATGTTCTATGTAAACAGGCCTTTGGCCAAACTTGTCCATGCTGACCAAGGTATCTTCTTGAGCTAGTCCCATTAGCCTGCATTTGGCCCATATCCCT
Source organism: Pristis pectinata (assembly GCF_009764475.1). Taxonomy (NCBI): domain Eukaryota; kingdom Metazoa; phylum Chordata; class Chondrichthyes; order Rhinopristiformes; family Pristidae; genus Pristis; species Pristis pectinata. The sequence continues at coordinate 134,923,525 of NC_067406.1, forward strand.
CTAAACATGTGGAAACAGGGCCAAAATATTCCAGCAAATGGTAGGATTTTAACTGTCCTGTTAGCACTGTGGAACAATCATCATCAAATGATGTTGTTCACCAGTACATGATTCCTCAGTAACATTAACACTGCACGAGATTGATGGGAAGACCTTTGCAGAACGTTCAGCTTTAGGCTGAGCCTATACTAATTCCCATTTTATATGCAGCAAAGCCACCTCTTGTCAAACATGGTTAGGAATGCCCTAGCTGTGGGCAGGTGGTGAACACGATACCCAGGTTGATAACCTTTCATGAGTATGAACTCCATGAACATGGGATACATCAAGCTGAAGGGAGAGACTGCTATTTTACGATCCCTAATTAGCTCCAGTTCCATAGGCAAGGTCTACAGCAGTCAGATTTCATAAATCATATCCAGACTAATTTACAGCTTGCATTTGTTGTGGCAGAAATTAATTTAATCCTGATCTTGGGACCTTAGCCAAGACGCTCAAGGATTATCAAGAGGGGACTTCCATCCTCACCTATACATTTGGAGGAATTGGAATTGAAATTGGTTTATTATTGTCACATGTACCGAGATACAGTGAAAAACTTTGTTTTGCATGCCATCCATACAGATCATATCTAAACATAAGTACATTGAGGTATTACAAGGGAAAAACAATAACAGAATGCAGAATATCATGTTACAATTACAGTTACAGAGAAAGTGCAGTGCAGGTAGATAATTAGGTGCAAGGGCCATGACGACGTAGTTTGTGAGATCAAGAGTTCATCCTTAATGTACAAGAGTCTTATATCAGCTGTCCTTGAACCTGGTGGGGTGTGATTTCAAACTTTTGTACCTTCTGCCCAATGGAAGGGGGTAGAAGAGAGAATGTCCATGGTGGGTGGGGACTTTAATTATGCTGGCTGCTTTTCCAAGGCAGCGAGAAGTATAGACAGAGTCCATGGAGGGGAGGCTGGCATTCATGATGGACTGAGCTGCGTCCACAACTCTCTGCAATTTCTTGTGGTCTCGGGCAGAGCAGTTGTCACACTAAGCCGTGATGCATCCAGATAGGATGCTTGCTATGGTGATCTATAAAAATTAATGAGAGTCAATGGGGACATGCCAAACTTCCCTAGCCTTCTGAGGAAGTAGAGGTGCTGGGGTGTTTTTTTGCCATAACATCTATGTGGTTGGAGAGGACAAGCTACAGGTGACGTTTACACCTAAGAACTTGAAGCTCTGATCTCTACCTCAGCACCATTGATACATACAGGGGCATGTGCTCCACCCTACTTGCTGAAGTCAATGACCAGCTCTTTTGTTTTGTTGACATTGAGTAAGTTACTTCCTCTATAGGGAGCTCAGCCTCAAAGAGGGTAGCTAATCACAAATTGGGAGCCTTGAGAAGGTCCCAGAGGAGAGAATGGAGTGGGTGATCACAAGCTTCATGGAGATTGAGATGGGGTATGAAGAGAAGTATGTCTGTTCTACTACATATAACAAAAAAATCCTTGATAAAAAACAAACAAAGCTTTAGTTGCAGGAAGGACTGAGAACCCCTGAGAGCTGAGTGCACAGTTAAAATGCTGGGATTAGATAGCAAGCATTGGGCACGGTGCATATTATGTCTGTTTCTTCCACATTAAACGGATGTAGTGCACATTAATTTCTACCTTCGTGTTTTTCCCTTGAAATTGGATCAAATCTTATTTTGCTGGTGTGCAAATACATTGTGTTTAGTGATATTAAAAGAATTGGATCCATCTCAAAACAAAATCACCAAATTGCCAAAAGCTTACTGGAAGGTCTCTTACCCCAGAGAGAGTCACTAAAACAGGTTCCCATGGAAACTGACTGAGCTGAATGCAACTCCTGCACACTTTCCAAGGCAGCCATTCAGCAGCATCAGAACAGGGTTCAAAGGAAGCTGCAGGCGAGAGGGAAAGAGATTCCAGGTTCATTCCAGGGCCAATGAAAGCCTTGGTCAATGAGATACGCACCAGGAGAGGGGCTCTCTGTGCCAAGACGGCCAGGAAACTGGCCAGATCCACCATCATAGGAGCATGGCAGGAACTGGCTTCAGTGGTCTCCTCAGGAATGAAAACCTTCAAACAAAGGAGAAATGTGGAATTAAATTCCATGTCCTCATATGTCAGGGTAGGCTGTAGACCATAGAAGGCACTGCATGTCTGTACATAAACACACACATACACATATACACACACATACCCACACACATACACACATATATACACATGCATACAGACACACACACAAATGTACATATAAATACACACAAACACGCACAATGCACACATATACATAGGCATTGACACATGTATACACATACATACACACACACACACACACTCACACACACACACACCAATCACTCACATGAAGCGTTAATCCACCCCTCTCTTACTTCACAGCCTCCTCACTCCACCATTGGTATCCCACCCACTCCGCCCCACCCCTCTCCCCCCCCCCAGCACTGATATTTCACCTAGTAAGGCTGCTAGTGTCATTCATTTCTGACCAATTACGTGAGGTTATCCATCATTGCCATGAGCCAGAGAAAGCTGCTAGCCAAATGACTTCATCACTGCAGTGATCGATGAAGTTGATCGATGAAGTTGAAATCTCTTCATGGGGACTATAAGTTTGAAGCCTCTTTTTGAAAAGTGTTTCTCTGCCAGAGAATCGTCTGTAGTCCATGTGAACGGCACCTGTCACAACCTCTTCTCCCTTGGCCTACACAGTATCCCCTCCCCCATCTGGCTCCATCTGCTCATCATCCCTCAGCTCGCCTGATTCCACCTATCACCTACCGGCCCTTGTCTCAACCCTCTCTCTCACCTCTTTATACAGACTATCTTCCATCTACAGTCTCAGTCCTGATGCAGAATGTCGACCTAAAATGTCGACCATTCCTCTACCTCCACAGATGCAGCTTGACCTACCAGGTTCCTCCAGCAGTTGGTTTGTTGCTCCAGATTCCAGCATCTGCAGTCTCTTGTATCTCCACCCATCTCTCTCACTGAGCTGTGGATCCGTCAGAGACATCCTGCAGGAAGCTTCCTTGTCCTCCTGCCCCTCCTGCTCCCTGCTGCCTTTCACCCTCTGCCCCTGAGGCTCTGGATCTCCTCACTAATCTTCCTCCAACGGTAGATGCTGTCTTCAGTCTGCAAGGTTACACAGGGTGCAGCGGACCTTTATAAGTCACATCTGCTTGGAGTTCCCCATAGGCTGCTCCCAGCAATCATGTGAAGACCAGTGATGTTTTCCGCTATTATCCTGGTACCTCTATAGCTTCCATTGTAACTGTGCTTAGTTAATATGGATGAAGAATCCAATAGAGAGGTAGAGGGGGAGAGGTTTATAAAATTATGAGAAGCATAGATGGGGTAGGTAGTCAGTCTTTTTACCAGGGTAGAAATGACAAATGCTAAATGGCATAGCTTTAAATGGAGGTGGGTGGTGTAAGTTTTTTACACAGAGAGCGGTAGGTGCCTGGAACGGGCTGCCAAGGGTGGTAGAGGAAGCAGATACGATAGTGGCATTTAAGAAGCTGTTAGACACAGGAACATGCAGGGAATGGAAGGATATGGATCATATGCAGGCAGATAGGTTTAGTTTAATTTGGCATCATGGTCGACACAGACATTGTGGGCCGAAGGGCCCGTTCCTGTGCTGTACTGTTCTATGTTCCCAGAATCCTCTTGGCAGTGCTAGCCATTGCAAGTGTCTGGGAGTGTGGCCTCCCTCAGGGTGAATGAGTCGTGCGTGCGTTCACCATCAGGGAGTTCCTCAATGACTTGCACTTCGAGGGGGTGGAAGCATTCTCCTGTTCATCAAGAAGGTCGGAGTTATGAGGAACGGCCCACACGGGCACATGAGTTCACTCCCTGGCTGCCAGCACTCACGAGAAACAGATCCCAGTGTCTAAGATTCTGCTTTCTCCTCACTGAGGTCAAAGTTGACCAAATCATTTGTTTGTGAGTGCAATGCCCTGTGACCTCCCCGATACTGTGGTGTGTAGTAAGTGGAGAGACATGGCAGGCATCTGCTTAGAATGACCATATCGTGAGGAAATTCGGAGACAACATGACTCTAAACCACTTGGAGGGCACAATCCAGGTACTGATAGTTTTCTACACTACACAGATTGGGGAATGTGAGCCTGGGAATGAATTGATCAGGTGGGAGACCCAAATAGGACGTGATGTGTCTGAAGACTCCCTGGGAGTGGACTCTTCACTGATGGGGTTGTATTTGTCTCCTGTACCAAGGGCCCTGACCCACCTCAGGGCCAGCTATGGCCATGCTTCTGCCTCCATTATTGGAAGCTGTCAGCAATGTCACTACTGGGAGTGCCCCATGAGGACCTCAGCAGCCAAATGTTGGATTAAGTATCTCCCCCTTATCAGGCACACTCTGTGGTCTTTAGACATGGTCTGAGAAGCCAGCAGTCAGTTCTAAAGCTATCTGTCATGCCTTCCAAAGTTGGCAGAATGTCCCTCTAAATAATGATAAAAGCACTAACTAGCACCATGCATCCCCATTTCTACTGAGTGTGACACTGAGGTCATAGAATCAAGCTTCGAGTTCCAATTTATATTGATACAGGCAGAAATAGGCACAGCTTCAATCGCAACACCATTTGATGCATGACTCATGCTGGGAAATAGTCAGATGCATCAGTGCGGATTATAACCAGAAGTGCCTGGTCCAATTTTGCAAATGGTTTCAAGTTTCAAGTTTGTTTATTGTCATAGGCAAACATACCCAGGATATAAATGCCATGAGAATTAGCTTTTTTGCAGCAGCAGTACATTCCAAACATGACAAACATAAGTTAACATAGACGTAAATTAACATAAATTATACATAACTTACATAATGACATTAGTGAAAGTTGAGAGGAAAAAGAAATATAGTCTGAGGTAGAATTAGGGTTTTTCAGGTGGGTTCAAGAACCTGACGGCAGTGGGGAAGAAGCTGTTGTTGAACCTTGAGGTGTGGGTTTTCAAGCTCCTGTAGCCCCTGCCTGATGGCAGCATCGAGAAGAGGGCATGGCCCGGGTGGTGGGGGTCCTTAGCACAATTTCACCTGGAAAAAATCATTTTACTCTGGGCAAAATCAAAACTGGATTATGTATCATAATTTTCTCAGCCTTATGCCATCCGACTTCTAGTATCATATCAAATCTTCCAACAGTGCTCCAGCCTTCATATAGAATCAATTGCACAGTGCATTTTCTGTTATTATATGGTAAAACATAGCTGTTATTCTGAACATAGCGCAAAACAATGCGAGGAGCAATGAGTTAATCTGTTTCCAATGTTGACTGTCGGAGAACTGTTGTTCAGCACAATAGAACACCTTGTCTTCGTCGAAGACCAACATGAAACCCTAATCAACCAGATGGGACCTTAGTTTAGTGACTCAACAAGAGGCTGCACCTTCAACAATGCAACAGTTCCTCAGTACTGCCTGTTCAGCAGCTTAGCATAAATACTCATAATCTTCTGACTCAGAGACAAGAGAATCAAGCAACTGAACCTTGAACTTTGAGAAGGGAATGCCCATTAAAATAATTTCTTCCAGATACAAAGTAATCATGCACATTAAGTATTTAATATTGAGATCATCATAGTGAACTCTTTGAACTCAGACATGCAAAGTCATCATATTCATACATTCAAAGAAGATTGAAATGAGATTACTTAACCTGCTTGGGTCCATTATTAACATATGGTTGTTGCTTATAAATGGTTTTAAATTCAGATAAAGAGCAATGATTTGATTTTATTAACTTTCCTACTTTATACAAATGGTGCAGTTCAGTGGAACAAAATGAGAAAGTTCTGTTGGTTCCAGCAATTGAAGCTGAATAAATAGTCATCCAGATATGACACCACATGTTAAGTATATCGAGAAACAGATTCTTCATTTCCTCCATCATTAAGAAGTGTTCCGCACTAGAATCTCGAGCACAACATTTTGGCTGACTCTGCAGTCCAGTACCAGTGTTATGCTGCACTGTTGAAGGTGACACTCAGAAGCATCATTATATCACTGTCCCAGCAGGAGGATATAAAAGATCAAATGGTGCAAAGTTGAAGAGAATCAATGGCGATCTCCCTGGTCTTGACCTCAGCCGGTATCATTCAGACAGATTGGCTGACCATTATTTCATGACCATTTGTCAGACCCTGCTGTACACAAATTGACCACTGTGTTTCCCACATCAGAATAGCGTCTCTGTTACAAAAGCACTTCCAGTGTCACTTAAAAGTGCTATAGAAATGCAAGGTTCTTTTTTCATGTGCAATGTGTGATTTGATACAACAATATCATGTCCTATAAAAATGCAACCTTCATTTATTTTCTTTTGAAATGTTTTGCCAATGTGGTCTGCATAGAGAACTCAGTGACCACGCTGTTACTTGTTGCCAGTAGAATGGAAAGACGGTGCAGCTGCTGTCTAGGAGAGAACTACTTCGTCGTGGCCCTTGCACTTTATTTAACTCCCTGCACTGCATTTTCTCTGTAACTACAACGCTATATTCTGCATTCTGTTTTGTTTTTACTACCTTGATGTAATTATGTGGGGCATGATCTTCTGGATGACATGCAAAACAAAAGCCCTGCGTCATGGTACATGTGACAATAATAAACTAATACCAATATCAAGTGGAGTCTGGAGCAGAGTTTACAGTCCCCTAGCAGGTGAGATCACCTGGATGTGGAGAGGTCTTAAGGCCCACCAGCTGGTATTAAGTACCCTCTTAGAATCTATCTCTTTGACCAAGCTGTTGGCAATCCCTCCAAAATCTCCTTCCTCGGCTCTTCGCATGTTTTATTTTGATTATGCCTTTGTGAATTGGCACAACCAGAATACTATTACAGCATTATAACTGTGACTACACTTCAAAAAGTTCTTCATCGGCTGTAAAACCCCCTGGGACATCTTGAGGTTACAGAGGCAGGATGTGTACAAGATGTTCTTTCCGCCTTGGGTGTTTTCCTTCATTGTATTTAAAATTAGGTGAATAAATTTGTAGGATGCAAACAGAAAAGGAATGAAATTACTCAGTTTTCTTTCAAAACTGTCAAACCCCAATTGGCAAAGAGCAGAAGTCTATCCAATCAAATTATTCAATTGGCTACTATGGCTTCCATAGTACCGAAATAACAATGAAGAGTAGCACTAAGACCAGATACAAAAAGAAATGAACAACAAGATTTAGGAGGAAGTATGAACAATAGAAAGGAACAACAAGATTTAGGAAGAAGTATCTGTGTGGAATACACAATGCCATATTTCTCAAGAAATAGAAGACTGAGGGGTGACCTAAGAGAGGTCCTTAAACTTACCGAAGGGTTTCATAGGATAGAGAGGAAGAAGAGTTACTGTTAGAATGGGAGTCCAACAACACAGATGTAAGGCAATCACTATTAATATTTCTATTATTACCAAGCTTGATTCAAACATTGGGATGGCTTACCTGTTGCCTGTACAACTGGTAGCCTCAAACATGCAGGGTCTGTGGGACATCTGGAGTAATATGGATCCAAGCTTTTGATTGATGTTTTGTAACCAGATCACTTCCACCTAGTGGTGAGCTAGTTTAAACATGGTTGCTGTTATTCTAGACCTCGACTGACCTGTTCAGTCATCCTGGGGGTGAAAGGGGCAAAAGATCTCAGTGGTGTTCACCCTTCCTGAGTCAAATGGTGTGGCTGTTGTTGATCAGATGGCTGCTCGATGGCATTTCCTCTCTCATGGATCCCTTGACCCACCTCAACGTGCTCACCTGACCACTGTCTATGCAGCTGAGGAGGTTGCCAGGTTAGTAAATCACTGCCCAGCTGTTGGTGTTGACCAACCATGTACAATTTATTGCCATTGCAGTGCCTTGACTAATTAATTCAATGACTATTTCACAGGAAGTGGTTACTATGTGGCATTAGCTACCACACATAGTAGCTACACATGGCAGAAATGTAATTAAAAGTCTAGCTCAGGAGCCACCCCATGGCAAAGGTAGACACCGATGATAAAAGTTGCCATTGTCTTCAGTCCACCAGCACAATTTTTGCCTGTCTGAGGAGCAGGAGATCAAGATCACAAAGATGGCAGAAAACTTGTGGTTTACTCTGCTCAGCTGCTATAATTCTGAAACATGGATAACCTACAGCAAGTACCTCAAAGCACCAGAGAGGTACCACCAACACTGCCTCCACACGCAGGATAAATGAATTAATGCCTTTTTCCTCTTCCAGACCAATAGTCTCAGGGCTTAGGCTCTAATTACACTCAATGAACAGGCCTTGATATGCACTTGCTCCAACACCAGACTCTCAAAGTAAATACAGGACAAGATTACCAGGTGGGTAATAGGAAAAGATTGAAGGATGTGCTCAAAGCCTTCTAACAAGCCTATTGACTCATCAGAATCACTGTCCCATTATTGCTCAAAATGAAGGTACATTCGGGAAGGCAGAGAGAACCTTCAATTTGTTAGTCAGGAGCACATGAAGCCCAGCATAAATGGTGGAAGGAGTGCACCACCTCCAATCCACCTAGCTTGAATGTTCCTGGAGGAGATCTTCAGCTCGTTGTGGCTGTGTTGGGTTTATGACATGGTGAGCCTTTCGCCTTTTCCTATAACCCTGTTAACTGCTCTCCTGTAAACACTATTGTATTGTTATCTGCAGGACAGTGCTTCAAACTATGCAGCAATTCCTCAGTATTATTGGACACTGATAACATTAAAAGGGCTGCATATAATGACAATACTACAGCCAGCCAAGGTGGAGGTGATTTGCTAACTCCCCAGTCAGTCAAGCTCTAGGCCCACACTATTGTAATTTTATGCACAATATTTAGAACATAGAACAGTACAGCACAGGAACAGGCCCTTCGGCCCACAATGTTGTGCCAAAATAAGTAAACTAGTAATTAAACGCCTAACTAAACTAATCCCTTCTGCCTCCACAATGTCCATATCCCTCCATTCTCTACACATTCATGTGTCTATCTAAGAGTTTCTTAAATGCCTCTATCATATTTGCCTCCACAACTACCCCTGGCATTGCGTTCCAGGCATCCACCGCTCTCTGAGTAAAAAATTTGCCCCTACATCTTCTTTGAACTTACCTCCTCTCATCTTAAATGCATGCCCTCTAGTATTTGACATTTTAACCCTAAGAAAAAGATGCTACTTTATCTAATCCTCTCAAAATCCTATAAACTTTTATCAGGTGTCTCCTCTGCCTCTGCCACTCAAGAGAAAATAACACAAGTTTGTCCAACCTCTCCTTTTAGTACGTGCCCTCTAATCCAGGCAGCATTCTGATAAACTCTTCTGCACCCTCTCCATATCCTCCACATCCTTCTTGTAAAGGGGCGACCAGAACTGGATACAATATTTGTATGTAACTATTCTCCAGTCTCTGCAATTTCAGGAGAAATTACCCTGCTCTTATTGGGAGAATTTGCTGCAGTTTAAGGGAAACTGCTGAGCTAAGGGAACTCTTTTCACAGGCTCTGCTTTTGAACAAATTGACTTTGTTTGCAGAGTAATACACTTTGCTGTGAGTCATACTTCCCACTCCACTTTCAAGTTATTGTCAGTCAATCAATCTCAAAGGTTTACTTAAATTTTAACTTGTGAAATCTAAAATGTAAGATACTGACTTAATTCTGCAAAAGGTCTATCAGGAGAAGCTGAACAAACTTAGGCTCTTTTCTCTGGAGCAGCAGAGGCTGAGAGGTGATCTGTTGGAAGTGTGTAAAATTATGAAGGGCATAGATAGGGTGGACTAGCAGTATCTTTTCCCCATTATTGAGTGATCCAATACCAGAGGGCATGCACTTAAGGTGAGAGGGGGTAGGTTCAGAAGAGACATGAGGGATAAGTTTTTTACTCAGTGGATGCCTGGAATGTGTTGCATTATAGAGTAGTGGAGGCAAATTCATTTTAAGAGGGGCTTGGATGGGCACATGAATGAGAGGAAAATAGAGGGATATGGACATTCTGTAGGTAGAAGGGATTAGCTATGTCAGCACAACATTGTGGGCCGAAGGGCTTGTTCTGTGCTGTACTGTTCTATGTTCCATGTAAGGTCAAGGGATCCCATGATGCTTAAACTTGCTCAGTGACACGTAAAAAAATTAATTTTGTTAATGAGCCGTGAAAGATTGAAGACTTGGTTATCAAGTCCGAATCTTCCCTGTGATCAGTTAAAGGTAAGCCTTTTTAAAGTTTACACTTCTGAGTTAAGCTATTCACATTTTTATTTTAAGCACATATGCGCTCCGTGCCAGACTCAAGAATGGGAAGACAGAATACTTCCTCATAAATCAACCTTGAATTTCCAAATTACAAAATTGGCTAAAATTGGAATGCTCATTTGGATTCAAACTGCCAAAACTTCTTTTAAGCTGAATACAATGTTCTTTATACTGCTTCATCGGCAAAAGATGCACTGCTTAAAATGGTCACAGATTATTTAAAGTCTACAATTGTCCAGCATCCTGGATAAATTAACTCACATGGACCAACCTCACTGGAAAACCTATCTGCCATTACTGCACTCCAACTGTATTACCATTGTACTGTCTGATAACCAATAGTGCCACTGACAAGGTACTTCAGAGCACAGCAATAGACAATGTGGGGGTGAGCTATTGTTCATTATTTGGAAGTGGACTATTTCCCGCAGAATCCCACCATGTCTTTAGCTGAATCTTAGAGGAATGGAGTAAATGGCAGTTTCTACTCCAGCTACAGTGAGAGAGGGGGAGAGTCCCATTGCTGAGATCTGTAGGTTGTATGTACAAAAGGGATAACGGCAAGGCATGAACAAAAATGGATACACAAGGCACTTTTATAAATTCTTTAATGTTGATAAAATCAATACTGATGATTTCACCCAACATATATATTCCCTGCCTTTGTATCCTTTACAAAATTTTATTTCATTAGGTTCAACGCAGATGTTTTGATACAGAGAGTGAGATGCCTTGTATAAAACAACTGATACTAGGTCTCATTCTTCACTATCTTTGGGGTTGCCAGCTGTCCAGAGCTTTCCTAGCATCTCCAGGGGTTGGAGACTAATCTCCTGAATACTGTGTTGAGCCATCTGGGTGAAGAGTTCCAGAGGCATGAAAACAAAGTAGAAGTTGTTTGTTTCGGGTTGGAGGATAAGATATTTGATTGGGAGGAGGATTTAGATTGTTTGACTGGGAGGCGTCTTTAGAGGTAGGAAGTCATATGCCAGAACCCTGAGGAGGATGTTCAATCAAATTTGGTGACCCTGATCCCTCATTGAAAGGCAAAGATGTCCAAGGCTACAGCAGCATTAACTGTAATGTGTGAAACTATGCCAACTCCAGTAGTAAGTGGAAGTCCACTTGTACAATATGAAATAATTGTATCACTGCCTCCCTAGGGACCAGACTTCTTACTCACTGCCCTCAGAGAACCATAGATACCAGGCGGTACGGAGTCCTCTCAGCAACCTCCTGCATTCTTCTCTCTCTCCAGCTTCAACTTTTCTTGTCCTTTCCTCCTGCTCTTCCTCATAGTAATAGTAAGATAGGAAAAAGTTAGTCAGCCCCTAGATCCTCCCCCATCAGTCAACTACATCACAGCTGATCTGTGCCGCCACCTGCTCTTCTATGCTCCTTACAAGTTGATGAAACAAATTATGGACTTCAAACTTGAAAGCTCTGTGGCCCCTTTCATCCCTCTCTCTTCCAAGGAGAATAGCCCCAGCTTCTCCATTTCAGTCCTTCATTCTTAGATTCCTTCTAACTAAAGTACCTATATTTTGAAACGATTGGTATGGATGGCTTGCAAAACTAAGTTTTTCACTGTATTTCAGTACATGTGACAATAATAAACCAATACTAATACTAACTTCTTCTGCATTTTTTCTAGGCACGTCACATCTTTCCTAACATGTGGTGCTGATAAATAGAGCCAGTATTCCAATAGTGGGAAAACCATGCTTGATAAATGTACATTATGACTTCTTCTTCTTTGACAGTCCATGAGAGTCAAGGATGCCTTGAATCCTGTAGGCTCCGAGGTGAATGATGGAGCTACCGAAGGACGCAAAGATTCTGCCACTGGTGAGCTATTGTGCTGGTGTGGGTGGGTGGATAGGTTGGGAGATTTCGCACTCCTTCCACCTCATTCCCATCTCCGATGCTTCCTCTCCACTTTGAGCATTCATGGTCTGGGGATGATTCAATGGGGGCGATACAATTTCTCAAAGGGGCTTTGAGCACATTCTTGAATCACTTACTCTATTCACCTGGTAATCTCTTACTGTGACAGTGTTCAGAATAGAGTGTGATGATAGAGAAAGATGCTGGAATCTAGATAAAAAACAATGATGCTGGAGGAACTCAGCAGGCCAGGCAGCATCCGTGGAGAAAAGCAGATGGTCAACGTTTCGGGTCAGGACCCTTCTTCAGGACTCAAGATAGGAAAAGGGGAAGCCCAATATATGGGAGGGAAAAGCAGAGGAGTGATAGGTGGACAAAAGACGGGAGGTGGGGTGGGCACAGGATGGTGAGAGGTAGATGCAGGTAAGAGATAGTGATGGGCAGGTGCGGGGGAGGAGGGGAGAGCAGATCCACTGGGGGATGGGTCAAAGGTGAGGAGAGAGAGGAAAAAAGACTGGGAATGGGAAGATAAGAAGCATGGTGGTGGGGGGGAGTTGTTTTGTGGGGAAGGGGGGTGGGGATTACCTAAAATGGGAGAATTCAATATGCATGCCATTAGGCTGCAAGGTTCCAAGACGGAAAATGAGGTGCCGTTCCTTCAGTTTGGGCTTGGAATTCTCCTGGCAGTGGAGGAGGCCGAGGACTGACATATCAATAATAGTCTGGTATTGGGCATGTGAATGACATGGCCAACCCGGTGGAGATGACTGTGTGTAATTAAGGCCTCAGGGCTGGGAGTATTGGCTTGGGAGAAGACACTGACATTGGTTTGCTAACTTGTCAGTGGATTTTGCAGCTGACACCATTGGGGGTATCTTTCCAAGGCACCTGCTATAAGTTTCCCAAGATTCGGAAGCATATACAAGGGCACAGGTTGCTTCTGCCTGGCAGGCAATGAGTTTTATGCCAGGTTTGTGGTCCTGACCTTCCAAAACAATTTTCATCAGATGACCAAAGGCTGTGCTGAGATACTGAATATAATGGTGAATTTTATCATCGATATCTCCCATTGTTAAGAGGTGGCTCTTGAGATAGGTGAAATGGTCCTTTTTTTTTTCCAGGGACTTGTTGTAGACCTCTATCAATGGAGGGCAGTGTCGTACAGCGATGTGGGTTAGTAGAGGAGTTTTGATTCGAGAATGCTCAGTGTAAAGCCCATCCTCCCATGTGATTCAGTGAATGAGTTGATGATGCATTGGAACTCAGCCAAACATGCGCAAACGCAAGTGTTGCCTTTACTATTGAGGTCTGTGGGACCTGGTTCTGGAATGGAGGTGCTAGTCCTAGGTTAGCTCCACTTCAGTTGGAAACTTGTGGGAGATGAGGTATTGCAGCAAAGAACGATTGATAAAGGTGGGGGTAATGATGCAAACTTGCTTGACACTGGACTGCACTGAGATTGGGTCTGTCATGGACCTGTTGGTTAGGATCACAGCTTACATGCCAACAAGAAACAAGTGTAAAAATGGATGTAAATATCTGTGGACACAGTCCATCCCAAATGATGAAGTCAAATACAATTGTGAGGTTGAGAAAGACAATATATCGTGGTTGGTTTTGCTTCTTGCATTTCCTTTGGAGTTGTTGTGCAATGAAAATCATGTCCATTGTGTCTCTAGAAGGACAGTATCCACGCTGTGAATTGGGGAGCACTCTTTGTCTACTGGGAGAAGGCAGAGTACTCTCATACCCAATTAATATTTGGTAAATTCACATTCTATCAATTGCGGGTTACGATGTCTTTCCTGAAATATGATGCCCAGAAATTAACTCCAAACTGAGGCTCACCCTGCTTTCCAACTGAATATGTCTAGTGACCAGGAAAAAGGGAAGATTTTTATCAGTCTCCGGAACACATTTTGAAAGCTGAATCACAGATCTTCGTACCCTTCACATTCTGTGTCTGTTTTTCTCTCCAAGAAAAGCGCCTCCAATTTGTCCTTGTAAATCAACCCAGGTTACATGCTTTCTTGCAGATGCTGGAATCTGGAGCAACAAGCAATCTGCTGGAAGAAACAATCTATTGGAGTACTGGAGCTAAATCCACCGAGTTCTTCCAGCAGATTGTATGTTCCATGCTTGCCTGAACTGGCCGTTACTGCCCAATGCAGGCCTTGTTCATGGTGCATTATTTTCATCTCAGTTGACAGTGAGTCATCTGTGAAAAGAAATGAAAACATAGTACTTACTCAGACATTACAGAGGCAGTCTATTACAGTCGCACTCTTTTCTCAATTAACATTACTAAAACATATTCTGTGTTCACTGGTGTTTATCAGAGCTTGCTGTGAGGAAACTTGATGACAGATTTACTGCGTTACATCAGTAGCCACAATTTAAAATTACTTTGTTGGCTGTAAAGTGGTTCGGGATGTTGTTAAAAGTACTGTATTTTTAAAGTATTGATATTTTAGGCAGATAATCATAAAATGATGGGACATCTCGCCTGACTGCTACATAGTCAATACTTCCTACCAGTCATGGCACTGAAGTGAGGGCATGTCCCAGATCCACTAGCTCTGGTTCTCAGATACCTTTGATCACTCTCTCGGTGCTAAATGGATCCAAAGATTTTCTCTTAGGAATGCACACATTATGCCCATCCCTTAGAATTTTGTGTACTTGTGCTGTGGATTAACACTTTTTGTTTGTGCAAAATGTTTCTCTTCTCCTGAAGACACTTTGGGTTTGTAAATCTTTCTTTGGAGCATGTATTAGAAAGGTTACATTGATTTTAAACTTTTTATTTGCCTGAACCACATATTCTGGCTTGTTTGCAGATATGGTAACAATGGACTATTGTGCTGTTAAGCATAAGCTTCTTAGAAATTTCTAAGTTCCAAGAACTTTGGAACTAAATTACCTTCTTGTTATTATTTTCTAATCCAATTCAAAGTAATAACCGTAAATATTTAATTTTAATAGGAACACCTTTAGTAATAGAATAGTTTATGAATATTTTTACATAAAGCTGACAAATAGAACTGTGTAGAGGTCACAGTAGTTCTGCATCAAACTAGTTGTCTAATGGTTGCATTGTCCAGATCATTTCTCAAGCAGGACAGGAGACTTCTTTCACTTGTAATGATTTGTGACTTTTTACTGTGTGAACTTTCCAAAGTAATTGCATTGCAGGCTGCTCAAGGAACATTTTTTTGCACTCTGTGGTTACACTTTGTCAAGGGATACAGGAGCTACTGGAGAATGCAAGGTAGCAACCCCAACCCATGCCCCAGTCATTGGGAATCAAATGGCCTCTTTTTTGGCATCCTGATCCTGTAATTCCATGACATGGATTACAGTCTGAAGGGTGATTGAAATAGATTCAATGGAAACTTTAAATAGCAATTGAAAGTAAAGGGGAAACCAGCAGGGCTATGAGGAAAGAGTGGGGGTGGATGGTATAGAGTGGCTGAGATGTACTGGATCAACACGCACAAAATGCTGGAGGAACTCAGTAGGTCAGGCAGCATCTATGGAGGGAAATAAACAGTCGACGTTTTGGGTTACGAAGGGCCTCGACCCAAAATGTCAACTGTTTATTTCCCTCCATAAGATGCTGCCTGACCTGCTGAGTTCCTCCAGCATTCTGTGTGTGTTGCTCCAGATCCCAACATCTGCAGAATATTTTGTGTCTCTGAGAAGTATTGGAGACCTCTTTTGGAAAGTTGACGCAGGCAAAGTGGGCAAAAGCTCCTTTCTGTGATCCACGTGATTCTCGGAATTACACTTAGAAACCATGCTTTAGGCACTCGCTTTTAAAGCAGAAAATCCTATCACATTGAGTCTAAACTTCCCATAAACATTCTGTTTGCCCGGCAGATTTGTCTAATCTATCTTCCAACCCCATTTGCCAGATTATGGTAGTCATGTTCTGTGACTGTTCTTAAATCCTTTGCCAGCTAATCTCAAGAAATTATCAAAAGTCATGCTGATATTATTAACAAAAAGATAAGCTCCAGATGATCCCAGTGCTCTAAAACTGGTACGAGGTTCGTTGAATTGCCTTGTGTCATCAGTGCAAAAGTCTGTGAAATAAAATAGAGTGGACTAACATTCTGACCCTATCTTTTCCTTGGGGCATTCTGGTTTCTATATATTTCTCTGATCAACGCTGTGCAATTTTAAGCTTGACAATGCCAAACGATCCTGAAGACTACCAGAGATTAAATGATCCAGAACTCATCAGGACTTCTGCTAAGGAGAGTGCACTGCGTAAACACCTATTAAAATGTCATTTTGCGAACCACACTGTAATTTGAAACATTTTCCATGCCTAACCCCCTTGAGTGGAGAATGGAATTGGTGGCATTGGCACAAAGTTTATGGCATGGACAATGGCTTTACTTTTCCCCATCTTTATTGGATAAACCTTTGGCTCATCCAGGACTGGATGTCAGACAGACAGTCTGACAATGGACAGGCACAGTAACTGTTCATTGAAAAGTTATTCTGTAGCACAATGTGTTTAGGAACATTCTCCATGCCTGTTCCCTAGAGATTTATGCTATTTTTCTGGCAAACATTGCTGTAATGTTGTGCAAACAACAATACATAATATTGTTTCTGAGAGGCTGCTGAATCTATTTTCACTCTTTTATATAGATAGTATCATAGAATTCTGGAATTTTAGAACATATAGAACACGTCAGCACAGTACAGGCCCTTCGGTCCACAATGTTGTGCCGACATTTTATCCTGATCTAAGATTGATCTAACCCTTCCCTCCCACACAGCTCCCCATTTCTCTATCATTCATGTGGCTATCTAAGAGTCTCTTAAATGTCCCTAATATATCTGCCTCCACAACCTCTGCAGGCAGTGCATTCCACGCACCCCAAAACTCTCTATGTAAAAAACATACCCCTGACATCCCCCTTATACCTTCCTCCAATCATCTTAAAATTATGTCCCCTCATGTTAGCCCTTGTCACCCTGGAAAAAAGTCTCTGACTGTCCACTCGATCTATGCCTCTTATCATCTTGTACACCTCTATCAAGTCACCTCTCATCCTCCTTCTCTCCAAAGAGAAAAGCCCCAGCTCGCTGAACCTATCCTTATAAGACATGTTCTCCAATCTCCTCTGCACCCTCTCTAAAGCTTCCACGTCCTTCCTATAATGAGGCGACCAGAACTGAACACAATACTTCAAGTGTGGTCTAACCAGAGTTCTATAGAGCTGCAACATCACCTCATGGCTCTTGAACTCAATACCCCAACTAATGAAGGCCAACACTCCATACGCCTTCTTAACAACCCTATCGACCTGCACAGCAACCTTGAGGGATTGATGGACATGGACCCCAAGATCCCTCTGTTTCTCCACATTGCTGAGAGTCCAGCCATTAACCTTGTATTCTGCCTTCAGATTCGATCTCCTGAAGTGTATCACTTCACACTTATCCGGGTTGAACTCCATCTGCCACTTCTCAACACAGCTCTGCATTCTATCAATATCCTGTTGTAATCTACAGCAACCTTCTACACTATCCACAACACCACCTTTGTATCATCAGCAAACTTATTAACCCACCCTTCCACATCCTCATCCAAGTCATTTATAAAAATCACAAAGAGCAGGGGTCCCAGAACAGATCCCTGCGGAACACCACTGGTCACCAACCTCTAGACAGAATACACTCCATCTACCACCACCATCTGTCTTCTATGGGCGAGCCAATTCTGAATCCACACAGCCAAGTTTCCCTGGATCCCATGCCTCCTGACTTTCTGAATAAGCCTTCCATGAGGGACCTCATCAAACACCTTACTAAAATCCATGTACGCCACATCCACTGCTCTACTTTCATCAACGTGCTTTGTCACATCCTCAAAGAATTCAATCAGGCTCGTGAGGCACGACCTGCCCATCACAAAGCCATGCTGACTGTTCATTTTGCAAGAATGTTGCCAGGACTTGAGGGAATGAATTGAAGGGAGAGATTGGACTGGCTAAGACTTTATTTTGTAGACCGTAGGAGACTGAGAGGTAATCTTATAGAGGTGTATGAAATCATGAGGGGCATAGATAGGGAGAATGCACTCAGTCTTTTTCCCCAGGGTTGGAGAATCAAGAACTAGAGGGCATAGGTTTAAAGTGAGAGGGAAAGATTTAAGAGGAACTTGAGGGGCAACTTTTCACACAAAGGGTGGTATGTATGTGTAATGAGCTGTCGGAGGAAGTGGTCGAGGCAGGTACAATAACAACTTTTAAAAGACAGTTGGACAGGTACATGGATTACAAAGGCTTAGAAGGTTATGGGCCAAATGCTGGCAAATGGGACTAGCTTGGATGGGGCATCTTGGTCAGGATGGACCAGTAGGGGGCGAAGGGCCTGTTTCCATGTTGTATAACTCTGTGACTCTAATTGTTTCACATAGAAGCAGATAGTTCAGTCCATTGAGTCTGTGCAAGCTACTAGTAGGGGAAACATTGGCCGCTACCCCTGCTCTTGCCCAATAGCCCAACAAATTGCTCTCTCTCAGCTGCCTTTCCAATTTCCATTTGAGGCTCTGATTGGTTCCGTTTCCTCAAGTCTATAAATTCAAAGTCCATGTAAAAAAGATTTTTCCTCACATTGCCCTTGTAACTTCTGCCCAGAATTTTACCTCTATGTCCCCCGATGCTTGCGCCATTTGCTAACGAGAACATCTTCCCCCTATTTGAGCTATCTAAACCAACAATGAAGTTGTATACCTGTCAGGTCACCTATCAGCCTCCTTTGCTCCAAACCCTTGTACGAGAGGGAGAAAAATTCACTGAACTGGGGCAGATAAGTCTGTCTACACTTTTTGCTGCCTTGGTAAAGCAGCCAACATAATCAAAGACGCCACACACCCCCGACATTCTCTCTTACCACGCCCATCAGGCAGAACGTTCAAAAGCCTGAAAGCACGTACCACCAGGCTCAACAACAGCTTCTATCCCACTGTTATAAGACTATTGAATGGTCCCCTAGTAGGATATGATGAACTCTTGACTTCATAATCTACCTTGTTATGGCCTGAACTGGACTTTCTGTGTAACTGTAACACTTTTCCCTTGTACTACCTCAATGCACTGATGTGATGTAATGATCTGTATGGACAGATTTAAAACAAAGTTTTTCACTGTTTCCTGTGACAATAATCAACCAATTCACCAATTTTCCAATAAGCTTGCAATATTCATGATTGGCCATCTCTTGGTCAAACATAACAATCATCAATAACAGGAATTTACATTTAAAAAGCCCTTTCAAGGTAGATAGCATCTCTTGGTCCTCTGAGTGACACCATGTAAAGTTGTGATACTGCTTCCATGGCTGCTAGGTAAACTTTCAGATGTTAAGGGGATGAGAGAATGCTAGATTAGTGCAGGAAAAGATGCTGAGCTGAAAGATCTGCCATGGTCTTACTGAATAGTGGAAAAGACACAAGAAGGCACAATACTTCATTTGTTCTTATGATCCAGACTATCTTCCCCACCTAGGCTAGTCTGCGTGAGAAGGGTGAGTGGACAGCTGGCAGAGCCATAAACAGGAATAATAAAAACAGAAAAAGCTGGAAACACTCAGCAGGTCACGCAGCATCTGTGGAGGGAGAAACAAGTTAACACTTCATGTCAAAGACTTTTCTCATTTTCGGTTTTTTATTTCAGGCTGCTGGTATCTGTATTATTTTTTGATTTTGTTGAACTATAAACAAGATCTTCCAAAGGGTGAGGGAACTACCTTTGCACAATGATCAGGAGATGTGTCCAATCAGGGCACTCTGCTCAAAGAATAACCAATTATTTAAAGCAAGTTAAGTATCCTCACACCAGATTGGTCAAAGTTAGAGCCAGCACAAGGTCAAGTGAGGGAGCATTGTGGTAGCATCTATGGTGTCCAACAGTTGTGTGACTTTAGGACTGACTTCACATTAATGATGAAAAAGTTGGCCCAAGGAAGCAAAATTAGGAAACAAAATAGATGCCAAATTAAGAAAGAAGTTAGTAGGAGTGAATAAAAATTTGGTCAGAGATGTAAGTTTGAAAGAGGCTATTAAAATGGAAGAG
Organism: Pristis pectinata; assembly: GCF_009764475.1. Lineage (NCBI taxonomy): Eukaryota > Metazoa > Chordata > Chondrichthyes > Rhinopristiformes > Pristidae > Pristis > Pristis pectinata. The sequence continues at coordinate 134,943,816 of NC_067406.1, forward strand.
GGAGAGGTAGAGAGAGTTCCAGAGCAAGGGTTCAAAGTTCATGTGGCCAGTGGCAGGGCAAGGCAACAGGAGACATATTGAAAGGATGCAGAACTCTCAGTATATTGTAGAGCTGTGGGAAATTGCAGAGATAGGGAGAAGTATATCAAGTATTTGAAACTGAGAAATAATGTAGAACTTTTGTTTTGCTGGATATTCCAATTTCAGTTTGTTCTTCTGTGTCTTTTCCTTTCCATGTCTAAGTTTGGTTACTTAAAGTGGTGGTTGCCTTGCCAGCTTGGTCTGCGACCTATCACAGACATTGCCTTTATTCTCCGCACCCCTCCCCCACATTTGCAGCTTAATACATGCTTGTTTTCTCACTCTTCCAGTTCTGACGAAGCTTATTGACCTAAAACGTTGACTATGTTTCTCTTTCCATAGATGCTATCTGGCCTGCTGAGTGTTTCCAGCACTTGTGGTTTTCAGTTAAACAGTGGTGCTGTTAACTAAGTATAAAAGATTCCCTGAGCCTATTTGAAAGAGGAGCAAGGGAGATATCTCTGGCCTGGCTAATAATAATTCTTCAGCTAATATCACTTGAACACATATTATCTGCACTCACTGATCACATGGCTGTTAGTGGGAGCTTGTGTGTAAAAACTCTCTGCTGCGACACTTAACAAAATTACAGATTGGTTACAGCACGTAAGGAGAACATTTGGTCTCTATCTGTTCTATGCCATTTAAATCCAACAACAATAACTCCCCCATCTCCTCCTCACAGTCCTGAAAATTCTTTCCTTTTGAACACCTTCTAAATGTCACAAATGAGTCAGCTTCCATTATTACCCCTGACAGTGCATTTCACACCCAAACCCTTTGCTGTGTAAAAAAAATGCTGACGTCACATTTGGTTCTTTTCCCAGTCATCTTCAACCCGTCTACTATGTTGAGCCTTTGGAATTCCTTGTCCCAGAAATTCTGAATCTTTGAATGCATTCAAAGCTGAGATAGATCTTTAATCAGTAAGGGAACCAATGATCATGGAGAGAAGGTGCGAAAGTAGACTTAAGTAAAATTGGATCAGCCATGATCTTATTGAATGGCAGAGCCCATTCGAGAGTCTACACCTGTTCCTATTGCGAATTGTTTGAATGGTCTTATATCCCCTGGTTTCAACCCCTCGCCAACAAGAACAGTTTCCCTCCATCTATTCTGCCTGTACATTTCATGCTGTTTGATAACTCCTCCTTTATTCCAAGGAGAACAACCCCAGATTCTCCAGCCTATCAACATAACTAAAGTCTCATTTCTAGAACCTCCTCCACCAGTGGCGTAAGATCACCCCTCAATCTTCAAACTTGAGGCAAGTTTGTGTAATCTGTCATCTCCTGGATCTTGGTATCATTCTGGTGAATCATTGCTACATACCCTTCAAGAATAATATATCCTTCATGCAGTACTCAGAACTCAACACAGTACTCCAGGTGGGGTCTGACCAAGAATGCCTTCAATTGAAGGGTAACAGCATCCTCTCTGTAATTCAGCCCCGGATGTAAAATCCACAGGGCATTGATCCTAAACAGCAATGTTTGGCATGTTTGTGATGTTCTCCTTAAAGGCTGGGATATTTATCCTGCTCAGCAACTTTTGTCTGTCAGCTGTTAAAAATAAATCAAAGCCATTTTTCTGCTAAAATCTCAAGTGAGCTGGGCTTGTGAAACATGGTTTCCTTTCTCCATTTTAATATCTAAGGAATGAAAAGATCTATAAGTGTCCCGCGGGGAGGTGAATTGATGTTGCCTTTATCTTGCAGGAGGGAGACATGGAATGTTTAGGTCTTCGCAAATTATAGGCTCAGGGAAAGTACAGTGGGGAGATCCTGAGATCAGCCACGCTGTGTGCTACTCTTTCTTCTGTACACAAATATTTCCCCCTTCTCACCATTGCAGCTTCATGGTGTTAGCCTGAACACGTACACAATCGCAATTTATGCATTTTTCATTTTCATTTGTTTCCTTCCGGTGATTTCCAATTTTATTCATCTTCTCCTAAGTTCACTTCCTCTAAGTGCTACCATTTCATTTAAAATTATTCTTTCATGGGACGTAGGTATTGCTGGCAAGATTGACATTTATTATCTGTCCCTAATTACCCCTGAGAATTAAGAGTCAAGCACGTTGGTGGGTTGGGAGTCACATGTGGACCAGACTGGGGTAAGTACAGCAGATCTCCTTTCTTGAAGGGCATTAGTGAACTGGTTGGCTCTTCTGGTAGTTTTGTGGTTATTGTCCAGGAGCTTTTAAAATAAAATTCCCAACTGCTGCAATGCCAGGACAAATCTCTGGGTCAATAGTCCAGGACATTGACCCAGTGATGTGACTTTGCATTGCTAATTAATAGTCCAGTAAGTTAACCACTAAGTTTACTCTTACCATAAAGTCATACAACATGTCATAACCCTGTCCCCCGAGTACATGCTCACCATCAACCACTCATTTATACTAATCCTATTTTATTCTCCTCACATCCCTATCAACTCCCTCGAGATTCAACCACTCAGCTACACCCTGAGCCCAATTAATCTACCAACCTGTATGTTCTTTTAGGAGCGCTCAGAGGAAAATCACACAGTCACAGGGAAAACGTGCAAACTCTACGCAGACAGCAGAGGTCAAGATTGAACCCAGGTCACTAGAAACGGAAGCAACAGCTCTCTTGCTGCTCCATTGCGCTCCCCTTTTGTTAGTGACTAATTCCTGTACCACCCTCTTCCTTGGGGCTCCACAGCTTTCTCCTGCTTTCCACCCTCTCACTAACTTTCCCTCTGGCCCCACATCCCAAGGCGTGCCACCTACCTCACCCCACTCCCTCCTCTGCATCTTGTCTTATTCCTAACTTTTCCCAGTTCTGATGAAATGCTATCAACCTGAGTATTAACTCCGTTTTTCTTTCTCAATGGTTGCTGTCTGATTTTCTGATCATTTTCAGCAATAGTCTGTTTTACTTATATATTGGTGATGGTTATTGCTTGCTGCAGAAGCAGTTCAATTTAAGAATATTGACATTCAGAAGTGATGGTAAATGTCTAAAAGTTGGACAGTCCTAGTAATGAGGTAAGATCGACTGGGCTGGGGTTGATTTCTTTGGAACAGAGGAGGTTGAAGAATGCTTTAATTGACATACATGAAATTATCAAATGGGTGGAGCAAGGATATCCCCCGGCAATAAGTAGGGAGAATGGATTGTAAACAATTGGTAGGGATGAATGGGAGAAGTTCTTTACACCAAAAGGGTGATCAGGGTCTGAAACTCACTGCCTGATAGAATAGATGAGGCAGAAACCCTCATCAAGTTTAAAAAGATGTCCACTTGATGTACCGGACCCCGCAGGGATATGAGCCAAGACTGAGTGGGACCAAGCAGCACAGCACTTCGTAATTTAGCATGGACCAAGTGGTCCTCTTCAATACCATGAACCTACAAGTCTGGTAACACACTGCTGGGAGCTTCTGTGTCAATATGAAGGAGCGATGTGACAATTAGTATGTTGTGGAAGTGTGTGCAGCATGGTGTGTGTTCGGCTGCCCTGGGTGGAAGAACTAAGGTGGACTGAATAATTCCATTTCTTTGTGGCAGCCCCTTCAATTTTTTTTTTTGCACAGAATATTTCTCCCACCATTTCTAAACAGAACTAACCAGAGCAAGGATGATTAAGCTATTGCTTCACAGTTTCTGGGGTCAGAATTACCCAGAGAAAGAACGATTAAAGTATTGCTTCGCCATTTCTGGGGATAAAACTAATCAGACCAAGGATGATTAAATTATTACTTCACCGTTTCTGGGGACAGAACTTATCAGAGCAAGGATGACTAAACTTTTACTACCTCCTCCCCACATTCCCTCTCTCTTTCCTCTTTCCTGCACAGTTTTATTGCCAACCTTTCTGCCGCTTTGCATTTGGCTCCCTGACCTCTACATGTGTTGTACATTCTGAAGCAGTCTGGGTCTATCTGGAATCTGTTCACATCATTGCCGAAGCTTCTTTTAACATTCTGCTATTTCCTGAGATTCTCTGTGGCATTTCAATTCAATTTATCCTGAAGAAGATCTTTAGCATACAGCTTACCTCAAGCTTGGCTTAAGAAACCTCCATCCCTAATATATTATACCCCTTTATATAATTGTAATACTGTTGTATCTCCATTATATGACTATTATAGGGCTACCTTTGTAACTAGGAGAGGTAAGATAAATGGAGGGACAGTACAAGAGTCATAAAACCATAAGATATAGGAGCCAAATTAGCCATTCAGCCCATCGAGTCTGGTCCACCATTCAATCATGGCTGATTATGTTTTCAACACCATTCTCCCGCATTCTCCCCGTAACCCCTAACCCCCTTACCAGTCAAGAAGCTCTACCTTAAATACACTCAATGACTTGGCCTCCACATCACTCTGTGGCAATGAATTCCATAGATTCACCACCCTCTGGCTGAAGAAATTCCTCCTCATCTCAGTTCTAAAGGGATGCCCCTTTATTCTGAGACGGTGCCCTCAGATTCTAGACTCTCCCACTGATGGAAACATCCTCTCCACGTCCACCCTCCCCATGCCCTTCAGTATCCAGTAGGCTTCAATCAGATCCCCCCTCATCCTTCTGAACTCATCGAGTACAGGCCCAGACACATCAAACACTCCTCATATGTTAAGGCTGGGATCATTCTTGTGAACCTCCTCTGGTCCATCTCTAAAGCCAGCATATCTTTCCTTAGATGCAGGTCCCAAAACTGCTCACAATTTTTGCTCAGAAGAGACTTTGAAAAGCTGGTCAAAAAATACAAGAGGTATGTAAAGATTTTACACAGATAGTAATCCCGTTCTGGAACTCACTAGCTGTAGTGCTGATAAGAAACAGAATCAATATGACTTTCGAGAAAGAACTGAATAGGCACTTGAGAGAAAATCATTTGTAGGACTCGGGGAGGAGCAGAGAAATAGGACATGGGATTGCTCGACTTCAAGTCCGCATAGACTTAATGGTCTCCCTAGCCTCCTGTGACAAAACAATTCTGAGTCTACTCAGAATCTACTTATGGAGCAGAAATTTGTCCTTGGCCACTGTCATTGCATTTTGAACCCTCACTTGGAGTATTGTTGCTCTGTTACTTGACATATTGTGCACAGTTCTGGTTGCCCTGTTACTTAAAGTATTGCACACAGTTTTGGTCGACCTGTTATAGAAAAGACATCATTAAACTGGAAAGTGTGCAGAAAAGATTTACGAGGACGCTGCCAGGTCTCGAGGACCTAAGTCATACGGGGAGGTTGGGGAGGCTAGGACTTTATTCATTGGAATGTAGGAGGTTGAAGGATGACCTTATAGAGATGTATAAAATCATGAGGGGCATCGGTAGGGTGAACACACACAGTCTTTATCCTAGGGAAGGGGAACTAAAAACTAGAGGGCACAGGTTTAAGATGAAAGCTGAAACGTTCAAAAGAGGCCTGAGGGGCAACTTCTTCACAGAAAAGGTGGTGCATATATGGCACGAGTTGCCAGAGAAAATAGTTGAGGGAGGTAAAATAACAACATTTAAAAGACATTTGGATAAGTACATGGGATAGAAGGGGTTTAGAGAGATGTGAGCCAAACATGGGTAAAAGGAACTAGCTTGGTCAGCACTATGGTCGGCATGGACAAGTTGGGCCGAAAGGCCTTTTTCCCTGCTGTATTACTCTATGACTTTATGGCCATTCAAGGATATTATTCTCTTCCTGTCTTTTAAAATAATTCTTTCTAGATTCTTTAAAACTTTTTATTCCGCTCACAGGCCCTCTATTTCTCCTCTGTGGAATCCATAGCTCAGCCTGTTTACTTCTATCATTCCGCTTTTCACTGCAGATGCCACTTTTTCTGTCATGGAAGCTTCTGCACATGGCTTTGGATGAAGGGACCTAGAGAATGTTTCTGGGGAGGATAAACAGTGGGGCAGACCAAATGGCGCAAATTCTTCTGATTTAGCTGCCCCAAACAGAAGCTTCCTCCCCACCAAAAAAGCTCCTCTTGTGAGCCTCAACTTCCAGTTCTTCCCTTCATCATAAATTTGCCAAGCCACGGCGATTGAGTTAAAAATTGACATAGAATGGACTATGTATGGGCATCTACCTCACCATCACTTATGTCGGTGCTAACACAGTCTATCTGTCTTACCAGTTGGGCAGAAAAATCCAAATGGGTTACTTTGTTCTGTGCCAGCTTGATTTATGTAACTCAGTTATGGCAAAAGACACTCCCTGGCTGATTAATGGACATAAACAACAATACAAATTAATGAGTTATGATTGAAAAACTGCTGCAGCTTGAAAGGCTCCTCTATGATCCAATTCAGACCAAGTCCTTCCGTTTGGTGTGCCAGTGTTTATTGACCTACGTAAGATAAGATATCTTTATTAGTCACATGTACATTGAAACACACAGTGAAATGCATCTTTTGCATAGAGTGTTCTGGTGGCAGCCCGTAAGTGTCGCCACGCTTCCGTCGCCAACAAAGCATGCCCACAACTTCCTAACCCGTACGTCTTTGGAATGTGGGAGGAAACCAGAACACTCAGAGGAAACCCACGCAGACACAGGGAGAACGTACAAACTCCTTACAGACAGTGGCCAGAATTGAACCCCCGTCACTGGCACTGTAATAATGTTACGCTAACTGCTACACTACTGTGCTTGTCCATTAATTGTTTGTCCATTAATTGGCTCTTCCTTTCAACTTTCTGTTATTCTAATGCATCCTGTGTAAACTTATGAGGAGCATTTGATGTCTCTGGGCCTGTACTCAATGGAGTTCAGAAGGATGAAGGGAGATCTCATTGAAACCTACCGAATACTAAAAGGCCTGGATAGAGTGGACGTGAAGCAGATGCTTCCATTAGTACAGGAGTCTAGGATCTAAGAGCACAGCCTCAGAATAAAGGGACGTCCCGTTAGAACAGAGATGAGGAGGAATTTCTTCAGCCAGAGGGTGGTGAATCTGTGGAATTCATTGCCACAAAGGGCTGTGGAGGCCAAGTCATTGGGTGTATTTAAGGCAGAGACTGATAGGTTCTTGATTGGTAAGGGAATTAAGGGTTACAGGGAGAAGGCAGGAGAATGGGGTTGAAACAAAATCAGCCATGGTCGAATGGCAGAGCAGACTTGATGGGCTGATTGACCTAATTCTGCTCCTATATCTTATGATCTTATACAATCTGCTGCCTCAAACCCAAGGTTGATACCATTGAGCCTCAGCTGCCACCTTAAGCAATGGGACCTCTTTACCTCAGTTCTACATCCAGTAATGCACCCTCCCCCCCTTTTCTCTGGTTACTCAACTGAATTCACCTTCATGCTGAGAACTGTGGATCTACAGCAACTTACAAAGCGGCTTTAATGAAGCAACACATTCCAAGGAGCTTCCTGGAAACATTAACAAGCAACGTTTTTCATGGACTCACATAAAGAGATAATCGGTCAGGCGACCAAAATGTCAGTCATAAAGGTAGGTTTTAAGCAGCACCTAAAGGGAAGAGAGAGGAGCAGAAAGTTTAGGGAGGGATTTCCAGAGTTCTGCCAATGGCAGTTGTGATTTTAGTAAGAGGAAATTGCAGAGATGGTGATGGTTCAAGCCTTGGAGGGATTTGGCACCTAGCACGAGAACTTTAAATTCGAGGTTCTGTGTAATTGGGAGCTAGTGCCTAGGTCAAGTGTTAACAACTCTAAATGTAAAGCAGCTTCTATTTTAGTTATGGTCGATTTGAGGTTCCCTTCGCTCATGCCAATGCCTGTCCGATTAGAGGAGTGATTTGATTAATGTGTTCTTGTGGTCCAGAACATAAGGAGAGGAAAATGAATCACACGCAATGAGCCTCACGCATAGGCTAAGCTATTATGTTGTTGTAGCTCTGAGGCGAAGGAGAGAACTATATCTGGATATAGCATGTCAAATGAGAGTAGGACCATAGAAATAATCTGCTGGAGGAACTCAAGCAGTTTGAGCAACATCTGTGGGGTCAAAGGAATTGTTGACGTCTTGGGTCAAAACTCTGCATTGGGGCTCTTTAAAAAGAGAAGGTAAAAGGGTCAAAAAGGGATGTCCAAGAGGAAGGAGAGTGTTGGAGTTGTGAGAAGGGGTCATCAGTGGGTGAGGGGGTGGGGGGGCAGTGAGGACTCCTTGCCAAATAGGCGCGGAGGCAGAGTGATGGAAGAAAAGTTCAAATGTCAAAGTCAAAGTCGAGTTTATTGTCACATGCACAAATCCATGTGTGCACAGGTGCAATGAAAAACTTACTTGCAGCAGCATCACAGGCACATAGCATCAAACACACAACATTCACAAGAAAAACATAAATTAAACATAATTCGTACAAAATTATACAAGAAATAACACAATTAGAACAAAAAAAACCCGAAGTCTATTGTAGTGCAAAGTGGTCAAAGTGGTCACAGCGTTGCTATATTGAGGTAGTGATTAAGCTTGTGCAGGTTGGTTCAAGAACTGAATGGTTGAAGGAAAGTAGCTGTTCTTGAACCTGGTGGTGTGGGACTTCAGGCTTCTGTACCTCCTGCCCGAAGGTAGCCGCGAGAGGATGACGTGGCCGGGATGGTGAGGATCTTTGATGATGGATGTTGCCTTCTTGAGGGAGTGTTTCATGTAATTACTTCCAATGGTGGAGAGGGATGTGCCCGTGATGTATTGGGCTGAGTCCACTACTGTCTGCAGCTTCTTGCGTTCCTGTACATGGAATTGCCGTACCAGACTATGATGTAACCAGTCAGGATACTTTCAACAGTACTTCTGTCGAAGTGGTGGACCTGGAACTTGTTGAACTGTGGGTGCAGGTGTACAAAGGTGAGGCCTCTGCTGAGGTCTGTCATTTACTTTGTCTGAAAGAATGAGTTACAGTTGGCTGTACAGTTTGGCACAGTGCCAAAGCTGGTAGAGCCACAGCCAGCACAGTGCCCAGAGATGCTTGTTCAATCCTGACCTCAGCTACTGTCTGCGTGGAGTTTGCATGTCTTCCTTGTGACCATGTGGGTTTCCTTCAGGTGCTCTGGTTTCCTCCCACATTCCTAAAGATGTGCAGATAAGTTGCCCCTAGTGCGTATGTGAGGGGTAGAATCTGGGGGGAGTTGATGGGAATGTGGGGAGAATAAAAATATAGAATTAATGTAGGATTAGAAAAAGCGAGTGGTTGATGGTCGGCACAGACTCGGAGGGCTGTATCTCTCTAGGACTCTATGACTAAAATAGGCCAAGGGTGGGTGTGGACCGTGAAGTGCCCCATTCACACTCAAGACACACCAGGTGCAATTTCCAGGCACCCTTGTACCACTGCCTATTTCTAGCTGGCAGATGCTTAAATGTAGGAATCGTACTTCAGCTGTTTGGCAGTGGCCACTTTCACGTATCTATGGATCAACTGCACACTGTACAAGGGGCAGTCAAAAAGTGCCCAGGAAACCTTTTAATCCCTTCGAGGCTCACAATGCAAAATTCTGCCTCAGTTCAGGGGGCTTCCAGGGATTATCTCTTGATCTCTCTCCGACAATCTCAACACCTGCAACCCAGCTCCCAGTGTGGGAGCAAACTAATTTCCCACGCTTGTGAAATTAAGCCCCGGTTGTTTTCAATTAACCAGGACTGAGTGCATGATCTCAGCTTGTGTTGTGGGTATGCTGACTCAGTGAAGGCTTGTCAAATGGAGTTTTTATTCTTGAGCAATATCAATCTCCCGTCCATCACCCTTAGCATCCCACACTACCCCTCCTTGTCAATGTTGCTATGGGGGTTCCCAGAAACAGTCTGCTCTTCCCTTGGTCTCCATTCTACTTCCATGGATTATAGTTTCCAAAACCCAATTTCACAAAGCATCAGTGAGTAAAGACCAAATTATGCTACAAGATTAAAAGAAGATTCTAGAGAATGGAATATTTCAGGAAAATGAGGAGAATTTAAAAAAACACAGGAAAAAACAGGGTTTACATGATGGTGGATGTCTTACTCTACAGAGTGTGTAACTTCTATGAAGGAGAGATTTCCTTTGCATCTCATAAAATAAAACGAGAGGAATGTTTTGCATTATCAAACATGTTGCAGTTGGCAGCATTTCTAGGCACCTTTGAACAATGTGGTATTTTTAATGAAGACTACAAGGGTACATACGCAGCAACAAAAAAGTTGAAGGGAACTTGCATTTTTCAGAATCTCAAGTGGTCTCAATCTTCAAAATACTTCTGAAGGGCAGGCACTGAAATGCAGAAAACGTGGCAGAAAATTTGTGCCCAGCAAGATCCCACAAATAGCAGGACCATTAGGACCAGATAATTGACTGAGGGGTAAATTTTGCCCAGGGCAATGTGGCAACTCCATATTCCTTTTCAAACTGGTTGCATACGACTTTTTAAAACATAGATCAGTGTGTAAGCTTAAATAGATCTCTACCTTTCTTTTCTTGTGGTGAGGGACTATCTCATGAAATGTGTCAGGATTCCTTCTTGGAGCCAGAAAATTTAGTGTACTTTAACAGTTTGTTGTATTCTTTAAGGGTACAGTTGCTATATGCTTTGAGTGTTGACAAAGGGAATAATGTTACTATTATTATGATACTGAAGTAATTATCTGGGAATATGGTTTCAAATCCCACTAAATCACATTAATTAAGTAGATCTGGAATAAAAAACACCGATATCATTAATGGCTTACAAGACATTTAATGTCACAATCTGACCCAAATGTAACTCCAGACTTATGGAAATATGGTAGACTCCTCACTGCCCTTTGGTTTTAGTGCATTTTCCATTAGCCTTTTCAGTCATAAATTGTTTTATCCACGTTGAGAATAGAAACTGTGTATATATGTTACATTGTAATTACTTCCTTTCACCAGCAGAGGCATCACTGCCCCATGCAACAAGTTTGCATAGACAGTTTCCCTATAGAATCAGAATCAGGTTTATTATCACCGCCAAATGTCATGAAATTTGTTGTTTTGTGGCAGCAGTACAGCGCAAGACATAAAGACATAAAAATTACCATAAGTTACAAAAATAAATAAATCGTGCAAAACAGGAATAACAAGGTAGTGTTCATGGGTTTATGGACCGTTCAGAAATCTGATGGCAGAGGGGAGGAAGCTGTTCCTGAAACGTTGATTGTGGGTCTTCAACCTCCTGTACCTCCTCCTCGATGGTAGTAACGTGAAGAGGGCATGTCCTGGGTGGTGAGGGTCCTTAATGATGGCTGCCATCTCTTGAGGCAGCGCGTCTTGAAGATATCCTTGATGGTAGGGAGGGTTGTGCCCGTGGTGGAGATGGCTGAGTCTACAACCCTCTGCAGCCTCTTGCGATCGTGCACATTGGAGCCTCCATACCAGGCAGTGATGCAACCAGTCAGAATGCTCCCCACCGTACATCTGTAGAAATTTGCAAGAGTCTCTGGTGAGATACCAAATCTCCTCAAACTCCTAATGAAGTAGAGCTGCTGGCATGCCTTCTTCGTGATTGCATCAACGTGTTGGGCCTAAGATAGATCTGAGATGTTGACGCCCAGGAACTTGAAGCTGCTCACCTTTCCCACCGCTGACCCCTCAATGAGGACTGGTGTGTGTTCTCCCGACTTTCCCTTCCTGAAGTCCACAATAAATTCCCTGGTCTTGCTGACGTTGAGTGTGAGGTTGTTGTTGCGACACCACTCAACCAGCCGATCTATCTCACTCCTGTACGCCACCTCATCACCATCTGAGATTCTGCCAACAACAGTGGTGCCATCGGCAAATTTATAGATGTTGTTTGAGCTATGCTTAGCCACACAGTCATGTGTGTAGAGAGAGTAGAGCAGTGGGCTAAGCACGCATCCTTGAGGTGCGCCTGTGTTGATCGTCAACGAGGAGGAGATACTACTACTGATCTGTGAAGGGAATTCCTCGTATAAAGGTGAGCAGAATAACTTTAGAGCAGGGATTGAATCACATATTTATCACCCAGTCCAGTTATCTCCCATATCTATGGCCATTTCAATCGAAGTTCTTTATTTATTTTGGAAAACCATGGGAGATTGGCTCATTCGTTATGAAATAATTAGTCTCACTCACTCCTGTAAACTGGTCTTTGCAATGATGTAGGAAAGAATAAAAAGCAACTACAGGGCTTAATTTTATAATTGAAGCACACTCATTAATTTTTTTTTGAAAATATTGTAGTACCGTAACTCAACGAGGGTGTGAGATGATATGAGAATAACTTTTTTAATGATGTTTCAACAGGTCAATAGGGTTGCTAAGAAGGTATATGGTGTGTTAGCCTTCATTAGTCGGGGTACTGAGTTTAAGAGCCGCGAGGTAATATTGCAGCTCTATAAAACTCTGGTTATACCACACTTGGAGTATTGTGTTCAGTTCTGGTTGCCTCATTATAGGAAGGATGTGGAAGCTTTAGAGTGGGTGCAGAGGAGATTTACCAGGATGCTGCCTGGATTGGAGAGCATGTCTTATGAGGATAGGTTGAGCAAGCTAGGGCTTTTCTCTTTGGAGAGAAAGAGGATGAGAGGTGATTTTATAGAGGTGTACAAGACGATAAGAGGCAGAGACTGAGTGGACAATCAAAGACTTTTTCCCAGGGCGAAAATGGCTAACACAAGGGGGCACAATTTTAAGGTGATTGGAAGTAGGTATGGGGGGATGTCAGAGGTAAATTTTTTGCACAGAGAGTGGCGGGTGCATGGAACGCACTGCCAGCAGAGGTTGTGGAGACAGGTACATTAGGGACCTTTAAGAGATTGTTAGATAGGCACATGAATGATAGAGAAATGGAGGGCTATGTGGGAGGGAAGGGTTAGCTAGATCTCAGAGCAGAATAAAATGCCAGCACAACATTGTGGGCTGAAGTGCCTGTTCTGTGCTGTAATGTTCTATATTCTATGAATATTATACTATTAAAAGGGCTTGGGCACAGTGAGAGTGAGACTAATTTTGTAAATAATGATCCAGTTTCCAAATAGCTTTGCAAAATGAATCAAGATCTTCAATTGAAATGGTTTTCGGTATGGGACTGGACACAACTGTTTCATTCAATTCCCTTTTCTGAAGTTATTCTTCCACATTTTTGTGAGAAATTACTATCCATAAGGAAAACTGGATGTATAAACGTCACACTAGGGATGTAATGTCTCCAGTGGTGAGAGGAAGTAATTACAATGTGACATTCTAAATGTTGGAATTTAGGATGCAAAAAGATCTATGGGGAAAGCAAGCAGACTTTAGAATATTAATCTATCATTAAATGAGTCCTTCCAAAATATATCAAACTGGCTTGTCCAACAGTACATTGGTGTCAAGTTACCTTTTGGAAGAAGAATCAAGGATTATTTTTATTGAATCTTCAGCTGCAAGGCAGCAAACCATACACATCTGCCTGAAAATTGCATTTTCCAAATTTATTAGACGGAAGGCTTGAAAGCTTTAAAATGGTGATTGAATGATAAATGTGCACTTAATCTCATTAGACCCAATATTTAATTGAATTATGTTGTTCAAAAAATTCTTGAGAATTGTGAATGGAAATCAAATTAAACTTCAGAAGCTGGAAATCTGAAGTGAAAACAGAAGACCCAGAAGATTAAGATGTATGGGATCCATGGTGACTTGGCGGTTTGGAAATAGAATTGGCTTGCCCATAGAAGACAGAGGGTAATGGTCGATGGGATTTATTATGGCTGGACGTCTGTGACTAGTGGTGTTCCAAAGGAATTCATACTGGGACCTCTACACACACACACACACATACACACACACACATAAAGCAACTTGGATAAAAACATGGATGGGTGAGTTAGTGTTGTGGCTAGTGTAGAAGATTGCCAAAGGATGCAGCAGTATGTAAATCAGTTGCAGATATGGGCGGAGAAATGGCAGATGGAGTCTAATCCAGCCAAGTGTGAGGTGTTGCACTTTGGGAGATCAAATGTAAAGGGACAGTACACTGTTAATGGCAAGACCATTATAATGGCAAGATCTTAAGAGTCCAAGTCCATAACTCCCTGAAAGTGGCACACAGGTTGATGGGGTGGTAAAGAAAGCGTATGGCATGCTTGCCTTCATTTGTTGAGGCATTTAAGTTCAAGAATCAGGATGTTATGTTGCAGATTTATAAAACTCTGGTTAGGCTGTACCTGGAGTATTGCATTCATTTCTGGTTGCCCCATGATAGGAAGGATGTGGAGGCTTTGGAGAGGGTGCAGAAGAGGTTTACCAGAATGCTACAAAGATTAGAGGGCATGTGCTGTAAGGAGAGGTTGGACAAGCTTAGGTTGTTTTCTCCAGAGCAGCGGAGGCTGAGGGGAGACCTGATAGAAGTTCACAAGATTATGAGGGGCATCGATAGAGTAGACAGCCAGTACCTTTCTCCTGGGGTAGAAATGTCTAATACTAGAGGGCATGCATTTAAGGTGAGAGGGGGTAAGTTCAAAGGAGATGTGTGGGTCAAGTTTTTTTTACACAGAGAGTGGTGGGTGCCTGGAATGCGTTGCCAGGGGTGGTAGTGGAGGCAAATACCATAGAGACATTTAAGAGGCTCTTAGATAGGCACATGAATGTGCAGAGAATAGAGGGATATGGACACCGTGTAGGCAGAAGGGATCAGTTTAGTTAGGTATTTAATTACTAGTTTATTAATTTGGCAGAATATCGTGGGTTGAAGGGCCTGTTCCTGTACTGTACTGTTGGTATTGGTATTGGTATTGGTTTATTATTCACTTGTACCGAGGTACAGTGAAAAGCTTGTCTTACAAACCGATCGTACAGGTAAATTCATTACACAGTGCAGTTACATTGAGTCAGTACAGAATACATTGAAGTAGTACAGGTAAAAACAATAACAGTACAGAGTAAAGTGTCACAGCTACAGAGAAAGTGCTTTGCAATAAGGTGCAAGGTCACAACAAGGCAGATCGTGAGGTCATAGTCCATCTCATTGTATAAGGGAACCGTTCAATAGTCTTATCACAGTGGGGTAGAAGCTGTCTTTAAGTCTGATGGTACGTGCCCTCAGGCTCCTGTACGTTCTACCCGATGGAAGAGGAGAGAAGAGAGAATGTCCCGGGTGGGTGGGGTCTTTGATTATGCTGGCTGCTACACCAAGACAACGAGAGGTAAAGACCAAGAGTCCAAGGAGAGGAGGCTGGTGTCTGTGATGTGCTGGGCTGTGTCCACAACTCTCTGCAACTTCTTGCGGTCTTGGGCAGAGCAGTTGCCGTACCAAGCCGTGATGCATCCAGATAGGATGCTTTCTATGGTGCATCTGTAAAAGCTGGTGAGAGTCAAAGGCGACAAACCAAATTTCTTTAGCCTCCTGAGGAAGTAGAGGCACTAGTGAGCTTTCTTGGCCGTGGCATATACGTGATTTGACCAGGACAGGCTGTTGATGATGTTCACTCCCAGGAACTTGAAGCTCTCAACCCTCTCGACCTCAGCACCATTGATGTAGAGAGGTGCATGTACACCGCCCCCTTTCCTGAAGTCAATGACCAGCTCTTTTGTTTTTTTGACATTGAGGGAAAGGTTGTTGTCATGACACCACTCCACTAAGCTCTTTATCTCCTTCCTGTACTCCAACTCATCGTTGTTTGAGATACGGCCTACAACGGTGGTATCATCTGCAAACTTGTAGATGGAGTTAGAGCAGAATCTGGCCACACAGTCATGAGTGTATAGGGAGTAGAGTAGAGGGCTGAGGACGCAGCCTTGTGGGGCACCACTGTTGAGAATAATCATGTCAGAGGTATTGCTGCCTATCCTCACTGATTGTGGTCTGTTTGTTAGAAAGTCAAGGATCCAGTTACAGAGGGAGGTGTTGAGTCCTTGGTCTCGGAGTTTGGTGACAACCTTGCTTGGAATTATTGTATTGAAGGCAGAGCTGTAGTCAATAAACAATAGTCTAACGTATGTGTCTTTGTTCTACGTTCTGTTCTGTGTTCTATGCCTGGAATTTCACTGGCTGGAAACATATGTTCTATGGTCTAAGGTGCTGGACACATTTAGAAGGTCAGACATTTCCTGTGGAAAGAATAAACAAGGTTGAAGAACTGAGCTGCAAAGTGTTTCCAGTACTCTCTGTTTTTATCTGGGAACTGTGATCATATGGGATGTGTTTCTTGTTCCTGAAATCTTGTTAAAAATTGTTCTGGCTGCACTTAATATCTGCTCACATGGGTTGGGACCTTTTCAATCAATGGTCAAGTCCTGGATGTGTGACAGGGCAGACATGACCAGCCATTGCATTCATCACTCATTTTTTTTTTGGGTTCCAGCATTTCTGAGTCATACACCACAGAAACAGGCCCTTCAGCCCATCATGTCCATGCTGACCATCAAGCATCTATCTGTACTAATCCCATTTACCAGCACTTGGTCCATGGTCTTCCATGCCTTGGCAATTCAAGTGTTCATCCAGATGCTTTTAAACTTTTGTGAGAGGACCGGCCTCCACCCCATTCCAGATTGCAACCAACTTCTGCTTAAAAAAATTCTTTCTCAGATCCCCTCTGAATCTTTTACTTCTCACTATAAAACTTAGACCGCTGGCCTTAGACGCCTCTGCCACGGAGGAAAGCTTCTTGCCGTGTATTGTGGACTTGTGTCCATACATCATCATCGAATGTAAATTAACGCTACAAAAATACCAATAGTAGATCATGCCTCCATTAAAATAGCAAGTTAAATTTGAAGGAAGATGATTCAGATTCAGATTAGTTCATTGTCATATACACCAGGGTGCAATGAAATTCCTTGTTCACATGAAGTTCATAGAGTAAACCGTATACATGGTAATAATAAATAAAGCAATAACTACAACAATGAGTGCAAAACAACAGAATAGTGCAGATTGTGGCAGCGCCAGTGGGAAGGGAATGTGAGATAGGTGATTGGTTCAGAAGTCTAATAGCTAGGGTGGGAGGAAGAAGCTATTCTTAAGTATGGTGATCAGGGCTTTCAAGCTCCTGTATCTTCTCCTAGAAGGTGGAAAAGAGATAAGGGAATACCAGGGTGGCAGGCATCCTTGACGATACTGTTAGCCCTCTGAAGCCATGCACTGTAAAGATGGACTGGATAGGAGTAAGTGACGAGCCTGTGATGGACTGGGCTGTGTTTGCCACACTCTGCAGTTTCCGTTGGTTCAGTTGCCATACCAGGCTGAGGTGCAACCCATCTGGATACTTTCTACAGCGCATCTGTAGAAGTTTCAGAGAATCCTCGTGGACAAACTGAATCTTCTCAGATGCCTAAGAAAGCACATATGCTGATGTGCTTTCTTGATCACCACATCAGTTTGGAAGGAGCAGGTAAGGTGGGAAAATCCCCAGATTCTGACCAAGTGCACCCCAGACCTAATGGGAGGCCAGGGAAGAAATCGCAGAGGCCCTTGTGGAGATATTTACTTTGTCGTTAGCCACTAGCAAAGTTCCAGAAGACTGGAGGGTGGCTAATGTTGTTCCATTGTTCAGGCAAGGACGAGCCAGGGAACTACAGGCCGGTGAGCCGGACTTCAGTTGCAGGGAAGTTACTGGAGGGAATTCTGAGGGACAAGATCTACCATCACTTGGATAGTCAAGGCCTGATCAGGAATAGTCAGCATGGTTTTGTGCATGGGAGGTCATGTCTGACAAATCTTTTGAAGTTTCTTGAAGAAGTAACTGAGGAGATAGAATTGGCTTGATGATAGGAAGCAGAGGGTGATGGTTGAAGGTCAATTGTCCGACTGGAGACCTGTGAATATTGGGGTGCCCCAGGGGTCAGTGTTGGGACCTCTGTTATTCATTATTTATGTAAATGATTTGGATATATACGTGGCACGATTAGCAAGTTTGCTGATGATACTAAATTAAGGGGTCTTGTTGATAGTGAAGCAGGTTACAATGAATTGCAAAGAGATCTTGATCAGTTGGGGAGATGGGCTGAGAGATGGCAAATGAATTTCAGATGTGTAGGTGATGCATTTTGGACAGTCAAACCAGGGTAGGAGTTATACAGTGAATGGCAGGGCACTGAAAAGTGTTGTAGAACACAGGGACCTGGGAGTACAAGTGCACAGTTCACTGAAAGTGGCCGCACAAGTAGACCAGGTAGTGAAGAAGGCGCTTAACATACTGGCTTTCATCAGTCAGGGCTTTGAACTTAAGAGTAGGAACATTATGTCACAGTTATATAAGTCAGTGGTGAGGCCGCACTTGAGTATTGTGCACAGCTTTGGTCACCCTGTTATACGAAAGACATTGTCAAGGTGGAGAGGGTGCAGAAAAGATTTACGAGGATGCTGCCTGGTCTAGAGGGCCTGGGTTATGGGGAGAGGTTGGCCACGCTGGATCTTTATTCCTTAAGAGCGTAGGAGAATGAGGGATGACCTCACAGAAGTTAATAAAATCATGAGGAGTATGGATAAGGTGGATGGTCATGGTCTTTTCCTCAAGGTTGGGGTGTCCGTAACTAGAGGGTACAGGTACAAGATAAGAGGAGAGAGATTTAAAAGAGACCTGAGAGGTAACTTTTTCACACAGAGGGTAGTGAGTACCTGGAATGGGCTGCCAGATGAAATGGTCGAGGCGGGTACAATTGCAACATTTAATAGGCATTTGGATAGGTACATGGAGCAGAGGGCTTGGAGGGTTATGGGTTGAGTGCAGGTAACTGGGACTAGCAGGGAGGATGCTGTGGTCAGCATGGACCAGTTGGGCCAAAGGGCCTGTTTCTGTGCTGTATTACTCTACGACTCTAAGGTTGCTGGTGATACGGATGCCAAGGAACTTTACATTTACATTGCACATAATAGTTTCCCATCTTTTTTACAGTGGTAACAATCCTAGTCTCTGAGTCACGCCTGGTGAATGAAGATTAGAAATATAAACTCTAAATATTGGTTTGACATCTATTGTGGTAATGTTTGCAGAAAGTGATAGTACTCCCTGCTCTGAATCAGAGTTTCAGGCCCCGCATCAGACACTCCAGGCAACCAGAGACAGGACAGTCAGCTATGAATATTGGCATGATGTTTGGTTGTGGTTCCTTGAGCTAAGAAGAAGACTCCATAATATGATTGTACTCCGACATGTTCAGCTTTACTGAGCCATTAAGGAGTTAATCTTTTGCAGGAGTTTCTAATCTTCTGCCACAACTTCAGAACTAACCCTGGAAATTACTTTTTTTTATGAAATTGAGACTAGTTTTTTTATCTCTCTAAATCTGTTTCTTTCTCCACAGGCGCAGCCTGGCTGGAAAAGTACTTCCAGCTTTTCCTCTTTTGTTATTTCAGATATCCAGCTCCTGCAATACTTTTCTTTGGTTTCTGTGGTTTCTCTGGGGCTTTTGACCAACCATCCATCAAATGATTGATCAGGAAAATGGTGGAAATTCCAGTTTAACTGTAACAAGTTCTGTAGCAAATATCAGACTGCTGGAGGAACTCAGCGGATCAGGCAACATCTGTGGAGGCAGGGAGATGGTCGCCATTTTGGGTCAAAACCCTGCTTATGGTTCAGTTGACCCCTCTCATTGCAGTGCATCTTTATAAATACAATTGACGAGGAAGCCATTGAGAGCCCACCTGAGTTCCCCTTCTGTATGATGTGGCTTGTGGCTGTTACGTGGGAGTCCTGGTTAGGATCTGCCCTGTTTCAACATAACCAACCTATGAAAACTGGCCATCAACTTAAACTGAGCAATAAATTTCCAGTTGAAACACACCACCTACTGTACTACTTGACTCATTACTTCAGAGTTGTTTTTTTGGGTCAACCCAAGATGAAAAATAAGGGGGAAGTGGAAGAATGCAAAACAATGTTGATGTTATGAGGGGCACATCATATCACATTGGAGTCCGTCTACACTTCCTGCTGCCTCAAGAAAGCAGCCAGCATAATCAAGGACCCCTCCCACCTGGGTCATTCTCTCTTCTCCCCTCTCCCATCAGGCAAAAGATATAAAAGCCTGAGGACACGAAGCTCCAGACTCAAGGAGAGCTTCTATCCCGCTGTTATCAGACTCTTGAATGGACCTCTCATACGCTAAAGGGTGAACCCTTGATCTCCCAATCCACTTCGTTGTGGCCCTTGCACTTTATTTGTCTACCAGCACTGCACTTTCACTGTAAGTGCAACACTATATTCAGTGTTCTGTTTTCTTTTCACTACCTCAGTGTAATTATGAATGGCATGATCTGTCTGGGTGCATGCAAAACATAAACTTTTCACTGTATGTCAGTACATGTGACAATAATAAACCAATCCCAATACCTTGTTGGCTGGAGTTGGTGGTTCTTATCAGAACCACAGTTTGTCAGCCATCTCTCTCTCTCTCTCTCTCTCTCTCTCTCTCTCTCTCTCTCTCTCTATACCCCCCCCCCACCACCACCACCACACCCACCACCCCCCCTAGCCATCCTGAGACATTGAGTGTGGATCTTCAGGCTCCTGTACTTCCTCCCTGATGGTAGTAACATGAAGAGGGCATGAGAGAGAGAGAGAAAAACACACAGTGAAATGCATCTTTTTGCATAGAATGTGTTGGGGGTAGCACGCAAGTGTCACCACACTTCCGGCACCAACATAGCATGCCCACAACTACCTAACCCGTACGTCTTTGGAATGTGGGAGGAAACCAGAGTACCTGGAGGAAACCCACGCAGACACGGGGAGAACGTACAACCTCCTTACAGACAGCAGCCAAATTGAACCCGGGTCACTGGTGCTGTAATAACATTACGCTAACCATTACGCTACTGTGCCTGCATTCAGAGACATTCAAAAGTTGCTAAAACTGAAGTACATCATTAAAAAAACTATAATATCATTTTCAAAAATGTTAATTAAACACATATAAACCATAGAAAATAATTAAAAACATATTAAACAAAGTAAAATAATGTTTAAAATATTTTAATAATAATCCAAAGGTTCAGAATCCTTGAGGAATAAATGAGACCTCAGACCCTACATCACATCTGAAGTGATTGGAGAGGGGAGTTATCGAGTCATACAGCAAGTTGCTGGACCTAGCTTTCCTAGCTGCACCACCGTACCACCTTCTTCTAGTTCATGGGTCACTAAACCAAATCCATAGCCTACTGTTTCATTTCAATACTTAAAGTATAGGATAGCACTGCTATCATCGCACACTGCTCTACTGCCTAGATGTTATTGCCTTGTTCCATTTAAGAAAGGTGCACAAAAGGTTAGATTATTGAAATTAATGAGACACAATGTCACTAGATTTCTGTGGAATATAACAATGCATAGAACTATTTTGAATATGTTATTTTCCCTCTTTTACAACATTCCCCTTTATCACTGGCAATGTTTGGGAAGGTTAGCGTAACACTATTACAGCGCCAGCAACCCAGGTTCAATTCCACCGCTGTCTGTAATGAGCTTGTACATTCTCCCCGTGTCTGCGTGGATTTCCTCCGGGTGCTCTGGTTTCCTCCCACATTCCAAAGACGTACTGGTTAGGAGCTGTGGGCATGCTATGTTGGCGCCAGAAGAGTGGCCACACTTGCGGGCTGCCCCCAGCACATTCTCAGTAACTCAAAAAGACGCATTTCACTGTGTGTTTCGATGTACAAGTGACTAATAAATATATATATCTTATTTATATCATGGACAACATACAGGAACATGGTGGCCTTCAGGGAATTACGAGCGTCATGGAGACCTGCTCTTTTGGAGCTCAGAGTCATGAACAGGTTGATGACAGATCAACTTCACCCATCATCTGTGTGTGGCCTCGTTTCAGAGTAGCATACACGATGTGTGACATGGGGCATCCAGTGATATCCTTTGTCTTCTCAAGATTCTTCTTGCATGTGACTTTCTGTCTCCCACTGCAGAATCCAAAGAAACTCCTGTTGAGGCGCCAATCATAGTTCAGGTATCTTTCTGCCCCTTCATCCTTTTGGAAGACTTTGATTTCTGGATCCATTCTTAAATGAAAGGATGTGCAGCCTCTTTCAGAAGATATACCTTGATTTTGGACCATCCATCAACATTATACATGAGTGCAGGAAAACCAGTGTAGAACACCAAATGAAATTATATAAGTTCTTTTCTGAGAACTCCAGAAGTGATGGAGGAATGCAGGATGTTGTAGCAAATAATCTGGCATGAATTTACTGCTGGTGAGAGTCATGCTAATGTTCTGTATTTAAAGCTGCAAATCTTTGTACAAAGCACCAAATTCCTCAAGTGCTTGAGGCAAAGAGGTGTTAATGTCACATGTTCAACATTAATTCTTTATATCAACGGTCATGTGCTATCAATTTTATTTTCTGTTGTGACATTACTGAATTTTACTTATGCTTTTTATACTGTTTGTACGCTTTTAAGAATCCAGTCCGATACTTGATAACATTTTAACCGATACCAGACTCAGCATTTGTTCATTCCCTGTGGTTTTGGAGACTGTTGTTTAAATTTGGAAGATCAGCACCGGAATTCCTACAGCAAAAATTAAACCTCCTCTAAAACAAAGGTGGCCAGGCGGTTTCGCTTTTCCAGATACTTTTTGTGAACTTACAGCAATAGAGTTATAGACCACCAGTAAGTCATGCATGAATGAGTGTCATGTTAAAACCAACAGCTAACGCTGGATGATTCAAATTAGCACATTGCAATCAAAGAAAACCAAAATGTGGAATGTAATTGGTTAGGTACAAATGTTAACATTTGAGAGTCAGGAAATAAGACCCAACCGTAAAAGAAAAGCACAATATATATTCTATTTGTTAGTAACCATTGAATGATGGTAAATTGCCTTTTGGTCAGATGTTTTAAACCAATCCATAAATCGTGCAGTATTTTTTTAACTGATCCACAACTCAGTGGACTGATGGATATGAAAATGAGCAGTGCCATATGATCATTATTCTGCACGCTGTAAAATAAACTCTCACTCTCACCTTCTGCCAGTTATTAGCACATTCTTTTAGGTGACAGTAGCACCTCCGGGGTGATTAATGGCACAAACTTTGGAACATAATTGATGCAAAGCCACTTTATTGGTTCCCTGGAGTACCCCACAGGTCGAAAAGAGTGTTAAAACAAACAGCTTGTAGAAATACAGTCAAAGCAATGGCCAATAGCTGTAACATAACACACTGCTAACTTTCCTCCACAACTCTAAAGCTCAGTGCTAATATTGTGAATTTAGATAATTCTGTCCCTTTTAGCTACTTGGCCATATTTAGTCACCCTTTCTTTGCAGATATTCATGAAAACCTTATTCCCAAATGTATTTCCATCAGTTTCATAATACTTTGGTAATTTCCCTAACATCAGCTCTGTTAGTCTCTCTGCTTCTTAAGCAGTTATCCACATCTTCATTGCCTCCAAACTCAATAGCTGCAATGTTTCTGGTTGCCTCCATTCTCCGAGCTTCCACTTACCCGGAATTCGATTTTCCATATTCCATGCTGCACTGTTTAACTTATCATTACTGCTGTCTTCTGTTACCTACAATGACTGTATCTCCCACAGATGTCAAGTTGTTCTTATTGCTGAAGATTCCCATCAGATCCTTCAGTATCTCCATATCCTTCACGAAACATCCAGCAAATCTATCCCAAATTCTCCATTTATCTCACAGAAGCTTCCATGCATCTCCCCAACTCATAGTTCATTACTAGTGGCTATGCTTTAAACACATATGATAAATCTTTCCTTTAATCGATATGATAATCCATAAACCTACCTGCCCTCATGAACTTCTACCCCATTCCTCATTCAAACCCATCTCCTTTACAAAACATGTGGTCACTCCACTCATTTTAACTTTTCCTGAAACAAAAACTGAAAATGCTAGAAACACCGAGGGTCTTTGAACTGAAACATTGATTCTATTTCTCTCTCCACAGATACTGCCTGACCTGCTGAGTATTTCCAGCATTTTCTGTTTTAGTTTCATACTTTAAGACATCTTTATTAGTCACAGGTACATTAAAACACACAGTGAAATACATCTTTTGCGTAGAGTGTTCTGGGGCAGCCCGCAGGTGTCACCATGCTTCTGGTGCCAACATAGCACGCCCACAACTTCCTAACCCGTACGTCTTTGGAATGTGGGAGGAAACCGGAGCACCCGGAGGAAACCCAGGCAGACACAGGGAGAATGTACAAACTCCTTACAGACAGCGGCCGGAATTGAACCCGTTACACTAACCTCTACACTACCATGCCTGACTTCCAGCATCTGCAGTTTTTATTTTATTTTCATTAACTTTCCTTCTCTTTGACTTTATGTACAGGTACCTTGAGCATTTTTCTCCATAAAAGGCACTATATAAATTAGAGTTTTGCTGTTTGCTAACTCTTCCAAAGATCTACAATAAGGAAAAATGTTTACAAAGGGCAAGATGGGTTAAGGTTTTTAAAAATAATTTCTCATTATAATTCAGTTTTGATGTAAGTACATCCTTGGACATTTACCCTGCCTTTCTCTGCCATTCTACCTTTCCCTCATGTATCAGTCCGAAGTGGATTTGCCTAGATGCCAGAATATCAGCCGATGAGTCAGATTCCAATCTTAGTTACGGGTTTAATGAAACAGGTTTGAGACAACATCATTTGGAGGTCTCCTCAGCTAGGCTTTGTACCTTCTGCAGTTTGACTCTAGCCCAAAATGAGACCACATTTTAAAAGTGTTCATACAATCTGCCAATTCCATCTTCTAAATCAGTCACCTTCTAGACTTGACATTGGAAGATATGTGGTCACCTTGCACCTGCTCCCTGATGCACCCTTGCTCTCGTTATCAATCTCATGAACATGTTTGCAGGTAGGCGTCTGACAGCTGAGGTTAGCTGCATTCCCAGCCAAAAGCAGGAAGCTCAGTGTTATCTTTTGCAGCCACCACCCTCAGCCTTTGGCATCGATTCCCTTCCCTAACTAACTTCCCATCCTGTTTGAGCCAAACTTCTAGCTCCACAAACTGTGTAGAAAATGAGAAGAAAGTGGATATTTCTGTCTCTCCCTGTTTCATTAAAAACTCAGCAAAGTTCTGAATGCCAACAAAATACTACAATGCAGAATTCTTTAGAAAAGATTCCTGTGCATGTTGTCTCTGGATGATCTAGTAGGTGAGTCACCAACTGACTTGATGGGACGGCTTTGAGCTTTCATTAACAGTCAGCCAGTGGGCTTCATGCCGTAAACAGAAAATGTATTCACTGCATTTTCTGTTTTAATTTTACGTTTATGGTTTAATTTCTATAGCTGCACCATAGAAAGCATCCTATCCAGATGCATCACGGCTTGGTATGGCAACTGCTCTCCCTGAGACAGCAAGAAATTGCAGAGTGATGTGGACACAGCCCAGCACAACATGAAAACCAGCCTCCTCTCTACAGAGTCTGTCTACACTTTTCACTGCCTCAGAAGAGCAGGCAACATAATCAAAGACCCCACCTACCCAGAACACTCTCTCTTCTCCTCCCTCCCACTGGGCATAAGATACAAAAGCCTGAAAGCACATACCTTTGGACTCAAGGACAACATTTATCCTGCTGTTATGAGACTATTGAATGGTCCCCTAGTACAATAAGGTGGACTCTTGACCTCACAATCTACCTTGTTATGACCTTGCACCTTATTGTCTGCCTGCACTGCGCTTTCTCTGTAGCTGTAACACGTTATTCTGCATTCTGTTATTGCTTCCCTCTTGTACTACCGTGATGTACTGATGTGATAAAATGGTCTGTATGGATGGCATGCAAAACAAAGTTTTTCACTGTACTATGTGACAATAATAAACCAATTTACCAACTTAAAATAGCCAAAAGTAATTGTTTTCACTTCTTGTTTCATTCTCTGGGTGTTGGTATTGCTGGAAAGTTTGTCCTCCATTGCCCAACTGAGCTAGCTGAATGACTTGCTCAAAGTGTGGGACTGGAGTCATGTTTTGTCTGGACTGGGTAAGTTGGGCAGGTTTTATTTACCCATTCAAGCTTTAAGATATTCCAAATGGCTCATGGCTCTTTTAGTGATGGCTGAGTCTCCTTAAATCAGACGTGAGGTTCAGACTCAGTTTTTTGGCTTATACATATCGATTGTTAACCCACTTACATAAAACACATTCTGCCATATCCCTTCTTGCAGAGATTGAGGTGATCAAAACTCCCCAAGGATCCTTATAACCATCTGAACAGCAAGAGAACATGTGAGTATTATTAATAAAAAAAAGCAATCAAGTCCTGCCCTGCACAGAAAGTTACAATTATAGTGTGTCAGATATTAATTCCATTCCACTCCTAGCTGATTGCAAAGTTGAATGAAGGAGGCAAGTGTTCAAAAAGTCATCTGCTGTAACAACAAAAACCCGCAAGTATTACCAAACAAAATAAGGGTGTATTAAATTACAGCTCCAATACCTCAAAGAGAAGAATAAAACTGGTCAAAATTATGTTGTTGCCTCTATAGCCGACATGTCTCAAGATCTGAGCCCTCGTGTTATTTGACTAAATAAATGAAGCCACTGGTGTGGCTACACCAGGGGAGGGAAGGGATTGGCCAGAGTAAGAGAAAACTTTGTGCGGACATGTGTTCTGTGTGAAAGTGCCTCAGTATTCAGCACCTGAATGTAATAGAGGAGGCAGGAAATTATCATGCCAGCCACATTATTCTAAAGGGTAAGCTATAACTTGTCAAGCTATAACTTTCACTGAGCAGACACTGACTTTTCATTGCTTTTAAATCTGGCTTAACAGTAAATCAAATCTCCCAATCCAAATGGCTATTAAAGCTAATACTTTTTTTTAGATGTATCATGCTTCATGCTCTAGTGTTGTCCACTAGAAATTGCCATGTAGAGAGAGGGGTGGCAGTTTTAGTCATTCACTGAATTCAGTGGAAAACACCTTGTAAGCTGTCATTTACAGCTCTTCACGCTTCTCTTGGAGGGTAATGGAGGAATTTAACCATCTGGGATGCCATGATGTGAATGCCCCATTCAGGGCCATAACTATCTAAGTACCTACCTATGATTATTGGGATATGGTTGTCCCTGGCCAAGCCAGTGCTTATAGTCCCTCCCCAAATTATCTCTTAGGGAGGTAAAAGGCACCCATGTTGATGGATCTAGAGTCTAGGTAGGGATAGAGTTGCTGTACAATAGAGAAACATCCATGCAGGCCTTTTTCTATTCACATTTGCTCTCATTAGGTCGGTATCCTTCTAGGCCTTGCCTATTCAGGTGCTTTGTAAACAGTGTGATTGGGTCCAAATCCCACCATCTCCTCTGGCAGGAAGTTTCAGAAAAACCTTTCTGCTCAGATCCTCTTTCAAACCCCCTCCTCTCACTTTAAACCTATGCCCTCTTGTTTTTGATTCCCCTGCTTTGGGAAAAGGATTTTG
Source organism: Pristis pectinata (assembly GCF_009764475.1). Taxonomy (NCBI): domain Eukaryota; kingdom Metazoa; phylum Chordata; class Chondrichthyes; order Rhinopristiformes; family Pristidae; genus Pristis; species Pristis pectinata. The sequence continues at coordinate 134,971,225 of NC_067406.1, forward strand.
ACTACCTGCCCTATCTGTGCCTCTCATAATCTTATATATTTCTATCAGGTGACCTCTTAAGCTCCTTCACTCCAGGGAAAACAAGGCCAACCTGTCCAATTTCTCCCCATAACTGAAGCCCTCTAATCCAGGCAACATACTGATGAATTTCTTCCAACATCTCTCCAGTGTAACATATCCTTCCTATAGTGCAGTGACCAGAACTGCACACAATACCCCAAGTGCGGTCTAGTCTGTGTTTTGTGAAGGTTGGATAGGTGGGAGGCTTTCTTGTAGCTGTATCTAATTTATTTGTTTTTGATTTTAAATCTCTCGGTCACCACGGAGAGAATTCAAACTCACATATCTTAATTAACAGTCTAGGTTTCTAGATACTATTCTAGTAATGTTACCACTATGGTAACATAGGCACCTTGGGATGATTAGTCCCAAGTGTGTAGTGAAACCAGTCAAATTCATCAGAAGTTAATATTTGAAGAATGAAAATGTAGATGCTGGAAAACTGAAATAAAATCAGAAATGACTAGAAATACTCAGTAGGTCAGGCAGCATCCATGCAGGGAGGAACAGAGATAATATTTCAAGTAGATCAAAGTCGAGTTTATTATCATATGCACAGGTGCATGAATGCACAGGTGCAATGAAAAACTTACTTGCAGCAGCATGGCAGGCACATAGCATCATATAAGCAGCATTCACAAGGAAAACATAAATTAAACATAAATTATACATAATTTTTACAAGAAAGAACACAATTAGAACAAAAAGAAAACAAAGTCCATTTTAATGCAAAGTGATCAAAATGGTCATAGTGTTACTAAACTTTAGTGATTAGGGTTGTGTTGGTTGGTTCAAGAACCGAATGGCTGAAGGGAAGTAGCTGTTCTTGAACCTGGTGGTGTGGGACTTCAGGCTTCTGTACCCGATGGTAGCTGTGAAAAGGTGGCGTGGCCCGGATGGTGGGGATCTTTGATGATGGACGTTGCCTACTTGAGGCAGCGCCTCCTGTAGATGGTACTGATGGTGGGGAGGGATGTGCCGGTGATATATTGGGCTGAGTCCACTACTGATCACCTATCGTCAGAACATGGAAAAGTAAGAATTCAAACTGAAGTTGCAGAGAAAGGGAGGCATGCAGCAAACGAAGCAAGTGTTTGTGACAGGGTCGAAAGGAAGGGAAGCTGAATGACAAAATTGGTGGTGGTGTGTTGACTTTTTTTTCCCATTTTCTGGGTGTCGGTGTTGCTGGATAGCCTAACTGAGCACGCTGAAGGTCTTGCTTGAAGTGTGGGACTGGAATCATGTTTTGGTTAAACTGGGTAAGAAGGTGGAGGAGATTTGAGTGATCTGTGTGGAGCAGGTGTAACCAGAAAGAGTTGAATGAAAACGAGATGGAGGGGAAAAACAACACTGGAACTGTGAGAAACATAAATCTGAAATTAAAAACAAATCTGCTGAAAATACTCAGCAGTTCAGGTCGCATCTGCAGAGAGAGACAAGGTGAGATAACTTTATAGAACTGGCCACCTCTAACCCAAGCTGGAAAAGCTGGTTATCTGAAACTGTTGAACTTAATGTTTAGTCCTGAGGGTTGTAGTGGGCTTGATTGAAGGATGAGGTGTTGTTCTTCAGGCTTTGTTCAAATTGAAAGTCATCAAAGACAGAGAGGTCAGAGTGGGAGCAAATGGGAAATTAATATACAGCTGGAAACAGTGTCACCCTTGTGGATTGAATGGGGATACTTTACAAAGTGGTCACCCATTCTGCATTTGGCTTCTCTAGCGCAGAAGAGACCATATTGTGAGTGCCAAATTCAATACATTAAATTGGAAGAAGTACAAGGAAATTGTTTCTTCACCTGGATGAAGTGTATATGTCCTTGGATGGTGGGAAGAGGCCAGGCAAAAGAGCAGGAGATGCAACTAAACTTCCATGGAAAGGTACTGTGAAAAGGGAAGTGGTTGTTGATGGAGATGGAGGAGCGAACCAGAGAGCTGCAGAGGGGGTGTCCCATTTGGAATGCTGAAAGAGGAGGGGAGGGGAAGACATGCCTTGTGTGGATCACGTTGAAGGTAGCAGAAATTATGGGGGATGACCCGTTGGATGTATTGGTATTGGTATTGGTATTGGTTTATTATCATCACTTCTACTGAGGTACAGTGAAAAACTTGTCTTACAAACTGATTTTACAGGTCAATTCATTAGACGGTGCAGTTACATCAAGTTAGTACAGAGTGCATTGATGTAGTACAGGTAAAAAAAATAACAGTACAGAGTAAAGTGTCACAGCTACAGAGAAAGTGCAGTGCAATAAGGTGCAAGGTCACAACAAGGTAGATCGTGAGGTCATGAAGTCATAGGTCATAGTCCAGCTCATTGAATAAGGGAACTGTTCAATAGTCTTATCACAGTAGGGTAGAAGGTGTCCTTAAGTCTGGTGGTACGTGCCCTCAGGCACCTATATCTTCTACCTGGTGGAAGAGGAGAGAAGAGAGAATGTCCCATGTGGGTGGGGTCTTTGATTATGCTGGCTGCTACACCAAGACAACAAAAGATAAAGACAGAGTCCAAGGAGGGGATACTGGTGTCCATGATGCGCTGGGCCGTGTCCACAACTCTCTGCAGCTTCTTGCAGTCTTGGGCAGAGCAGTTGGCGTACCAAGCCACGATACATCTTGATAGGATGCTTTCTATGGTTGGTGGGGTGGAATGTGAGGACAAAGGGAGTGCTATTCTTGCTCTGGGTGGGAGGAGAGAGTACGTTGGAGGGGCAATAGCTGCAGTTGCAAGCACTGTCGACTGTGGTGGAAGGGAAGCGATGGTTAGGGCAACCAATGGCCCTGATGTGGAGAGTTTCATCATCAGAACAGTTACAATGGAGATGGAGAAGGTGGCAGAATGGAACCGAATCCTTACAGGAAGCAGAGTGGGAGGTGGTGTGGTCAAGAAAGATGTGGAAGTTTGTTGGCTTATAATGAATTTTGGTCACAAACCTATGTCCTGGGACAGAGGTAGAAAAGTTAAGGGAAGCTTAGAGTTAGTGATGGGCCAAGTGAAAGTGACGACAGGGTGGAAACTGGCAGCAAAGGCGATGAAACTTCTGAGTTGTGTACAAGATCAAGAAGCAGCACCTAGATAGTCACTTGTGTACCGCGAAGTAGCGGAGGTGGGGGCCCGAGAAGGACTGAAACGAGGACTGTTCCACTGACCCCACAGGCATGGTTTGGATCCATGCAAGTTCTTGTCGTTATGCCTTTGACTTGGAGGAAATGAATGAGAGTTGAAGAAGGAAAAAGCTGCTGGAGGAACTCAGGGGGTCAGGCAGCATCTGTAGAGGGATATGGACGGTTGACCTTTCATCTGGACTGATGAAGAGTCTCAACCCAAAACATTGACTATTTCCCTCCGCAGATGCTGCCTGACCTGCTGAGTTCCTCCAGCATCTTGTTTTTTTTGCTCCAGGTTCCACCATCTGGCATCTCCAGAGTTAGAGAAGAAATTATTCGATGTGCTGCAACAAACAATCTGCTGGAAGAACTCAGCGCGCCATGCTGTGGGAGGAAAGGAATTGTCAATGCTTCGGGTCGAAACCCGGCATCAGGACTCAAATCATGTCTCAAAACCTGCCTCAAATCAGGACTCAAAACCTGCATCAGGTCTCCATTGTTCAATGTGATAATGAGTTCAGGCAGGTCCCTGAGGATGGTGGTGTAGGAGAACCAGTTGACCTTCATGTTCAAGGAAGAATCAAAGGGCACAGGACATCATTTGTGGGATGAAGATAAAGAGAATGTGAATTTCCATGGTGAAAATGAGCTGATTGGGACCAGAAACTGAAGCTGTCAAAGTAATAAGTGCATCAGAGCTGTGTGGGAAGAGCAGATTCAAGAGAGGAATGAGTAAGTTCTATAGGACAAGAACAGGCTGATGAACCCTGGAAAGGAGGTGGAAGTGCATGATTTGAGAACTATAAGGCTGGAGGTGTGGAGGAACAATCACCAGAGGAAATGAAGTCAGTGACTCTTTGAGAGGGAATGGCCTGATGTTCAGCGGTGGAGTCATGGTCCAGTGGGAGGTGTGAGGAGGTTCCGAGAGCTGGTGTTCAGCCTCTGTAAGGTACCCAGTCTCTCTGCCTGTACCTCACTGTACTTGTGCACATGACAATAAACTCCACTTGACTGGATGACAATATCGGTGGTGGTGGGGGGGGGGGGGGGCGGTGGGTGGTTGTGAGTGCTGAGATTAGAATGAGTAAGGGCAGTGGAAAAATTGGATGGTAAATATCACACCAGCAGTTAGTGATGAATGGATCTAGAGGAGATAAGAGGCCAGAAGCAGGAGTCCAAGTGGATTGGGAATTCTGAAGATGAAATTGGTAATCGGTTCAATATTGTCACATGTACTGAGATACAGTGAAAAGTTTTTGTTTGAATGCCATCCAGACATATCATTTCATACATAAGTACACTGAGATAGTAAAAAGGAAAACAGAATACAGAATATAATGTTACAGCTACAGAGAAAGTGCAGTGCAGGTAAACAAATAAAATGCAAGGGCCATGACTAGGTAGATGGGGAGATCAAGAGTTCATCTTGTAGAGTATGGGAGGTCCATTCAAGAGTCTGATAGAATCAGGATAGAAGCTGACCTTGACCCTAGTGCTCTCAAGCTTTTGTATCTTCTGTTCAAAGTGAAAGAGTAGAAGAGAGAAAGGGTCACACCAATTGGCCATTGGCAATTGGGTACACATGGCCAATGTTATTGGAACACGAATATATTGCGGAATCTCTGTATCACCTAATCTCCTCCCCTGGCAGGATGCCAAGTTTTATCAACACTAGGACTTCAGGTTTGAGAAGGTGAGGTCTCCTCTCCTCACAGGACTACCCGGAGTGGGGTTTACAACTCAGTGGGCCAAGACTTTCTCTGGGCATTTCAGAGTGGGATTTTCCTTGCACACTTCTAACCCCTTTCAGTAACCCAGGAGCTAAAATCACTGTCTGTCCCCAACTGTTGACCTCTTACTGACAAAGGTTAACATTTCCAAGCTGACACCTTATAGTTGTGAGTGTTGAGATCATTCGCCTTGCAACAGTTACTCCTGTTTTTGTTCTTGCAGTAAGGAATGCAATTAGCCACATCTGGACCGGCGATTTGCCACATGTGGCCCGTGTATTGGACGGGGCTGGCCGACCGTCGGATTCTCTGTTCTTGGCGCAGTCTGCCTCCCGAAACCGATTGCAAAGAGCGAGCAACAGAGAGAGAGAGAGAGATCGGTCCTTGAGGCGAACCTTTTACAGTTAATAACTGTGGAGAGCGTAACCAAACCTTTGTCCCCCAGATCTGTAACTTATCTGCAAAATACCTCTTGCACTTTAGTGTTAACCCCTCTCCCCCGTCTACATAGCGGGAAGGAAGAAGGTTCTTCTTCACGTCCGAGAATCAAACGCTTACTTCGCTGTGTCTGGGACAGAGGGGGAGGCGAGAGTGGGTCGAGGCCGCCTTGTCAATATCACTGAAACTGATCAGGCAACCAGCCCCTCTCCTCACCGGTCAAAGGCGCTCACCCCTTGGACTAGCCATTGACAAACTGGAGGCTGACAACTCGAACATCTCCGAATGTATTTGCATTTCAGGCAAAAATATCCGCGGTGCGATCTGCAAGCCATCAGAATTTCATCCCGGCGCTGGAAATAAGGCGATGGGTCATTGAGGTGGCAGAATTGGAGGGTCTGACCCACACTTGCCCGTACAACGCGGGGTCCCCCACCCCTCTCCCCCTCTACACCCCATCCCGGCTCTCCCCTTTTAGTTTATTGTCATGCCATAGGTTTGAGTCTTTTGGAGATGATCGCTTGGAGGATGGGGAGGGAGGTGGTTTTGCGGTGGCGGCGGTAGCGGGGAAGGGGAGGGAGAGCAGCCTGTATCCCACCCCCCCCCCCCACCATCCCCCCCCCCTCCCCACGCCGCCCGTCATCTGCTGCATAGAAGGGCGGAGGAGGGTCTATAAATAGAGGGGTAGAGAGCTGGAGGGGTGCAGACAGCAATCTGCGGCGTCCAACGGAGCAATTGCAAGACTTTATCATTGCAGATTATTACCGATAAATCGATTCCTTTGGGAGAACCAGACGCCGTGCGCTCGAGCCTAACCCTGCCCTGTTGAGTCAGTGCTGACAGTTGAAGTATTAACGTTGGCGCCGCTTCCACTCACATATTCTTCACCTCCCTGGCGCTCTCTGCAAGACTCGCCTCCTGCCATGTCTTCTACTGGATGGTTCCTCCTCTGGACCGCGCTCCTCATACTTGGGGTCCAAAGGATTGACAGCGGCAAGTCCAAGGTCAACTCCATCAAGTCTCCCGTCAACGGGCAGTCTCCGGAACCACTGCCGGCCAACAGATCCACCGGCATCCCGCAGGCGAAGATCAATAAGAAAGGCGCCGCCGGGAGCCAGGTGAGTGGACTCTCCTCCTGCGCTCTGGGATGTCCCATCGGCAACGAGTTGGGGGGAAAGGCAGAGGGTTGTTTTTGGAGGGGAGGGGGTGTTTCTCTGAGATTGGGTCTTGCACCCCACGGATAGTGTTTGATGATGCTGTTGCACATCTCGGCATTGGGCTGAGACCCCTCAATCCCACGCAGCCCTCTTGTTACCTCCAGCTTTTGGTCTGTGCGATGGTTCGGGGGGAAATCGGGGACGGTGGGGGTCGAAGGGAGACAGAGAGAGAATGAGAAGGTCCCATTTCCCACCGGAGTGAGTTTTCTGTTGAATCTGCGGACTGGTCCGTCTGTAATTGGTGGAGGGACGGTGGATTCTTTGGAAATATTACACTGATCTCTGTCTGAACGTTAAAAGATTTGCTCTGTTCTTGGAACGGGGACGGCTGCTCAGAGATCTGATGGATGCCAGGAATGACACAGAGATAGACATAGATTCTTCCTCTAACGGCAGGTCCGGAGAGAGAGAGATTGGGTTAAATGGGGGAAGTTTTGACAGAAAGCGGGAGAAGCTACTTTTTCTCAGGAAGGGGTCGAATGCGCCTCTGAAACAGAGAGCATCAAAGGGGAAGCTGCCGGCAGACACAAGCCGCTTTTCCGCGGTACCTTTGGCGGGTCTCCACTTCACGGGAGCCAACCACTTTCAAATTACGGAATCAAACGGTCTTTAATTTCCTTGTTGCCGCTATGGAACTACGCTAGAGCGGTAAAAACGCCGAGAAAATTCAAACGCACCGCTGTCAGCAACATAGATCGAGCTCTCTGGATCCTTAAAGGGGAAAAGAACACTGGGCTCTTTGTCACTGATATGGACCGGTTCGCTTTAATGTCCCTTCTATATGTGTAGCTATTTTGAAGCAATTCTCTTTAAAGTCACCGAGCAATTAAACTTCGGTAAACCGCAATGAAACTTCTTTAAGAAGAAGTGGAAGATTTAGTATCAGAAATATTAGTGCAGTATGAGGTTGGAAATAGAGTTTACTTTGCCATGTATTTATGACGGGGGGGGGGGGTTCAGTATCTTCAACTGGAATAATTAATAACATATTAGCAGGTTACCTGGTGAATCCATATTACTGTTAAAATTATAAAAGCCATTTTGGTGTCAGCCGTTGGCAGCACTCTCACCTCTGAGGCCAAATGTCATTTTTAATTCTTGATCCATGTGCTGAAGCTTTGGTGTGATACTGAACTTTGGTGTGAGGTGTAACATTGCTGATCTGCCGAATCTGCTCCTCTGGCGAACGGAAGCATCCCATGAGAAAATTGGAAGACCTTGCCCCAGTGTCCTGACCTATAATTATCCCTCAGCCAGCATTACTAAAGAAGATTTTCTGCCTGTGGGATCCTGCTGTGCACAATGTGCCACATTTTGCAACAGTGTCTACACTTCAGAATTTCTTCATCAGCTGTAATGTGCTCTGGGACAACTCCAGATCATGAAATGTGCTGCAGAAATTCAGCCAGTCTGTCTCACCTACCACAAATGTACCAAATAGGGTCCATTCAATAATGTGCAGACTCAGCAGATAGAGCCACCTATTCAGATTCTGCATTTTATAGCAGCCTGTGGTGGCATGCAATGAAGTTGTCGCTGAGAGGATGGTCCAGTTGCAGTTGTAATATATGCATTTATCATACAGGATTGAATGACTGGGTGAACAGGAAAGAAAGAGCTTGTGTTTATGCAGCATCTTTCATGGGTGCCCCAATGAAATACTTTTCAAAATGCAGTCATTGCAGTGAATACAATAGCCAATTTTCAGACAATAAATTAGACTGGACAAATAATGTGTTGTGGATGGTGGTTGAGGGATTTAAATTGATTAAGGCACAGGAGAACACCTTTGCTTTTCTTTGAATAATGGCAGGTGATCTTCCACTTGTATCTCCACTACAGAGAACTGTGAAGGCCTTATTTTAACATTTCATCCAAAAGGCAGCAAAGCAGAACATCTCAAGAGCACAAGAATTCAAGACAGTAATAGACCCCTCAAGCTTGCCCTACCGTTCAATATGATCAGTATTGGCTAATCAATGTTGGCCTCAGTTTCTGTGCCAGTTCACCAAACCCCTCAATCCCTTGATCTTTCTGCCTTAAGTTTATCTAACTTACTGGTGTGTTATCCTGCATTATATCCTCAAGAATCTGGAGGGGATCTTAAATGAACAGTTTTCTGACGCAGAGCAAGGCTTCAACCCTGAGCCAAGGCTGACACCTTGTGTCAAGAATTTAATCCGAACGTGGAACAATTATTTACAACAACATTTCAACTACCACCTTCAACATATGAAATCATTCCAAGATTCATCAGAGGAGTTTAAGAAACAAAAAAAAACTTGACAAGCCACATAGGGGAATATTAGGTGAAATAGTGAAGTGCTTAGTCAAACAAATGAGGTCAAAAGGAATGTTTCAATGGCAGAAAGAGAGGGGGAGAGGCAGAAAGGTATAGAAGCAACTCCGGAGACTGAAACCCTAGCAGCTCGCAATGGGCCAGTGGTGAAGTAATTACATCTGGGGCTGAGGAAGGAAGCATTGTGTGTGTGCAGGTATCTCAGAGAATTAAATAGAAATATACATACTCAGCAGGTCTTGCAGCACCTGTGAAAGGGTGACTGGAACAAGAGGTCCTCCTTTGCAACTTAAAACTTGTTGGATTTCTAATTTTCCTACTTTTGGTGAAAGACTATCAACTGAAACACAGATTCTGTTCTCTCTCCATAGACACTGCCTGACATGCTGAGTATTTCCAACATTTTTCGTTTTAGTTTTGGATTTTCAACATCTGCGGGTTTTGCTTTTCAGTTATCTTGGAATGTTGTTGGGCTAGTGAAATAGAATTAGTAAGATCGTAGAGGGATACAAAAACAAGGTGAGAATTTGAACATTGAGAGTTGCTTGAACGGGAACCAATTTAAGTCAATAAGTGAAAAGGGAAGGGTGAATGCAAATTGGTGTGAGGTAGGAAATGCGCAGCTGAATTTTGAATGACTTCAAGTTAAGGAAGGATTCACTGAGGGAGACCAGCCAAGAGTACATTGGAATAGCCAAGTCTAGAGGTGTGGATGAGGGTCAAAAACAGATAGAGTCATACAGCACAGAAATGGGCTCTTTGGTCCACCACGTCCCTATCAACTCATTTGCCCATCTATACTAAACCCATTTGCCTGCATTAGGACCACATCCTTCACTGCCTGGCCTATACAAGTGTCTGTCTAAATGCCTCTTAAACATAGTGATTGCATCTAATTCCACTGCCTCCTCTGGCAGCGCATTCCACATGTCAACCACTTACTGTGTGAAGAAATTATGCCTCAGATCCCCTTTAAAACTCCTTCCTCTCACATTAAACCTCTGCCCTCTTGTTTCTGCCCCCCATGCCACTGGATGATGTTAGGCAGGGTGGAGTTGGGCAATGTTATGGAAACAAAAACTGATGGTCTTGATGATGATGGCATGGATATGTGATCCAAAGCTCATTTCGGGATCAAGTATGATGCTGATATTACAAATAGTCTGGCTAAATTTCAGACAAATACCAATAAGAGAGATGGAGTTGGTGGCTAAAGAATGGGGCAATAAGACAAAGGCTTTGGTATAAAGTTGGAGGAGATGCCTGCTCATGGAATGACAATGCTGGACTCACAGTCTGGGTCATGAGAGGTGGAGCTGAGAGTTGGATGTCATTAGTTTAAATGTGGAATATGATGCTTTGTTTTCTGGTGATGTTACCAAGAACAGCATGTGGGTGAGTAATGGGGAGGGGGGAGGCAAATCAGGTCCTTTGAGGAGATTAGAGGTGAAGGCGTGAGAAGCAAAATTGTTGCAGGTGATTATTGCACTATAATCCTCATCAGTTAGCATTGACGTTCATCAAAAGCTTGTTTGATTACAATGAATGGAGCAAATCAAAGACAGCACCACTTATTGGTTCTTAAGAGGTATCACTGCCTTTTATAAAAGGAAGTTTACAGGGAAGAGAGCTAGGACAAGCCATGGGAAGGATCACCTCACTGTGATCAGACTGGCCTGTTTCCGTTGAAGTAACGTGGTCACAAAGTGAGCCACTTTTTTCACCAAAAGCTCAAGAAATTGGTTCAAACACAAGACTGAAAGAAACAGGCCACACAAGCCCTCAAATGAGTTCTAACATCGTCTGATCTGATCTGCAGCCTCAGCTCAGTTTTCCTGGCATAGATCTTGATTCCTCTGTGGTCCAAAAATCTGTTTATATCAGCCGTAAAACTAATCATAACCATTAACTATTCTCTGTCCCTCATCTCAATCTTCATTGGATGTCCGTGTATTCTGAAAGAATGCCCCTTTGTTCAAGGTTCCCCCAACAGAGGAAGCACCTTGTAAAACTTCCTCAAATATTGCAGAAGGATTATCTCTCAGTTTTCCAAATTCCACTCAAACTTTCTTCATCAGTCATCTCTCCATCCCAATAATCAATCCTATGAACTTGTTAGATGTTCTTTCTCTGAGGCAAGTATATCTTTCTTTAAACAACAAAACAAAAACTCTACTCAATATTCCAGGTCTGATTGCCTCAAAGATACTTTAGATATTTATTTATTGGTCACATGTACATTGAAACACACAGTGAAATCATCTTTCTGCATTACTACAAATGTGCTGGGGGCAGCCCGCAAGTGTTGCCACTCTTCCGGCACCAATACAGCATGCCCACAACTTCCTAACCTGTACGTCTTTTGGAACCTGTACAGCTGTAGGAAGACTTCCCTACCTTTGTACTCTGTGCCTCTACCTTGTTATTCCTTTTGTTTTGCACTATTTATTTATTTTTCTAACTTAGAGTAATTTTATGTATTTGTACTGTAAGCTGCCACAAAACAACAAATTTCATGTCATCTAAGTCAGTGATAATCTGATTGATTGTCTTGAAATATATATCATTTCACGGAAAGTATCTTATTTACTAATATGTACATGACACGTAATCTCATTTTAATGCATCGTTCTACAAGATGATAACATAGGAATTACAACACAGAGTCTCACCATGCAGCTGAACCGGTCCATGTTAGTATTTACCGTCCACAGTTTAGTAGTCCTAACCTTCTGTTTCTGCTCCATTCTCAATATTCTCCTTTGTCATTGCTTGAGGGCATAACATCTGTTTTAATCACTAGCCCTGAATGTGGATTCCACAGCCAAAAAAAAAATTCTTTTGCTCTCTTGGCTAAATCTCTAACATTTAATCTTATAGCTATCTCCACCCCTCAACCACTGGAAGGAATCTGCCCCAAAGCTGCCTAATATTAAACATCTCCCTCTCATCACCACTTCATTTCTCTGTACTAATGAAAAGAATCTGCTCATTTCAAGTTCTTCTTTATATATCCATTCCTAGTAATTATGTGCTGCTTAGCACTTCTATTATATGTTGCTATGATCGGTGACTGAAGGGTTAAAGTTAATTCTACTCTATCTACAAAACAATCCTGATATTTCACAGCACACACCAGCTCCAATCCTCGATTCAGATCTCACTTTGATGTGTTACTTACATTGCTCAACTCAAAATATTTGACAATTCAGATTTTCTAGCATTACACTTTGAATTATTAGAATTCCAACAGGTCAAGTTTACAGCAGACAAATGACATTTTAAAGAACAAAAGCGTTAATGTTTTTTGTATAGTTGTAGGGAATAGCATTTGCAGAAGGCTTTTTTGTCAATTACACAAGATCTTGATTTCTTTCTTCCCCTAGCTGCGTAAGGAGGAGGAAAGAGAGCGAGAGAGAATAGTAGCTCAAATGGGTCGGGCTGGGAGGGTAACAGACAAATGAAGGGAACCATCAGGGAAGGAGCTGGAGAGTAAACAGCAGTGGTGAATGATTAATGAATGTCTGGGGTATCCACAGTCAGCAAAGGTTTTTCTGGTATAATATGTCTGAGAAAATAAAATTATATTTGTTTTACTCTGTGTATAAAAATAGCAAGACAACAAAGAGACAGTTAGATAGCAAAACAAATGAGATTAAAGGCAATGCTTTCAAAAACTGTAAATGATATGAAGTTATGAGGGAGGTTTAAACATCTAAAAGTTCCAAACTTTCAAAACTGCATGGAGCAGAGTGGGTGTAAAGGTAGGGGTTGCTTAACAGCCAGGATACTGCCTGTGATCATTCATTTCACTGGAGTTGGAAAGCAGTATGCTCATGAGGGCTGGGATTCCCTGCAGCCTCACTGTTCCACCATCCTACTCCTCACTGAACCACCCCCGCATGATGCAATCTCAAAGCTGCAGATTAGAATCACTCTCATCACTTCTGACGCTTGGTGGGTTTCATCTCCTGTTCATCAGAAGTAACCTTCCTCCCCTATACCTGAACAGGAACCGACTTGTGGCGGCAGGGCTTTACCATGCTATTGTATGTAAAGGTCCTGGCACTCCTCATGGGTTCCAAATGTATTACTTTTCACTGTGTGAGGGTGGTAGTGTGTACTTCCTGATCCAAGTACTCGATTCCCTCATTGCCATCTTCTCACATTCTATGAAAGTTCTAAATTCAAGCATCCCAAGGAAACCTTTCCTTTCTCTCCTGAGGTGCAATTCTCAGGCACACCTCACCCAGCTGACCCACATTTAAATAAGATAAGATAAGATATCTTTATTAGTTACATGAACATTGAAACACACAGTGAAATGCACCTTTTGCATAGAGTGTTCTGGGGGCAGCCCGCAAGTGTCACCACGCTTCCAGCGCCAACATAGCACGCCCACAACTTCCTAACCCGTACGAATGTGGGAGGAAACTGGAGCACCCAGAGGAAACCGGAGCACCTGGAAGAAACCTATGCAGACACGGGGAGAACGTACAAACTCCTTACAGACAGTGGCCGGAATTGAACCCAGGTCGCTGGCGCCGTAATAGCGTTACGCAAACAGCTACACTACTGTGCAATCTGCTGGAGGAACATCATCTATGGGGGCAAAGAAATTGATGCAGGGTCTTGATCTGAAACATCACAGATGCTGCTCCACCTGCTGAGTTCCTCCAGTAGATTGTGTGTTGCTTCAGATACCAGCGTCTGCAGTCTCTTGTGTCTCCAACCTCTATTTATGGCTGAGACTCTGAGACTGCTCGAGAAAATCACATCAAATTCTTATTCTCATCTGGCATCCACATGCTCTCATTAGGGTTCTTTGGAATCATGTAAGAGTAGGGCAGATTTTATTCTTTTTTGTATACTGTAAGTGTCTGTCAATTGTTTAGTCTCCTCCTTCTACCTTGGTTGAGATAAGTTAACAGGGTGCAGACCTGATTGAAGATAGGATTTGCTTCTAACGTCATAGCTATTTCACACTGAAAGCCATTTTTTAGCAACAGGAGGACCCATAATGCTTAATACTCAAGTATTTGTATCAGACTGAAGCAGAATATATTGCTCAACAATTCTTGCTATACATGCAGTGTACATAGCTTTCCACTGAGAAGCAGATTTGACATTCAGGTTTGAGCTCCAGTCTCAACAGCACAAATTGAATTCAGTGAAGAAGCTGCCATCTTATAAAAAGCTGGTTCACCAATGTCCTCCAATTAAGTAAGTGTGCTTTCTCACTTTCACTCCAATCATTACCAAACCAAGTACACATTTCTTGGGATCTGGGTGTAGCTGGCAACAGCATCAATTATTGCCTTCTCTAATTGCCCTTGTGAAGCTGGTGGTAAGCCACCTTCATGAACCACTGCAGTCCTTCTGGTGAAGGTATTCCCGAAGAGCTGCTGGGTTTAGACAAAGTGAAGACCAATAATGTTTCTCCAACTCAGGATGGTGTACGACTTGAGGGGAATGTGCAGGTAGTGGTGCTCCCATGCATCTACTGCTCTTATTCTGGTGGAGATCACGCATTTGGGAGGTTTGTCGGAGTAGTCTGGGTGAATAGCTGTGTTGCATATTGTGAATGGTGCACGCTGCAGCTGCTGTGCACCTACAGTGGAGAGAATCAATGTTTAAGGTGATTGATGGGGTGCCAATTAAATGGACTGCTTTGTCCTGGATGGTGATGAGTTTCTTGAGAGTTGTTAGAGCTGTCCTCATGCAGACTAGTGTAAAGTATTCCGTCATGCTCCTAACTTGTGGCTTGTAGATGATAGAAAGGTCTCGGGATGTCACTCCCTGCAGAATACATAGCCTCTGAGCTGTCTTGTCATTAAGTGGACAGTCTAGCTGAGTTTCTGGTTAATGGTGACTGACAGGAAATTGATGGTGAAGGATTATTAAATGTCAAAGACAGGATAGACTCTCCTTTGTTGGAGATGGTCATTGCCTGGCACTTCTGTGGCATAAATGTTACTTGCCACTTGTCAGTCCTTGTCAGGGTTGTCTAGATCTTGCTACTTGGAGACATGGGCTGCATCAGTTGCTGAGGAGTTGTAAACACAGCTGAGCAATCATCAGCAAACATCCATACATCTGACATTATGGTGGGAGGAAGATAACTGATGAAGCAGACAAAGACGGATGGGTCTAGGACACCACCCTGAGGAATTCCATTAGTAATGTCCTGGGCTTGGGATGATCAACCACACCACCCTCCTGCAATGTATGACTCCAACCAATGGAGTGTTTTTGATACCTATTGACTTCAGTTTTACTGGAGTATCTAGTTGCCAAGGGTCAAATGCTGTCTTGATGGCAAAGGTAGTCACTCACTCTAGAATCCAGTCTCGCACTATGTGGTTGGCTCTTATAATCTACAAGGGAGGAGAAATAACATCTTGCAAGAAAAATGAAATAACTTGAACAGCCATTTGATTAATATCAACAAATTGCCAATATATACTGTAAATCTTGACTGCAGAAAATAATGTCCCAAAGCACTTTGCAGAGGCATAAAGGTAATGGAATGCTAAGTCAAACATAGGATGTGAGAAGTAGCTTTAATTTTAGTAAAGGGATAGTATTTATGAGGGTATTAAAGGAGGAATGGAGGATAGTGGGAAGAAGTTCTGGCTTAGCAGTTGAAAGCATGCAAGGGAAAAAGTTGAGAGAGGATGGGGCCAGGAGGAAGAGAGCGAACAAATAGAATTTAAAAATAAAACATCCTCCTCTTCTGAGCACCCCACATTTGGAAGGAGGCATTGGACTTGGAGAGATTGCAGTGTAGATAAACAAGCTAGATATCTGAACTCCCCAAGGCTGAGTCACAAGGAGAGGTTACACAAACCATAGCTTTATTCCCTGGATTAAGTGGTGATTTGATCAAAGTTTTCAAGATATTTAGCTGAACTGATAGAAGAAATGCATTATGTATTTGGCACTGGTATCTCAGAGTAGGAAGCCTGAACTAAAAAATTAGATGCATACCTTTCGTGACTGAAGTTAGGAAACATTTCTACACATAAAGAGTATTAGAAGTTTGGAACAACAGTTGCTGTTGAGAAGTTTGCCTGATTTTGATAGGTTGTTGATAGGCAATTGAGTGAATAAGAGAAGTGATGGATATAGGAAGGTGACAGACCTGCCATCATCCCATTGAAAGGCACCAGGGGCAATAAGTGGCCCCTTCTTGTTCTATTGTTTCTGTAGTTCACATCTATTGTAGCAAATGATAATTTTGCCACATTCCTTTCTTGCTCAGTAGTAGACTCGCAGAATCAAAGAATCATGAAAGCATGGGAGATTCCCTTTGACCCACTGAATCTATGTGGAGCTCTTCATTGGCAGTCTACTTTGTCACATACCCCTGCTCTTTTCCCTTAGCCCTGGAAATTAATTTCTCCCAAGTACCTATCCAATTCCTATGGAGAATCACAGAGCTGTGGAGCACGGAACAGACCCTGCATCGGCCACCAAGCTCCCATTTACACCAATCCCATGCTTCCATTTTGAAAGCCCTGAATGACTCTGTTTCTACCAGTCCCAGAGAATAACCACTTACTGGATAAAAAAAGCTTTTCTTGGGCTTTCTGCCCAACATATTGAATCTCTGCCCCAGATCTTGAACTATCCACTACCAAGAGCAATTTCCCTGATCTAGACCCATGATCTTGTACACCTCTATCGAATGTCCTATCCAGCTTTTAATCCTGACTCCTGCAGCTTTTAACATGTGGCTTGTGGCACTTATCTCCTTGCCAATTGGATGGCTACTAGGAACAATGAAAATATATGATCTTTTAGATTTATTTTGATAAACAAGCATATACATAAGTTTCATTTGCCTTTTTTTCTTCTGCATTATCTTCCCTTTACTTCTGAAGATGGAATTGGAATTGGCTTATTATTGTGACTTGTACCAAGTTACAATGAAAAACTTCTCTTGCATACCATTCGGACAGATCAATTCATTACACAGTGCATCAAGATGGTACAACGTAAAACAATAAAAGACTGCAGAATAAAGTGTAACAGCTACAGAGAAAGTGCAGTGCAGGTAGACAATAAGGTACGAGGTTAGAATGAAGTAGATTGTGAGGTCAAGAGCATCTTATCATACTAGATGCTGCTTTATGGGAAATGCCTATTGCCTGGTAACTAGTTTGATCAAACATTGTTAGTGCTTGAACTAGTTAGTAGCAGCTGAACCAAAACTTGCTTTTAGATGTTTTTTAGATATTTATTTATTCGTCACGTGTACATTGAAACACGCAGCGAAATGCATCTTTTGCATTACTGAGAATGTGCTGGGGGCAGCCCGCAAGTGTCACCAACAGAGCATGTCCACAGCTCCTAACCTGTACATCTTTGGAATGTGGGAGGAAACCAGAGCACCCGGAGGAAACCCACGCAGACACAGGGAGAACGTACAAACTCCTTACAGACAGTGGTGGAATTGAACCCAGGTCACTGGTGCTGTAATAGCGTTACACTAAACTTCCCAAACATTGCCAGTGATAAAGGGGAATGTTGTAAAAGAGAGAAAATAACATGTTCAGAGTAGTTCTATGCATGTTATATTCCACAGAAATCTAGTGACATTGTGTCTCATTAATTTCAATAATCTAACCTTTTGTGCACCTTTCTTAAATGGAACAAAGCAATGACACCTAGGCATTAGAGCAGTGTGTGATGATAGCAGTGCCATTCTGTACTGTAGGTATTGAAATAACGTACAAACTCCTTACAGACAGCGCGGGAATTGAACCCGGGTCGCTGGCGCTGTAATAGCATTACGCTAACTGCTACACCACTGTATTTGACCAATTTCTTCCATGTCTAGATTTCCCAAGTGGTCAGTGGCTAATAGCCTGGGGCAGGAAAATCAGTTTGTTCTTGCCCTTCCTACATCAGATGATGCAGCAAGTCCATAACATTCCAGTTCAGATCAGGAGGCAAATTATGGAACCATGACCCAGTTCCTTGTTAGCTATTCATCACTGGAGATGCTGGAGATTTTATGGTTTGTTATGTTGAGTACTGATGCTCAGTATTACTAAGCGATGTGGTATGTTTGAATTTCTTTTCTCCAAGTTCATATATCATTAAACTGGAGAGGGTGCAAAAAAGATATACAAAGATGTTCCCGGGACTGGAGGGCTTATGTATCA
This sequence comes from Pristis pectinata, assembly GCF_009764475.1. Taxonomy (NCBI): domain Eukaryota; kingdom Metazoa; phylum Chordata; class Chondrichthyes; order Rhinopristiformes; family Pristidae; genus Pristis; species Pristis pectinata. The sequence continues at coordinate 134,989,249 of NC_067406.1, forward strand.
GGAGAGTCTGGATAGGCTAGAACTTTTTTTCCCAGAGTGTGGGGCAAGGTAGTGTAGCAGTTAGCGTTACACTATTACAGCGCCAGCGGCCCGGGTTAAATTCCGGCCACTGTCTGTAAGGAGTTTGTACATTCTCCCCATGTCTGCATGGGTTTCCTCTGGGTGCTCCAGTTTCCTCCCACATTCCAAAGATGTACAGCTTAGGAGCTGTGTGCATGCTATGTTGGCTCCGGAAGCATGGTGACACTTGTGGGCTGCCCCCAGAAAACTCTATGCAAAAGATGCATTTCACGGTGTATTTCGATGTACATGTGACTAATCAATAAACATCTTATCTTATCTTAGGAGGCTGGGTGGTGACCTTTTAGAGGTATATAAAATCACAAGGGACGTAGATAAGGCGAATAGCCACAGTCTTTCCCCCAGGATATGGAGTCCAAAACTAGAGGGAGTAGGTATAAAGTGAGAGGGGAAAGATTTAAAAAGGGCCTGAGGGGCAACTTTTTCATGCAGAGGGTGGTGAGTATGTGGAACAATCTGCCAGAGGAAATGTCGGAGGTGGGTAAAATTATGACATTTAAAAGGCACTTGGAGAGTCACGTGGATAGGAAAGGTTTAGAGGGATATGGGCCAAACACAAGCAAGTCGGACTAGCTCAGTTAGGCAACTTGGTCAGCATGGGTGAGTTGGGCTGAAGGGCCTGTTTCCGTGCTGCATAACTCTATGATTCTTTATGTATAGAAAGAGATTATTCAGCCCATCAAATCTATGCCAGCTCACAGAGCAATGCCATTCCCTTGCTAATTTTCACTGTAATCTATTCTCCCCACAATGTTATCCCACCTATACCAGGGCCAATTAACCTACCAGCCCACATGTCCTTGCCATGTTGGATGAAAGCAGAGAACCTGGTGGAAACCCGGGGGGGAGGGGGGGAGGGGGGAGAGAGAGAGGGGGGAGGGGGGGAGAAGGAAGGGGGAGAGAGGACCAACACCAACAACACCATATGTCAGGATTGGACCTGGGTCATTGGAGCTGGGAGGCAGAGTTTCACCAACTGCACGTGTTGGACTGAAGGATCTGTCTCCATGCTGTATAACTGGATGACTCCATGATTCTGTGTTTGATCACTTTTCCGCCCACTTTATTACTTTCTCTTTGTTTGTCTTTGTCAATATGGACCAGCCATATTGGCAAGGAGAAGTAGGAAAGTCATTCTTGAAGTGTATGAGTCCAACTCCCTGAGGTTGACACGGAGCAGCTTTGGCAGTGATGTGGAAGTAGGTCAGCCGACTGACCAGTGTCTCAGCCACACTCAGTGTGTTCCCAGTGGGATTAATGAAATAGCATGATGGATTTCATAACCTCAGGAAAGAAAGACTTACTTGTTGAACATAACATAATGCAAAAAGAAGCAAGTATTTAGAGTGTTGTGCAATATTTTTGAGCATGATAGCACTTTAGATTATTGGGAAAGAACTTAGCCAAAGAAGAGCATTATTTGCAAGTGGAACAGACTGCTCACAATAGGAACTTTATCCCATTGAAATTAGTAAGGGGGTTGTGAATAGGAAGCTCACTCTTGTGTGGATCGTGTTGTTTCTCAGCCAATTAATCAGTAAGGGAACACAAACAGAAAAAAAACCTTTGAATAATAGTCTTCAGTCACCTTTCTGCCAAAGCCTCAGTTCAGAGTCTGATATTTCTGCTGCAGTCCACTTTCAAGCTATGAATGCTTGGTGTCGAGTACAATGAAATAAATGCAAAAATTGCCAAGGGAACTCTGACATAATGGATGTTATTTAATAAGGGTGGTGAGGTGGGCAGAATGATAATCCCAATGTTACAAACTTCCAGAGTTTATGAAAATCAGAACTGATCTTAATTTTTTTTACAAATTTAATATCAGTGTACTTTATTGTATTTTAACCATTTTATTTGTAAATCATATTGTTCATTATTTTGCTTGACTTTAGAAGCTGTGAAGTCTTGTGTGTTGAACTCTTCTTCAAAAATTCAGTTCCACTGAAGAAATAATTAAATCAAACTCAAAGTTGAATCTATTGCCATATGCACAGGTACATGTCGGCACAACATTGTGGGCCGAAGAGCCTGTACTGTGCTGTAGTGTTCTATGTTCTATGTTCTATGTAAGCACAGGTGCAATGAAAAACTTACATGCAGCAGCATCGCAGGCACATAGCATTATATAAGTAGCATTCACATGAAAAACATAAAGTAAACATGAATTATGCACAATTTTTACAAGAAAAAGAATTAGAGCAAAAACAATACAAAGTCCATTTTAGTGCAAAATGATCAAAGTAGTCATAATGTTGCTAAGCTGTAGTGATTAGGATTGTGGCGGTTGATTCAGGAACCAAATGGTTGAAGGGAAGTAACTGTTCTTGAACCTGGTGGTGTGGGACTTCAGGCTTCTATACCTCCTGCCCAGTGGTAGCTGCGAGAAGATGACATGGCCCAGATGATGGGGATCTTTGATGATGGATGTTGTCTTCTTGAGGCAGCACCTCCTGTAGATACTACCGATGGTGCAGAGGGATGTGCATGTGATGTATTGGGCTAAGTCCACTACTCTCTGCAACTTCTTATGTTCTTGTGCATTTGAATTGCCATACCAGACCTATGAAGCAACCAGTCAGGATACTTTCAACAGTACATCTGTAGAAGTTTGAAGAAGAAATGAAAATGGAATTAAAATTAAACTAGTCTGAGTTACAAAGGTCTAGAAACTGCTGAATTGTTGCAAGAACTTATTCAGTTCACTAATGTCCTTCAGAGAAAGAAATCTGCTATTCTTACTTGACCTACAGTATATATGACTCCAATCCAAGAATATGGTTGACTCATAACTGCTTCCTTATTTCAGGGACAATTAGGGATAGACAATATATCCCAGTGATGTCCACTTCCCATGCATGAATAAATAGTACACCTTACTTGTGCCAGGGAAACTTATCTCCACTTGAAAAGGTAGACAGGGATCTCAGTTTAACAGCCTGATAAGAATATCGGAACTACAAGTAGAATAAACATCCCTACAAGCCTGCCCGACCATTCAGTAAGATCAAGGTCTCAATTCATTTTCAGGCTCGGTCCTCATTACACTTGGTTTCCTTGTAATCCAGAAAATACTTAATGACTCAGCCCCCATCACCTCATGAAGTACAGAAGACAAAAGATGCACAATCCTCTGACAGAAAGAATTCCTCCTCTTTAGTCTTATAAGGCCAATTTCTTGTCCCAAGGCCTTGCTTCCTAGTTCAAGGTTACCCACCAGAGGAAACATCTTCTCAGAATCTATCCTGTCAAGCTGCTTGGGATCTTATTTTTCAATAAGATTGCTTTCCATTCATCTCAACTCCTGAGTGTAATATCTCCCATCCGTTTGTTCATTCCTCATAAAATTATTTCTTCATACCTAGCATCAATCAGGTGGACTTCTCCGTACTGCCTCCAAGGCAAGTATATCCTTCCTTAAGTAAGAAGACTACAACTGTACACAATACCCCAGGTGTGATCTCACCTAATTCCTGTGCATTTGTAACAAAACTTCCCCAATTTTGTATTCCAGTCACCTTAAAGGCCAACATTCCAGTTACCTTCTCAATTACTTGCAGTACCTGCTAATTTCCAGTATGACACAAAGTTCACTCTGAACAGCAGCATTCAACAGTCTCACATCACTTAAATAATATATTTATTTACTTCTCTTCCTGCATCACATTTCTCCATATTATAATCCATGTGACTTAGTTTCGTCCACTCACTTAGCCTGTTTATATCCCCTTGCAACTCCTTTGCTAAGAATTTGGAAAAAGTGTTATGTGATCCAAATCAAGGTCACATGAAGTAGATTCTGTTAGCAGTCACTTCTGAGTAAAATTGCAGCAATTCAAAATTTGACAGGCATGTCAAGCTATGTTCCACATTATTACGTCCAATGTTTACCCGGCTACAAATCATTTAGTGATGTCGATCATTGTGCAACTCTTGTTCCCAAGGACCTGAACATGCCTGTTCATTGAACAGTTGCAAATTAACAAAGAGCATGACCTTCTGTTTTATTTAGTAATGAACCATTTCTAGGATTACTCTGTTGAACACTGGGATACCAAACAAAGCAACTCCCAAACTCACTGCAGACTAGTCATGCACGTTCTAAAGTGCTCAGTCTGCATTCAAATTAACACATTTTTTTTTAGAAAAATGTAACTAATAAAGACAAGAAGTATTCACGATCAGTCCTGGGGCTGGAAGCACAGGGATGCACAATTGTGAAGATCCTCTCCTCCTTAGCAGCCTCTGCACCCCTGGTGTCTGGCTGCCATTGTGATTGTACCTTCAAGGACTGATGATCTTCTGTGAGTACTACACAGCAAAGTGGCAGAAGCTCAGTTACAGTGATGCTGCTCCTGTTTATTTGTGACTGCTCAATCAACAGACATGTTCAGGTCCTGGGAACAGGGGGTTGAAATATGAGTTGCACAACGATTGACATCACTGAACGCACATCTATAGCTGGGTATATATTGGATGTAATATAGAAGTTTATAAAATTAAGAGAGGCATAGATAGGGTAGACAGCCAAAATCTTTCTCCCAGGGTAGAAATATCAAATACTGGAGGGCATAGCTTTAAAATGAGATGGGGAAAGTTTAAAGGGAGATGTGTGGGGCAAATCTTTTACCCACAGAGTGGCAGGTACCTGGAATGCGCTGGCAGGGATGGTGGTAGAAGCAGATATAATAGTGGCGTTCGAGAGACTTTTAGATAAGCACATGGACATGCAGAGAATGGAGGGATAGGGATCACCTGCAGGCAGAAGGGATTAGTTTAAATTGGTATCATGCTTGGCACAGATATTGTGGGCCAAAAGGCCTGTTCCTGTGCTTTACTGTTCTATGTTCTATAATAACATGGATCATAGCTTGAATTCAAATTTTGAAATATTGCAATTTCTCTCAGAAATAATTGCTGGCAGAATCTACTTCATGTAATGTTGATTTTGGATCACCTAACACTCTTTCCAAATTCATAGCAAAGAAGTTGCTAGAGGATATAAACAGATTAAGTGAATGAATAAAACTAAATGATATGGATTATAATATGGAGAAATGTGATATAGGAAGAGTGGACAATCAATGTATTGTTTAAGTGATGTGAGGCGGGAGAATGGGGTTGACAGGGAATAATAAATCAGCCATGATCGAATGGCAGAACAGACTCAATGGGCCGAATGGCCTAATTCTGCTCCTATGTCTTATGCAGGTGGAAGCTATGTTAACATCACTGTACACTTGCTTTCAGCAATTCTTGCAATCATTTTGCAGCACTTGCTGTTTTGGTGTACCAGATCTCATTTCTAGTCTCTTGTGTCCTAATCACAATTTACTTTTTCAGTTTTCTTTGCATCATCAGCAACTTTTAATAAATACACAGCTGAATAATAACAGCACCTCTCACACTGTGGTATTAGTCTGGAATATGTGCTCAAGTCTCTAGCATAGAGCATGAAGCCATAATCTTTCAACTCAGAGGCAGAGGTAGTACAACAGAGCTAAGATCCACACTACTGACTGTAAATGGATAGAATTACTCCCTACAGCATTGTAGCTATGCAGTCCCAAACTTCATGAAAAGGTATAATGGATTTTGCTGTGGATCTCCAGGGGATTTTCTGTACAGCCTCTTTAGAAAGAATCACATATACACGGCAGTGATTATAAAATGATAATCTAATCATTGCACTATGAGAAGCGAGAAAGAAATTGATTTATGATTTCTCTTTGAATCCTTCAACCAGATTGTAATATTATAGTCATTAATCATTTTTTATACCATATACTAAATGATCACTGATATCATTGCTTTGGGGCAGCCTGGGATTTGGACGTGGTAAATAAAACAGAAAAACGTTCGATCGGACATCCCTTTAAGATCGAGATGCAAGAGACTGCAGATGCTGGAATCAGGAGCAAAAGACAAACTGCTGAAGGAACTCAGCGGGTCAGTCAGCATCTGTGGAGGCAGAGGGATGCAGTCCTGATGTAGGGTCTCAACAGGAAATGTCAACCAGCCCTTTGCCTCCACAGATGCTGCTTAACCTGCTGACTTCCTTCAGCAGTTTGTTTTTTGCTCCCTTTAAGATCGTTGCCTGGTTTTTGCCCCTGAAGAAGAGATTGGCATCAGAGCAAGCTAAGGTCATCTTCAGAATCATTGGCTCCAAATCACTGTTTTCTCTCAAACCTGTTACATTTACTGGCACATCAGGGGGAAGAAATTTACTGGGGAAGAAATTTAAAACCTGCAGATGCCAGAAATCAGAAAGAAAACCAGGAAGTGCTAGAAACATCAGCGTCTGTAGAAAGAGAAGCAGAGTTTGTGTTTCAGGTCAAAGACCCTTCACTAGAACTGGGAAAGAGAGTAAAAGTTAGTTTTAAGTTACAGCAAAGGTGGCAGAGGGACGTTTAGGATAAAGAGAGCATTCTCAGTTGTACTTTGCTAAATGTGATTTATTGTGGCAACTGCATATTGTAGCCTCTTTTTGCAATGGGAGCCAAATTTCAGAACTCGAGTACATTCCCTATTGCATATTTGTCAGGTGACCAAGGAGGAATTTGTACCCACTGGGATGCATCATATCTACATGCATGGAATTAATGAATATAAAACGATGAAAACAAGTTGGTTAACAGGTGTAAAGACAATTCAGCACCATTGGTGATTGTCAAGGCAAGTGATAATTGTCTGCACAGATGAGATTTTGGGATTCACAGTGCAGAGTAACTGGTCATGATATTAGATTAGCAGATTCACAAACAAACTCTTGAATAAGAAACAATTCTTCACCCAATGCATTTAACAACATTCGTTCACATTAAAATTACTTCCAAGACCCATTTGATATCATAATTGAAAATAAAAATAATTTATTCAATTCAGCAAAAGTCATTTAATGAAGATTGGCTAAAGCCAAGATCACACCCTCAGACAAAAATTTGAGCTTTTTGATATTTATTTAGTCAGTAAGTTGAAAACGTAGGCATTACAGGTAACACTAAATTAAAAATATTTGCCAGATTTCTCAAAAGTTTAAATATATATTTTGAAAATGCAGAACAAAGAATTAATTTGTTTTAAGATGTCTAGCTTAGTGATGTGTGCAGTTCCAAGATGAATCAAAATAGTGCGTGGGCTTTAGATGTTGAATTAAATGTAAGGGAATAATTAGACTAGGAACGTGTAATAATGTCTCCATTTTGAAATTATATGTATGTTTTTATTTTATACCCATATTATAAATCTGTATTCTTGCATTTATTATGAAATTTGGCTGTACTTCTCCATATCCAAATTCATACTGACAGATGATCTGGTACCAGTTCCGTTTGAGGGACCAAGCTGTGCACAAAATAGCTGCATTCTGACAGACATGACAATTCCAAAATACTTCATTACTTCATTGATTATGAAGTGCTCTGGGATGTGATCTGAAGTCATGGAAGACCTTATCTCAATACAAATCCTTTCCTGTCTTTTATAAACCTGTAAACTGTAATTATGCCCTCCCAGCAATGATGGCGCAGCAGAGCTGTCACTGACAAGTCAGATTGTGGTTTGTTTATATAAGAAATTTTCATATTAAAGTTGACTGGGAAAACATTTAGTTTGTTACATTTTTTATGTATTATAATAGATAGGTTTATGAATGTAATTATACATTCAGTGTAAAAAGACACTTAAGTTTTTCCAACTCAGCCCGCGGAAGTGTTGTCAGTGTAGTTTGAGGAGTTACGTTGTTATCTTGGGACAGTTGTTATTCAAGTCTGCCATGACTCTTCCAGCTATGATGGTGTTGTGTTAATTATCCTCCTGTTCCCTCCACTATCTCATACCCAACAGCAAATAATAAAGCAAAGTCTGTGATGGTTGCTGTGGAGCAAGGGGACTTTGTATGAGGGGACATGACACTGTGAATGAGATAAGAAGAGGATATCTGTGTGAAAATGATTTCAGACAAAGCTATCTTTCACAGGCGCTCAATAACGTGAGGTAAATTACTGAGTGCAGCCACTCTTTACAACCAGCAGCGCATCAAAACCTGATATTCTCCCCTTCAGGGCAAAGTGCTGAGTGGATTTTGAACAATCTTCCCCCTCACCCACCATCACCCCACCATGGTCTCCCCTCTAGCCCCTCCCCAGAACTATCTGCAGCATTTGTTTCACACCTTTTGACTATTTTTTTTATCATGTATTAATGATTTACATTGTGTTTTATTTGGTATCCTTCAGAAACAAGCATGCAGCAGTGATAAGGAGTGTGCACCAAGTGGCTACTGTCACCACTCACACCACCAAGGCTACCCGACTTGCCTCTCCTGCAGACGAAGGAAGAAGCGATGCCACAGAGACTCCATGTGTTGCCCTGGGAACTACTGCAGTAATGGTGTGTGGACTTTGATTTCCCTGCTTTGTGGGTCATAGTACAGGAAGCCCCCAGGTTACGACAGGGTTCTGTTCCTGAGAACTGTTTGCAACCCGAACTATTCATAAATCGGAAACGAGCAGAAAGAACTCTGATTGGAGAATGAGCAGGCACAGGAAGAGTGGCTGCTAGCCAGCCTCATGGACTCAGTGAGTGAGCGAGTGAATCTGCTTGGCACTCCCAGCCCTGCTCGGCTCCACCCAGTCCCCAGTCGTTGCAACTCAGGGGTGGGTGGGGAGAGAAGGTACGTGGAACTGTCCCGTTCTGACCTGACAGAAGATGCCTGCAGCCCCAAAGCAGCCAGAAAATCCACCCTGCCGGTCTCCCAAATACTTGTTCTTTTGTATGGGGTGTCCATAAGTCAGGTGTTTGTAACCTGGGGAGAAATAAAGACACAGAAAGGGGCCATTAACTGGCCAAAGGTATCAGGTATGGGGGCACAGAAGTGTAAAACAGACAGTTTGTCCCCTCAGTGCTGCATTGTACTGAGGCAACACTGCACTGGTAGAGATGCTGCACTGAGAGAGTGCTGCATTGTTGCAGGTGCTGAACTGAGGCAGCATTGCGGTTTGAGGCGCTGCATTGTTGGAGCTGTTATGGATTCAGCCAGGTGAACTTGATTGTTTCCATGGAACTATTTGCCCTGGTCAACACTTATCCCTAAACCAATATCACTGAAGCAGAATATCTTACCACGCTATGAATGGGTGGGAAATACTGATGGTGGGGGCCAGACCCTTTGTGGGATCTTGCTGAGTGTTTAAAGGCTAGCTTGGATGAAAAGTCTGGGAGGAGTGTTAATGAGACAGTCTTAAGGAATTCTGCAGGTCAGGCAGCATCTCTGGAGGGAAAAAAAACAGTTGACGTTTCAGGCCGAGACCCTTCATCTGTTTAACCTCCATTTACACCTGGTAATCTGATCCCCTGCTGCATTCAAGGCAACATATTTTCGGGCGTGGGACCTGACCCACCCATCAAGCCCCATTAACTTATTCAACAAGTTTTTTTGGCTGTTTTATGCAGTCACAGAAATGTCTTTGCAGAATCTGAATGGATATGGTATCAGAAGTGTTCCCAACACTGTTCATGCATAGGTTAACCCTATAGTTTGGGCTTTATTGTGTGATTTGCCAGCTAGAATGAAATGGGCTAGAGCTTGCTGCTAGCTACCAACGTACATTCTGATTACCTTTTGTTGTCCAGAGATAGTGACCTGTCAATAAGTAAAGTTTGGGTCCAAAATAACCGGCTTTCTGTGATGTCATGCATTCAGGTGGGTGAGATGAAACAAGCTCCACCTATAAAATGTTCAGAAACATTGTCAAACAATTCAAAAGCAAGTAAACAAAAAACTTAAAAATAAATTATTAAATTATTAATAAAAATATAAATTCTTAAACCAAAAGTTATTGACAAAACAAAGCAACATTCAGAATTTTAATCATTTAGAAACACTTAAAAGGTTAAGTTATTAAGGTAAGATAAGGTACATCGAAACACAGAGTGGAATGCATCTTTTGCATAGAATGTTCTGGGGCTGGCCCACAAGTGTCGCCGTGCTTCTGGTGCCAACATAGCATGCCCATAACTTCCTAACCCACACGTCTTTGGCATGTGGGAGGAAACCGGAGCACCCGGAGGAAACCCACGCAGACACGGGGAGAACATACAAACTGCTTACAGACAATGGCCAGATTTGAACCCGTGTCACTGGCGCTGTAATAGCGTTACACTAACTGCTACACTACCGTGCCTGCAAACAATAATCCAATAAATGTAAATTACTTTATAGTTATTGTTTCCCCATGACCAATCCTCTCCATTCAATCAAGTGTGTGGCTGTTCCTTCACCAGATAGAGCCTAATCTATCTGCTGGAGAACTGCAGCAGGGTTGTGCTCTGCTATAGACCCTAATGAGGAGGGCATAGGCAGACACAGTTGTGAAATCATTCACAGAGCTTGCCCAGCGAGTTTAGGAATTTGGTTGTGAAACCCATGAAGAATGTGGTGTGATCTTAAAATATTCTGTGGCTATAGAACATGAGGGTGTGGATAATCATTGCATAAATGCAAATAAATCCGAGGTTGCGGAGTGCCTCCTGCGGCTGGGAGCAGAACATGATGAGCAGCTGCCTCCCTACTGCATGGTTAACATAAGAACCCACAGTTTCAGGATTTGTTCTGTAAACAATTGGTCATGGGGAGGAGAAATGGAAAGTCTGCCTCAGTATTACCAAGACTCATATCAGTGGAGTAGACATTTTAAGTAATTTCCACTCATTTTCATTTCCAAAATCCACACTGTGCATTTACTGAAGTTTCCTTTGCCTGAGTACGCTGGCTTATTCTGAGGAGGCTCTCAGCTGGGACACATTGACAGTGGTGTTGACCACGCACCAACATGTACTAAACTCAGTGTGCAGTTACGTTCAGTGATGTGTGTCCTTTTCACCAACATTTCAAGCATAGTGCCCAGCATTGTTCTGTCCTTGAAACATGAGGCAAAGTTGCAACGAGCAAGCAAGAATATTAAACCAATCCTAGTCTGATCTTCTGAGTCCAACTGCTGCCTTGAGGCACCTACAGTGGTGCAAGCTCCCACAACAGGACTGTACAGAGGAGATACCCTGGCTTGAGAAGTGGAGATTGACATCACCAGGCAAGGTCCTTAGCCCAACTCGTCTGGTCTTCCCATCTGGCTTCTATCTGGCAGACTGTCAGTGGGCCTTGCTGGACTGGGCTAGCCCTGTGTGTGGCTGTCCTCCAGTGCTAGGGTTTGCACTGCAATGCAGACTGTAACTGTGGCAAAACACAAGCAATCTGTTGATGAGTGCTTGCTGACTAAGTTCAGTGATGGATCACAAGGACCGCACATGACCACTGAGGATGGTTGGGCTCAGCGATCATGCACACAATGGACAGTGCATGAAGCTTTCCAGTGAAAGGAGACACCACTTTCTTCCAGTTCTCTGCTACAAATTCCAGGATGCTCAGCAGTGAGACAGTCCACTGGAGGAGGGCAAACCAGTTACCCTCACAAAGGAGCAACAGCTGGGGTTGCTACAGAAATATTACAGCAGTCACAGCAACTGAGCACATTATGGTTCAAGGAAGAAAAATGCAGAATGATCAGATCACATATGTGCATCATGTGCAGTTCTTATAGTTCCATCGGACACTGTGCATTGTAAAATAAAACAGCAAAGAATTTGATTTCTGAAGTGTTGGACATGGAAAAAAAATCACACCCTTGCACTTCCCGACTTCCTATAGTTACCACAAGCATCCATTTATAATAAGTGGATATTTAACTTGCACAGTATGTTTAAGGTGGAGATCACTTGAGGAATGTTGGTTGAGTCAATTTCCTTCCCATAATTGCTTTAAAAGTCTTCTGGATTTCATCCAGGCTGATGATGTGTTGCTGTTAAAGCCAATACCCTTCAGCAAGTGGTTACTGCTCCATCTGCAAGACTCACCATGGCCACAGCACCAGAGGCTGATGTAGAAGGATGAATCAACTGGTTCTGTAGGCCCAGCAGACACCCCTGCTCAAAGTGTTTGTTAGGCAATCCACATTGTGTTGTTGGACTCTTGCCTTCATCCCCTAGTCCTTTGAGCAATGGTGCCCATTGGGAGGAGATGATCCCATCAGGAATCACTATGCAAAGACTAATATGATGTTCACCCCAAGAGCAAACCAATATCACTGCCAAGAGAGATGTATCATGATGTTGCATGGACTCTTCCATTCCACAGTAGCAGCCTATCAATTCTTCTTTTCATCTCCTTAGCTCCTTAATCGTAACCCATCTTTGAAAACAATTGGGGAAAGCAACCAGTCAGAGGAGTGCTGATCCTATGAAGACTCAATAGTTTCTGCCATCATCTTCAATTTCAGTCTCCACACCTCAATCTTCTGTCGGAAGAGCACACACCAGTCGTCGTTGAGAGGGTCAGCAGTGGAAAGGGTGAGCAGCTTCAAGTTCCTGGGTGTCAACATCTCAGAGGATCTATCCAGGGTCCAACACACTGAAGCAATCACAAAGAAGCAGCAGTCTACTTCATTAGGAGTTTGAGGAGATTCGGGATGTCACCAAAGACTCTTGTAAATTTCTATAGATGTACGGTGGAGAGCATTCCGACTGGTTTTATCACTACCTGGTATGGAGGCTCCAATGTCCAGGATTGTAAGAGGCTGCAGAGGGTTGTAGACTCAGCCAGCTCCATCACAAGCACAACCCTCCGCGCCATCGAGAACATCTTCAAGAGGCAGTGCCTCAAGAAGGCAGCATCCATCCAGGACATGCCATCTTCGTGTTACTATCACTGGGGAGGAGGTACAGGAGCCTGAAGACACACACTCAATGTTTTCAGAACAGCTTCTTCCCCTCCACCATCAGATTTCTGAATGGTCCATGAATCATGAATACTACATTATTCCTTTTTTGTGCTATTTATTTATTTTTGTCACTTGTGGTAAGTTTTATGTCTTTGCACTGTACTGCTGCCGCAAAACAACACATTTCACCACATATGTGGGTGATAATAAACCTGATTCTGATTCAGATTCAGAATGGTGTGGTTTAATGGTCTATGATGGTCACAGAAATAAGTGATATCTGCAGTTTAAAGACCAGTTGAACTTGGGAATGGACCTCTGCTCCAGTGTAAAAGACAGTCACTCCAGTACATGGTACTAGGGAAGACAGTATGGCTAAATGGTTTTCTTCTGTGCCCTAAATTTCTATGATCTATAAAGGCCAGCATGGTTGGGCAATCTGGTAAGATGGGAAATTAGGACCAATATCCTTGAAGGAGTGTAGGGCAATCTGGAGCCATTATTCACTAGAGCAGAGGGCTGGACTGTGCCAAATCAAAACAACTGAGCAAAACATAAGGATAACAGGACAGGCCATTCAGGCCCTCGAGTCTATTCCATCACATCACAACTCACTTCTACTACAATTCAATTTACTCACGTGTTCCATAAGTCTTGATACCATTGCCTAATGAAAATCTGCCACCTTCAGTTCTAATAAGTTAATTTGCCCAGAATCCACAGCATTTGGGAAGAGAGAATTCTAGATATTTTTAAACCATTTTCCAAAGAAATTGTCTTTAGCTTTCACTCTTGGAGTGCCTGATTCTAAGTTTATCCCTGTTCTCAAGAGAGGGACTAGTTTTTCTGTGATTATCCAATCAAATACCCTAATTATTTGGTCCTATCCGACACGTCTCTCCCATACCTTTTAAACTTAAGCACATACCATTCCAAATAACATTTCTACATAATTTAACCCTTTAAAAGAGCATCATTTCCCACTCCAGTCCTCTGCTATTTTGAAGTCAGAAAGATTAATGCCAAAAGCATTGACATTGGTTTGTTTATCTTTCCAGTGGATTTATAAGGTTTTGGTATGTTTGTGGTATCTTTCTTGCTGTACCACACTCTTTGTTTCATTGAGGAAAAGAGTGCTTGAAGATCAAGACCTTGAACCTTGTACAAACTCATGGACTATCAAGCAGCAGAGGTCCCTGCCCTCCTGTATGCTTCTGATAGCTGGACTACCCACAGCAGACAACTTAAAGCACTGTAAATATAACATCAATGTGGCTGAAAGGATAACTGGATAAAAATGGATGGAGTGATTCATATGGAGCAGGAATATTTTGTGAGCCAGGAAAGAAGCCAAGGAAATTGCTAAACCCATTATAAAACTAAATCAGGCAATGGGTTACTAAATAATTGCATTCATTTGAGCAGAAAGTAATAGCCATTAGTATAACTGTAATGAAAGAAGATATGAGTGAATGTAAGAGAATTTGATAATCTCCAAAGAAATGGTAAATGAATCACCAGCTTGTTGAGAAGTAGGATTCCAGGTGCTTGAAAGTTGCCCAACAGGATTACTAATGGAATAATCTTGGAATGACTGTGGATCACAGACTGGGCACAGGCATTCAAGAAGATGGATGACTGAGCAGAGAACACTGGAACATCTTACTACAGCTGTAGCAGATTGATATTGGAATTGAACCTCGTGTATAATTTCAAAACAAAACCTGTGCAAGTGCCATTCTGTGTCGCACCTGTTGAATAGCTACATTTTAGAGAAATGACTGGTGGGGAGAACTTCACTAACTGCTCTCTTCCCAGACCACAATGGCCCCTTTGTTGTCAATGCACCTGATTCCTGAATTACGGAGCCTCAAAATTAAATGCAGTAACTCTATTCTGCACTGCAGAAATATCTTTTCTAAAATCTGGATGAAGAAGAACACCAAATATTGAAGTCAATGGGGAGAGAAAAACTATTAAAATGGCTGGCAATTTCTTGTTGAATTAGCAACCAGTTCCACCATTTACAGAACCATTTCAGAAGTTTCATCTCTGGGATTATGTACACTTATAAACAGATGTATGTGTGCACGCACACATACATGCACCTGCATACACACACAGACATACATATACACACATGCACAGGCTCAAATGTACTTATAAACTTACATGCATGAACAAATACATTTGTGTATATGACATATCTTCATCTCATGCAGTGCCTTGCCATCAAGAATGAGGTATGGTTCTTCCACTACAGCTTCATAAGTTCTGAGATGGTACTGAGTGCAATGTCTGAACTGCAGTCTCTTCCACACATGGGGCGAGAGGTGGCTGAGGGTGCAAGCTGTTGGGTAGTTTCTAAAGTGGCGAACTCCCTCTGCCACTCACGCAGAGCCCCCGTGTGCTCCCATGCATGGCCTTGAGGTTTTGCCAGCGGATTAACTGTGGTTAATTCTTGGCTGTGTGGTAATCTTGTTCCCATTGTTGTCCTTTCCCTCAGGAATTTGTGTAGCACTTCTTGAGGGCGCTCAACGCAGAACCTCCACTGGGGATATACAAGAACATTCAAAAAAGGTCGGTCACCATGGATCCAAGGGCAGATACTGGCAAATTGTGGGCAACACCCAGGCTAAACCATCACGTGAAAAAGGTCAGTGACATTGTCATTAATGGAGCAACTTTGCTAAATTCTGTCCAATGCAATCTTGAAATACCGGCTACTGGAATCAGTAAACTCAGTCTCAAATTTTTTCAGGAACATGTGGCCAAGTGTCACATCTGACCTACCTGAGGAGTGAGAATTACACTATCAGATCTGGGCACCAAGAGGAATTTCAGTATTGTGTGCATGGGGAATCAAAGCTGAAACTATATCAGTGTGGGTGATACATTGCCACAATGGGCAGTACATGGGTTGTGAGAACACCATGACGTTGCATCAAGTTACATCACAGGGACATTAACTGCTGCCCATGTGGTCTTTGTAGTTCACTACCACAACTGGCAGGAGACTGAAGAGATACTTGAAGTTGAATTAAAATAGAAGTTAATTATGGGTTTTACAATGCTTTTCAGTGAAACAGAACCCTTAATCATCAACCCCACAATCTATATTTGGCAGGCTGCTCCATATAACACTAAAATAACCGCTCATCTACTATTACTTCATAAACTGTTGCAGTCACATATAGAGCCATTCCAGGCTGTTGGGAATAACTTGGATACTTATTGACAGAAGCAAGAGTGTTTAGCTTTTTAAAGTGTTAGCTAAAACTCTAGGGAAACTACAAAATAATCCATTTGTTCTTTCTGTTCTAGCCCAGTCTATTCATACATTAGAACTCACATGGGGGAATTCCTGGTTTACAAGGAGAGGATACAAAAGAGAAATACAGTTTGGTTTCTGGTCATTTATCATATTGATTACCAATAAAATCCAGCAAATAAAGAATTTCTCAACCTATGTCTGAAGGGTTAATGATGTTTTTATCATTCAATATGTTGACAAAACAGCAGACTAGCATAATTACACCGCAACGGCAGATAACTTTTAACGTATTTCAGAAGCTGCTGTTGCAAAATGTCACTAGAGGGAGTTTAACAAGGTTTCTCCACTAAATATCCCAATCTGACATTATCCCTTTAATTATGCTGATACAGATTTCTAAATTCTTTGCTTCACCAGATGGGGTTTTTATATGCAGTGGATTATTGCTTCACATAAAGTTGTCTCTGGGACGAATTTCCTACTCCATTTGTCTGTTGTGCTATGCTTTAGGCCAAGTACTAATTCTCATACTCAAAAAGTTTACAGCTTCTTAAAAGGGAAGAGAAGCCTCTTGTTGTCTTCACTATGGTTTTTATCACCTGCCCTTGCTTCATTTTTTTCATTTCATTAAATATATTCAAGAGGGAAATGTATATATTTCTTAATGCTAAAGGGATCAGGGGATCAGGGGATCAGGGGATATGGGAGAAAGCAGGAACAGGGCACTGAAATGGATGATCGACCATGATTGTGTTAACATAGAACATAGAACATTACAGCACAGTACAGGCCCTTCGGCCCATGATGTCGTGCCGACATTTTATCCTGCTCTAAGATCTATCTAATCCTTCCCTCCCACATAGCTCTCCATTTTTCTATCATTCATGTGGCTATCTGTGAGTCTCTTAAATGTCCCTAATGTAGCTGCCCCCACCACCTCTGCTGGCAGTGCGTTCCATGCACCCACCACTCTCTCTGTAAAAAACTTACCTCTGATACCCCGCCTCTACCTTCCTTTAAACACCTTAAAATTATGCCCCCTCATGTTAGCTATTTTCGGCCTGAGAGAAAGTCTCTGACTGTCCACTCGATCTATGCCTCTTATCATCTTGTACACCTCTATCAAGTCACCTCTCATCCTCCTCCTCTCCAAAGAGAAAAGCCCCAGCTCACTCAACCTATCCTTATAAGACCTGATCTCCAATCCAGGCAGCATCCTGGTAAATCTCTTCTGCACCCTCTCTTAAGCTTCCTCATCCTTCCTATAATGAGGCAACCAGAACTGAACACCATACTCCAAGTGCGGTCTAACCAGAGTTTCATAGAGCTGCAACATCACCTCGCGGCTCTTGAACTCAATACCCCGACTAATGAAGGCCAACACACCATACGCCTTCTTAACAACCCCATCAATCTGCACAGCAACCTTGAGGGATCTATGACCATGGACCCCAAGATCCCTCTGTTCCTCCACACTGCTAAGAATCCTGCCTTGTATTCTGCCTTCAAATTCGATTTTCCAAAGTGTATCACTTCACACTTATCCGGGTTGAACTCCATCTGCCACTTCTCACTCAGCTCTGCATCCTATCAATGTCCTGCTGTAATCTACAGCAACCTTCTACTCTATCCACAACACCACCAACCTTCATGTCATCTGCAAACTTACTAACCCACCCTTCCACATCCTCAACCAAGTCATTTATAAAAATCATAAAGAGCAGGGGTCCCAGAACAGAACCCTGCAGAACACCACTGGTCACCAACCTCCAGCCGAATACGCTCCACCTACAACCACCCTCTGTCTTCTATGAGCGAGCTAATTCTGAATCCACACAGCTAAATTACCCTGGATCTCATGCCTCCTGACTTTTTGAATAAGCCTTCCATGAGGAACCTTATCAAACGCCTTACTAAAATCCATGTACACCACATCCACTGCTCTACCTTCATCAATATGCTTTGTAACATCCTCAAAGAATTCAATCAGGCTCGTGAGGCATGAACTGCCCCTCACAAAGCCATGCTGACTCTCCCTAATCAGCCTATGCTTCTCCAAATGCCCATAAATCCTATCTCTAAGAATCTTCTCCAGTAATTTGCCCATCACTGAAGTAAGGCTCACTGGCCTGTAATTCCCAGGGTTATCCCTACTCCCTTTCTTGAACAAAGGAACAACATTTGCCACCCTCCAATCATCTGGCACTACTCTTGTGGCCAGTGAGGACGCAAAGATCATCACCAAAGGCGCAGCAATCTCTTCCCTCATTTCCCATAATAACCTTGGATATATCCCATCCGGCCTCGGTGACTTGTCTATCCTAATGTTTTTCAAGAGTTCCAGCACACCCTCTTTCCTCATGTCGACATACCCGACTGTATCAGCCTGTTGTATGCAATCCTCACAAACATCAAGGTCTCTCTCACTGGTGAATACTGAAGCAAAGTATTCATTAAGGACCTCCCCTACCTCTTCCCACTCCAGGCACATGTTTCCTCTTTCATTCCTGGTCGGTCCTACCCTCATCCTGGTCATCCTCCTATTCTTCACACACGTGTAGAACTCCTTGGGGTTTTCTTTAATCCTACTCACCAAGGTCTTCTCATGCCCTTCTAACTCTCCTAAGTCCATTCTTAAGCTCCCTCCTGGCTACCTTGTAACTCTCCAGAGTCCTGTCTGATCCATGCTTTCTAAACCTTAGGTAAGCTTCTTTCTTCCTCTTGACAAGATATTCTATGTCTCTTGTCAACCACGGTTCCTTCACTCTACCATCCTTACCCTGCCTCAATGGGACAAACCTATCCAGAGCCCCATGCAAGTACTCCCTAAACAACCTCCACATTTCTGTTGTGCACTTCCCCAAGAACATCTGTTCCCAATTTACACTCCCAATTTCCTGCCTAATAGCATCATAATTCCCCCTCCCCTAGTTAAATACTTTCCCATATCGTCTGCTCCTATTCCTCTCCAAGGCTATGGTAAAGGTCAAGGAGTTACAGTCACTGTCTCCAAAATGCTCTCCCACTGAGAGATCTGAAACCTGATTAGGCTCATTGCCTCGTACCAGGTCCAGAATGGCCTCTCCTCCAGTCGGCCTGTCTACATACTGTGTCACCTAACAAACTCTGCCCCATCT
Organism: Pristis pectinata; assembly: GCF_009764475.1. Taxonomy (NCBI): domain Eukaryota; kingdom Metazoa; phylum Chordata; class Chondrichthyes; order Rhinopristiformes; family Pristidae; genus Pristis; species Pristis pectinata. The sequence goes on from NC_067406.1 coordinate 135,008,514, forward strand.
ATCCCCTTTACACTAAGGAGGTGCCAATCAATATTAGGAAAGTTGAAATCACCAATGACAACAACCTTGTTATTTTTGTACCTTTCCAAAATCTGCCTCCCAATCTGCTCCTCAGTGTCTCTGCTGCTACTGGGGGAGTCCGCAGAATACTCCCTTCTTGTGATCGCTCCCTTCCTGTTTCTGACTTACACCCACACTGACTTAGTGGATGATCTCTCCAGGACATCCTCCCTTTCTACATCTGTGACACTGTCCATGATCAGCAAAGCCACTCCCCCACCTCTTTTACCTCCATCCCTGTCCCTTTTGAAACATCTAAACCCCGGAACATCCAGCAGCCATTCCTGCCCTTGTGACAGCCAAGTTTCTGCAATGGCCACCATATCATAGTTCCATTTACTTACTCATGCTCTAAGTTCATCACCCTTGTTCCTGATACTTCTTGCATTAAAGTAGGCACACTTCAGCCCATCGAACTGACTGCAATTTTGCCCTTTCAACTGCCTATCCTTCATCACAGTCTTCTACATGCTGCATCTACTTGTACACTAAATGCACCAACCTCTGACCTATCGCTTGGGTTTCCATCCCCCTGCCGAACTAGTTTAAACCCTCCCCAACAGGTCTAGCAAACCTGCCCGCAAGAATATTGGTCCCCCTCCAGTTCAGCTGTAACCCGTCCCTTTTGCACAGGTTGTACCTTCCCCAGAAGAAATGGTGAAGCAGGCCTGAAGGGCTGAATGGCCTACTCCTGCTCCTACATTTCTATGTTTTCCCATCCTCATCACTAGTGTCATGTATCCTAAGCTGGATCTTGGATACCCATAGCCTTTGGATGACTTCTACTTACAATAACTGTTAAAAGATGCAAATGCTTTGAATGAGGGTGCTTATTCCAACAGTGAGGAAGTCGCTACATGTGGTAGTTACATCATTTAACCAGATTTACATAAGTATCTACAAATGAACCACACGTCCTGTGAACATGACCATATCCATTATTCCTCTTCAGCCTTTCTCCAGTCCTTGACATAATCAGTTGGACTAGGTTCATCCAAGACCTTTTTCCCATTAGTAGGTGATATCTCCAGTAATGACTGATGTAAGAGAACTCTCACCCACACAATGTTATATCTGGGGTCCTCAGGGATCCACCCTTGACCTAATAATTCTCTCCAGCTACATCCCCCATTTTGACAACAACCCAGTCACAGGGTCTGCCTCCATTTGTATGCTGGGACATCTGCTCAACAAGATTCATTACCTTTGTCTTTGGCCCAAATTCTGTATGTCCACCACTGCTCCAGGATTACTTTGGGATCTTTAGATCACAATAATCTAGTGGAAGCAACAGGGGGAAAAAAATCACACAGGGACATGGAAGGAGATTGGCATTCTTCACTGTCGTTGATGATTTCTGTGTAGTAGTTATTAGTGGAATGGATGGAGTAAATGCTTTTGGACAGGGTAAGATATCAGCTAGAGGTTATGTGATGACATTTCCAGGAATACATTGCAGCAGAGTTGCTAAATCTGCTCTTCATAAAGGATACATAACTGATATCATTTTGGATATCAATGAGAAAGGTGAACTCAATTTAGGGTAATCTGGGTTGCTTTGTCATACTTTAGTATGTGTTCAAACACTCCCTTTGCCTCACTTTAATTCGAATAAGCAATTACAAATATGAATTCAAGTTCTTTAAATCACTTCCATAGTCATAAATTTAGATTATTTCTGAAGGACCTGTTCACTTTTACAAGATTTTTTTTTGTATAAAATAGTCAACGTGTAGTTCTCAAAGCTAATTGAAGGAATTATGGTTTAAAATAGGATTATGCTTTCACCAACTGCAAATCGTCAGCTTGTGGTATTCAATGTGGATTCGTATAAAAGTAAATCATGAATTGGTGTAAATCGTTGAAGACAGGCCTGTACTTTCTTGGGAATGTTCATAAAATGATATTCTGCAGGTGTTGCTTCTTGATACTTTGAGGTAATAACTAGCAAAGAATCAGGCTTCTTAGGAAAAAGGGAGTGAATTTCAACTCTTTACAGTCAAGGGTTATTTCATTTTCTGATGCATTATAGAAAGCTTACAATTAGTTTGCCTCACCTTCCCTTGGCAATTCTAAACATCTGGTCAGGTAGACATCCTACAATCAATTCCCCAAATCTGGTCTCCAATCTCCCCAGTACCTAAACATTCTTCTCAAACTATTGCTAGCCTTCAGCCACCTAGACCCCAAGCTTTGAAATTCTCTCCCGAAAACACTCCACCTCTCTCTCTGCTCCACTAAGACTCCACCTTTCCTTAGCATCTTCATCAGCTCAGTACATATTATTGTCTGAATATGTAACCACCAAGGGCCTTAGCAGCATACTTTTCCAATGCTCAGAGAAACACATAAATACAAGTCCTTTTCATTGCGTAGGTCACGAAGGGGACTCCTGTTTACGCTCTTCTGATTGTGCGGAAGGATTCTGTTGCGCCCGTCACTTTTGGACCAAGATCTGCAAGCCCGTTCTTCGTCAAGGAGAAGTATGTACAAAGCAGAAGAGAAAAGGTTCACACGGCTTAGAGCTTTTCCAGCGCTGTGACTGTGCTAAAGGACTTGCCTGCAAAATTTGGAAAGAGGCCAAATCAAGGCTCCACATCTGCCAGAAAATCTGAGTGCGTTGGAATTCTGCTACAGCCCCGAGACTGTGTGAAACAGGGTGCTTTGTAGGACCATATCGTGTAAATAATGCAGGATTTGTTAAAGCGGCTTTTCTTTAACAAGAATCCTTTCTCGCTTAATGCAAAAGTACATGGAGGATAGGTCCAAGGATCAAGGCATTTTCACTCTGGCCAATCCATGACAGGTTACCATTTTCAAATTAATTAAAGGCATTACAGCGGGCAGCATTGAGCTGCAGTCTCTATTTTCCATTACAGTTTGTGATTCTCAGGGTGTGGGTATCGCTGACAAGTCTGGCATTTATTTCTCGTCCCAGGTCCCTCCAAGGAGTTGATGATAGGTCTTCACTTGAGCTCCTACCATTGGAAATGCGCCCACAATGATGTTGGTTGGATCTTGACCAACATTATGTGAATTATAAGTCTGCGCATAGAATCTTTCAGCACAAGTGGAAGCCATTTGGTCCATAGGGCCTGTACTGGCACTTTAAGACACATTGGTATGCATGCAAGCCTGTATTTATTGACCTGCAGTGTTGTCCCTGGGAGGGCAGGACCAGTTCAATATCGCCATCTTTCAGAATTCATTTCCCCAGCAGGCTGCAGAAGGACAGTTGTTAATCAGTTCTTTTTCACTATAAAACCTATTGGTTTCATCTTCATAGATGCCATTCATGAGAGTCGCACAATGTTACACACTTAGAACATCTCACATAATTAATGGTTGCATATCAAGAAATTTCAGTGCAGATAAACTTCATAATAGAAACATGTCCTTCAGCCCCTCAAACCCGTTCTTCCACTCAAATACACCATGGAAAATATTTCTCTCCAGTCCGTTTATCCACTATTTTCATGCAGAGGGTTGAAATCCCTTTGATACTTCATTACATTAGCAACAAAGCCAGTAATCAAATTCAATTAGATAAGATCACATCTACCATTGAGTAAACTGAGAGTAAACATTCATATCTCATGGAAAGGTGAAAAGTCAAAAGGCCATTTTCAATTAATCACTGAGTATGCTTTGGGAAACTTGTTGGATAGTTTATCTGAAACAATCTAAACTTGTGAATCAGATTTCTTTCTTCAACCTGTTATGCAGTTCGTGATATTTAAAGAATGGATGTGTTTCAAAACACAGGAAAAGTAATTGAAAGGTACAGTCTGAAGTTAAAGTGAGGGCTACTCACTAATGGTCCAGTCAAGCTGTTGTTAATTTGTGTATTTAGCTGAGAAAAAGGAACAACAGAAGAAGGTTACATAGTAGACTCTGGAAGAAGACAGAACAACTGGAGAGATGGCTCAACGGGAGGGGAAATTATACTTGATGCCTGAAGTTATGAAGTGATGAATTTTGTAAAGAAAATAAGAAAATGAGTAAAATAAACTCTGGCCTTCTTGTACTAGGCCTTTTACACTGTTCCAGTGCAGCTCAACATAAGCTTGAGGAGCAATATCTCATCTTTGGGACTCATGTTGAATGTTCAATTATTTCAGATAATTATCTTTTGGCACTTCACTTCCAGAGTTAGATGATTTTTGTTCTGCCAATTTCTCCCATTCATGCCCCCCAGGCCAACTTTTAGTTATATTACTAATCCCTTTAGCACTCTCTTTCATCTTCCACAATCACCCCATTTGTCACTTATCTTCCACTCTTTCCCTCACCTTCTCTTGTGTTCACATCAAAACCTTTCCCAGTTCTGTTGAGAGGTCATCAAGTGAAATGTTAAATCTGCCTGATACTGCCTGAACAACTGAATATTTTAGGACTTTATTTCAGATTTCCAGAATTTGTAGTATTTTACTTTTGTACAACGGTGTAGTACTATTTTGAAGGAGATGCAGAAACACAAAGTGTTGGGTGCTTTTTGGTGCCATTTTGAGAAGACATAGAAAATATATAGGATATAATATTACAAAGCAAGAAACATTTGCTAAATCTTTACTAATCTCTGGTTGGGTGTCAACCATATCAAAATCTGAGCATCAGTAAGATGCCAAAGCCTCAGATTGGGAGCAGAAGTGACTTAATAAAGATTTAATAAGGTTATGTGAAGAGATCGGAGAACATGAGATTGCTCTCCTTGGAGAAGAGGCAGTAACAACGAGATTTAATAGAAGTGTTCAAGATCATAAAAAGATTTTGATAGAGGAAATGGAGAAATTCTTTCAACTGACAGGAGGATCCATAACCACAGATTTAAGGTTATTGATAAAAGAACCAAACTGATGCAGAAATGTTGGTTTACATCAAGTTGTGATCTGGAATGCACTGACTGATGGGGCAGTGAAGAAGACTAAAGAGTAACTTAATCGCGAATTAATGGGGAAAAAGCCACTGGGAGATGTAGGGTAGTAACACTCATTTTTGCTGGTTCTTCAAAACTCCAGCATTGAAGGCATAACTGTGTTGATCAAGTCTTTGATTCTGTGAAGGCATCACAACTGGTGGCACCAATCGATCATGCAATTCACTGTTGTGATGAGTCCAACTAGCACTAGGGCTGGTTAAACATCTGAAAATTTGATACTGGAGTAATGTAAGTTCAGGTTTTGTTCATGTGTTGGCTGTTGACTTTAAAAAAAGTTATCAGCAAAAGTCCTTTGAAACATACACTGGAGAGAGAAAGGGTGCAGGGAGCTGTGACAAGGGGAGTAAATAAAGTTGATCTATCATGAGCAATGAACTTGGCTTTCATCACTATCAGCTCTTAGTTTATCAATGAAACTGAACTGTAATATTAAGATTTTGCTGATCTCAATACAGTCCAATAGATCTAAACTCACAAGTTGGATCAGGCCAATTTTAAGCATAACCAATAACAAAAGGACAAGGTTGTTTTTTTGTTTCTAATTGCATGAAGCAGGATCCTAGTGAATTAGAAGTCTGCTATGCAGCAAGATCATAATACATCAAATTTTCTTCTCTATTACTGGGTGGCAATGTGAAAATAGGCTACCAATTCACTGGAAACCCGTACTGGCAAAGGCCTAGTTCTCTCCCTAGTCAACCTCAAATGAAACCTTCCATTTAAGCACTCCCTGGACTTTGAAAGTACATTTCAGAAATGTGTGCATCTTTGATTTTTGCCCAATGAACAGAAAACCATGGGACCAAAGTACAGACTGTCAAACGTGTGCTGGGAACACGACATTTACCCAACTGGCATTAAAGTGCAATCAAATAATTGAATCAGATTTCACCGGCAGCACACATTTGTACATGTTAACACTTAACTCAGCTTCACCCCTGCTGACCAAAGGCTGAAGGGTGGAAAACTTGCTCACAATGGTGAGAGACTGGTCACAATTCTTGCAAATTTTGGGTGAAAACTTAGGAATCAGGTTTAGAAAAGAGAGATTATGACATAGACCATGACATGCCATTATCAGAATCTTTATCAGTATCATTACCAAAGGAGAGAAGCATCTAATAATGCCACAAAACATGTTAGTGATGGCTATATCTTTTAAGTGTACATTTGTAAAGGATTTTATGTACAGTTCTGTAATCCAAAACCTGAAATTTCTTTGAAGAGAAAATTCAAGCCAGTTCTTGTCTCTGCTTTGGGTGCTGAGTCCAGTTTTCTGGTTGTGCTAATGCATGTAACATGATTTTTTTTTCTTTTACGAGCTCTCTACAAATATCAAGATATATTTTTAATATACAGGCACCTCGAGGGTTTAAAGCCCATATGAAGCACAATGAAGTATGTACTATTGGTGAATAATGTTTAGAGCAACAGATGTAACATAGATAAAGTTATGTTAATCCCCCCTTCTTAACCTACACATTATAGTTAGCATAGAAAGAGTAAATGGTGAGGTAATTTTGGAGAGAATTATATCGGGAACCATGGATAGCAGTGAGTGTTTGCCAGAAAATTATCTTTTAAAGGAGTCCAGATGATGAATTGCTTGAAATTTGCTGTTTAAGTTTATCTTGATCTGTATCCAGTGAATGGGATTATTTTTATCCCAGTCACTCTGTGAGCTATTTCCTGTACTTCAACAGTGCTATTGACAATGCAATGTGTAAACTTGCAATGCTAAGATGCAAGACTGCAAGATGTCAGTCTATATAAAGGTTAATGGGAGACCATACTCAGTAGATGCATTAAAAGATGCATTATGTTGTGCTGGAATCTGTGCATGGTTCCAAGCTGGTTTGGGGTATCTATGCTTCCAGGAGGCACAACCAAGATCCATGCACATAAGGGAGCTTTGAATCATCTGTGCATCAATCCCTGACCACTCAGTATTTTAAGTAATTAAACAACCCCTCCTGCCACTTCCGTGTTAAAAAAAATGACCATTAGCAGAGATGAACAGTTGTTTGAGATCACTGATGCCACAAAAGCCAGGCATAAAAGTTATGTATTAAATGAATTATCATACTCTACTTATTGTTTGCAAGGGAATTTCTCAGAAAGCAGGAGCTGGGGAATGAGGCACAGAGATATACTATACACTTTATTCAATTTGCTTTGTGGACACAATTACCGTCAGTTTGTTAAGTAAATCAAATGGAAGCTATCGTCTCTTGGCTTCCCCGTCTCCTCCATTGTCTCTACACCTCCTCATCCCATCACACACCATAAATATTAAAGAAGCCATTGTAATTATTGAAAGAATATATGTATTGAATCTCAGACTTATTTTTAAAGCAAGCATCACAGGTCTTAGAGAACTGGGAGAAATTCCAATAATTTTGCAGTTACCAATATTCTGTCTTCACATCAACGTTATTAAAGTAGCGAGATTATTTAATCTAAGATTTAATCTAATCATTTTGCTGTGGAATTCTTACAAGTGTCTCAGTGTTGCTTTTCAGAGCTGTTAATATCATTCAACTAGAACCAATTATATTTAGTTTTATTTCCCAAGATGCTAGGGGAAATAAAGTTTTCTTTTGTATAGTATTTTACATGTATTCAAAAGGATTTATTTTACATATGACTATTCATAATTTTTTTAAATAAAGCAGATCGTGATTATTCATTAATTACACTACTGGATTGTAGCTTTTTTATTGTATGCTTCTTCAACTTCCATATTGCTGAAGTGCTGGACTTTAATTCACAGGGTAGAAATTGAAAACACATTCTAAAATGCATTGCAAATGAGGACCTGCAGCAAGTTCTTTTGGGGCTGCAGTTTGTGTTTAAGCATTGCAAATCGCAGATGTGAGAAAATGTGAGTACGTGAAATTAGAATATGTGAGAAATGTGAATTTAGCTGCAGGATCCCATCTTGACATGGAGCCTTTGAACTGATGGTTCTCATTAATGGTACCTTCAAGTGGTGGATTACCCAACCCTGGTGTTAGAGCAGACATTGGAATGAGCACCTTTTTGGCTGTATGACAGTAGAGTTTGGAATAGGAGGACATGATTGTCTCTGGAACCCCCATCAAATATAAAGCCTTAGCAACAAGCAAGATGCTGGAAGAACTCAGTGGGTCAGGCAGCATCTGTGGAAGGAAATAGACAGTTGATGTTTCGGGTTGAGACCCTTCATCTGGACTGGAATCCAGATTCCAGCATCTGCAATCTCCAAATATAAAGCCTTATCTTGGAGCCATCTGGCCTTTAGGCGAGGATTGCAGGATTGCTTCCATGGTGGATACCACAGTAGAAACACAGGAATGAGTTAGGATGACCCCTTTAAATGATGGACTGATCTTGCCTCAGAGCTGACCCAACCTTGAAAAGGCAAAGCTACCCTACCATTGGAGCACCAGGTCCCATTATAACGGATGGAGAGGATGTAGCCAAACAGGCAAAAGGAGCTCTCATTTAAAATTATTCTTCATGCACAAGGGTCAGTCTCCCCTATGTCCCCACAAGAAATTAACAGTGAGGGGATACCTTCTTGATTAGCTGCAGCCGATGTGGGGTGATGTTTCTCTCACAGATTCAGAAAACATTGGGATACCTGCTGATAGTATTCCCTCACTCATGAAGCTAAGGAAATGGTTCTCCATTGTCATGAAGGATTCCTTTATGGGCTGTGGAAAGTTTAAGGATGGGGATGGAGAGGTTGCTCTCTAAGGACCGGGCCTGTGATCTATAGAGTTTAGAAGAATGGATGCTGATATCATTGAAGCAGACAAAATTTTCGACAGGGTAGAAGCAGGAATGATGTTTTCCCTGAACAATGTGATTAGAACCAAGGGTCAAAGTCTCCAAATAAGGGTTTCGTCAGTCAGGACTGAAATGAGAAGAAGTTCCTTCACTGAGAAAGTAGTGAACCTTTGGAAAGCTGTGATGCTTCAGTCACTGAGTTTATTCCAGAAAGAAATTAATAGATTTTAGGATGTAGAGGGAGTCAAGGGATCTAGGTTAGTGTAGGAAAGTGACACCGGAGATGTGTACTCAGGCACAATCAGAAAGTATGAAGTATCTCTCAGGCAACCAAACTGCAATCCAACCTTAGACCATCCACTGCCTCTGAATAGAGGGTTCAAATAACTTAAGAGCATAAGGAGCATGAGAAGTACAACATTACAGCAGAAGGCCAGGACTAAACCAATCTGGCCCTCAAGCCATTCACTAGATCAGTGCTGATCCATTCTTGGCCTTGATACCTCTTTCCTGCTTTCTTCATACCTCTTGACTTCCTTGCATGGTAAATGTCCATCAGTCTTTGCCTTGAGTATATTCAATGACTCAGCCTGCACATATGTCTGAGGTACAGAATTCCAAAGGACATAAGAACTCAAGAAACAGGAGGATAAGAATCACAACAATTTGGCTGAAAAATTTCCTCCTCAACTCCATCTGAAATGGGAAACCCTTTATTCCTGAACTATACCCCGCATTGTAGATGGCCCCAATAAGGGAAACAGCATCCACCTCGTCGAACCCACTCAGAACCTTATCTTTACAAGATTTCCTCTTATTCTTCTATACTCCAATGATTATAAACTCAACCTGCTCAACTCTACTTCGGACATCAGGAACCAACCAAGTGAGCTGTTTCCAATGCAAGCACATGCCTACTGAAAACCCATCAGTGCCATTGGTGGAAATATTGGTATTGGTATTGGTTTACTATTGTCACTTGTACCAAGGTACAGTGAAAAACTTGACTTGCATTCCGATTGTACAGGTCAATTCATTACACAGTGCAGTGACATTGGGTTATAATGGGTAAAAATAAATAATTTATGCTTAAAGGTTAAAGAGATTGTATATGCTAGCAGCAAAACATAAACAAAATTCCAGAGCATTTCAGTAAAGGCTCAAGCATTTACTTTAAAAAATACGATTTTTAAAGGTACTGCCACCAAAAATTCCTTTCACTTGCAAATCTTGGGAACCTTGTGTCCTGTTGACCATTGAGTGGAGCCCTCAGTCAATCTTCTTAAAGCTTAATAAAAGTCTCAGGTGCTTTGTGAGGGAGTTCAAACAACGTCTGCCTACATTCAATTAGGCAACTTAACAGGATTTGGTGGTCTATTACATTCCATCTACACCCCAAAGCCGAACAAAACAAATATGAAACTGACCCTCTATAAACTGAAAACTGCATTCTTGTGTGCTACCTTGTATAGATTAATTTAGGCTAGGAAAGGAAACTTGACATCCTTAACCAGTCTGGCCTACATGTGACCCCAAGCAAGCTGATGTTGTTAATTCTAAACCTTCATTTCAGGGGGTAGCTAGCGATGAACAATAAACATCAACATTTCCAACAATGTCCGCGTGTAGACTAAACTCCTTTGAAGATTTATTTAGGGATAAACAACATACTGAAGAACAAGACATTGGAAAATAGTATAAGTGGGATTAGTCCACAAGAGGTTTTGATTTGCTTTTGAAATTATCAACAATAAGACAATAAATACTTAAGGGCCATGAGATTCCTGTGTTATAGGAAACTTTTCCTTTGATGTACAGATGAACAGTCAGGGATTATCAATTTGATTGAATTAGCCAACAAAGCAAGAACAGTGACAATGACACCAATGCTAAATCACATGAAAGGTTTTCCTAAAAGCATAGCGATCATGGATCACAAGGCCATCTGTGTCCCGTGGATACTTCCAAATCATTGCCATCTGCCAAGCTGCACATAGATGTCTTAAACTGGTTCTTTATTCTATTAAGGGAGTCCTTTTATCAGATATCTGTTTACCTGCAGAGTAATTGTTGTCTTCTACTTTGTAATAGTTTTGAATCATATGAAATAAAGAATGAACTTCTCTTTCCATTACAGGTTGCTTACAGGTCAACTGTTCAAACATGAGACTAAAGTCAGAAATTGGAACATAAAATTCTCCCTTTCTTCCCCTTAGATTTTCCCTGTAGCAATGGGAAATCTTAATTTCTTACTCTCTTGCGATCTGAACTCATCAGCGAGTGTTCATTTGTCATCAGTGACATCCTCCGCAATGATGTACGAAGAAGGGTACTTGCCAAAAAGGAAAGGGAAAGAGGCCAAAATTCCTTCTAATATTTGGGACAGGCCAGGACAGATGTTGGAATGGAACCTAAGTACAGTTGTTCCCTGTGGATTTAATACCATTGAAGTTGGTAACTCTGTAGGAGACCACTTGTTTTGGATCTGTGGCAGAGTGATCCAAAACTGATCCTCTTGTCCCAGCACCTCCAATGGAAAGTTATTTGATTTATCCAACCATTCCCTGTCCAACAATCGTTGACAAAAACATAAATAAAAGCCAAAAAATAAAGCTGGAAAAACTCAGCAGTTGGGCAGCATCTGTGGAGACAGAAGCAGAACATTTCAGGTCATCAACCTTTCATCAGGAAGGTCGACTTAAACTGCCTATAAACTTTCTAATTTACTCACTGGTCATTTAGGGGCAGATATGTGTGTATCATTCTTATGTTTATGAATGGAAGATAAATAGAAAGGAAGATAAAGGAATGTAATATAGCTTATATAGAAATTTCCACTTCAGGAGATCAGTTTTAAGATATTTTGGAACCTAGCCTTTGGTGCTATGGGAAATATGGCAGCCAATTTGGGCACAGAAAGCTCCCACAAACAGCACTGAGATAATATTGTCATTAAATATTATCTCATATTTCAATGCCCACTGAATGGCCCTAAACATGTCATAAAGTACTGGCTGTACATTTGCCTCTTCTTCCAGAGTTCAGTTCCATCAACTGAAGCAAATTTCAGAACTGTCTAATACTTGATGTTTAACACTGGCAAATAGGAATGAATTTCTAAGCATTTTTATCTGAAAGAACAGATTTGTTCAATGTCTTGTCCAAAAGACAGACAAGCTGAAGAGTCAACCTGATTCCATGTCCAATTTTCTAGAATTATCTTCTAAGACAGGAAGGAGCACTAGAAAATGAATGACATTTAAAACAACAGATGCTTATGCTGAGGCAGTAGAGATACTTAAATTTAAAAAGGTTGATATTTCTCAGCTAATTATGTCGCAAAGTTGGGAAATTGCTGGCATCGCTAGAATTAGCTAACCCTGTCCTGAGGCAAGAACCCTAAAGGGACATGGATCTCACCCATTTGGTAAGGCATTTGACAAGGTCCTGCATGGTAGGGTGGCCCAGAAAGCAGATGGTATCCAAGGCGAATTGGCTACTTGGATCCAAAATTGGCTTGGCGACAGGAGGCCAAGGGTAGCGGTGGGAGGATGCTCTTCTGATTGGAAGTCTCTGACTAGTGATGTTCCACAGGGATCAGCTCTGGACCCTTGTTGTTTATGATCTATATTAACAACTTGGATGTGAATGTAGGAGGTATGATTAGTAAGGCTGCAGATGCAACAAAAGTTAGTGGTGTTGTGGGTAGCTAGGAAAGTTGTCCAAGGCTACAGCAGGATATAGATCAGATGGAAATTTGGGCGGAACATTGGCATGTGGAACTTAATCCTGAAAAGTGCAAGATGGTGCATTTTGGGAAGTCAAATAGGGGTAGGGCATATACTGTAAATGGGAGGGCACTGAGCTGATGAACAGAGGGACTTTGGAGTTCAAGTATATAGTTTCCTGAAGGTGGCAAAACAGGTGGATAAGATGGTAAAGCAGGCACTCGACATGCTTTCCTTCATAGGTCAGGACAAAGAATATAAAAGTTGGGATGTTATGTTGCAATTTTGAAAAAAGTGTTGTGTGCAATTCTGGTCACCACACTGTAGGAAGGATCTGGTTGTACTGGAGAGAGTGCAGAGGAGATTCACCAGGATGTTCACTGGATTGGAGGAGTTTAGTTAAGGAGAGAGATTGGATAGGTTGGATTTGTTTTTCCTTAAGTGAAGGAGGGGTGTCCTGATAAAAGTATATAAAAATATAAGAGGCATGGATAGAGCATAGAACAGTACAGCATGGAACAGGCCTTTTGGCCCACAATGTTGTGCCAACATAGCTAATCCCTCCTACCTACAGCATGCTCATATCCCTCTGTTTTCCTCTCATTCATGTGCCTATCCAAGCCCCTCTTAAAAGCCCCCAATGAATTTGCCTCCACCACCCTATTAGGCAATGCATTCCAGGCATCCACCTCTCTCTCAGTAAAAAACTTACCCCTCACGTCTGTTCTAAGCCTACCCCCTCTCACCTTAAATATATGCCCTCTGGTATTGGATTACTCAATAATGGGAAAGGGTAGATCGAATCTTGTTTCCCATAGTGGGCATACCAAAAACAATAGGGCATAGGTGTAAGGTGAGAGGAAGGAGTTTTAAAGATCTGAGGGGAAGGTTTTTTACACAGAAAGTGGTTTTACCTGGAACTCACTGCCAGAGGAGGTGATGGAATCAGATACAATCACTGTGTTTAAGAGACATTTAGACAGGCACTTGAACAGGCAGGGCAGAGATCTAATGCAGGCAACTAGGATTAGTATAGATCAGCTAAAAGGTCAGTATGGGCATGTGGGTCGATGGGCCCATTCCTATGCTGTACAACTTTATGACTTTATAACTCTATGACACCCAATAACACCTGACCTGAAGTATTCTGCAGCACCTTCTGAGAAAAGTTTTCAGTGAGGATCAGCTGGAGGAACAACCCTACCTCCCTTCCCTCCCACACCAACTCCTCACTTCCCCAAGGACCCAGTTTGGTTTTACTAGTCCTATGCAGCAATTAGTAAAAATAATGAACCTTCTTTACACAAGTTTCAAACGAACTCATCAAAACTTGTATTCATCTGTTCAATATACTTGACAAATGTTACAATTTAAAAAGTTGGAAAATACCCTTGGTGTCTGGAAGGGCTAGGTGGATGGGGTGATGCTGGGGCTCAGAGTGAGTGGATACAAGTGTTGCCTTGGGGAAGCCATGAGATGTCAGCTTTGTCACGGTTGCCAAATTGTGTGTAGATGAAATGGAGGCCACCATGGTCTCTCAGAACATCTCTAGGACTGGAAGGTGGCAAAAAATGGCAGCTGGAAGGTGGCTCAGTTGAATTTTTCAACATGATAATGAAGCCAACACGGGTTGTGTTCTCCACAGATGGGCAAGTTCAGGTCAGGAGTGAGTGGGAGCATCTCTGAGATTAACCTTTCTCTGACGGAGATTGTTAATTCACTAACCAATGCTGACCCATCAATTAACTGACAGTAACTTTAGTTCCATCAGAGCCCTCTGTTTCTCATTAAATCAAGTAGGAAGTGGAATTATACATAAATTGCAATCTGGTGATTAAGATAGCAGAAACTGAAGTACCCTTTTGGTTTCCAAGTCTTGTAATGTGGACTGGACACATTGCAATGATTACTGAGTCTGCGACATTACTGGATTGAAGCCTGATAAATTTAATGTCTTGGAACAGACAGTACTTTGTCCCCAGGTAGTTTTAAAATTTTATACTGTATGTTTTAATATTTTTCTTGTTTACATCTAAAGAAACTCATATAACATCTTCCACAACTTCAGAAGATACAGGAGAACTGTTTGGTTAGAAAATGTTTTTGATGTGTGATACAGTCTGCACCATTTCCAGTGTTGAACTAGTTGTTAACCCAATTCTCCTGCTATTATTGTTGAACAGTAAAGGCATCAGAGCCCCAGACATTCACAACATGACACAAGCAACAAGCAACTGGCCTCAATTTCTAATTTTCTGGCTAGTAAGTCAGATTGCCTTTTACCTATAATGCTGATGTTGAGGCAGCAACAGTATTTCAGGGATTTGCCCAGCTCACAACTTGGTAGTTCTGGCAGGCAACACAGACAGCCTCAACCTATTTCTTGACAATACTTTGATGGTTCTCTTGGTAGTATTAATGGCTTTGACCAATTGACTGGGCGAGACTGGAGACTTTGAACAATGTTCCTGCTCCAGCAACTATTCACACTGTTTTGCCTGTAGTTTTGACTGTTCCTAATGACACTAGCACTTCAGGTGGTCTCCTGGTGACATTAGTGGTTCCATCTGTTTCCCGGCATGTCAACAACAAGCAGCTGATTCTCCACCTTTGAGAAACAATCTATGGCTCTATTTCCCTTGACTGTGCACCAATCTTACTAATCACAACAGATGTAGTTTGATATATTTAAGCATATAACAAAATAAGAAATAAACCCTGCATTTGGCAGCCAAAGTAGCCAAAATGGAACAATTATGGTGGTTTTGTGCTCTATTAATAATTTAATTGAAATACACCAATCAAGTGTTATCAAAACTTCATGAAGTTGCAAATTTGAGAAATACGGTAAAAATAAGTGGGAAACAGCCGAATAGCTTTTCAGCATGGTATTAACTGACTCTTAACTCCACATCAGACACATTATCCTTGTACTTAAGTACGTATGATTTAAATCACAGCCTTAATAATTTCACAGTTTTATTAGTGAAAAACATGGTGCCCTGATTAATTACTGTTTGACTGCCCTGGATTAGATAAAATTAGATTATATTAGATTAGATTAGATCAGATTAGATCAGATTAGATTAGATTAGATTAGATTAGATTAGATTAGATTAGATTAGATTAGATTAGATTAGATTAGATTAGATATCTTTATTAGTCACATGTACATTGAAACACAGAGTGAAATGCATTTTTTGCATGGAGTGTTCTGGGGGCAGCCTGCAAATGTCGCCCTGCTTCCGGCGCCAACATAGAATGCCCACAACTTCTCAACCTGTACGTCTTCAGAATGTGGGAGGAAACCCATGCAGACACGGGGAGAACGCACAAACTCCTTACAGACAGCGACGGGAATTGAACCCAGGTCGCTGGCACAGTAAAGCGTTACGCTAACCAGTACTCCAGTCACATTGTTAGTTTAGGAACTTTTGCCTGGATTTGCCTGCTTTGCAGATTGCCTTTTACCTATAATGCTGAGGTTGAGGCAGCAACAGTATTTCAGGGACTTGACCAGCTCACAACTTGGTAGTTCTGGCAGATTCGACTGCTCTCTTGGCAAGACTGTTGACAACAATTGTTACCCAGGAAACACAGACAGCCTCAACCTATTTCTTGACAATACTTTGATCATATCTAGTTGCTCATAAAGTGGTTGGCTCCAATAATCATCGCTGTTTTCAGTCGCTTCCTCACTGAAGTTATGCATTCTGTGTCAAGAATGAAGTACTTGGGTAAATAAACTGGCTTGCATATGAATATAAGAATTAAAATGATTTGCATAACTAAACCACTTGGTCCCAGATTAGAGAGCTACTACTCATCTCACCAAATTACTGAATCGCCAAACCACCATTCTTAATTTGGTTTCAGAGGTACTGACAAAAATGCACGAGGTGTCATGGTGATGCAGCCATTGTAGCTTCTGCCTCACAGCTCGAGGGACCTGGGTTCAATCCCTGTGTGCTACCTATGTGGAGTTTGTAGGTTTTCCCCATAACAGTGTGTGTTCTCCCATTGGTGCTCCAGTTTCCTCCCACATCCCAAAGACATTGGCTACTATAAATTTCCTATAGTGTAGGGAAGCTGCAAAATAATCAAAGGGGGAATGGATGGACATGTGAGAGAGAGAATCAGATGCAGGGGTACAGGGAAATGAAGAGAGGTAAGAGGTAAGGTCAGGCAGAAGATACAGGAGCCTGAGGGCACGTACCACCAGGCTCAAAGTCAGCTTCTATCTCACTGTGATAAGACTATTGAACAGTTCCGTTATACGATGAGACGGACTCTTGACCACACAATCTACCTTGTTTGACCTTGCATCTTATTGTCTACCTGCAATGTACTTCCCTGTAGCTGTGACACTTTACTCTGTATTCTGTTATTGTTTTTACCCTGTACTACCTCAATGCACTGTGTAATGAATTGATCTGTACGGACGGTATGCAAGACAAGTTTTACACTGTACCTTGGTACAAATGACAATAATAAACCAATACCAATATCAATACCAATACCAAGAGGTGCAATAGGATTGATAGGAATTCTCTGCTGCAAGCCAGCAAGCACAGACCTGATGATCTCCTTCTGCGTTCGAGTCCCAGATTCATAGGGTCATACAGCACAGAAACAGGCCCTTCAGCCCAACTTGTCCATGCTGACCAAGGTCCCTTCCTGAGCTGGTCCCATTTGCCTGCATTTGGCCCATATCCCCCTGAACCTTCCCTCTCCATGTACCTGTCCAAATGTCTTTTAAATGTTGTTTAATGTACCCACCTCGACCACTTCCTCTGGCAGCTCGTTTCATGTACCCACCACCTCCTGTGTGAAAAACTTGCCCCTCAGGTCCCCTTTAAATCTTTCTCCTCTCACTTAAACCTATGCTCTCTAGTTTTAGTCATATGCCCTTCAACTCCCTCTCAGTTCTCCTACCAGCCACCTATACTAGGGGCAATTTACAGTAGCCAACTAACTTACAGGCACATTTTTGGGAAGTGGGAGGAAACTGGAACACCTGGAGGAAACCCATGTCAGGATCGAACCCGGGTCGCGAGAGCTGTGAGATAACAGCACTAACTGTTGCATCACTTTACCGCATTTCACTCCACACCATATTCTCAACAAGCCTTTTATATTCTTTCAATAACGTGTCAACAAAATTCCAAGCAAATTGCCAAATGAATGGTGTTGCATGATGTAGTTTTGCTGCCTTTCCCTGCTGATTTATCACATTCCTTTTTTGTGGGAGCTTGCTGGGTGTGAATTACTTGCATTACAGCAGCAACTGTAAGATGTTTTGTTACGTGTAAGGTACATTGGAATGTGAAAATCAATATAAACTGGAAGTTCTGTCTGGGTATTTCAACATACCAAGTGCAGGAATAAGGAATCCTGCTCCAAACAGTTTCTCCCAACATTTCAGAATGAAAACCCTACTTGATCACACTTGACAAAATGAGAATCCTGCCTTACCCCTCTCACAAAACACCCAATGATGTCACACACTACTCTCTGTAAGGAGTTGGGATGTCTTAGGGGTTCTTGGGAATTGCCAGCAACCTTATAGCCAGGGCAGCCAATGTGCAGCATATGTTAAGTTTTACTTTTATCACAAGCTTTCTAAATTACTTCAATATTATTAAAACCTCACGGATCCCCTGTAATCTTTGATGTCCATCCCTAAACCTCGCCTTAGCCTGAGGGGATCCCTCACCCTAGGTTGGGAACCACCGCTCTGAAGCAAAACTTCTGTATTTATCAGCTTTTTTACTGGAAACTATTTGCTTTATACCATACAAAACAAAGGCACAAAATACACCTTCTATAAGCAAAAGGCCAGGTTATTAGGTAGGGAAGGGTAAGCTCCTTGGAGACAGAAAAGTGGTGGTTAAGTTACTGGCTGTCCCTTGTGTAGGCTGAAGTTGTTACAGTCTGCCTCGTGAGGTCCCGTTCAAAACAAGAGTTTCATCTTTGTAAATAATTGGTTTCTGGAGTCACTTGCATCCTAAGGACAACCTGGAGGGCAACTGGGGTCAGGAGGACACTGCCTGTCACTGATTGTGTACCCTCTCTAGTCAGAAAATGCCAGAGGGTTGTTAAGGAACCCCTACAAAAAAAAGATATACAGTTTCTGTTGGTCGGCAGTGTAATGTGAGAAGTCTGCAGGGAACTTTGCCTGGCTTTAAAATTTGGTCATTACATAACCTTAACTGTCTGCACCATGGCATAATGCCTTTGAAAGGTATCTGTTGTATATGAACACATTATGTCTTCAAAGGCACACAGTGTAGTTTCCTTAATTCCCAACATCCTTAGATTGTCGCTACACCAAAGATCGAGGGGCTATCTCTTTCCAACAGTCTTCCGAGAATGTAATTTAAAACTCTGGAAAAAGAAAACCCAATCAATGGTACTGTACCTTTTCAAAGTAGGACCATTTAGCTATTCAATTTTGAGTTCCTCAATTTGTCATTGTAGCCATGGAGGAGGGAAATGAGTGCTGTAAATACTTTGTACCCTAACCCTTTCAGCACCATGTGGGAACTTTTCACTTAAAAGAGAATTGTTAGCATTAAGCAGAAGGGAAGCTGTTGCAATCTGAGAAAGGACGAGCCACTTCACTTTGAAAATTGCTCAAAGTGAACTATCGTTATCCAACAGATGTGGAAGGTAGGCAGCAAGGGAAAATACAGCTCGGCTCCCCTAAACTTTGACCCAAACAGGATGAGAAAAAAGTCAAACACATCTGTGCCACACTTTGATGTTGGAGATCATTTGCAGTGATTGCCAGGATAACTGGAATAATAACAAGCACTTGTAACAATCATTCCCAATAACATTACCAAAAGTTAAGTACAACAACTTTGGTCATTTTTTAAAAAAAATTAAGTTCTGAACTACTTTGTGAAGTCAAGCAGAGCTACAAACCATGGAGCTTTGTACAGGAGTGAGCTGGCAATGATTCACTTTGGCGACGGACGCAGCTCATTTGTGGACCCACTGTTGGGAGCAGATTCAGCTCTGTACACTTGCATAGATTGCATAGATTGCATATCCTTCGACTTTCTCTCTGCCTGCACCAGTGATTCTCATTATTTTTCGAGTCGGGGCTGCTTTGGCCAAAGGCTTTCAGTGTGAGAAGCACACTAAGTTATAACATTGCTACCAACTCTTCATTTTGCTTATTGTGCCACCCACATATACAGACTAGTTTTCTCTCTCTCTCTCTCTCTCTCACCACCACCTCCCCCCCACGCGCACACACACTCACACACACACACACACACGCACACATGTGTACACACACACACACACACACACACACACACACACACACACACACACACACACACACACACACACACACACATATATATATATATATATATATATATATATATATATAGATAGATAGATAGATAGATATATAGAGTGCTTTGCCCACTGTCTCCTTCCACACTTTCCTCCTCTTCCCTTCTCCCACTTACCTCTCACATCACAGTGTTCACTATCCTTGAATCCCTTCACAGAGTTTCCTCATCCACTCCACCCCTGATTTCTGATCTCCCCCTGCGTCCCACTGAGATATCTTGTCATTTCTTGCACATGGCCCCATTCTCCACAGGAGATCAGCCACACGTCTGGCCTTGTTCCAGGCCATGCCCTGGTCCCTGACTTCTAGGTGCCACACCTAGAGTTGCTGAGATCTGCCACAGACTCAGGGTGTTTGCAGTGAAAGTCCAATGTAAAACCGCAAACACAACGAATTTTGTTTCTTGTAGAAGAATTAGCAAACAAATCCTGATATCAAATTTTACTTGCAAATTCATCTGCAAGAAACATATTAATTTTTCTTGAAACAGTCTATGACAGATTTAATTGAGCTCATAATTAAAACTGAAAATGCTGGAAACACTCAGCAGATCAGGCAGCACCTGTGGAGAAAGAACCAGAGTTAATGTTTCTCTCCGATGATCTTTCATTAAAACTGAGAATAGTTATAAAACAAACATTTTAAGTTGCATGGGAGTTGGAGGATGGAGAGAATACGGAGAACATCTGTGATTGGTGGAGACCAGGAGATACTGAATGACACAAGTGGTGGTGATGCTGACTGAGAGAGGGTGCTGAAGGCTTGTTAATTCCAAATGATCTCTCTGGAGAAGATGTCGGTCAGAGATAAAGAAAAAAACAGAAGCTCGTGGAAAATGAAAAAGAAGGAAAAAAGCAACACTGGAACTGTAAGTGCTAAACACTGAGAAGGAAAGCACTGTAGATGCTGAACTCTCAACAGAAATGGATGGAGGCAACAGGGTGGGTTGATCCCTTTTTGTGAGAACTGGCCAGTTCTAATACAAATGCTGGTCATCTAAAATTGTTGAATTGATCAGTGAGTCTTGAGGGCTGTAATGTTCCCTTTTTGAAGATGAAATGCTATCCCTTGAGCTTATGTTGGGATTTGTCAGACAGAGAGCTCAGAATAGGATCCAGAGGGAAAACTGAAGGGGCCACAACAACTGAAATCTCAGGGTCATCTTTGTGAATTGTTCCACAAAGTGGTCAATGAATCTGATCTTGGTTTCTTCATTATAGAGGAAGGCACTTAATGCAGTTTCTGCAATGTCACAATTTAGGCACAGCCTCGCAGGTGCTTTTCCTTAACCATGAAAATAAGCTTCTTTTATATCAACCCATTAGAATCAGAATCAGATTTATTATCACTCATTTATATGACATGAAATTTGTTGTTTTGCAGAAGCAGTACAGTGCAAAGACATAAAAATTACCACAAATTACAAAAATAAATAAATACTGCAAAATAAAGAAATAAAGTGTTCATGGGTTCATGGATCATTCAGAAATCTGATGGCGGAAGGGAAGAAGCTGTTTCTGCATCGTTGAGAGTGAGTCTTCAGGCTCCTGTACCTCCTCCGCGATGATAGTAATAAGAAGAGGGCATGTCTCAGATAGTGAGGATCCTTAGTGATGGATGCCACCTTCTTGAGGGACCGCCTCTTGAAGATGTCCTCGGTGGTGAGCAGCTTCAGGTTCCTGGGCGTCAGCATCTCGGAGGATCTACCTTGGGCCAACACAATGATGCAATTACGAAGAAGGCATGCCAGCAGCTCTACTTTGTCAGGAGTTTGAGAAGATTTGGTATGTTACCAAAGACTCTTACAAATTTCTATAGATGTATGGTGACTGGCTGCATCACATCCTAGTATGAGGCTCCAATGCACAGGATTGCAAAAGGCTGCAGAGGGTTATAGACTCAGCCAGCTCCATCACGGGCACAGCCCACCCATTGGGAGCACATTATCAGGAAGCGGGCATGTATGGTTTTTCTGAGTGAGCTGAGTTGCAACTGGGGCAAGTTGTAACCTATGGCATCTATTATCACTGTCTTCTGGAACTTGCCTTTTCACCTTTGGAAACTGGAGCAAAATTTCTGAATGTTTTCTTTCTTTAAGTGTTCCTTAAAGTCTTTGCCTCTCCCAGCGCAGTGCAGATGGGTGTGTGTAGCTGGCATGCAAAAATTGATTGTTATGTGCCCTTTCTCTAGATGTCTGTGTAGGGCATGATTCCAAATTGTGAACTTCTGGATCTTTACTGCTGTATGTGAAAAGGACCAAGGCATCTTACTAAATATAGAAAGAATGAGGAGTGGTATTTCTCTCAGTCCAATCCCGTCTGGCATCCTAGAGCCAACCTAGCGTGGTATTAACAGTAAGATGAGTTCAGAGGGGGAGTAGCTGAAGACCCCTACTGGAATGAAAGTAAAGAGAGATAGAACTGGTATTTGCTGTAATGTAATATATCTCAGGCTTAAACTCTAACTGGTGTGATGACTATTTGTGTTATTTTATAAAGTGATATTTCTGTGACAAGCTGCTCCCAGAAATTTATCAGCTGTCTGGGATGTGGACTAGGTCCAATAGTTGGCATTGAGAAAGTGACCAATGTTTCTCACATATCCTTTCAATGTGAGACAATGGGACTGATTAGCACATGCCAGATAGTTATTGGATATGATGTTGGAATTATTTCATTCATCAAGCACAGCTGAACAGGAATGTAATGGGAAAATTCTTAGCAGAACTCTGACGGAAGAATAGAAGTTAAGAGTTCACTGCTTTTATTTGTAGGTGTGAGGATATAAAGCAGTCAGACCATTTGGTTTTAAGCAGAAAGGTGGACAATACTCCCCTTATAAAGTTATTGACAGCTGAATTGTGATTATTGACACTGAGTCTACATTGACTGTGTAATTCCATTGAGTCATTTATTTCATTTAAAACAAAGCAATCTAGCCTTGTCTCAACTGAGTACTTGCCTTCCAAAAAATGGGAGGAATGCACTTAAATTACATATAAGATCAGTGCACCTGATACATATGTTGAGAAGCCTCCCCATTGCTAACTGCTCCATAATTAGATATTGGGCAGTTAGATTATCAATATTAAAAGACACTTACTTATCATGATCTGTTCATTACACCAGCAACTTGTTAAATTAGCCATGCCAAACACCATAGTCCTTACAGGTACTTTTCTAGCATGACCTATTATAGCTGTGGATAGCTGTGGATAGAGGCTGGACAATCATTTTCCACAAGCATGAGGTGCAAACCCTCAGAACTTGCACTCATATAATGAATATGCCAAAATCTTCTCCAGATTGTAGGCAATGCAGAACCTGACATCCCTCTCACTTTGTCATCACTTCCCTTGGAGTGACAGAGTCCAAGAGAGTTCCGTTCAGTTGTAGACATATTTCCTGCAGGCGCCCCTTGATAGAAATCAGGAACAAGCATGGTAAAATATTCACCTTAAAAAGTACAAAAGTAAAGTTAAGCTAAATCTGGGCAGGTAATTTTATAGGAGAGCATTATTTTAGACAAATCAAGTATTTGAATTAATTGACAAAAGAACAAAAAAGAAAATGAGGAGGATTTTCTTCATGTAATGACTTGGAACGCAGAGCCTGGAAGGAACATGGAAGCAGATTCAATAGTAACTTGAGAGTAAATTCAGATATGTAAAGGAAAGGTTTGTAGACCTTCAGGGAAAGAGCAGGAATGGGTCAATTTGAACAGTTCTTTTAAATAGTGTGGTTCGATGGTTAGAACAATTTCTCATACACAGTAAGATATGATGCCAGAGGAAAGTGTAGATGGTATGATAATATCAACGTAATAGGATTTGCTACCCAATATCTGTCCCTTCCAATTTACATTTCTTTTGAAATTAGTGAAGACTGAGAAAAGTTACCAGTTCTTGATCCAATAGTTCTTGTTTTGCCACTGTCCAAAGTCAAAAGCATACCCTTTGATGAGTACAGTGGATCCACTCAGTCTAGCCAACTCATAAGGACACTTTATTATAGAATGCCAAGTTTATGATGTATTCCACCATTTGAGCTGCAAGGGTCATGCTTTTGGGTTTCCTCTCACACCTTTTATCTAACTAACCTTACTGATATATGTAAATAGAAAGAACTGAAGATGTTGGAAATCTGAAATAAAAACAGAAAACACCTAGCAGGTCCGGCAGCATCTGTGGAGAGAAAAACATACGTTATGTTTCAGGTTGAATACCCTTGAAGAATCTTCAACCTGAAGCACTAACTATGTTTACCTTTTCACAGATGCTGCCTGACCTAATGACACACCCTTCTATTCCTTTCTCTGTCAAGCATTATTTTATCATTATTATTATATTAATAATAATTATACTATTATCATATTTGTTTATCAAGTATTCCTTGAATTAATTGATGTTTTTATGCCACAGGTACTTCCTGTGATAGTAGTTCCACATCCTAACCATTCTCCCTGAATCCCCTGTTAGATATATTAGTGACAATCTTTACTGGTTTGAGGTCAGGAGTCACCAGCATATGGAAATTTAGAAAATCCTTTCCAAATATTGAAAATCTCTTTCAGGTCACCCTCTCAGTTCACATTCCTGGCTGTGCGCTGCTGTGGCTCAGTAAGTTGCACTCTGAGTAGAACGATGTGTGCTTGGTTACCACCCCCAAGTGTTGAACACAGAGGTCTAGCTTGACTCTGTAGAGCAGTGCTGATAGGGTGTTGCATTGCTGGAGGAGTAGCTCAAAACTCATGGTCTACTAGTGATCCCTGCCTTCCTATATGTATCTGAGAACTGGGCTACCTGCAGCAGGCATCTTAGAGCACTAGAAAAACATCACCAAAGCCATCTCTGCAAAATCCTCCAAATTCACTGGAAGGACAAGCAGATAGTCAGTGTCCTCCCACAGAGTAACATTCACAGCACTGAGACCCTGATTACACTTGGTCAGCTATGCTGGGCAGACTACATCGTTCACGTCTGAGATTAGACTCCTGAAACAGACACTCTATTCTGAGCTCTCTCATGGGAAGGTGGATAGAGGAAAAGATCCAAGATTGAGCTCAAAACCTCCTTGAAGAAGAGCAGCATCCTCGCTGACTCCCGGGAATTTCTGGCCCATGTTCACAAAATGGAGAAGAAACATTCAGGATGGTATTGACAGTCTCATGTCCATGTATCCAGTGTACACAGAAAATTTGTGTGAGCAAAGCAAGGAGCCCACCATCTCACAAAAATATAACCACCCAACTCACCCTGCTCCTCCTGCCACATCTGTGGAAGAACCTATAGTTTCCACATTGGCCTCATTACCCACCTCAGAACCCACAAAACCAAAGAGGAAGCAAGTTATCCTTGTTCACAAGGGACTGCCCAAGAAGAAGACTGTCCAAGGTTTATCCCTCAATCAACATTAGTTGAAACAAATTGTTTAAAAACCTTTTCTGGAACTTGCTTAGTCAAGGTTAACTGCCATATTTCCTAAATAATAACCCTACAAAGAAAAAGCATTTATTGGATGTAATGTGCTTTGGAACATCTTGAAGCCATGAATGGTGGTGGTGCAGTGATTACATTTTCCATATTTCATAATAAGATAGACGGAGGCTGTTCATCCCATTGAGTGTACATCGGCTCAGAGCAATTCCATTCCCCCACTTATTTCTTGGTAACCTAATCTCTCTTCCATGCTCACCAACTCCTGCCACCTGATTCTCCTGCCCTCTTCCCATTCCCCATCTTCACTAGTGGTAATTTACAGTAGGCAATTATACTACCAACCAAAACATCTGAGGAATGTGTGAGGAAACTAGAGCACCTGGAAGAAACCCACCAGAGACAGGGAGAATGTATAAACTCCACACAGACACAGATTTGAACCCAAGCTACTGGAGCTGTGAACCAGCAGATCTACTAGCTGCACAACTCAGCCACTCTATTGGTATTGATATTGGTATTGGTTTATTATTGTCACTTGTACCAAGGTACAGTGAAAAACTTGTCTTGCATACCGATCGTACAGGTCAATTCATTACACAGTGCAGTTACATTGGGTTAGTACAGAGTGCATTGATGTAGTACAGGTAAAAACAATAACAGTACAGAGTAAAGTGTCACAGCTACAGAGGAAGTGCAGTGCAATAAGGTGCAAGGACACAACAAGGTAGATCGTGAGGTCATAGTCCATCTCATCGTATAAGGGAACAGTTCAATAGTCTTATCACAGTGGGGTAGAAGCTGTCCTTAAGTCTGGTGGTATGTGCCCTCAGGCTCCTGTATCTTCTACCCGATGGAGAGAAGAGAGAATGTCCTGGTTGGGTGGGGTCTTTGGTTATGCTGGCTGCTTCACCAAGACAGCGAGAGGTAAAGACAGAGTCCAAGGAGAGGAGGCTGGTGTCCGTGATGCATTGGGCTGCGTCCACAACTCTCTGCAGTTTCTTGCAGTCCTGGGCAGAGCATTTGCCATACCAAGTCGTGATGCATCCAGATAGGATGCTTTCTATGGTGCATTGATAAAAGTTGGTGAGTGTCAAAGGGGACAAACCGAATTTCTTTAGCCTCCTGAGGAAGTAGAGGCACTGGTGAGCTTTCTTGGCCGTGGCGTCTACCAGTTGACAGGACTGACAAGAGATCTAATTTCAAATCCCACCGTAGCAATTGTGGAATTTAAATTCAGGTTAGTAATCTGGAACTTTAAAAAATAAACGAGTCATTAGTAATGATGACTAGTAATGGGTAGCTGTAGAAACCCAATTGATTCACTAATGTCCTTCAGAGAAGGAAATCTGTCATCTCACCTGGGCTCACCTACAGGTCCTCTGAAATGATTAAACAAGCCATTCAGTTCAAGGGCAATTGGGAATGCGTAATAAATACTGTTCCTATCAGCAACACCTAGATCCTAATACAGAATATACTTCCAGGTCCTTCATTCACTGGAGGTGCAGGATCCCAAATAATGATGCAGTACAAGAGGGCACAACTTCAGGATTGAAGGGCGCCCATTCAGAACAGAGATGCGGAGAAATTTCCTTAGCCAGAGAGTGGTAAATCTGTGGAATTTGTTGCCACGGGCGACTGTGGAGGCAAAGCCATTGGGTGTATTTAAGGCAGAGATTGATAGGTATCTGAGTAGCCAGGGCATCAAAGATTATGGTGAGAAGGCGGGGGAGTGGGGCTAAATGGGAGAATGGATCAGCTCATGATAGAATGGCAGAGCAGACTCGATGGGCCGAATGGCCAACCTGCTCCTTTGTCTTATGGTCTTATGGTCTTATTTCACCAGAGCAGTAGGAACTTCCCAACTCATCCCTGGGAACAGTAAAATCAGTGCAAAGGAAGCTGATTAACCTTTGCCCAAAGCAAAAGGAATTGAATAAATTCTGCAAACAAATAAAATCTTGTGAGCTGCCAAATAAAGTTAAGAAAATATGAGCACATGTCATATTTTTATGTTTAGTTCACTTTGAAGGGGATCATAAATGAAGGGAAAAAATGCTGCATTATTTTTGGAAGTTTTACAAAAACAATTTTATCTAGAAGGTTTATCAGAAGCAGATGATTTCCAAAATATCATGATTTTATTGCCTAGCTATTTATTTCCAGTGACATTAGCTGATATTAAAAGGCAATAAAGATATTTACCAGTATTGTTTATATCAGCTCATCTGAATTGGATTAAAAAAACTTGAGTTCACAGGTGAAAATATTAAACCTGCCTCTTGGTTAATCAGACATGTAGTTGAAAGCAGATGGTTTAGGATTAAGGGCATGTGCACAATGTCCGGGAGGATTTGCTTTTCTGCTTTAAAACTGCCAACTTTTTGATTTCTGTGTTATGGAGGTTGAGATTTGTGGCTTTAGCTGCGCTGACAGCAATAAATCCTCTTGGGATATGAGATCGGGGAAAGAGAAAGGATGATAAGTGAGAAAAACAGAGATGAAGAAAATGAGTGAGTCAGAATGAGCAAAGGAAAGAGAACAGAAGGAAGAGAGGGGGAAGGAGAGAGGACACTCTTGTGTCCCCTTAAGAAATTGGTCAATGCATCAAAAAGTATTCAGGATTTCCTGGGTTCTGGATCCTTGGATGGGTCCCACCTACACTCACTGTCAGGTTGCTCTGCTGAATGAAGCTCACTATGCCAGCCTGGTGGTAGACTTGCAAGTTGAAGCCAAAAAAAATCTCTGAGACTGGGAGTGCCCTTCCGTGGCTGGTTCTTCCCCATCATAGGAGACCTTGTTTGCACAGAGAGAGGAATGCCTCCGTCATTTTATCACTCCTGAGCTGCCAGATGATCCATGTTTACCTGGGCAAGAACTGACGAACCCGCTGAGTGCAGCAGGAATTTTAAGGCGCCTCTTTGAAGGTGGAAGCTGGCCTTCCTTGAGCTGAAGGGGAGGGGGAGTAGGAGGCTCAGTCTGAGACTGCTGTAATCCAGACCAAGGTGAGCAGTGAACACAGAGCTATTCCAGATCATGCACCAACATCATCTGTTATCTCAGCTATCAAAGATCAATTGTCTCAGCAGTCTTGCATGGTGCTGTCCCTTGAGAGCCTCCTCACAGGAGTAATAGGCATTGACTGAAACACATGCAAATGGGCCAATTAATCTATTAAACAGGTGGCTCTGTAAACATTGGAATCACTCGGGCAACACCAGTCTTCCCCTATCAGAGATACTTCCTTTATCCTGTTTATCAACCACCCCCCCTAACACCCTCTCTGCAATTTAACTTGTTTTCTCACTTTTCCAGTTCTGATGAAAGGTCTTTACCTGAAATGTTAACTGGGCTTTTCTTTCCACTGATGCTATGGAACTGACCAGTTAAATATTTTCAGCAGTTTCTGTATTTTACCTCAATTTTCTGCTTTTCATGGTAATAATATAAATGATTTCACCCTGGCAAATGAGCCCAATGTGTCAGGTAATGGGACAACAGAGAAACAACAGCATTCTGAATGGATAATCCCACAGGGCTCCTATTGCTTGGCTAATAACAACCAGTTATCATTCACTGCCACTGGGCAGTCACACTTAACCTCACTGAACCATTAACTGCTCCCCAAGATTAGCAGTTCATTCCAAAATGTGACCGGACATGAAACTTGAAATGAGACATTTTCAATGGGCAATCAAGTGCACCATCTGTCCTGAGTTATCAATAATTAGTCTCCAGTCCCATGTAAGTATGGATCAAATCAAAATCCGGGGGGAGTACTTGAGCCAGGATGTACAGTACATGAATTGTGTACCTGTCAGTATCAGCCACTATGAGAGGAACATATGAGCAAACAATAAACTGCAGGTGCACTCCCTTCAGACCGTTGGACAGGGCATAATATTGTCATGGAAATTTGAAAGCTCCCATTACAATGATATTTCTACAGAACTATTAAAAATCTTCTCAGCATTAGGAACATCACCTGGATGACACAAAACATTGACAAGAAATCAATGTCACTGAACATCATTATTGATGAAAATTATTTTCTGTTTTTGAGTATTCAATAATACAAGTCTCCAATGCCCCCATCACCACTGCTACCTTAGTGTCACACCAATCCACCTCACCATCTGATGAGCCCTGCACCCATTCATCACACCCCATGCAGTATTTTCATACTGGAATTGTTTTTATTGTTGTCACAGGTACAGTGAAAAGCTGTTGTTTTACCTGGCATCCAGACAGATCATGCCATACATAGTTACATCGAGGTAGTAAAAAGGAAACAGAATGCAGAATATAGTGTTACAGTTAGAGAAGTGCAATGAAGTGAATTTTTATTTGTCACACTTTAAAAACATGTTAAAATCTATTTAGGTTCAAAGTCCAGGTTGATGCTGGGAAATAGGTTCCCCTGCTTGATCAGTCTAGCACATGAGATTGTAGTCTCAGCCACCATGTTATTGAATGGTGGAGTAGGCTCAAAAGGCCATGAGCTCTCTTTTCTTATACTCTAATAGAACATGTCAGAACTTAGAGCTTCAGGCAAAGGAAGCGATTCATATTGTCATGTTTGCAATTTATAAAATCACTGTCTCATTATGCTTTATTGAGCAGTCTCTTATTTCTACCGTCTATCAGTTTTCAAACACATCTAACCGTGGAAAGTTGCAAATTAGATTGCTCTTCATAGTATTTCTAGCAGGACAACATTCACTGCACTGAAAAGATATGGTAAACTTCAGTCTTGACTGCACAGTGAAGCTATTCCCACTGCACTGTGAGACAGGGAATTCCAGGAGTATGGCTTCAATATTAGAAGGACAGTAACATATGTCAGGATGGAGAATGATTTCAAGGAACAATGATAAATAAAAGAAGAAAATACACAGCTTGGGGAGCATTTGTGAGAGAACAACACTTTTTAATAGTTCATGTTAATGAATTTTGATCTGAACTGAGATATAGTAAAAGATGAGCAACTTTTAGTAAATATGAAGCCAGCAGATTTCATTTTGTCCAACCATTTACATCACTCTCCATGGTTGAAATTGTACAGCAGTGTTTTTTAATCCCCCTTCTCCATCTATGGCTGTTTTGGGTTAAAGATGTGCATTAAGTGCCGTTGTGCTCGAGATTGGTGAAAGGGGAATAGCTGTCAACTATTTCATTTCTGCCCAGACCTCCCCATGCTGCACCAAGGGAGTGTTGCTCTGTCAGTGGGGTAACCTTCTAACATTAAACTAACACCTTATCTGCTCTTCCAGATGGATTTATTTTGATGAGGAGGGGAGTTATCTTTTGTAAAATTTGATCTGAGCAACATTTATCCATCAGTTACCATTATTAATCAGTATTTCTGCTCAACATGACTTTGCTACATGCAGAGCCTAGCTCTATGCAAAAGGGCTCCTCTTTATCCACATTAAGTTATTATTATAACATATTTCAAACTACAGCATTAGTTGCAAAGGGTTTCGGGATATCTTGAAGTTGTGAAAGTTGCTGTATAAATGCAAGTTTTTTCTCTGTAAAATCATTTTTTTGAGGGAAAAGTTATATTGAATCTGCTTCTATCACTATGACAGGCAGTACATTCCAGATCAGAGAAATTCACTGCCTAAAAAAAATTCTCCCCACTTTCCCTTTGGTATTTTTGCCGTAAACCCACTCGCTTTTTTGCGTTCACAGTTGTGCAAATCTGTTTACACTATGAAGCATTACAAAATTTCCAACTCCTCCATTAAATCTTCCTTTGATCGGTAAATACTGACATCAGAAAACATTCGGAACCTTTCAATTTAGAGGAATGGAGTTGACAACATAATATTGCTCTGTTTCTATTGAGAAATTTTAGTCCAGTTTTTTTTTCTGTTTTTTTTTTCTTTAGCTTAGTTTGCTTTGATATGTTGTTTATAATTTTTCTTATTGTTTTGGGCATTTTTTTTCTTTCTTTTATATTTTATAATAAATCTTTTTCTTTTATATTATATTCATTCACTAACAGATCATTGGATCTACAGATTTTTTTTATATTGTTCTTTATGATTATCCATGTCATGACTGTTCTCCTGATCTCTTTGTATTACATGTATAAACATTGATATATTAATCTGTATTAATTTGAAAACTAATAAAAAGATTGAAAAAAAAAGAAAACATTCGGATTCATGCAGAGAGAAGCAATTTAGTTCAATCTGGTGCAACAAACAATCTGCTGGAGGCACCCAGCGGGTGGTTCAGCATCTGTGGGAGGAAAGGAATTGTTGATATTTTGGGTTGAAACCTTGCATCAGGACTTATTGTTGCTCCATATTCCATCATCTGCAATCTCTTGTAATCCCTTTTGCCCCCACAGATGCTGCTCGACCCACTGAGTTCCTCCAGCAGATTGTTTGTTGCTTCAAATTCCAGCATCTGCAGTCACTTGGGTCTCTCTAGTTTAATTTGACATTGTGTTCAGCACAGACATTATGGGCTGAAGAGTGTGTTCCTGTGCTATGTTCTATCAAAGGGCAACAAGTCTTGACACAAACATATAGTCTTGACACAAGCTAATAGCTTCTGGAAGCCATTAATACCATAAAAATAATCATCACCTCTACAAAGTGGCCACTTATCTGAAAATTACAAATTAACATTGAAAAAAGCTAAGACCTTCACATGTCTGAAAGTGGACCTGTGATTCTGATCATGCAGTGCCTGTTATATACCATCTTGTTATAAAACATAACACATTCATAATAAAGGTTCGTGGCAAGAACCTGGAAAATGCGGACAACTTCCCTTATCTTGGCAAAAGCAAACATAGCTGATGAAATTCACTACTGCCTTCAAAGCACCAGTACAGCCTTTGGCTGATTGAGGGAAAGGGTATCTGAAGATCAATCCCTCAGACCTGACACAACACTCATGGTCTATTGGGCAACTTTGAGCCCTGCCCTCTTATATGCTTCTGAGTCCTGGGTTACCTACAGCAGTTATCTCCAGTAACTGGGCAGATGCCACCTCTCTCTGCAAAATCCTCCAAGTTTACTTGAAGGATAAATGAATCAACTTCAGCATCCTTTTCTTGGTTAACAATGTCAGCACTGAGAACCTAGCTGCACTTAGTTGGGCTGACCATGTTGTTTAGGTGCCCAACACCAGGCTCCCAAAACAAGCTCTGTCACAGGAAGAGATCAGCAGGCAGGCAGAGAAGAAAATGTGCTCCAAGGCTCCTTGAAGAAATGCAACATTCCCACTGACTTCTGGGAACCTCTGATCCATGACCACTCGAAGCTGAAGAAGGATTAGGAAGGAATAACTATTGCCTGGTAGCACTCACTGTGATGAAGTGCTTTGAGAGGTAGGTCAAGGCTGAAATTAACTCCTGCCTGAGCAAGGACCTGGACCCGTGGCAATTTGCCTACCGCCACAACAGGTCTACAGCGGACGCAATCTCACTGGCTCTCCACTCAGCTTTGGAGCACATAGACAACAGTAAAACATATGTCAGGCTGATGTTTATCAATTACAGCTCAACGTTCAACACCATCTTCCCCTCAGTAATTACCAAGCTTCAGAACGTAGGCCTCTGTACCTCCCTCTGCAACTGGATCCTCAGCTTCCTTATCAGGAGACCACAATCAGTGTGGATCAGTAATAACATCTCCTCCTTACTGACAATCAACACAGGCACACCTCAAGGATGCGTGCTGAGCCCACTGCTCTACTCTCCCTACACTCATGACTGTGTGGCTAAGCACACCTCAAACGCCATCCATAAATTCACCGATGACACCACTGTTGGTAGAATCTCAGATAGCGATGAGGAGGCGTACAGGAGTGAGATAGATCAGCTGGTTGAGTGGTGTCACAACCACAACCCCACACTCAACGTCAGCAAGACCAAGGAATTGATTGTGGACTTCAGGAAGGGGAAGTCGGGAGAACACACACCAGTCCTCATTGAGGGGTCAGCAGTGGAAAGGGTGAGCAGCTTCAAATTCCTGGGTGTTAACATCTCAGGAGATCTACCTTGGGCCCAACACATTGATGCAATCATGGAGAAGGCATGCCAGTGGCTCTACTTCATTCGGAGTTTGAGGAGATTAGGTATGTCAACAAAGACTCTTGTAAATTTCTACAGATGTACAGTGGAGAGCATTCTGATTGGTTGCATCACCACCTGGTATGGAGGCTCCAATGTGCAGGATCAAAAGAGGCTGCCAAGAGTTGTAGACTCAGCCTGCTCCATCACGGGCACAATCATGGGCATCGAGGACATCTTCAAGAGGCAGTCCCTCAAGAAGGCAGCATCTGTCATTAAGGACCCTCACCAGTCAGGACACACCCTCTTCACGTTACTGCCATTGGGGAGAAGGTTCAGGAGCCTGAAGACCCAAACTCAACATTTCAGGAACAGCTTCTTTCCCTCTGCCATCAGATTTCTGAACGGTCCCTGAACCCATGAACACTATCTCATTATTCCTCTTTTGCACTATTTATTTATTTTTGTAACTTATAGTAATTTTTATGTCTTGCACTGTACTGTTGCTGCAAAACAATAAATTTCACGACATACAGTATGTCAGTGATAATAAACCTAATTCTGATTCTGAGGATCCTCTGGGATGGTGTTCAGAACATCGAGGCTGTGCATTGAGAGCACAACGAATCCCTCCAGAGGCAACAGAAGGAGAGGACCCACAAACTACACACCCGGCCTGCAAAACAAATAAAACTGCAGGTGCTGGGATCTGAAACAAAATCCTGGAAGGACTCGAGCAGTCAAGCCTGCCCTGTCAGGCTTTTCCTGTCCCACCTGGGGAAGAGTCTGCAGTTCCAACTTCGGACTTACTGGTCATCTCAGAATGCACAAAACCAGAGTGAAAGCAAATCACCCTCGATCCTGAGGGGCTTCCTAAGAAGGAGAAACTCACTGATCAAGGGCAATGCCAAAAGGGTGAGGATTCAGCAGAAAGATAATTGGAGGCACTTTGGCTCAGATCTATTAGAATCATGGAGTATTACAGCATGGAAGCAGGCCCCTTGGCCCAACTCATCCATGCCGACCATGGTGCCCACCAAACTAGTCCCATTTAGAACTTGAACACAGAAGACTACAGCACAGTATAGGCCCTTCGGCCCATAATGTTGTGCTGACATTTTATCCTGTTCTAAGATCTATCTAACCCTTCCCTCCTACATAGTCCCTTATTTGTCTATCATTCATGTGTCTATCTAAGAGTCTCTTAAATGTCCCTAATGCATCTGCCCCCACAACCTCTGCAGGCAGTGCGTTCCACGCACCCACCACTCTCTGTGTAAAAAACTTACACCTGACATCCCCCTTATATCTTCCTCCAATCTCCTTAAAATTATGTCCCCTCGTGTTAGCCATGTCGCACTGGGAAAAAGTCTCTGAGTGTCCACTCAATCTATGCCTCTTATCATCTTGTACACCTCTATCAAGTCACCTCTTATCCTCCTGCTCTCCAAAGAGAAAAGCCCACATTGGGCCCTATAAACCCCTCTTATCCATGTACTTATCCAAATGTCTTTTAAATGTTGTTATTGTACCTGCCTCAATCACTTCCTCTGGCAGCTCGTTCCATATTCGTATCACCTTTTGTGTAAAGAAGTTGCCCCTCTGGTCCCTTTTAAATCTTTCACCATTCACCACAAACACATCCCCTCTAGTTTTGAATTCCCCTTCCCTGGGAAAAAGACTAAGTGCATTCACCCTATCTGTACCCCTTGTGATTTTATACACCTCTATAATGTCACCCCTCAATCTCCTATGCTCCAAAGAATAAAGTCCTGGCTTGTCCAACCTCCCCCTGTAACTCAGACCCTCGAGTGGGCCTCAATGGATCACAATTATAAGAGAGAAAAATTGCAATGACCTTACTTACAGAATGCCCCAAAGCAGTTTACAGCTGATGAAGCAATTTTTAAAGTGCAGCCAATTTGATAATGGAGGACAGAGCAGCCAACTTGCACATGCCTCAAACACAATGTGATAAAGAACAAAAGATCTGTCCTTGTTACGTTGCTTGAGAGATAAATATTGGCCATCAAGGATAATGCTCTTAATCTTCTCTGAAACAGCCCCCAAGGAACTTTTACATCTGTTTGAGAGCGGTCAGAGCTCAATTTGAAAGCCAGAACATCTGACAGTGGAGCACTCCTTCAGTACTGCACTGCAGCATCCAGCATAGGCTTTTATGTTCAAGTGTATCGAGCAGAATTTAAACCCACAATCAGAATCAGATTCAGATTAGTTCATTGTCATATACAACAAGGTGCAATGAAATTCCTTGCTCATGTGAAGCTCACAGAGTAAACGATATACATGGTAATAATAAATGCAACAATAACTACAGCCAAGAACACAAAACAACAGAATGGAGCAAAGTATCATGGTGCAAACTGAAGTAGTGCAAAAAGGAATGTAGAAGTAACAATAATGGAAGTGGAGAACATGGCAGCATTACTGGGAAGGGAGTATGAAAGAGGTGATTGGTTCAGAAGTCTGATAGATGTGGGGAAGAAGCTATTCTTGAGTCTCATCATCTGGGCTTTCAAGTTCCCGTATCTTCTCCTATAATGTAGAAAAGAGAAGAGGGAATAGCTGGCATGCTGGAAGATACTACTAGCCTATCTGATGCAACATCTAACATGTAATGATCTAACATGGAGCTAAGAGTGACACAAAATGAGCCACTTTGAGAGAGTCCGCAAGGACAGCTGATGATGGAGATTGCCTAGCAGCGTAGAGGATGAGGAGTTTACTTTAACCAAACCTCCTCAGAGTGAAACTGACTTGTCTGGGTCAGCTACCTTCACTGGAGAGTGAATTCACAGTGCAATATAATCCCATCTGCTCAATTCTCCTTCAAGAGAGCAGAGTAGGAGATTAACTTGGCATGTATGAATGACTTGAAAAGAAAGAGAACTTGCATTTTCTTTGATCATCTCATAATCTCGATGTCCCAGGTACCAAAAAGCAAATGAAATAATTATTTCTGCTTATTTCAGAAAACAGTAAAGTCATTATCTTGGTGACCAATATTTATCCCTCAAGCAATGTCACAAACACAGATTTTTTGGTCTTCATCTTATTGTCTTTGTGGAATTTTGGAACACAAAGCACCCAAATGGAGAACAGCAAGCTTCCATTAACTCCAACCTGAAAATGACATGATATCAGTCCTATTGATGCTGGTTGACAGCAAAGTATTGTCCACACTGCCACAGAGATCACTACTCTTCCAACTTGTGCATCCAGCTCTTCTACATCCTCCTCAGAAGGTAGAATGGGCTTAAATGTAATGTTTTATCCACAAGACAGCATCTTGAATGCGTAGCACTCCTTCAGTGCTGCAATGGAGTGTCAGCCTCAATCTTTGCGCTCAAGTGTTCCTGACTCAGAGGCAAGAGAACTACTAATGCAGGATTGGTTGCTATCACTTGACCAGCTGTCGAGGGATAGGATAGGAAGGGATTGAGATGTAACTATCCCACCCAATTCTGTGTGTCAGCATCAATGTTGGATAAACTGTCAATGTTAAGTGTGGAGGGGATACTGTTTTGATTACCAAACCATAAACTAATGGGTAGTTAGATCAACCAATAGCTCAATGAAAGGGCTCAAGATCCTAAAAAGCCTGTTCCTTAAATCCCACGATCGAGTCTATTGCCAGGTTACAGTTGTTTCTGATAATATACAGCAATAGCAGCAGTCAACCTTACAGTCCATTAGGCAGAAATATTAGCATGCTGGGAATACACCGTCTGGGACCTGAGAGTTTCAGGTTTTCCTCATTGTTACTTTACACTAAGGAATACCTGTTGAGCAAGAAAACAACTTAAGAGGGTGAAACTGATGAAATATAAAAAGACATTTGGCTTAATATTTAATGGAAAGATTCTTCAATTCCAGATGTCTTGCAGTTTTTGGAAACAGATGCTTGCTGTCTGGTCTGGTTTCAAATGGCTGTGATTACCTGTTATAAAACAAATGCTTTCAACTTAGGGTTGTTAACTCTCCTGGGTTGGCCAGGAGTATCCCAAGCAATACCATCAAGAGGAAAATAGTACAAAACTGTAGCTTTTTTCAATAAAAATATTTTTTTTGCAAAATTTTATTTAGTACTTGTCAAACTATTGGATATGGAAGAAAGAGACCGACTGGCAGCCTAGAATCATCCAGCTAGGTAATGAAACATCTTGTTGCATTCCAGTTGGTGTAGGAAAGCACAGCGCCATGAGACAGACAGGCAGGGGGGGAAGATGGTGACACCTCCAAGAGTGTTTCCAACCAGAACTGTCTTCTTATTTCAATTCTATGACATGGTACAGTTGCTGGTTAGAGAATCATAGAGTCATACAGCACAGAAACAGGCCCTTCGGCCCAACTCGTCCATGCCGAAAGTGTTGCCCAGCAAGCTAGTCCCACCTGCCCGCATTTGGCCCATAGCCCTCTACACCTCTCCTATCCATGTACTTATCTAGATGGCTTTTAACTGTTGCTAATGTGCCCACCTCAGCCACTATTTCTGGCAGCTCATTCCAAATACACACCACCCTTTGCTTGAAGCAGCTGCCCCTGATGTCCCTTTTAAATCTCTCACCTCTGATCTTAAATCTATGCCTTCTTGTTTTAGCACCCCCTCCATGGGAAGAAGACTACATGCTTTCACCCTGTCTATGCCCCTCATGATCTTATATACCTCTATCAGGTCACCCCTCAATCTCCTACATTCCAGGAAATAAAGTCCTAGTCTAGGCAACCTCTCCTTGGTTCATGCAATAATAGGATTTTCCGTACTCAGAATTGATGCTCGTGTTTCCTTTCTTTTCACTGTTTTTGTTTTTGATAAGTAGGTGAGAAGTAGAAGTGAGAAGTGGCGGAACGGCAGTGTAGCAGTTAGCGTAATGCTATTACAGCTCCAGCGACCCGGGTTCAATTCCCGCCACTGTCTATAAGGAGTTTGTACTTTCTCCCCGTGTCTGCATGGGTTTCTTCCGGGTGCTCCAGTTTCCTCCCAAATTCCAAAGACGTACGGGTTAGGAGTTGTGGGCATGCTATGTTGGCGCCGGAAGAGTGGTGACACATGCGGGCTGTCCCCAGCAAATTCTCAGTAACACAAAAAGACGCATTTCACTTTGTGTTTCAATGTACATGTGACTAATAAATAAATAGCTAAATATCTAGAAGAAGGTTTAGGCCCTTTGACCTAGGGTTGAAAGAGCTGGATTACCTTCGTATTTAGCCCCTCAGCTTCAATCTGATTAGACAAAAATTGCTGGAAGTACACTGCAGCTCAGGCAGCATCTGCAGAGAGGGAAACGTCTCAGGTCAATGACCTTTCATCAGAACTGGATGAAGTGAGAAAGTGAGCATGTTTTAAGCTGCAGAGAGAGGGGAGAGTTGGAGAGAACAAAGGGAATTACTGTGGTAGAGAGGAAACCAAGAGGATTCAGATTACGAAGAACAGTGTTGGTTCCATTTGATAGAGGGTGCTGAAGACTTATTCTTCATAATTGAACTTTGTGGAGGAGATATAAGGAGAGAAAGATGAATGAGACTAAAGGAGAGAAAACAAATGCTTGAACTGTAAGAAGCAGAACACAACAGTGGCTGGAAATCTGAAATAAAAGAGAATGCTGAAAATACTCAGTAGGTCAGGTGACATCTGAGTTAACATTACAGCTCATTGACATTGCATCAAAACTACCAATTTTGACTCAAACTGGAAAGGCTCCTTGTCTGAAATTGGTGAATTTAATATTCAGTCCAAAGGGCTGCAGTGCAGCTCGGTGGGAGATGAAGTAGCATTCCTTGAACCTTTCTTTGCAAGCGTAAGAAGTCACAGAGGCTGCAGGATGGAGAGTTAAAGTGACAAGTAGCTGAACAGAGGTGGTCTGTAAAGTTATCACCCAATCTGGGTTTGATTCCTGCAAAGTAGAGGAGACCACATCATGCACACCAATGCCATATACTAAAGTAGCAGAATTGTAAGTGATTTACCTGGAAGGAGAGTTTGGATTGCTGGACAGTGGGAAGGGTAGAGGTAAAAGGGCAAGTGTATCTAATTCAGTTTCACATTAGTTTATTGTCAAATACAACAGAGTGCAATGAAATTCCTTGCTTGCATGAAGTTCACAGAGTAAACAGTATACGTGGTGATAATAAATGCAACAATATATACAGCATGCAATGTACAGTAGTGCAAACTGAGGTAGTGCAAAAAATGATAAAGTGACAATAGAGGAAGAGGTAGAATTAAGGATTTGAGAATGGGGCAGCACCACTGCGAAGGGTGAAAGAGGTGATTGGTTCAGAAGTCTGAGAGCAGTGGGAGAAGAATGAGGTGGGAACAGCCAAGACATCTGCCTGTGCAATCTATCGAAGGAAGTGAAGTCTCCCAGCTCTGACCTACTTGCTACTGGTTTATTGTCTTGTGTACCGAGATACAGTGAAAAACTT
Source organism: Pristis pectinata (assembly GCF_009764475.1). Taxonomy (NCBI): domain Eukaryota; kingdom Metazoa; phylum Chordata; class Chondrichthyes; order Rhinopristiformes; family Pristidae; genus Pristis; species Pristis pectinata. The sequence goes on from NC_067406.1 coordinate 135,048,312, forward strand.
TGCCAAAGTCAAAGTCAAGTTTACTGTCATATGCACAAGTACATGTATGCATAGGTGCAATGAAAAACTTACTTCAGAATTAGAATCAGGTTTATTATCACTGACAAATGGTGAAATTTGTTGTTTTGCGGCAGCAGTACAGTACAAAGCCATAAAATCTATAACTTACAAAACAAAAATAAATAGTACAAAAGAGAAATAGCAAGGTAGTGTCCATGGGTTCACTGACCGTTCAGAAATCTGATGGCAGAGGGGAAGAAGCTGTTCCTGAATCACTGAGTTTGAGTGTGGGTCTTCAGGCTCCTGTACCTCCTCCCTGATGGTAGCAGCATCACAGGCACATAGCATCACATAAGCAGCATTCACAAGAAAAACATAAATTAAACACAATTTTTATGAGAAAGAACACAATTAAAACAAAAAAAACAAAGTCCATATTAGTGCAAAGTGATCAAAGTCATAGTGTTCATAGTGGTAACTGTGTTGCTAAACTCCAGTGATCAGGGTTGTGCCATCCAAACAGATCATGCCACACATAAGTACATTGAGGTAGTAAAAAGAAAACAGAATGTAGAATATGGTGTTGCAGCTACAGAGAAAGAGCAGTGCAGGTAGACAAATAAGGTACAAAGGCCATGACACATAGACTGGGAGATCAAGAGTTCAAGAGTTCATCCTTTAGCATATGAGAAGTCTGTTCAGGAGTCTGATAACAGTGGGATAGAAGCTGTCCTCGAGGCTGGTGGTACATGCTATCAAGCTTTTATATCTTTTGCACAACAGGAGGGGAGAAGAGAGAATGACCGGGGTGGGAGGGGTCCTTGGTTTATATTGGCTGCTTTCCCAAGTCAGCGGGAAGCGTAGATGGAGTCAATGGAGGGGAGGCTGGTTGACTTAACTGGATAATCAATTATACAAATTTTAATTTTGAGTAGTATTTTCTTAAGTGGCAATGCTTCCATTGACATCCAGGTAGATCTGTCAACAAATATACCCAGATCTAGTCAATTCTCAAATGGTGGCTATAGCATAACCTTCAGCTCTGTCGAATATTGGCCACTGGACAACTGTTGGATTCCTTATGGAAATCTTAGGTTGGGAGACTGAACCCAAGCCAGGTTACCTTAGTGCCAGTACATTAAGGCCATTGAAATCAATGAGCGAAAAGGCTTCTGAAAGAAAGGCAAATTATATTTTTAATTTAATTGTTTCTCGCTGTGTGTGTGTGTGTGTGTGTGTGTGTGTGTGTGTGTGTGTGTGTGTGTGAGAGAGAGGGAGAGAGAGAGAGAGAACACGTATGTGTGTTTTTCCAGTCCTTTACATTTTATAATAATTTTAATTGTTTGAATACTTTTATTTTAAACAACGATTTTGAATGTCTATCCAAAGCAGATGATCTCCCCAACACTGAATGGCTTCTGGAAGCCCACATGAAGCACATAAATAGAGATTCCACAGTCCTCTACTTTACCTATTTCCTCAAAAAATTCAATTAGTTTTGTGAGATATAACCAACTTTTAGAAATTCATCCAGGCCACTATTTCTGCCTATATACATAGGTGCTAATACACAAAGTTCAGATCATGTGGATCCTTGGCTTTGTAAATAAGACACATAGGAACAAAAGCAGGGGAGCCAGGGGCTAAACCTTTCGAAATAAGCTCAAATTTCTCAAACCGCTCAGTCACTTTGTCATGGATTACAATAACTTTTCCACAACAGATGTTAGACTAACATCTATAATTTCCTGTTTTCTCTCTCTCTCTCTCTCCCCCCCACTCTCTCTCTCTCTCTCACTCACCCTTGCTCACCCTCTCACCGCCCCCCCCCTTTCACCTTCCTTAGATAATGGAGTTATATTTGTAATTTTCCAATCTAATGGAATAATTCATAAATCATAACCAGAGAGCAGAAATTTAACATAATTGGTAAAAGAGCCACAGGTCAGATATGGAGTGTTTTATGCAACAACTTATTATGATCTGGAGTATACTATTTGAAAGAGTAGCAGCACCATATTTAGTAGCAACTTTCAAAAGGGAAAATTGCTTAAAGCAGTAGCAGGGCTATTGAGAAAGAACGAGGAATTTATACTTATTGGATGATACTTTCAAAGAGCCAGCATCGATATTATGGAGCTAACTCGTCTCTTTTTGTGCCGTGAGGTAAAAATAGACAGCATGCATGTATTGTTCTCCATTTCCTGAAACTGAATTTTAAAAGTGGAGGAAAACGTACTTATGCTATTGAACTTCATTCAAATCATGTAACCAAGAACAAATTTCTCCACTTTGATTCTGAATCCAGGGTGTGACATCCAGCCTAATGAGCAACGGCAAGGAATTAACATTTTTACTATATGAAAAGAACTCAGTAGTGATGTAATATTGGTAGATCTCAGTCCAGTGATTACCCCTCTCCTTAAAATGTGAATATTTTGCCCCAGGGCTGGTCTGACTCTGATGAGTTTAAAGGAGAAGGACATTAGGTTTTGATACCATATGAAAAACTCATTTATACATCCTCTTATAATGAAACAGATCTTAACCATGGGCTGTACAAGAGGATATGAATGTGAGGACAAAGTTATCTTATTATATAGAAGCTGCAGGAGGATTTAATTACCAGAGTAAACATGCCTTACTCTATTTATATGCAGCCTTAGTGAGACCACACCTTGAATTTTGTCTCCTTTTTCAAGGAAGGATATGCTTGCTATTGACAGATTGCATTGACAATTGACAAGACTGCTTCCTTGTTGGCAGGTCTGTTATATGAGAAGAGATTGAGTAGGACAGAATTCTATTCTCTAGAGTTTAGATAAGTGAGAGGTAACTTCATTTAAACAAACAAAATTCTGAGAGGTAGAGAGGACGATTCCCATGGCTGAGCCAAGGAACAGTGGTCACAATCTTAAAATAAAGGGGAGCCGATTTAAGACTGAGATGAGGAGAAATTTCTACAATCAAAATGTGGTGAATCTTTGAACTATTTTTTAACCCTCAGGTACTGTGAATGGTCAGTCAGTGTTGCATTCAGATCAGAGATTCAGGATATTAAAGGAATCAATGGACATTGGGATGGCACACAAAAGTGGTATTGCAGTAGAGATGTTCTTATTGAATGTCAGAGCAGACTTGAGGGGCAGAATGGGCTTCTTCTCTTGTTTCTTATTTGTTTATGCTCTTATAGAGTTGAAGCCTGCTTCTCCAGTAGGAGAAGGAGGTCAGATACATAGTCTGTGACCAGGAATACAGACGGTTGATCTTCTAATAGGTTAGTCCCCCTTAAGAACTCTTCTTGGCATTTGGTCCCAACATCCACACCAGTCATCCCCACCCATACCTGTCCCCATACTTTCACTCTTCTCCATTCACTGCTGTTGTCACTGGAGATTAATAAACAGAGAAAATAAAAAAAGCACATGAAAAAATAACATTTTAAAGGTATCAGACAACAAAACTGCAAGAAATGAATGGTATGAGATGTTATGCTTGCCTTCATTGGCCAAGCATTCAGTATGGGAGTTGGGACAGTTATGGTATAGTTGGACAAATCGTTGGTTAGACCATGACTGAAGTATTGTGCTCAGTTTTGGTCACACACTATAGGAAGGGTGTGATTAAGCTGGAGAGGGTGAAGAAAAGATTCACAGGAATGGTGCCTGGAGGGCTTGAGTTAGAAAGAGAGATTGAATGGCTGGGATTGTTTTCCCTGGAGCAAAGGGCGCTGAGGGCTAACTTTATGGTGGACTATAAAATTAAAATAGGGTAGATAGACGCAGTCTTTTTCCCAGGGTAGGGGAGACTAAAATTAGTGGGCATAGGTTTAAGAGAGAGGGGAAATATTTAAAGGGGATCTGAGGGGCAAGTTTTTCACACAGAGGATGGTGGGTATGTGGATCGAACTGCTAGAGGAAGTGGTGGAGGCAGGTACAATTACAATGTTTAAAATATTCATTTGGACAGGTACGTGGACAGGAAAGACTTAGAGAGATAGGGGCCAAACACCAGCAAATGGGATTAGCGTAAATAGGCACGTTGGTTGACATGAGCGAGTTGGGCCAAAGGACCTGTTTCCAGCTGTATTGCCTATAAATCCATGAATCCCTAAAAATCTGTGAAACTCGTAGATAATTTTCAGTTTAAAAAAATGGATTGGAAGTATTTATCACTTACTATGATAAAGGACACTTGGACTGAAATAGACAAGACCTAGCTTTCTTATTTACATCTAGCATGCAAATACAGCAAACTCTGTGGATAACCTGATACAGGTATACTAAATTATGAGGACGGGGTAGATAGGGTAAAGAATAAGAATTTTTTTTCACTTTGTGGGGGTATCTAAAACAAGAGGGGATAGGTGAAAGTGAGAGGAAGGAGGTTTAGAGGAGATCTGAGGGGAATCTGGGGTTGAAAAAAATCAGCCAGAATGGCGGAACAGACTTGATGGGACGAATGGCCTAATTCTGCTCCTTTATCTTATAGTGTTATGTTCTATGATTTTTTTCACCTAGAGGGTGGTTGGCATCTAGAATGCACTGTTTGAGGAGGTGATGGAGGCATGTACTCGCACAACATTTAGAAAGCATCTGGCACTTGAATTGCCAAGGCATAGACGCTATGGACCAACTGTGAGTAAATGGGACAAGTAAAGATCAGTACTATCGTCGGTCTGGACACGGTGGGCCAAAGGGCCCATCTCTGCACTGTCCAACTCTATAACTCTGGTATTTAAATGAATGAGGTAGACAATGAGATTCAGTTTTCATGGAACTAAGAGTGGAAAAGCACTACATTTGTATTTTTAAGTCTAGGATTCATGCTTAAGCAGCAACATTCATTAGTCAAGAAGCAAAAAAGCTGCCAGAAACCTGAAATAAAAATAGAAAATGCGTGGAAATAACTCAGCAGATCAGGCAGCAGCTGTGGAGAGAGGAAACAGAGTTAACGTTTCAACTGGATGATTTTGATCCGTCTCATTGCTACTTTGAAAGGAAAACCAGGCAAACTCGTCTACTATTTAAAACAAAGCACCTTTGTCAGATGTTCAATGTGAAATAATGCGCAAAGCAATAAATCTCATTCAACTAAAGCACTTTTTAAAGGCAAGAAGCATATTTTTTCCAGAGCAGAGCATTTGGAACAGAAACCTAAAACAATTCACAACATTTCAAAGTATTCCAAAATTTGAGCTGTCATGTCCTACGTATGTGCATAGAATTATACACATATGTGTATGTATACATGTCCACATAGTCTTGCCCTTCAATTTCATATATAATGAATGTACTAAAGTCAGTGAAACTGACTGCATAATTAGAGACACAAGAGACGGCAGATGCTGGCTGAAATGTCGACTATCGATTTCCACAAGATGCTGCTGATTGTCTAAGTTCCTCCAGCATTCGTTTGTTGTTCAACTTAATTATATCCAAACAACAATCTTGAGGCAGAAATATAAGAAACTGATTTGCATGTAACATACACAGGACAGAGGACTATACCTACTCTGTGCTACATATTAGCCTTTAAACCACAGCTACAGAAAGAACCAGTCTGCTGTGTTCAGATGGAGAAGTGCTTATTGCATGGTGGAATATGTCTAACCACACAGAGAAAGGGCAGAGCTGAGATGAAGCCACTCCTTATAAGTTCACTTTGTGGTCAAGATTCAAATGCTGTATTAACAAGCTAAAGCTTGGGATGAATGCTGAAGGTTGCTGTTAAATCTTCCAAGTTTGATTCAAGGAACATGTATAATCTTGCTATAAGAGAATGAATTGATTATAAAATCAATAGTTAAACGATTCACCAGTCTTGAAAACAAATATCACACTTGGGGACTTTTTCTCATTTTTACTCCATGCTCAAGGACTAACAATCCTGTGGATTACCAGTGCCTCGACTTTCTTAGAAGCTCGAGATTTGGCATGTCACCAAATGCTCTCACTAACTTCTACAGAGGCACTGTTGAAAGTATCCTGACTAATTGCATCATGGCCTGGTGAGGTAATTCCAATGCACAGGGATATAAGAGGCTGCAGAGAGTAGTGGAGACAGCCCAGTCCATCATGGACGTGACCCTCCCTACCACTGGCAGCATCTACATGAGGCACTGCCTCAAGAAGGCAGCATTTATCATCAAGGATTTCCAGCATCTGGTTCATGCTGTCTTCTTGCTGCTACCATCGGGCAGGAGGTACAGAAGCCTGAAGTCCCACACCGACAGGTTCAGAAATAGCTACTTTCCTACAACTATCAGGTTCTTGAACCAACCTGCACAACCTTAATCCTACCTCAGCAACGGAACACTATGGACCACCTCTTGCACTACCATGGACTTGTCTTTGATGCTGGGTTTCTTTTGCATGAATGTCTTATTTTGCAGTCCTTTTTTCACTGTCTTATATAATTTATCTATAATTTATGTACAACTTATGTTCTGTGCGTTGTTCTCTGAATCTATATACCTGTGATGCTGCTGCAAGCAAGTTTTTTATTGTACCTGTACCTCACCGTACTTGTGCATATGATAATAAACTTGACTTGGATTGCAGCTCAAACTACCCTCAGCAAAGCCCTCAAGCCTTCTTCATCTTCACACCTTCATCTGCAAGTGGTCTCTGATATCTCTTTTAATGCATGCACATCTTTGCGATGAAGTACATTTATTAATCACTAAAAGAACATTTTAAATGATTTGGAACTGTGCCCAAGGTAGTGAGGCTTCAAACAGGACGTTACAAGTAAAAGGAATACGAAACACCTGACATTAATTACTTGCAGCTTTCACAGGAACATCTGGATAATCATAAAGGTAATGAGCCACAAACCTTAAATTCATTCCAGCAAAATTGTAGACAAAGCTGGAAATGGAAATTGCACAACAAATTGGCTGCAGGTGATTACACATTTATTAACTATTCATGGATTGAGATGTGATACTTCCTTGAATCACCTGAAAACCAGCCAGTGGAATTCCAGGGAGAATGAGTTGCTCATATTTGTTCAATCAGACTAAATAAAGTCATCATCTGGATTGTACGTCACTAACTGTAAAGTTCAAAACAAGTATGTTTTAAAGCAACAATCTACATTTAGGTAGTGTCTTTAACCAAATGCAAAGGTAATTCATGGGAACATAAGGAGAGGAAAAGAAAGATACCAAGCTAAAAAAAGGGAAATGAGGTACAGGGGACCACAAACTTGGTCAAAGAGGAATGCCCTGATAGAGGATAGAGGAAGGGAGGGATGGAGAGATTTAGGAAGGGAATTCTGGAGTTTTTGGCTTGGAAGATATAAAAGCCAATGGTGGGGAGAAAGAGGTGGCAAGGAGAGAAAACATGCAGAAATGTATTTCAAAATATGTTCAATAGGTCTCATAAGCAAGATGAATCAATGGACTACAAATGATTTCACACATAGAAACAAATTGTATTTAGAAACCTAGAAACTGCAGAGAGTTGTGGGCACAACACAGCTCATCACCAAAACCAGCCTCCCCTCCAAGGACTGTCTACACTTCTTGCTGCCTCAGAACAGCAGCCAATAATCAAAGACCCCACCCACCCTGGACATTCTGTCTTCTGCCGCCTCCCATCAGGCAGAAGACACAAAAGCCTGAAAGCACATACCACCAGACTCAAGGACAGCTTCTATCCCACTGTTATAAGGCTATTGAACCCCTAGTAAGATAAGATGGACTCTTGACCTCACAATCTACCTCATTATGGCCTTGTACCCCTTGTACTGCGCTTTCAATGTAACTGTAACACTTTATTCTGCATTCTGTTATTGCTTTTTGCAATAACTACTTCAATGCACTGTTGTAATGAAATGATCTGTATGGATGGCATGCAAAACAAAGTTTTTCACTGCACCTCAGTACATCTGACAATAATAAACTAATTTACCAATTTACCAATTTACCAAATGCTGAAGTAGTAATGCACAGGATAATTGTGAGTTTTTTTCAGGACCGTGGGAAAGTGATTTCCTTATGCACACGTTTTGCAAAGTGTAGTGCATTTAAAGGCTGCAGTTCCTGTTTGGTAACCACATATAATTACAGGATTTGGGCAAAGTGACCTGTAAGACCACCTGCCATGACTGGAGACCTTAAAGCAATGGAAACCATTGCTGAAATTGGTGGGGCTGAATCAAGTTAACTCATCTTAGGAGTCATAGAGTCATAGGGTTACACAGCACGGAAACAGACCCTTTGGCCCAACTCGTCCATGCCGACCAAGTTGCCAACCTGAGCCAGTCCCTTTTGCCAGCATTTGGCCCATATCCCTCTGAACTTTTCCTATCCAATGATGGGACAGACACAGGAAAGGCCATTCCTGCTCCTCCAACACAAAATCAGACTTCTTAATTGCAGTAATGGACACCTAGAGCAAGGATCATAAGGGCTGGGACTTATTTTCAAAATGCAAACACATCTGGTCTTCCATGGCAGACTACTCAACTGTGGTTCAGATAAGGACTCTCCCTTCAAGTAACCCTCCCACAGGATTCCTCTTTCCCGATGCACCCTGAATGGCACCATGTTGCACACCTTGGAAATTGGTAATTGATTTATTATTGTCATATGTACCAAGGTACAGTGAAAAACTGTGTTTTACAAGCCATCTATACAGATCATTTCAACACATCAGTACATTGAGGTAGTACAAGGGAAAAGCAATAACAGAATGCAGAATAACACGTTACAGTTACAGAGAAAGTGCAATGCAGGCAGACAGTAAGGTGCAAGGCCATAATGAGGTAGATTGCGAGGTCAAGAGTCCATCTTATCTTACTAGGAGACTGTTCAATTTTCTCATAACAGCGGGATAGAATCTGTCCTCGTGCCTGGTGGTACGTGCTTTCAAGCTTTTGCACCTTCTGCCCGTTGGGAGGGGGGGGAGAAGAGAGAATGTGAGGGGTCTTTGATTGTGTTGGCTGCTTTACCGAGGCAACGAGAAGTGTAGACGGGGTCCATGGAGGGGAGGCTGGTTTCTGTGATGTGCTGGGCTGTCCCCACAACTCTCTGCAGTTTCTTGCGGTCCTGGGCAGAGCAGTTTTCCATACCGAGCTGCGATGCATGCAGATAGGATGCTTGGAAGGGAGGATGGTTCCTTCATCCATCAGGTGCAGGGAAGCCAATGAATCAAGCTGATATTGTCGTTATATCTGCCTATCAGTGCTGTTCTTGCTTGATGATCAATGTCTGCATTCATTCACAAAGTACATGAAAAATGTGCTCTTGCATTGAACCTCTAACCCAATGCCTCATCTACACAAATACAAATAGAACATCTCCAGGAGCATGCACCTCCAGGAACATTCCTTCCATAAAACTGTGGCACTTGCAACCATTTACAATGCATTCTCTGTATAAGCATCTCAGAAGTAGAAGCAGAAGTGGGCCCCTTATCCCCTTTATGTCTCTGCCAGCATTCAATAAGATCTTGGCTAATCTTTTACCTCAGCATCACTTTCTTGCACTAACCCCATATCCCTTGATTCCCTCACTCCCTAAAATCTATCAATCTTTGTCTTGAATGTACTACCCCATCAAGCCCATAAGAATTGTTTACATTTCAATTACATCAGTTCTCATTCTGCCAAACTCAGGAGAATACAGGCTCAGTCTGCTTAACCTCTTCTCGTATGGCAAACCTGTCACCACATGAATCAATCCACTGCAACAAAACATGAGGTATCAAATTTAAAAATAGGTAGCAGTGCAAAGTGGTGCGGATGTTGAACCCACAAAGACATGCATTTAGAAACTATATCAAACCAACATGAACCACAATCAATGGGTAACCTCCCTACAACAGTTTCAACCTCACCTACAATATCTTAGGGATAAAGAACAGATGGGGTTTAAAATATATGTCGGGGCGGGGGGTCAGTACTTGGAGAAGAAGAGATGGGTCAGTACTTTAGTTCAATGCTTTCATCAGAAACAATGAGGTGTTTACACAGATCACTGCATTCAGTTGCTGATCAGTCTTCTGGTAGTTCTCAGTATTTTCTGGTTTGAGATCTATTTCCAGCCTTTTAGTTTTGTCTTTAATAAATACTATAGGAGTAGGCATGACCCATAACCTCCTCCAATATTCAAGTAAATCCTGTTTGATCTCTACCTCAATTCCATTTTCCTGCCTTTTCTCCATATCCCCTGATGGCATTACACAACATAAATCCAACAATCTCTCTGCAATTGGATCCTTGACTTTCTGACCAACAGATCGCAATCAGTGAAGATAGGCAGAAATAACTCCAGCATGATTATTCACAACACTGGTGCCCCACAAGGCTGCATCCTCAGCCCTCCACTCTATTCCCTATATACTCATGTCTACGTGGCCAGATTCTGCTCTAACTCCATCTACAAGTTTGTAGATGATACCACCATAGCAGGCCATATCTCAAATAACGATGAATCACGGCCAAGAAAGCTCACCAGCGCCTTTACTTCCTCAGGAGGCTAAAGAAATTTGGTATATCCCCTTTGACACTCACCAATTTTTATCGATGCACCGCAGAAAGACTCCTATCTGGATGCATCAAGGCTTGGTATGGCAACTGCTATGCCCAGGACCGCAAGAAACTGCAGAGAGTTGTGGACACAGTCCAGTGCATCACAGAAACCATCCTCCCCTCCATGGACTCTTGTCTATACTTCTCGCTGCCTTGGTGAAGCAGCTAGCACCCACCCACCTGGGTCATTCTTTCTTCCCTCTTCTCCCATCAGGCAGAAGATACAGGAGCCTGAGGGCACATACCACCAGGCTCAAGGACAACTTCTATTCCACGGTGATGACTATTGAACGGTTCCCTTATATGATGAGATAGACTCTAACAATCTACCTTGTTTGACCTTGCACCTTATTGCCTACCTGTGATGCACTTCCCTGTAGCTGTGACACTTTACTCTGTATTCTGTTATTGTTTTTACCCTGTACTACCTCAATGCACTGTGTAATGAATTGATCTGTACAAACGGTATGCAAGACAAGTTTTTCACTATACCTCAGTACAAGTGACAATAATAAACCAATACCAATTTAAATGTAAAAACTCCAATTATTTCAGCATGCACAGGTTTTTGGAAAGAGTGTATGTTTCTAAATTTAACCTCTAAATGATACCACTCTATGTTTAAGATTAAAATCATTTATCATATGAAATCCTTTTTAATGATTTAAAAACACCTCAATCAGAGCACTTCTCAGTATTCACTACTGAATGATATTGTTTTCCAAGAAAGGTAACAACCAGGCTAATTCAGCTATCTTCAACTTACTTCTCTCAGAGAATGGGGTGTAGCTAAATGGACCTCTCAATAAACAGGAACATGGCAATGGGATGACTTCAGCAAAAATCTCTAAACACCAATGCTAAGGTTGGTATCAAGGGTTTAGTTCAGGTTTGTTTGCAGATAATCATTCATCAACACCCAACCCACAGTCTGCATTAACACCCTCATACTTCCAACCCTACCCGTCAGTGTGTCTACCAGCAAACATATAAAGTCATCCTATAATTAGACAGCATTAGTCTACACACCAGATGAATATAAGGCCCTTTATGTATAATGAAATTCTGTCTACTTTTGAAGGAAATGTATATGATTTTGCTGTTTAGCATCCCAATGAATTCCTAGCACAAAGTGCCATCGTTCATTAATTCCCTTTGCCAGAATTTAAGTTGCAACTGATAAATAAAACATATAGTTCTGTCTCTCAGTTGCATATAGTTCTGTTTATCAATTTATCAATGATTGTGATCTTTTCATCTTCCACATTTTCTCTGTGCGCGATTCAATTGTGGGCATTGAGGCTTATATCTGGAACTATGACTCACGCACGGATTCAGAAATTAGAGCTAGTCAGCCAAAAACAAATTATAATCAAGGGCAACAAACAACTTGCAGAGTTATTAAGAAGTCAATTGGAATGCTGGAAATGTGCTTCAGATGTCTCAAGTGGCCTTCCAAAGCTCAGTTGGATAGCTCTATGAAGCAATGCCAAATCCTTCTGGCATGTGGACTCCGCGCAACATTGCCATTTGTGTATGGAAAAATGGGTGACCTTGGGAAGAAGATTATATTTCTAGCATATGGAACATAGGAATGCAAGAATGATTCAAGGTCAAGCTGGAGCAAGAGGATCTGTAGACTTGTTTGGGAGAGCAATATTTCACCCAGTGGTAAGCACGCACTTCACATCTAGATGTGTATGCTTCAGGCTAAGTTGCCCTATCAGTTGGCAAACTGCTGAAAGGGGACCGCTTTGAGCATTTACAGAAAATCATTTAGCCACAAAAAGTACTGGAAGGGCATGGAAGATCAATCAGAATGTGGTGGAATTTTTGTTTACCCTGTGGAAAATAATTTTGACACTGTAACAGATTTTTTGACTGAGGTAATCTTGGACAGGCATGCCACACTCTTCTCCAGAAGGCTGATGTCCAAAGTCAAATGGAGGACAAAACCAAGCCCTCTAAATACCACGTTGCCCCTTGGCTACTATTTTCTATGGGCCTTAGCAACCCTGAAGACCAAGTATATCTAAATTCCATCTGGACATAGCACTGGCTGGTAACATGTCCTGCCCAAATGTCAGATGGCTAAAAGGCCACAAAAGGGGTAGATTCCACCCCAATTTCCACCACTGTCTGCTATCATTTAGGGAGGAAATTTGATCAGCCCACTCCAAATCCCTGTTCAAATACTGTTCCAGTATCACATCTACTTCAGTCTCAAATAACTTCAGTGATAATGAATATATCTGATTTCATTTCATTATTTACAAATCAATTGGTGAGATCATAAGGTAATCATGAGGTAAGATCATAATCATTTTCAATGATTACAAAATATCTTGGTAACCTAGAGAGTGTGAGAGACACGCCAGTGGCTGAACACATAATTTTGATTTTAGCAGAGACTTTAAAACCACAGCAGCTCATAATAAAAATGATTTATTGAGCTGGTGAACCAACAGAAGACCTACTGAGAACCAAAGTATCAAAGAGACATGTAGATTGTGAATCATTTTCTATCCAATAACTAATGGTGCCAAAGGTTAGTAATCAAGGGATATTTTCCTGTAAAAATAGCAAACCCCACATAGAAACAGTGCCAATGGAAAAATTATTTATGTATAAACACCACAGTAGAATAAGTTGTGTTCTCTCACTTCTACCACTGTGTTCTATTGATTCCTTTCAAGAGAAAACACTCCATATTACAACCTTGTGCCATTGATCCACAGTGTAAGATATAAGCTTCTAGATTGTAAGCAAACTCTCTTTGCTTTTTAACAATTTGCATCATTTACAGTTGGGAGTTTGTGGTACCAATGTAAATGAGTGCAGAGAGCACAGTGATGGGAAAGTAAAAGTTGAGTATGCAGAAATGAAATTTAAGCACTAGCAAATAGTTGCTAGCATGTATCAGAATGAGAAACAGAAAGCCTGAAAGTTCTGAGCATCTGCAGTCTTTGTTTCACCAGTTCCAATATTGTTTTATTTTACTTTTTTTCTTTTGTTCCTCTTCTGTCTTTCATTCACCTCCTTGTATCTCTCTGCCATTTAGATTAGCTATGCTTAACAAGCCTTCTCTCAGGGGCCCCACCATCACCCGTGTTATTCAGTCTCTTATGGCCTCAATGCTATCACTAACATTTACCTGGTTCTCTCCACTCCTCTTATCTCCACAAGTTAAACTGTGCTCGATTTCTATAACACAAAATGTCATAAAAGCAGCCAATGCTGGAAACACTCAGCGCGTCAGGCAACATTTGTGGAAAGAGAAACAGAGATATTGTTGCAAGTCGCAGACTCTTTGTCAGAACTGGGAAAGAGACAAATTGGTTTTAAGTTTTAGGGAGGGTGGAGAAGGAATGGATAGGATAAAAGGTGTAGTCAGGTGAAGCCAGGATTGCTATGGTGATAAGCTATAAATGAGGTTATGTAATTGATGAGTTAATGGGGGCAGTGAGAGAGAGGGAATCTGAACAAAGGAATGTAAAAGCTATGAAATGAGGCCAGTTAGTGAGTGAGAACACAAACAAAGGAATGTAGAAGCTGTGAAATGCAGAGCCATGGAACATTCCAAGGTCAATCTGTGCTAATGGAGAGAGAAAATCTGAGTCAATATCACAGATGGACTGGCCAGTTGATATACAGAAAGCAAGGTACCTGAAGTTGTAGAATTAAATATAGTCTGGAAGGCTGCAGTGTGCCAGAGAGATGATGAGGTGCTGTTCATCAGACTTACATTGGAATCATTGTAACAGTGCAGGAGGCCACAGAGAGATAGGTCAGAGTGGGAGTGGATTGTTAAATTAAAGCAACAGGCAACAGGAAGTTTAGGGTCACTCCTGTGGACTGAACACAGGTGTTCCACAAAGTGGTCACCCAATCTGTGTTTAGTTTCAGGTCTTTGACTGGAAACACTAACCCGGATTCCCTTCCCACAGGGGCTGCCTGGTCTGCTGATTGTTACCACTCTTCTCTGTTTTTATTTCAGATTTCTAGCATCTGCAGCTTTGTTTTTTGATTTTTGTACCTGAAATGTTATATCTGTTTCTCTGTAGATGCTGCCTGGCCTGTGGAGTCATTCCAGCATTCTCTGATTTTATTTCAGGTGTTACGGACTCAGTGAAAGTCCCTTTAAGATAGAGAGTGTGTGTGTATGTGTGTGTGGGGCGTGCTTACGTCAATAGAAGATAAAGGACGTAATGACGTTGTTGAAGAAGTTAGAAGAAGAAAGAGAGAGAGAGAAGGGAGAGAGACACCAGCCTGCTTGTTTTTCTCTATCGATGGATGAGAAACAATAACTGTGTTTACCACTGAAATCCATGTATGGAAGTTGGAAGTAATCCGGTGGAGTTCACTTTGTTGCTGACCTGTAGAAGGAAACAGGTATTTGTGTGTGGACGACCACGGTTCGGATGCTTTTCGGGGTGAGGAAGTCACTACCGAGTAAACACTGAAGTGTCGTTTGGGTTCCATCGTGGAACATTTGGATTTCGTATGTACTCTCTCTATGTTTTTCTACATCTACATCTTATCTTCAGACAACGGTGGTTGTTGAAGAAGCCCTTGCTCATGTTTCACCTTATGGCTTGCGGAACTGAACTTTAAGAACCATTCAGGAACTGGGAGTTTTGGACTTTGTCACACACACACACGACGAGTTTAGTTTTGGGGTTAACGTTCGAGGTTTAACATTTTTGAATTCTAACATACTAACATTTTAACTTTTATTTTACGTATTATCATAAGTAGTGATTAATAAAATAGTTTTTAACACTGAATCATGCTCAGTGTGTTTCTTTTGTTGCTGGTTTGGGGTATGTTTCTTTTGTTGCTGGTTTGGGGTATGATTCTCGCTTGGGGTGCGAGAGGTCCCGGGTTCAAATCCCGGACGAGCCCCCAATTTTTGTCACAAACCAGCAACAAAAGAAACACACTGAGCATGATTCAGTGTTAAAAACTATTTTATTAATCACTACTTATGATAATACGTAAAATAAAAGTTAAAATGTTAGTATGTTAGAATTCAAAAATGTTAAACCTCGAACGTTAACCCCAAAACTAAACTCGTCGTGTGTGTGTGTGTGACAAAGTCCAAAACTCCCAGTTCCTGAATGGTTCTTAAAGTTCAGTTCCGCAAGCCATAAGGTGAAACATGAGCAAGGGCTTCTTCAACAACCACCGTTGTCTGAAGATAAGGTGTAGATGTAGAAAAACATAGAGAGAGTACATACGAAATCCAAATGTTCCACGATGGAACCCAAACGACACTTCAGTGTTTACTCGGTAGTGACTTCCTCACCCCGAAAAGCATCCGAACCGTGGTCGTCCACACACAAATACCTGTTTCCTTCTACAGGTCAGCAACAAAGTGAACTCCACCGGATTACTTCCAACTTCCATACATGGATTTCAGTGGCAAACACAGTTATTGTTTCTCATCCATCGATAGAGAAAACAAGCAGGCTGGTGTCTCTCTCCCTTCTCTCTCTCTCTTTCTTCTTCTAACTTCTTCAACAACGTCATTACGTCCTTTATCTTCTATTGACATAAGCACGCCCCACACACACATACACACACACTCTCTATCTTAAAGGGACTTTCACTGAGTCCGTAACACAGGTTTCAAGCATCTGCAGTTCTTTGCTGTTCAATTCTGAACATCTTCATCAGAAAAGTGCCAGGACTTTGGTTATGTGGGGAGATGAGATGTTGGCATTGTTCTCCATAGAGCACCAACAGCAATTTGTATGTTGCCTTTAATGTAGTCAATTGAATGAATCATGGTTGAGAGCTTCAAGTTTCTAAGTGTAAGTATCAGCAATAGATTGTCCTGGTCCAATCATGTAGATGCTATGACCAAGAAAGCATGCCAGCACTTCTACTTCCTCAGAAGACTAATGAAATTCAGCATATCTCCACTGACCCTCACCAATTTTTATAGATGCATCATAGAAAGTATCATATCCAGATGCATCACAGCTTGGTATGGCAACTGTTCTGCCCAACACCCCAGGAAATTGCAGAGAGTTGTGGACACAACTCAGTCCATCAGGAAAACCAGCCTCCCCTCCATGGACTCTGTCTACACTTCTTGCTGCCTAGGTAAAGCAGCCAGAATAATCAAAGACCCCACACACTCCAGTCATTCTCTTTCTCGCCCCTTCCATTGGTCAGAAGATGTAAAAGCTTGTAAATCTCCAGGCTCAAGGACAGCTTCTATCTTATAAGAGTCCATTATAAGACTCTTGAATGGACCTTCTGTATGTTAAAGATGATCTCTTGATCTCTCTGTCTACCTCGTCATTGCCTTTGCACCTTATTGTCTACCTGCACTGCATTTTCTCTGTACGGAAACTCTGACACTATATTCTACAGTCTGTTATTGCCTTTCCCTTTGCACTACCTCAATATACTTATGTTTTGGAATTAGCTGTATGGATGGCATGCAAAACAAAGTTTTTCATTGTATCTCGGTTCATGTGACAATAATAAACCAATGACCAATTTACAGTTACCAATACGCACCTTGTTGAAGACATGATGTGGAGGGGTCTTAGTTTTGATCTCTTCCTTAAGCTTATGGTGATCTACACAAATCATGGCTAATGTGAACAGGCAATGTACAAGTAGAAATTAAGAACTTGAAAACAAAAAAGACTACAGATAATTGAATCTAAAACAAGAACAGAATATTGGAAGTACTCAGCAGGTCAAGCAGCATCTGGGGAGGCAGAAGGTGACAGTCAATGCTTCAGGTTGAGACCCTGCATCAGGCCAAGAGGGAACAGGAAAGACTGCCAGTATATATCAATAACCAGGAGGGTACAATAGAGGCTGGTGGGTTATAGGTGGAACAAGACCGGGAGGGGTAGATGGTCAGATGGAACCAGGTGAGGGAAGGGAATGGGAGGGATGAGGAGATTAGGAACTCCTCCAACATGAGTGTGCAATGATCAGGAACAGTTGACAGAATCAATAAACCTGAAGGGAACATCACAGCAATATTGCACTGAAGCACTCTGTGGACCCAGTCCTACAATTTGGCTTTATCTGGCTTCAAAGTCTCAACATTGCTCTCCAGTTAAGATGTTAAGTAGAATCTTAAAAAGGCAAGGGTTAGAGAGCCAGAAGAGTTTAGAGATGGAGAAGACAGAGCTGCCAGGGGTTTAAGATGGACATTGGTAACATGGAAGAGGACAGAATGGAAGGAGAACCAAGGTCTTTTTGTCAGAACTGAGGGGCAACTTATTCACAGGGAGGGTGGTGGATGTGCGGAACAGGCTGTCAGTGGAAGTGGTAGAGGCAGGTACAACATTCAAGAGACATTTAGACAGGTACATGGATAGGAAAGGTTTCGAGGGATATGGGCCAAACTCAGGCAAATGGGACTAGCTCAGGTAGGCAACTTGGTCGGCATGGATGAGATGAAGAGGGAATCAACTAGTTGGCATAGCCTCTGGGCAAGAAGTCACTCACTTACAAAGGGATGGAGAGGAATTTCTCATCGTGGATTTTCAGAGTTCTGTACCTCAGAACCCTGTGCAGGCTGAAATCGATAGATTGTAGGATAACAGGGGATTCAAGGTTATGGGGATCAGGCAGGAAAGGTGAAGCTGAAGCAACAATCAGATCAGCCATGATCATTGAATGCAAAGGCTCAAGAGCCCAATGGCCCACTCCTGTTCCTATTTCTTATGTTCTTAAAACTCATTTCAGGGTTAAAAGGAGTGTTTGCAAGCAGTCTTGTTTCAACTCATATAGTAGCTAGAAAGAACAATGGAGATGAATGACACAGCCTTTTACCATGCTCGTCTGGAGCTCCCGGTTGCCAGCCATTGTAATTTTCTTCCCTATTTCCACACCATCATGCCTGTCCTCGGCCTCCTCCACTGCCAGGGTGAGGCTAAATGCAAACTATCATATTCAACCCGATGGCATGAACAATTGAATTCTCCAACTTCAGGTAACCTGCTCCCCACCACCCACACACTCCTTCCACTGGTTCCCGACCCCCACTGTTCCCATCTGCCCTCCCCACCTCCTTCCCTTTATTCCACACTCCACCTTCGTCTCCTATCAGATTCCATCATCTGCAGCCCTTTGTTGCCTCCACCTATCACCTCCCGGCCTCTGTCGCTACTACATCACCTCTCCTCACCTGAATCTACCTATTGCTTGCCAGTTCTTGCTCCACCCCTTCACCTTCGCATCTCTCTACTGGCCATCTCCTATCTACCCGAAACGTCGACTGTCCATTTCCCTCCACAGATGCTGCCTGACCCACTGAGTTCCTCCAGCATCTTGTTTTTCACTCCAGATTTCAGCATCTGCAGTGTCTGCCTTTCACCTTCTCTGCTTTGAATTAGAGGAAAATTCTGCTCATTCAATACTAAATGCCAGGCACCAAATCAACAGGTGGGTGGTCATGGAGCGGCCAAGAGAGACGGTGTTGTGATAGAACGAGTTATTTTGTATATCTATGGAACTGGACTTTTTTTTACAGAACAGTGGTGTTTCATAGAACCAGCAACTCAGTTCAATACAAACCTGCAATCCTTGATTCTGGATGTAGATCCAGAGTATTGGAGGCCAGCAATGTTGTAAGCCTGTTCATTAAAGGGGGAAGGGGCAACACAGCAAGCACAGACCAGTCAGCCTAACTGCTGAGCTGGGTGAAACTTTTCAAGGTAATGGTTGAGACAAAGTTACCATTTGGTAAAATAAAGGTTGACTCCTTGGAGTCAGCATGAATTTGCTCATGGCAAAATTGAACCACGTGGATTAAAGGGATTATACCAGTGTAAATATGAAGCTGGCTGAGGAGCAGAGAATTGTGGTTAACGAACATCCCTCAGGTTGGAGGACAGTATGCAGTATTGTTCATGGGGTTATCTGACTGCTCGGAGAGTAGGCAACTAAAGGAGACAATATTTAAGCTGATTGTTGACTTCAGGAAGGTGAAGGAGGGTGAACATGTGCCAGTCTACATTAGGAGATCGGCAGTGGAGATGGTCAGCAGCTTTAAATTCCTAGGCGTTAACATATTGGATAACTTGTCCTGGGCCCTGCACATAGATACAATCACAAGGAAGGTGCACCCCTGTCTTTGCTTTCTTAAGAGGTTTGGCTTGTCACTGAAGACCCTTAGAATCTTCTACAGATGTACTGTTGAAAGTATCCTGACTGGTTGCATCATGGTCTGGTACAGCAATTTGAATGTGCAGGAACGTAAGAGGCTGCAGAGAGCAGTGGACTTTGTCCAATACATCACGGGCACATCCCTTGCCACTATCAGTAGTACCTACAGGAGGTACTACCTCAAGAAGGCAACAGCCATTGTCAAAGATCCCCACCATCCAGGTCATGCCATCTTCTTGCAGCTATCATTGGGATCATAGAAGCTATCACAGAAGCGTGAAGTCCCACACCACCAGGTTCAAGAACAGCTACTTCCCTTCGACCATTCAGTTCTTGAACCAACCGGCACAACCCTAATCACTGTAGTACAGCAACACTATGACCACTTTGATCATTTTGCACTAAAATGGACATTTTTTGTTCTAATTGTGTTCTTTCTTGTAAAAATTGTGTATAATTTATGTTTAAGTTATGTTTTTCTTGTGAATGCTGCTTATATGATGCTGTGTGTCTGTGATGCTGCTGCAAGTAAGTTTTTCATTGCACCTGTGCATACATGAAATTGTGCATATGATAATAAACTTGACTTTGACTTTTAAGGCAATAGGCACAAAAATCAGAAATGCAGTGAAGGAATTATTTCATCATGCAGCAAGTCATAATAATCTGAAAAAGATTGAGGTTGAAAGAGATTCAATAACTGAAGGATTTTATTTCTGTTGTTCCCACCATCCAGAGACTCAAACAAGTCAATTCAGGTGAAACAGCAATTCACTTGACTATGCTCACAATGTGGTCTGCTTCACAATGGGGATTGAATAAGTGCTTCAATAAAAGGAGAAAACTTGTAAAGCTGAGTGGAAATTGCAAAGTCACTAGTTGGATAGTTTTTGCAAAGAGACATTGCGGGCATATTGCATTAAATTACCTCCTTCTTTACCAATTTGGTATGATTCTAGGATTTGTGAGTGCACTTTAAGATGCCCCTGTGCACTGAATCCAGATCAGATTTGCTCCAGAGAAGAGCAAAAGTCTTGGTCGCATAAGACAAGCAAAGATCCCAGAAGTGACTGACAAGCACTGCTTTAACTTACATGAACTGCTTTGCATTAATCTTCCAAACATGTCAATGCAATTTCAAGCCAGTGATCTGACACCAAGCTATTGAACATTCCATGATGCAGTCCTTGTGGCAGGCTGTGCGTTCATTTTCTTCACTGATCTCTGTTCTCTGGTAATCAGTGATACACATTTTATGCAAATAAGTAGACTTATCTTCAGGCCAGCAACTAAAATGTTTCAACATGATCACTTGATGAAGTTGGACAAGAATTCTTTCCCCTGGTGGCTTTCTGGTGTTCTGCTCCACCAAATCTGCCATTGGCACGGTAGTGTAGCGGTTAGTGTAACTCCTTACAGCGCCAGCAACCTGGGTTCAATTCCAGCCACTGTCTGTAAGAAGTTTGTACGTTCTCCCCGTGTCTGCGTGGGTTTCCTCCAGGTGCTCCAGTTTCCTCCCACATTCCAAAGACGTATGGGTTAGGGAGTTGTGGGCATGCTATGTTGGTGCCGGAAGTGTGGCGACACCTGCGGGCTGCCCCCAGAACACCCTACACAAAAGATGTATTTCACTGTGTGTTTGATGTACATGTGACTAATAAAGATATCTTATCTTATCTCATCCCAATACAGTAAACTTCCATTGATCTGGCACACTCAGGAACTTGGCAGTGCTGGACTGGAAGATTTTCTGAGCTATTGGATATTATTCCCATCAATACTCCAACACGTTTTAACTTAGATGTTACACAGTAGATAATAAATTATCCAGTCAACACAGCAAGTTTAAAGGGAGCATAGGAAACAGGGCCTCTGTGGTGTTCAAGGGATTGTGGGAAACAGATCACAGTGAGTTGAAAGTGACTGCAGATAACAGGGACCTGATGAGTTTCGAAGGGACTTGGGAACTGGGTCCCGGTATGCTAAAGGGAGCAAGGGAACCAGAGACCTGATGAGTTTGAAAGGCAGCATGGGAACTGGACCCTCAGTGAGTCGTAGAGTACTACAGCACAGAAACAGGCCCTTTGGCCCACTGAGTCCATGCCGACCTGATCTTCTGCATAGTCCCATCTACCTGCACCCAGACGATATCTCTCCAAACCCCTCCCACCCACGTACCTATCCAAACTCCTCTTAAATGTTACAATTGAACCTGGATCTACCACTTCTGCTGGCAGCTTGTTCCACACTCGCACCACCCTCTGAGTGAAGTAGTTCCCCCTCAGATTCCCCTTAAATATTCCACCCTAAACCTATGTCCTCTACTTCTAGTCTCACCCAACCTGAGGGGAAAAAGCCTGCATGCATTCACCCTATTTATACCTCTCATAATTTTGTATACCTCTATAAAGATCTCGCCTCATTCTCCTGTGCACCAGGGAATAAAGTCCTAACCTATTCAACCTTTCCCTATAACTCAGGTCCTCAGTGAGGTTTAAGGGAGCACAGGAAACAGAGCCAGGTAAGTCTCAAGGGAGTGTGAGGAACAGAGTCCTGGTGAGTTTAAAGGGAGTGCAGGAAGCAGGGCCACGTGAAGTTCAAGGGAGCACAGGAACCAACACCCAGTAAGCCAGATGCCAAACCATCGGGATTTCCAAACAATCAGATAGCAGATCATAGGTTTTAAATCTACAGTAGAGATGGCATTTAGTTATTTGTCCAGGATCTGTTATTCATGAATTCTCCAATTTGATATTTCATTTAAAGTAAATCTCTTTAAACCGCATTCTGGAAAGAGTTTTTGGAGGGATTTATTGTCTGTGAAGCAGAGGAAAACATTTCGAGGGATACAGGGTTATGGGAAAAATTGATGTGATGTCTCATATGAGAGACTCCACTTCCAACAGTGCAGCAGTTTATTAGTCCTGAACTAAATTTTGCCCTCAACTTCTCGGATTGGCACTTGAAACCACAAAAGTCTGATTATTAACTGAGAGTGCTAACTACTTGGTAACACATGTGGTTTATGTAACACTTTTAAGAATGTTACCATGTGACCAATTACACATTGCATGTTTCTACAAATGTTCAGTGCAGTACCTTCCAGGATTTTACAGAGGAAGGCACAATAAGAAATTTGCAGAAAAGCTTTGCAAGGATGTTGCCAGGACTAGGGGGCCTGAGTTATAGGGAGAGTTTGGCCAGGCTAGGTCTTTATTCCTTGGAACATAGGAGAATGAGGGGCGACCTTATTGTTCAAAATTATGAGAAGCATAGATAAGATGGATGGTAACAGTCTTTTCTGCAGGGTAGGGGAGTCCAAACCTAGGGGTTATAGATTTAGGGTGAGAGGGGAAAGATTTAAAAGGGACCTGAGAGGCAACTTTTTCACGCAGAGTGGTGAGTTTATGGGACGAGCTGCCAGAGGAAGTCATTGAGGCAGGTAGAATGGTATCATTTCAGAAGTACTTGGGCAGGTACGTGGAGGGGTGGGGCTTTGAGGGATATGGGCCGAATGCAGGAAATTGGACGAGCTAGGTGGGCACCGTGGTCGGCATGGACTGGTTGGGCCGAAGGGCCTGTATCCGTGCTGTGTTGCTCTATGACTCTAAGAAATGCTGTGTTGTACAATTTAAGTTCTTTTATAAAGTAACTTTATTAATTGAAATTGCTACTTATCCTCCTATCTCTTAGGGAGAGAATGAGTGAAAATACTAAAATACAGTGAGCACACAGAGTTGGTGAGAGTGCCTGTGAACCAGAAGGGCTACTGAAAGCCAACAGTATACCAGAATCAAGTCATTAAGGCATCTACCCTTACTATTCCTATCTTGATTGTGTTAGACTGGACAGTATAGATGGAGCTTTATTCTGCACTATTCCTTATCCAGGATTGGACAGTGTAGAGGGAACTTTATTCTAGAACTGACAGCTTCTATTCCTGACTTGATAGAACAGTGTCTTTGCTCCAGATTAAGATCTGCTATTCTACAGCTAACACCTTGGCTTGGGAATACTTGGTGGGTTAGCACAATGGGAATAGAAACAGAATAATACTGCAAATATTCAGTACTGTGGAGAGAGAAAAACTGTGTTGACATTTCAGGTCTTTGACCTTTCTTCAGGACTGGAAGAGTTAGAAATTAAATTGTTGCAGAGAAGGGGAGGGAGGGGTTAAGAAAACAAATGAAATGCCTGCGATAGGATGGAGACCAAGAGAAATTTAAGGAACCAATGGAGCTGGTTCTAAGAGAGGGGAACGAAGGCTTGTTAACTGGATGTGATCTGTCTGGAGTACATGTAACTAAAAAGATATGAAGGAGAACAGGGAGTGCTAGAGCAACGAGATACAAACCACTGCATTGAGTAAACTGCACATACTCAGCAGGGAAGACAACAAAATTGGCCACTTCTGATACAAACTGGACAAGCTGATCACCTGATGCCGTTGAATTCAATGTTGAGTCCTGAGGGCTGTAATGTGCCTAGTTGGAAGATGTGATGCTGTTTCTTGAGAAGTTAGGCTTCAATAGAATGGTGTAAGAGGCCAGCCACAGAGAGGTCAGAGTAGGAGTGGGATGAGGAATTAAAGTGCAGGTAACTGAAAACTCACAGGGGGTGGTTACCATTGTGAAGTAAATGGAGGTGTTCTGTAAAGCAATCACCTAATTTACGTTTAGCTTCTCCAATGTAGAGTAGACCACGTTGTGAACACAAATGCAGTATTGGTATTGGTATTGGTTTATTATTGTCACTTGTACCGAGGTACAGCGAAAAACTTGTCTTGCATACCGTTCGTACAGATCAATTCATTACACAGTGCAGATACATTGAGTTAGTAGAGTACACAGCACTAGAAAAAGTATAACTGAATTACTGCTTCACCTCTCCACAGATGCTGCCTGACCTGCTGAGTATTTCCACAATTTTCTACTTTTATTTTACTACAGTCCACAACCATGGAGTTGAAAGGGTGACAATGGGTCTGTCTTTAGCCTTGGGATAGAGTCATAGAGTCATACAGCATGGAAACATGCCCTTCAGCCCAAATGGTCCATGCTAACCAAGACTCCCATCTAAGCTAGTCCCATCATCAGTTGAGGATGGTCGGATTCCTGATGTCCTTCTATAGGTGGAAGGCAGATAGTCAGATGGGAGGGAGCTTGTGGTTAAGAGGTGGGGTGGTGAACTTTCCTGCCCATTTAGGCCGACAAATGATGTAATGAAGACAATTAGCTTCATCGAGACTGTCTGCACCTCTCTTCAGCTGAGAGATTTCCTGAGGCTACCTACTGTAAAACTTGCAAGGCAGGTTATACACAACTGACCAACTTCTCAATGCAATGGAAATGCTTTCCCAGATTCCCCCAGTACATCTCATGCAATCCCCTGAGGATTAAAATCTTACCATCCTCCAAGTGTTTTATTTCCAGAGGTGTACATTTATGTGTAGTCCAGGATAAGTCTGGTAAATGTCATATTCTGATAGATCCAATATATCCCCATTTGAGCCGCTCCATTAGAAAGGAAAACAACATTTATGGCAAGCTTTCCACAAGTTTTGAACTTTAATATCCATCTGGACAAGACACTAAAAACTGTAGTTGGTATCTGGTTCTAATAAATGTGCCCTGAACAGAGTTCATTTCTTAAGCTTACCAAGACCTCTTCAACAGCAGCTCCCAAACCCAGCATCTTCACCACCTTGCACATGAGGCAAGTACATGGCAAGACAATCCTCACCTCCAAGAAGTCACACATTATCTGAACACACACATATGTCTCCATTCCCTCATTGCCACTGGGTCAAAATCTTGGAATTTCTTGCTATCGCCATTATGGAAGCACCTTCAACACACATACACACACACACACACACACACACACACACACACACACACACAACCATTTTGCCCATTTTAACTTCTCTTCAGTATTCACCAAGGAGAGGGGTCTTGATGACGCTGAGGGCAGTGTTGGTAAGGTTAATGTTCTAGAACATGTAGATATCAAGAAAGAGGACGTATTGGAGCTGTTAGAAAATATTAGGACAGATAAGTCCCCAGGGCCTGATGGAATATTCCCCAGGCTGCTTCGCGAGGTGAGGGAGGAGATTGCTGAAACGCTGGCTAGGATCTTTGAGTCCTCGTTGTCCACAGGAATAGTACCGGAGGATTGGAGGGTGGCAAATGTTGTCCCCTTATTCAAAAAAGGTAGTAGGGACAGTCCAGGAAATTACAGACCAGTGAGCCTTACGTCTGTGGTGGGCAAACTGTTAGAAAGGATTCTAAGAGATAGGATCTATGAGCATTTAGAGAATCATGGTCTGATTAGGGACAGCCAGCATGGCTTTGTGAAGGGAAGATCTTGACTCACAAGCCTGATATGGTTCTTTGAGGAGGTGACCAGGAAGATTGATGAGGGTAGTGCAGTAGATGTGGTCTACGTGGATTTTAGTAAGGCTCTTGACAAGGTTCCACATGGTAGGCTTCTTCAGAAGGTTAGAGGGCAAGGGATCCAGGGAGGCTTGGCCGCGTGGATTCAGAATTGGCTTGCCTGTAGAAAGCAGAGGGTTGTGGTGGAGGGAGTGCATTCAGATTGGAGGGCTGTGACTAGTGGTGTCCCACAAGGATCAGTTCTGGGACATCTACTTTTCGTGATATTTATTAATGACTTGGCTGAGGGGGTGGAAGGGTGCGTTAGCAAGTTTGCAGATGACATAAAGGTCGGTGGTGTTGTGGATAGTATGGAGGGCTGTCGAAGCTTACAGAGGGATATTGATAGGATGCAGAGCTGGGCTGAGAAATGGCAGATGGAGTTCAATCCAGAGAAGTGTGAGGTGGTACACTTTGGAAGGACAAACTCCAAGGCAGAGTACAAGGTTAATGGCTGGATTCTGGGGGGTGTGGAGGAGCAGAGGGATCTGGGGGTTCATATCCACAGATCACTGAAAGTTGCCTCACAGGTAGATAGGGTAGTTAAGAAAGCTTATGGGATGTTAGCTTTCATAAGTCGTGGGATCGAGTTTAAGAGCCACGAGGTAATGATGCAGCTCTACAAAACTCTGGTTAGGCCACACTTGGAGTACTGTGTCCAATTCAGGTCGCCTCATTATAGGGAGGATGTGGCAGCATTGGAAAGGGTGCAGAGGAGATTTACCAGGATGCTGCCTGGATTGGAGAGTATGGATAATGAGGAGAGACTAAGGGAGCTAGGGCTTTACTCATTGGAGAGAAGGAGGATGAGGGGAGACATGATAGAGGCATACAAAATATTAAGAGGAATAGACAGAGTGGACAGCCAGCGCCTCCTTCCCAGGGCATCAATGCTCAATACAAGAGGGCATGGCTTTAAGGTAATGGGAGGGAAGTTCAAGGGAGATATCAGAGGGAGGTTTTTCACCCAGAGAGTGGTTGGTGCATGGAATGCGCTGCCTGGGGTGGTGGTGGAGGCTGATACGTAGGTCAAGTTCGAGATTGTTAGATAAGCATATGTAGGAATTTAAAATAGGGGGATATGTGAGAGGAAGGGGTTAGTTAGTCTTAGGCATGGTTTAAAGGTCGGCACAACATGGTGGGCAGAAGGGCCTGTAATGTGCTGTATTGTTCTATGGTTCTATGGTTCTATGACATGGCTAATCAATCACAGGGCAAACTGGCAAAGGGCAATAAATGTCAGCCTTGACAGAGACGGCCATACCCTGTGAAATGAACTCACTTTCCCATGTTATGTTTAGATTGAGAACAAGAGTTGGGACATTATGTTACAGCTGTACAGGACGTTGGTGAGACCACACTTAGAGTACTGTGTTCAATTCTGGTCACCTATCTACAGGAAGGATGTCATTATGCTGGAAAAGATGCAGAAAGATTCAGAAGGATGTCACTAGGATTGGAGGGCTTGAGCTATAAAGAGAGACTGGATAGGCTGGGGCTGTTTTCCCTGGAGCATAGGAGGCTGAGGGGTGACCATATCGAGGTATATAACATCATGATGGGCATAGATAAGGTGGATGGTCATAGTCTTTTTCCCATGGTAGGGGAGTCTAAAACTAAAGGGCATAGGTTTGAGGGAGGAAAGATCTAAAGGGGACGTGATGGGCAAGTTTTTCACACAGAGGGTGGCACGTATGTGGAACGAGCTGCTAGTGAAAGTTGTAAAGGTGGATACAATTACAACGTTTAAAAGACATTGGATGGGTATGTGGATAGGAAGACTTTAGAGGCATATGGGTCAAATGCAGGCAAATGGGACTAGTTCAGGCAGGCAATTTGGTCAACATGGACGAGTTGGGCCAAAGAACCTGTATCCATGATGTATAGGTCCATGACTCTCTGACTCTAGACACCCTTTGCAGCAGGCATGCTACCTATTTAAGTGCTTGAATTCAGCCAAACGTTTCAAGGTAGTAAATAAAACAAAGTGTACAGAAAGTACAGCTAAAGAACAATAAAAACAGGAAATGGAAAAGCTGTGTTAACAAAAGAGCTACATGAAATTCTGAAAATTCACATCTGTCATTTGGTATCAGTAAAAAGTGTATGAGATTTTTTAAAAAACTTTCAAGCAATTACAGCTGTCAACAGATCTGCAAAGTATTTGCAGAATGTTTTTTGTTTTGGAACTAAACTGATATCAATTAGAAAACTGAAGGTTATGCTGCCTTGGTATTAAAAGCTGAGAACAATCCAACAGGATTTACGATTTCCTCCAGGGATCTGATACTCACCTTTAAAAAGGTGAAGGAGGATTTAAACTAGTGTTGTGGAGTGCTTCAGCTTCATTCATTCTCACTTGCCGGTAAAGAGCAATGGATAACTGTTGAGATTGCGAGTATTTTTTTGCCATCTTTGGTTGAAGACTCATTTGACTGCAGGCAAGGACTTAGTAACTCCTGTGTGGTCCATGGTACTTGATGCATCATTAGAACTGTTTTCTTCCATTTCTTCCACTCCTGTTAGGATGTCTTTTAACATTCGCTCTCATTCTCATCCATAACCTTTCCCCTGTTTGGGTAGTATAATGTCCATAGGTTCTTTTCTGTATTATTGTTCAATAAAGAAAGACAAGGACAGAGGTTTTAAAGCAAACATCCTCCATTAATGGCAAGCAACATAGTCATTGTAGACCCAGTGGGTTAAAGGTCCTGTTTCTGTGCTTTACGTTTCTATAACACACAAGTACCCTTTTCCCCAGGGTAAGACAACCAAAAACTAGAGGGCATAGGTGTAAGGTGAGAGAAGAAAGATTTAAAAGGGACCTGAGGGGCAACTTCTTCACGCAGAGGGTGGCGCGTATATGGAATGAGCTGCCAGAAGAAGTGGTTGAAGCAGGTACAATAAGAACATTTAAAAGATACTTGGACAAGTGCATGGATAGGAAAGGTTTAGAGGGATACATCCAAACACGGGCAAATGGAACTAGCTTAGGTGGGCACCTTGGTCAGCATGGAAGAGTTGGGCCAAAGGGCCTGTTTCCCTGCTGTCTTATTCTATGACTCTAAATGACAGCAATTTTGATAAGCAAATATCCAAAATCATTCCATATCTATGCATAAATACTCAATAAATACATCACTGCTTTCCTCCAAAGTAAAAGTAGAAAACGTACATTAATAGTAGCGATGATCATATTAACTATTTAGTTTGTGAAATTATAAATCATTGAGATCTTTTCATAAATACACATTCAGTTGACCATTGATAAATTTGTTCTGATTACAGGTTTTCTGAAATCTCTGTGATCTTCTCAACTGCAAGGATGTTTCTTCTACTTCTGAGGTGTCCATCCTGGACATCTGTGATTTGGCTAATTTCTCTCCAATGGGCAATGATTGAAATGTATTCAAAGTCATAGTACATGTTAGATATGGTTTTCGAAGCACACCTAATATATATCATAGTTGACTAAGAAAATCCAGGACTAGGACTCCCGATTTGTACAGAAATTAGGAAAATCACTTTCACCAATGGATTCTAGGTTCCTTTCATGGGACAGACTTCCAATGCTCCTGTTCTGTGAATACATATGAATATACATGCAAAAATATGTATTGGGATCACTAAATGGGATCATTACTCAACCATTCAAACCTACTCTGCCATTTAGTGAGATCGTGGCTGACCTGAACTTAACCTCAACTCTGTATTCCCTTCTAAATGCTGTTTCCTTTAATTCCCTTGCTTATCAAGAACTCTACATTAAAAATATTCAAAGACTCTGTTTCCACCACCCCATGACCCCGCTCCTTTTCCTTGGGAAGTTGATCAATTATTTATAACAAAATTACTTCAAGAAATGATATAGTAAAAGGTAAGTAGGCAATAGAAAGTTGAGAAGATGAATTAACAAGTGAAGGATTTAAGACAGCAGAGAGGGTGATGTGTAAACTTGCAGAATGTATTAATTCAGAGACTAGAGAGATCAGTTTTTAAAGAAAGTATGAGGATTTTGACCCACAGAGATTGAGATAAGCAGATGGGCTAATACCAGAAAGGTAGTGACTTCCTTAAGTAAGTTCAGTACAATTTTCTGCAACATATATCCAAATAAGATAAGATATCTTTATTAGTCACATGTACATCGAAACACACAGTGAAATGTATCTTTTGTGTAGAGTGTTCTGGGGGCAGCCCGCAAGTGTCGCCACACTTCCGGTGCCAACGTAGCACGCCCACAACTTCCCAACCTGTACGTCTTTGGAATGTGGGAGGAAACCGGAGGAAACCCACGCAGACACGGGGAGAACGTACAAACTCCTTACAGACAGCGGCTGGAATTGAACCCGGGTTGCTGGTGCTGTAAAGCATTACGCTAACTGCTACAGTACTGTTACAGTAGATTTAACAATCAGCAATGAGTAGAATTAATTAACATCCAAATGGTGCATAAACATTCATCTTAAGTGATCAAATTATAGTTGAAACCTACACTGGACAAAGCTCTGCTTGACAGGACTTGCCATTGAGAATCAAAGCCCACAGTTCTGACTCTACCTGGGCCAGATGTAGAGGTGTACCTCCCACCCTCAAGTACAGCAGCAGGGTCTGCAATGTGCAGTTCAATAGCTGCTACCATCAAAATTTCTGGTTGCATTTTTAAATGTCTTGATCTGGTCAAAACATGGCAGACTGAAATTGCCAATCATGACAGTGCTTGTTCAAAGGTAGCAAAGGTCGATGATGGTGACAGATCACACAAAGGAAAATTGTCAGTAGTAATAATCCAAGCTTGCACAGAATAGACCTGAATCCATGACAATATCCTCAGTTAACAATAGACAGGGAGTTTTTAAATTTACTGACCTAATTGTTAGCAGGCCAGCTAAGTATGCTCAGCTAAATTGTCATTGTGGTAAGAATAATGATGCGGTTTCTCAGTTCAATGTTTGTGTTATGGCAGCTGTAGTTTCTGTCTAAATTGTCTTGCAGAAGTGATTGAGTGCACGTGTAATTCCCATGGGACTTCGAGACATGGTATAAGCTCAATGTTCCCATTAATTATGTTAAATACACATTAATGCACCCGTGGTTATTAGGAGATTGGGATGAGTTATGGTAATTAAAATAAAACCACAATATTTATAAAACTTGATACAATAGATATTTTCCAAAGCATTCACTGGCATTAAATGTTCCAGTCAGTTTAATCAGTTTGCATACAAAAGTTATTACCATCAAATTTTGCTCTAATCCACTCAGTTCAAAACCTTTTAAAATAGTTCTCTGATTTGGCCTTATGCAGTGGAATCATAAAGGTCCTCAGCACAGCTGCTTCTCTCAGAGAAGAAACCAATCCTTATATTGCCAAGTTGGAACACTGTTGGGCACATTCTATCCTGTTGATCAGTTCATCTGCATGTTAATCTTGCATGCAGTCACCAACCTGCTCAACCTCTGTCCTTGGTACATTTAAACAAGGACGGTCTGTTTCAAGTTATCCACCGTTTGCTCGCTGACGATGCTCATTTTGTAACAATGCATTGGTAGCCACTTTCACACGAGATCGAGAATAACTGAAGACTCTTTCATAAATTCATATAAAGATCCAGGACAGCTCATTCAGACCATAGAGTTCGCATTGTTACTTTTCCTCAAATCTTTTGCCCATTTACCAAATTCTTTGCTTATCTTCATTTTTCAGTTCAATGTGTGATTTCCTTTTAAAGGAATGCAAGAATTCAATACCTGTTTTATAACTGAGAATTCCACATCCAGACTAATCTAGGATTTGCTCCCTTAATTCTTTTTCCTTATCTTAGATTTGTGCCTAATAATTGCCAGCCAACCAAAGGAAATAATTTAGTGTTATTTACCTCAATCTTGAAGACTCCCATTAGATAAGCCGTTAACCTTCTCAACTTTTTGTGAAAAACGTCAACTTTAAGACCCTCTTCCCAAGCATAAACACATTCCTTGTCAGGGGATAAGTTGTGCAGCCCATGCCCTCACAATGTGTTTTATTTGTTTCATTTTCCTTCCCCTTTCAGAACCATTTGTCTCCAGCTATTCCATGGTCAAAGTGCTGGAATTGGATCTCAGGACATCTGGTTCCAGGTGTGTGGTCTGGGAAAGGGGGAGACCAAGGTATCCTCTGGAACCAGAAAGATGTACTCCTGCTTTTCCCTTCCACAATGAAGCACTCAGCTAAGCCTCTTGTGCTGGGATCCTTGTTGCCACCACTTTTGCTTGTGAGCTGGAGGCCATATACTGTAGGTCTCAGTTACACCCACTGTTAAAATGATGTGAAACGAACAGCAAACTCCTGTACGAATTCAGTGGGTCAGGCAACAGCTGTGAAGGGAAATGGACAGTCGAACCAAAACATTGACTGTTCATTTCCATCCACAAATGCTGCCTGACCCACTGAGTTCCTCCAGCAGTTTTCTTTTGCTCCAGATTCCAGCTTCTGGAGTCTCTTGTGTCTTCATTAAAATGGTGTGAATGTTGGAATGATAGTGCAATGCAAGAATGAGTAGATATTCTATTCATAAGTAATGTTCAATAAGGAATAATAATTGGCTTGTCCAACTAGAACAAAGCCTTCAAATGTTGCTCATGCCCATCTAAGAAAACAAGCAAGACTTTGCTTAATGACTTAATACACTTACAACAATGCAGCAGTCCCTCAGAAATGCACTGGAAGGTCAGCCTGAAGATGAGACATTGGCCAGGAAGTGTGTGGAGTTGGAGTGATTTATTCAAATACAAAAAAATCCTGTTTCTCATATAAATTCATTCTGTTTATCCTTCTACTAATCCATGAGTGACATTTAGAACCAGGTTCAGGAAGCAATGAAATGTTGTGGTTCAAAGCAGAGAAGTTCATTCTCTGGTGTATGTCTGAATGCACAAGGAATGTGAAGGTACAGAATTGTAGAAGTGGGGATCGATGTGCATCTACATGCACATGCTTAGCACAGGTGGTGCAAGACACATTTCCAATTGCTTCATAAAATACTTTGAAAAATAAAATATCAACAAAAAATGCTGGAAATACTCAGCAGGTTAGGCAGCATCAGTGGAAAGGGAAACAGTTAACGTTTCAGATGCGGGACACTTTGTCAGATTTTCCTTTTGGAACTTGTTCAGCTTAAGTCTGTTCTGGTTCAATCCCTCCATCTTCCAGATCCCTACCAGAATACTGGTCAGGTACACATTCATAACCATCTTAGCCTTCAGCTGACCTCCTAAAGGTAAAATATGTCCTCAGTATTTTGTAGGTGTTTAGCAAACTGCACATTTACAGCAACAGCGGTTATCAGTGGCCGCCACAATGTTTATCTGCTGGTATTACAGCAACACTTGCTTTTCCCTTGGCTTGTGTGTTTTGTTCCATTGTTCAACTGTTACAAAACTGTAGGGAGTTGGCAGCAACGTAAAAATTCCTTAGTTATCAGATTTTCAGTTGATTGAATGGAAAGTTTATTTTGTGATTGAAGATGTGCTCATTGACCACTATCTCCAGTAACGAAAATGCCAGTTAATATGGGCTGCTGGCTGTTATGGGATCACGTGATAGCAGACCTTAACTAAAAACAGAGCTGCCTTTTTTCAAAGTGCACCCATATTTTTTTGTTTCAATTAACATTAGAGCCAGTATAGGGGCAAATAAATGTTTGGCTGGACAAAAAAAAATCCCCTAAAGGAAATGAGAATCAGGGCAGAGCTAGCAAGGATTAATCCATTTAAAAACAGTGCCTGTTAAACATAATCAAAATTCCTTAATCAAAAAATTGCCTAGCAACATTTCTATAGAGAACAATATTATACTTTGATCTGACTAAAGATCAAACTAGGTTCTTAACCACAAAGAAATGTTCAGTTTCTAGCATTGTTTTTCATTTTGTGGTTGCTGATACAACAGGTTATATTTTCTGTTGTGATGTATCTTGAGCTGAGCATCTTATACATTTCTGATTATTCTTTCATTACATTAAAAGGGGGTACAAAATTTGAATCCTATTTTGACTCCAACCAGGTTTTGCTTATGCATACACATTAGTGAGTGGAATGTGCACTGAATGCCATATTGGTGAGGACCTCAATTCACTGGATACCATGTTGGTGAGGGCTTCAGTGCACTGGATGTCATATTGGTGAGGGCTTCAATGCACTGGACACCATGTTGGTGAGGGCTTCAGTACCCTGGACATTGAGTTTGTGACAGCTTCAGTCACATCAGCTAAACCCCATGGAACCTGTCCACAGTACCAATCTGAGGCTTCTGCTGTCCTTTGGAGTTTAACCCTGCAGCTAAAAGCTTCTGTCAATCGTGTACAGCTTAACCTGTTCAGTAAAAGGAAGGACAACCCTATGAGTACTAACTAAAGGGTCAATTGACTACTTTCAGATTGGTTATTGTTTATATTTATGTTTGATGTCTTCTGGAGCAACGCAAAGTCTCCAGAGGTCACAGGTTTTTGCCTGGTAGGTGCTGAAAGTTTTTTCCTGCCTCCAAGATCCACATAATTCCATAAATAGGTACACATGTATCCATGACCTTAGAATATAACATCTCTACAAGAATAAATATTCCACTAACCATTTGTTTCTATTTGTATCTGATTCAGTTTAGCAATCTGGTTATATGGACTATTTAATCTCTGCATCTCCACTGGTGTCGCCTTATCATAATTCTAATAATACTTAGAACTATGAATTTTTATGGTCTAAAATGGATAACCCGATGATTGCAAGTATTAAAACCAAGGTGGTACAATTCCATCTATTCAGTTAATCTATCAGTATCTCTTTATTAACACATTGATGCCATCATGAAGAAGGCACGCCAGTGGCTCCACTTCATTGGGAATTTGAGGAGATTTGGTACGTCACCAAAGACTGTTGCAAATTTCTACAGATGTACAGTGGAGAGCATTCTGACTGGTTTCATCACCGCCTAGTATGGAGGCTCCAATGTGCAGGATCAAAAGAGGTTGCAGAGGGTTGTAGAATCAGCCAGCTCCATCACGGACAAAACCTTCCCCGCCATCGAGGACATCTTCAAGAGACGGTGCCTCAAGAAGGCGGCATCCATCATTAAGGACCCTCACCACCTGGGACATGCCCTCTTCACATTACTACCATTGGGGAGGAGGTATAGGAGCCTGAAGACCCACAATCAATGTTTCAGGAATAGTTTCTTCCCCTCCGCCATCAGATTTCTGAATGGTCCATGAACCCATGAACACTACCTCCTTATTCTCTTTTGCATTATTCATTTATTTTTGCGACTTATAGTAATTTTTATGTCTTGCACTATACTGCTGCTGCAAAACAACAACTTTCATGACATGTCAGTGATAATAAACCTGATTCTGATTCATATATTTACATTTATGCAAACCATTCCACAATCTTCATGTCAACACCAAACTTGCATCCATGGCATTCTATTGTTATACCTACATCATTGATAAAAATTGTCTGTGATTACATTTCAATATAGATCCTTGTAAGACAACAAATATTCAATAAGACAAATTCATGTGCATATCCATTATCTCAACTCTGTCTTTTACTGTTTAACTAACCTCCTAACAGGTCAATAACTTGCCTTCAATTCCATGTACTTTCACTTTAGCTAAGAGGTCTCTTCTGTGGAACCTAATCGAGGATCTGCTGGAAGCCCCTATAAACAACATCCATAGAGAATCATCTGGCTTCCTCTTAAAAAAAACAACAAAGTTCATTAAACCTGATCTACCCTGTACAATCCATGCCGGCTCTCAGTTTAATCAGCTCAAACGTCTTCAGTCACTCTATCCATAGTAATGGGTTCCAGTAATTTATCCACAACAGATGTTAGACTAACAGGGCTATAATTTCTTCATTTTTTTCTTGCCTTTCTTAAATAGTGGAGTTTCATTTCCAATTTTTTCTGTGTAAATAGACAATTACTGAATTAAGTGAGCTTTGGAAGGTTATGTCTTAAGGCACCTGTAGTTTTGTTAATTTTTTCCTTTAAAACCCTTGAGTAGAGACCATCACACCCCAGGGTTTTGTACATCTATATTTTCATTTATTTGTGCTTGAATACTTTAGTGATTGATAACTTATAAATTTTCTGAAACAACGGATGTGCTCTCCCCTTCAGTGAAGAGAATTATTCATTGTCCAGTATTTCCTCATTCTTATTTGTCATGGCTCACACACAAATTCTTCAAGGACTCACATTCCTCTGGTCTAACTTTTTTTACCAATATTATTTCAAAATTCATTGTTCATATAATCCAGAACTATGGCAGAGCTGACATTTCGTGATTTATGACTGGAGCACCAAAGAGCTGTGGGGAATACACCCTGTGGCTGAAACATCTAGAGTGGCACCAATCTTCCAGTACAATTTCTATGTTTCACACCTTCGTTCTTCTTATCCTTGTCTCTCATGGCACAGCTATGCTACCACAAAGCAAGTAGCCAAGTTTCAGTGTTCTTACCTCTCCTATCATTCCTCCAAGTTTATATAATTTCTGTGCCTTTTTGTAGGGTGTTGACTAATAAACCAGTCTTAAAAAATCTTACATCACTGATTCCTGGCATTGTAACAAAGCGATCTGGATTACATAGCACAGAATCTAAAGAAGTTTATCCAACATTTTCAGTATCTATTAAATTTTTTCATGTACATGCTATAAATCTCCAGTACATCACCATCATATCCTTATGTGAACCTTCTTATTTGTACATCATCTATTAGCTTTGAATAAATTATCAAATGGTGCTATTAGTTTAGTAATTTCTGAGATGTCACTGGTGTTACAAACTGAGGGTGAATTTCTAAGCAAAAGCATATTTACCAGCACATTGTGGAATCTTGTTACATACAAATTGGCTGCTATGTTTCCTACATTAAAACAGTGATTGCCTTTCATGACTACTTCAGTGGTTGTAAGTATTTTGGAGTACCTAGATTCAAAACCAGTGCTGTAATAAGACTAATTTCTCATTTTGTCATCTTTAAGGTGATTGTAGTAGGTGAAAGATTCAAACGAAATTTGTTCTTTCCACCTGCACCATGTTTAAGATCCTTGGCATCTGGATTGATAATTACCACGGCACATCGTACAAAAGTTTTAACCAGGTCAGTAAAGCCTTCTGGTAAGCCTGAAATAAGATAGAGTCATAGAGAAAGCACAGAAATAGGTCCTTCAGCCCAATTTGTCCATGCCGACCAAGATGCCCATATGAGCTGCTCCCATTTGCCCACATTTGGCCCATATCCCTCTAATCCTTTCCTAGCCATGTACATGTCCAAGTGTCTTTTAAGTGCTGTTATTGTACCTGCCTCAACCACTTCCTCTGGCAGCTCATTCTATATACGCACCACCCGCTACATAAAGAAATTGCCCTAAAGGCCCCATTTAAATCTTCCCCTCTCACCTTAAATCTATGCCCTCTAGTTTTTCATTCTCTTTCCCTGGGAAAAAGACTGCATGCATTCACCCTATCTATGCCCCTCATGATTTTATATGCCTTATAAGGTCACCCCTTAGTCTCCTTTGCTCCAAGAGATAAAGATCTTTTATTGGCAAATAAACAATATGCTCCAAATGACATAAGGAAATTCGACTTGAGTTAACATTCAATGTCACATGTTTGAGTCACCTTTTCCCAGGAGGTGTGGGAAATGATAAGATCAGATATCTTTATTAGTCACATGTACATCGAAACACACAGTGAAATGCATCTTTTGCGTAGTGTTCTGGGGGCAGCCCGCAAGTGTTGCCACGCTTCCGGTGCCAACATAGCATGCCCACAACTTCCTAACCTGTATGTCTTTGGAAAGTGGGAGGAAACCGGAGCACCCAGAGGAAGCTCACGCAGACACAGGGAGAACGTACAAACTCCTTACAGACAGCAGCCGGAATTGAACCCGGGTCAGTGGCGCTGTAAAGCATTACACTAACCGCTACACTACTGCGCCTGCCCTTTTTCAAAACATACACCTTGCAACATCTGTCATTGCAACTTTCTGCAGGTCTCCTGAAAAGAGAAGTTTACAAAATATTTGTTCCTGTTCTGCACAAGTCAAATAGATAAGCATAATAACATGAACAGATCTCTGCCTGCATGCTGGAACATATCCTGGTAAACTTAAATTTTATTGCCTTCAGTAGAGGCCTACACATTCCAAGAGTTTTGCATTGCTCTATTTTGCATTGCAGAGTTTTATCGATGTACTATAGAAAGCATCCTATCTGGAAGCAGCACAGCTTGATATGGCAACTACTCTGCCCATGACCACAAGAAACTGCAGAGAGTTGTGGACACAGCTCAGCACATCATGGAAATCAGTCTCCATGGACTCTGTCTACACTTCTGGAGCCTTGGTAAAGCGTCCAACATAATCAAAGACCCTACCCAGCCCGGACATTCTCTCTTCTCCCCTCTCCCATCGGGCAGAAGATACAAAAGCCTGAAAGCACGTACCACCAGGCTCAAGGACAGCTTCTATCCTGCTGTTATAAGACTATTGAACGTTTCCCTAGTACGATAAAATGGACTCTTGACCTCACAATCTACCTCGTTATAACCTTGCACCTTATTGTCTGCCTGCACAGCACTTTCTCTGGAACTGTAACATTTTATTCTGCATTCTGTTATTGTTTTCCCTTGTACTACCTCAATGCACTGTGTAATGAATTGATCTGTATGAACAGTATGCAGGACAAGTTTTTCACTGTCCCTCAGTACATGTGACAATAATAAACCAATTTACCAATTTACCAATTGCTTCATAAAAATTATGGCCAGTGTTTGGCTGGGAAAAAAATGGCTTTCAGCAGGAGCTTCTGGAACCTGGTCTCATGAACAAGGATGGGCTATCAATCTTTTGTTGTTAAAAGGCTATAATTAAACAGATTTGTATCTAAATGTAGAACGCTTGGAGTCAAGACCAGCTATGGAAGCACAACAAGGTAAGTTAGTAAATTGGTTCAATAACAATTAATCTTGAATGCAATACACTTAATTAAGAGAACTTTGCAGAATGAAAGCACAAGTAAGTTACAGGATTAAAATATTTTGTTGTGAGTTATACATTGGCTGTTTATTGCCTACAGTACGTATGATCTTCTGTTTGAATAGCAATGAAATGCGCATGAGTTAATGTCTGGGTCTGCAGTAAAGGGCAAGCCCAGCCTTTCATTGGTTTCTCCCATGTTCTTTCTTATAATCAGATATTTTCCTTGTTGCTTACTGTAGGGTTTGAGATGGGGTCTGCCTTAATACCTAGAACTTAATACAGTATAGCAATACAATGACCACTTTGATCACTTTGAACCAAAATGGACTATTTTTGGTTCTATTTGTGTTCTTTCTTGTAAAAATTGTGTATAATTTATGTTTAATTTATGTTTTTTTTGTGAGTGCTGCTTATGTGATGCTATGTGCCTGTGATGCTGTTGCAAGTAAGTTTTTCATTGCACCTGTGCATAATTGTACTTGTGCACATGACAATAAACTCGACATTGACTTTGAATAGTGCTCCAGTCAGATGACTCCTGGTAGCGAGAGGAGTGAAGCCAAAATATCTACAGGATGAAAGGTTCACAAAGCAGAGAGAGATCACATCACATGGTTGATGAAGAGTCCAATATTCATTCACTGAGTGTAACCTATGGGTCAACTTTTTAAGTCTATTCTCATGATGGGAGAATAACTGGGATACAAAGCAAAATGCCCCTGATATGAAATATTTGATTGTTGTACATAACATCTATAACCGTTGTCTTAATTGTATAGTGGGGCTAGGGAGGGATTGCTAAAGACTGTCCTGATGTTCGTTATCAATGGAGTCAACGGACACAACTTTGAGAAGGGGCATAAAACATAGCTGACAGTCGTTTGGTTTCTGTTCAACATGAGCAACAAGTTTCTATCCTCAGGAGTACAAGAAGGACAAATTAAAGTCAGGATCCAATTAATTGGTATCTGGGACTATTGCAAACACTTTTGCCCCAGCTTGAGGGGTGAAAAGCAACTGAATAATGAACTTACAAAGAAATTGCCTTTTCTACCTCACTTCAGGACATCCAAAATACTTTGCAGCCATTGAATTATTTTAAAACTATAGACACTGTGGTGAAGTAGGGTTGTAGCAGATAACATCTCAAGAACAACAAATGGGAGAAACAGTTGGTAATTTTTTTTTAATCAGCTTATCTCCTGAATTCACCTATGTTTACAGCCTCATGAAAACAGTCAATATTAATGATCTGGATAACCTGATGAGGAAATTTAAAGAACTTGCAGAACCTAAGCAAGAAAGGCAAAACATGACGATAGCTGTGAAGAAATCAGCAGTTGTTAATGCCAGTAATGATGTTGACTTTGATAAGTGATAGCAAGCACAATAAGGAGAACTCATGGATTTGGTCTGGGATCTTCATTCTTCTGTCCACTGTAAAAGACAATTCATATATTCTTTGCAGAGCTTTGCACAGATTTAATTAGCTGAAATTTGGAATAGATAACTCACTATCTAAGTTTTAATTCAATTATTGATAAATTGGTTTATTATTGTCACATTTACCGAGGTACAGTGAAAAACTTTGTTTTCCATGCCATCCATACAGATTTTCATCTCATCTGTACATCGAGGTAGTACACAGGAAAAGAAATACAGAATGTAGAATATAGCACTACAATTACAGAGAAAATGCAGTGCAGGCAGACAATAAGGCACAAGGCCATGACAAGGTAAATTGTGAGGCCAAGAGTCCATCTTAGCATGCTAGGGGACTATTCAATAGTCTTATAACAGTGGGATAGAAGCTGTCCTTGAGCCTGGTGGCACGTGCTTTCAAGCTTTTGTATCTTCTGCCCAATGGGATGGGGCAGAAGAGAGAATATCTGGGGTGGGTGAGGTCTTTGATTATGTTGGCTGCTTTATCAAGGCAGTGAGAAGTCGAGACAGAGTCCATGGAGGCTGGTTTCTGTGACATGCTGGGCTGTGTCCACAACTCTCTGCAGTATCTTGCGGTCTCGGGCAGAGCAATTGCCATACCAAGCCAGAATGCATCTAGACAGAATGCTTATTATGGTGCATCTATAAAAATTGGTGAGGGTCAACGGGGACATGCTAAATATCTTTAGCCTCCTGAGGAAGTTTTCGTGGCCATGGTGTCTATGTAGTTGGACCAGGACAGGCTATTGGTGATGTTCACTCCTCGGATCTATTTTCCCTTCATAATAATTGTTGCCTTCTCATGTAGGTTATGATCACCATGGACACATACAATTTTGGATACTTTGGGCACTTGTGCACCTGGATTAACAGAAGATATGTGCAGCTGACATATCTGTTTGCTCCACTTTGCATTAGAGATTAGCAAAGAATATATACTGACAGATATAAGTGTATCAGGTACCTTTTTGCTCTTGGGCTTTTCTGTCTTAAAGATCACAAAGTAGGTAGAATGGAAAGGCTAATTAGCTTAGTTACTTTTTCCCTACCAGGAGCATACAGTTTCTCACCAACACTTACCACCTCCCACCTAGTCTCTGTCCCCACTACCCCCAATAGCCTCACAACCAACCACCCAATAACAGCATCCAATTGACTCCTGTTTTTTTTAACATCAGCTACAGTGTCTAGAAGAGCATCTGATGTGTGAATATATTTTTTAACATGAAGGCTGAATTTGCTTTTTAACAATTAATGTTTTTTTCTGGTTTAACATGCAGCAGCGAGCTTACGGCAGGAAACATCCTCAGGAGGAGGGTTTGCTGACATGGCAGTGTGGTGGTGAAGCTTGGGTGAAGAAAGAAAGACTTGTATTTGTATAGTGCTCTTTTCAGAATCTCTCTCAGCACTTTTGAAGTGTAACCACTGTTATAATGTAGAAAATGCCCAGGCACTTTCCTCGAGCAGGATCCTACAAAAATAATGTAATGGAACATAGAAAAGTACAGCACACGAACAGAATCAGAATCAGGTTTATTATCACTGACATACGCCATGGAATTTGTTGTTTTGCGGCATCAGTACAGTGCAAGACATAAAATTTACTAAGTTACAAAAATAAACAAATAGTGCAAAAGAGGAATAACAAGGTAGTGCTCACAAGTTCATGGACTGTTCTGATGGTGGAGGCGAAGAAGCTGTTTCTGAATCTTTGAGTGTGGGTCTTCAGGCTCCTGTACCTCCTCCCCGATGGTAATAATACAAAGAGGGCATGTCCCGGATGGTGAGGGTTCTTAATGATGGATGCCACCTTCTTGTGGCACCACCTCTTGAAGACGTCCTCAATGGCAGGGAGGGTTGTGCCCGTGATGGAACTGGCTGAGTCTACAACCCTTCGCAGCCTCTTTCAATCCTGCTTAATGGAGCTTCCGTACCAGGCGGTGATGCAACCAGTCAGAATGATTTCCACCATACAGCTGTAGATATTTGCAGGGGCTCTTTGGTGACATACCAAACCTCCTCAACCTCCTAATGAAGTAGAGCAACTGGTGTGCCTTCTTTATGATTGCATCAATGTGTTGGGCCCAAGCTAAATCATCAGAGATGTTGACGCCCAGGAACTTCCTCACCCTTTCCACCGCTGACCCCTCAGTGAGGACTGGTGTGGTCCTTTGGTCTACAATGTCTGTGCTGCAGCACATTTCAGGCACCTACCTGCCTGGAATGCACCTACCACTCACTGTGTAAAAAATATACCCCACACATCTCCTTTAAACTTACCCCCTTTCACTTTTCCCCTCTCACCTTAAATGACTAGATAATTTTTGTTTTAGTTAGGTTGAAGAGGGGATAAGCATAGGTCAGAACACTCCCACTCTTCAAATTAGTTCCATGAATCTTTTAGAACCACTTGAGATAGCAAGCAAGCAATGAGCAACACCTCAAGCTGTGCAGCACTCCCTAGCCTAGGATTTGTTGTCAACTGTGGACATAGGATCCAATCCACCAGATCAGTGAAGATGCAGGTGACCCCAGCTGCTTACTGATGTTTCACCACTGTTTCTTATTTATTTATGTTTTTGTTGCCCAGAATTATTGAATATGGATGCCAGCCCTGGAGAACTGGCACTTGAACTGTGTCCACACGACTGCTTTGAAAATAATACCTTGCCGGCAAGAAACTGCAGAGAGTTGTGGACACAGCTCAGCACATCACGGAAACCAGCCTCCCCTCCATGGAATCTGTCTACACTTCTCGCTATCTCGGTCCCCTAGTATGATAAAATGGACTCTTGACCTCACAATCTACCTCGTTATGACCTTGCACCTTAATGACATCTGACTGTTATCATATTTCCAGTTAATTCCAATAAATCCCACTCCCCTATCATCACCTCTTTCTATTTTCATTTACTAGTCCTATGTGTTTTCTTGAATGGTTCTTGCAGGAAATAACTGCAAAGTGAAATTCCAAATATTCCAACGTGCATCAGTCACAAAAAAAGGAAGCCATGCCGTTCAGCTTGAAATTCCCAAGTGAAGTTGCTCCTGCATTTCTTGCCAGAGGAGGACCCACCCCATGATGTTTTTTTTAAATTTTATTTACAGCGCGGTAACAGGCACTTTTGGCCCAACGAGTCAGCACCGCCCATTTTAAATTACAAATTAACCTACCCGTACGTCTTTAGAATGTGGGAGGAAACCGGAGCACCCGGAGGAAACCCACGCAGACACAGGAGAACGTACAAACTCCTTACAGACAGCGACGGGAATCGAAACCCGATCGCTGGCACTGTAATAGCGTCGCGCTAACCGTGTCCAATCAGAAGTCAGACTTTCAACATCATGTCAGTGACAGGGGAGCAGTCATGTTATTTGCCCAAAGGTGTATTGTCTTGTTAACAAAGGCAAGCCAACAGGATCTCTTCACAGTGAGAGATGTTCTTTACTATCATCTCACTAACACTTAGCTCAATGGGCATTCATGACCCCTCACATATTTTGCTCAGTAACTGGATCCAGCTCTGGTGATCTGTTGAGGTAAAATGTCGTGAGCCCCTGGGAGCAGAACCACAAATAAACAGATTTTAATTATTTCCTATTTAATAGACAAAGAATGGAGGCACAGAATCTATCCTTACAGAAGAACGATGCTCATAGATTCATGGAGCTGTACAGCACAGAAACAGGCTCTTCTGCCCAACTCATCCATGCTAACCATGCTTTCTATGCTAATCCCATTAGCCTGCATTTAGCCTCTACCTCTCTAAACATTTCCTATCCATATACCTGTCCAAATGTATTTTAAACATTGTAGTTGTACCTGCCTTTACCACCTCCTCTGGCAGCTTGTTCCATATACCCATCTCCCTCTGTGTGATAAACTTGTCCCTCAGATCCCCTTTAAATCTTTCCCCTCTCACTTTAAACCTATGCTCTCTAGTTTTAGACTCCCCTCCCCTAGGAAAGAAAAATTGTGATGGTCTATTCTATTTATGCCCCTCCTAATTTTATAAACCTCTTTAAGGTCACCCCTCAGCCTCCTTCGCTCCAGGGAAAACAGTCTCAGCCTATTGAATCTCTCCTTATAACTCAAGCCCTCCAGCCCAGGCAACATTCCCATGAATCTTTTCTGCACCTTTTCTAGCTTAATTACATCCTTATCCTTTAATATATGCAATATGATCAGTTGATGGAGATAACAGGGGTTTCTACATTTTACAATACCTAACTTCAGGAGATGGTAGCAAATTGTTCCAGAATCTTAACATCATCAATCACATCTCTACCTGAACAT
Source organism: Pristis pectinata (assembly GCF_009764475.1). Lineage (NCBI taxonomy): Eukaryota > Metazoa > Chordata > Chondrichthyes > Rhinopristiformes > Pristidae > Pristis > Pristis pectinata. Next base: position 135,093,208 of record NC_067406.1, read on the forward strand.
CCAGATTTTCCATTTATTTCTGTCACTATGATGATCTCTTCATCTGGAGAAACGTTTCCACCTTGTTTTGAGTTTATTGTGTTTCCTTGATCTGTCTTTAGTTCAGTGCCAAACATGTGGAGGACAGAGTTTCCGACATGCTCTACTTACTTGCCAGCCTTCCCAGTTGGAAAGTCAGCAAAATTCTGCAATACCTTACCACAGGAAGGACAAAATCAGCCATACTTTCAAGTGACAAATATCAGAAAATTATGGTCTTGGAGCACAGAATATTCTGCTAACATCAGAAGGTGCCATGAACAAAGAATCTTGCTGGCATCATGTTCTCCTGACAACCAAATCAACATTGAGCAAGATGTGGCAATCAAGACATGTGCCAATCCTTGTGACTTCTGAACAGATGGACTAAAGAACAAATTTGCTTAGAAATTGGATTTTCACCTTTTCTTTGGCATGTAACAACCAGTGCTAATGCTCACACCAACTTCTCCAGTTTATCCACGTCACTCAGCCCCAGATTTGTTTGACAAAATGTTCCTAAAAGCTTCACATCTTTATTGCAGTGTTATGCCGAGGACATGATAAAATAATCCCGTGGTGGCCAAACTATTGTTTTATAAAGGTTCAGGTTAACCTTCATGCTCACGTACTCCACGAATCTATTTAGAAAGCCCAGTATCCCATCAACTTTCTCAATCTTCCCTTCCACTTTTGATTACCTGTACACAGATACCCCCAAATCTCTCTGTTCTTGTAACTCTCTTAAAATTGTACTTTTCAGTTTACATTGCCTCCTTTCATTCTTTTTTTCCAAAATGTAACACAGTTATCAGAATGTCCTAATCTTCAAGTAGTTTCTCATTCACCCAGTTTCTCATTCATCCAGCATATCTCTCACCAAACTTGGACAACAACCTCCATGCTCCATGCTGATTTAAGACCTTAAGACCATAAGACATAGGAGTAGAATTAGGTTATTTGGCTCATCAATTCTGCTCCGCCATTCAATTATGGCTGATTTTTTTCAACCTCATTCTCCTGCCTTCTCCCTGTAACCCTTAACCCCTTTTACCGATCAAGAACCTATCAACCTCTGCCTTAAATACACCCAATGACTTGGCTTCCACAGCCCTCAGTGGCGACAAATTCCACAGATTCACTACCCTCTGGCTGAAGAAATTTCTCCTTATCTCAGTTCTAAAGGGACATCCCTTTAATCTGAGGCTGTGCCCTTGGATCCTAGACTCTCCTACTAATGGAAACATCCTCTCCACATCCACTCTATCCAAGCCTTTCAGTATCTGGTTTCAATGAGATCACCCCTCATCCTTCTGAACTCATTGAGTACAGGCCCAGAGACATCAAACACTCCTCATACGTTAAGTCTTTCATTCCCGGATCATTCTTGTGAACCTCCTCTGAACCTTCTCCAGGGCCAGCACATCTTTCCTTAGGAATAGGGCCCAAAATTGGTTACAATACTCCAAATGTGGTCTAACCAACGCCTTATAAAGCCTCAGCAGTATATCCTTTCTTTTATATTGTTGTCCTCTCGAAATGAATGCTAACATTGCGTTTGCCTTCCTTACTACCAACTCAACCTGCAAGTTAACTTAAAGGGAATCCTGAACTAGGACTCCCAAGTTCCTTTGCACCTCCACTTTCAGAATTCTCTCCCCATTTAGAAAATAGTCTAAACCTTTATTCTTCCTACCAAAGTGCATAACCCCACATTTCCCTACACTGTATACAATCTGCCACTTCTTTGCCTGCTCTCCAAATCTGTCCAAGTCCTTCTGCAGACTCTCTGTCTCTGTAACACTATCTGTCCCACTACCTACCTTGCTATTGTCCAGACTTGGCCACAGAGCCATCAGTTCTGTCATCCAGATTTACCCTAACTCCATCTACCTCATCCCAATATGTCTCCAGCAAGGACCCATACACCAGTGATTAGCGATGTTAATTGAGGACGGCATGGTGGCACAGCAGTTGGTGCTGCTGCCTCACAGCTCCAGAGACCCAGCTTCAATCCTGACCTCAGGTGCTTTCTGTGTGAAGTTTGCACGTTCTCTCTGGAACCACAGGGTTACCTCCTGATTCTTTGGTTTCCTTCCAGATTCCAAAAAGGATACAGATAGTTTAATTGTCTACTGCAAGTTGCCTCTTAATGTAGATGGCAAAAAGAATCAAAGGAGAGTTAATGGGCATGTGTGAGAGAGAATACATTGCAGAAGTACAGGGAAATCAGGAGAAAGGGAATGGAACTAATATGACTGCTCCCTGGGAGCTGGCATGGATCTAATGGGCTGAGTGACCTTGTCTTGTTTAACTATGCGATCATAAAATCACAAATATTACCAGGGATACTCTGGGGATAAACCCCCTGCTCTCAAAACACCAAAATGAGATTGCTTTTCATTCCACCTGAGATAGAGCAGAGGGGAACTCAGTCTACCGCTTCCTTTGAAATGCAACGCCTTCAACAGTGCGGCATTCCCTTAGTATTGCATTGCTGCATAGACTTTTCTGCTGATCCCATTGTCATACTTGACCAGAAGATGAACTTCCATCCACATCTCTACATCCACCACAGTGGATGGCTTGGTGTAAAATTTTGTTCGATAACATTCCTTGAGATGACTTTCATAGGACAGGGGCTACTTTAATGCAAGTTGTTTTGTTCGTAAGATAATATTCAACATGAAATACTGATGGAACAGAAAACCAGTCCAGCCTGCTCCAACAGAAATATCTCATTCTGGGACCTTTGTTTGTGGATACTCTGTGGCATGCTAGTGTAGCAGTTAACATAATGCTATTACAGCGCCAGAAACCCAGGTCCAATTCCCGCCGCTGTCTGTAAGGAGTTTGTATGTTCTCCCCATGTCTGTGTGAGTTTCCTCCGGGTGCTCCAGTTTCCTCCCACATTCCAAAGACGTACGGGTTAGGAAGTTGTGGGCATGCTATGTTGGCGCTGGAAGTGTGGCGACACTTGTGGTCTGCCCCCAGAACATTCTACGCAAAAGATGCATTTCACTGTGTGCTTCAATGTACATGTGACTAATAAAGAAACTTAATCTAATCCAAAACAATGACATCTTGAAGAACTAAAGTAGTTGTTCTCCATCCAGTATGCATAAAAGCTGGCTCCCTTGAGAATAGCCAGTGCTGTTCAAAGGGGACTATCCTAGAGCCAACTTCCACCATTCTGCCACCATATGTCAATGCTGCTCTTGCAGGGTTATTTCCCAACCCTAGGCCAGTAGGACTCAACTTCATGTGTTGGTTCAGTTCAGGACCCGTGTATATTTGCATTAAATCATTGAGTCGTACAGCATGGAAACAGATCCTGCACTAATCTTATTTTATCCTCCCCACATTCCCATCATCTCTCCCTAGATTCAATCACTCCCCTAACATACTAGGGGCATTTACTGTAGTCTATTGACCTGCATATCTTTGGGATGTGGGAGGGAAATGGAGCATCAGGATGAAACACATGCGGTCACAGGGACAACATGCAAACTTCACATAGACAGCGGCAGAGGTCAGGATTGAACCCAGGTCTCTGGCACTGTGAGGCATCTGCTCTACAAGCTGCACCACTGTGTCACTCTAAAAGAAAGAACATCCTCTGAAAGAACATTACTGTTGGATCAGTCATCACAAGCTGGTCCTGCCTTATCCAGGTCAGGACGACTTGGTTACTATTACCTACGTGAATAATATGTTTGATTGTTACACTTCTTGGCAATGTTCAGGTCAGGTCAGTTCAGAAAGGAACAAGAACGTAAGTCCTCCAGCTTGGGTCAGGTGTGGATTTACCAGGATTGGGTTGGGTTTGAGTTGGGTTTTAATTTTATACCCCAGCAGCTCCTCTGGTTCTGACGTACTCATCAATGTAAGCATCGTGCTGTCTCTAATGACTTTATTATGTATGAGTTTCCAAGCAATAAATAAAGGCCAGCATTTCTATAGCATGTTTCACAGCCTTTCACTCCCACAGCACTTGATAGTCAGTAAATGACACTTGAAGTTCACTCCCTGTGTATTTATGGAATGTGGGCACCATTGACCAGGCCAGCATTTATCACCCATCTCTAATTGCCCTTGAGAAGGTGGTGGTGAGCTGACTTCCTGAACCACTGCAACCTTTCCAGTGAAGGTACTCCCACATCGCTATTGAAGAAAGAGTTCTAGGATTCAGACCCAGTGATCATAAAAGTGATACAGCCTGTATAATAAACCTCAAGAGGCCCTTTTTCTTTTAGCTAACTGTTTAAAGTTTCAGAGATGCAGATTGCTGGCTATCTCACCTGATCAAATTTAGAGGAAAGCATAAAGACAGCTCCTGTAAGATCTGTTACTTTTTAATCTCTGTTTTTGTCTCCTGCGTTGTGATCTTAAAATATAAACAGAGATTATTCTTCCATTCTTCATGTCTGGAAATGCACACTTTCATTTCTCTGGGCTGTAAATACGCAGGAGAGGCTGGAAGTTGATTTTCTTTCAGGCTGGTTTCTATTATCAGCAGGGTTTAAGAGCCAGCGATAGTGTTACACACTTCTCCCTCCACCACAGCTCTGAAACTCCCAGGCCAAGAGCTGCTTTGTCTGACACGGGCTCTTTTTAATCTGGGTTTAAAAGATGACAAAGCTCCGGAGACCAAAGAGGAGCTTGTCTGTGAGTCATCTGGCTAACAGTTCAACTTACTTCCCACCACTAAGAAACAGGAAGGCTCCGATGCCTGAACGAACAAAATATACACAGAGATATTCTCCAGAGACCCTCCAGTTTTCCCACCTATGCCTCCGAGCACCTGGAGTTGGGCAGGAGCGCTAAACAGAGATGGCAGTCGCTATTGCTTCACACCTCAAGAATACAAAGGGTTGAATTAAACTCTCACCCAATCTGACAGCACCGTTATGCTCAGCTTTCCTTTTATTCATAGCCTTTCTCTTTCCGGGCTATCGATTGTCAGCCTAACCACGAGCTCTTACCTACTGGACAGAATGGACTCACTATATATCCCTCTGGGCAAAGGACACAACTATGACCTGCATTCAGTTCTCCATCCTGTCTCTACGCCTTTTGTTTGGAAAACAAAAAAATGGTTGCTTTATATTTATTTCCAACCTTTAGTTAAAGTAACATCACCTAAGGAAATTAGACGTAAAATGAAACACGGCACTTATTTCACTTCCAGTTACTGTAACAAAATAATAGATTTGGAGTTTGACAGTGCTAATTCATATATTTGTCAGATGGGACCTTAAGTTAAAGCCCTGATGGTGGAAGTAAAAGATCTCACATCATTATTCACAGGGGAAGCCAAGATCCATCCTTCAACTGCTCTCCGGAGAAAATATACAAGTGCAGAAACTGGCTCTTGTAATTGGTGTTGGATCCGACCGTTTTAAGTAGTTCTTTAACATGTATAGGATTTAATACACCTCAAGTGGCTGCACAAGGAATGACCACTTCCTAGCTTATTGGTTTGTCTATCAGGTGAATATGTGTTTTCCCATTGGTTGCCACAGGTATCTAATAGGTTTCCTGATTGGACTATTGTTAGCTAAGGAGTACCTCTTACCTCAGGTATAAAAGGTGTTGTTTTTTGTTAATCCTCCTCTTTTTCTCTTCCCTGCCCCCCCACCAGCCCTAGCTCTTTAGTTCCTTTTGTCTCAGCTCACCTCCTAGTAGTAAAGCTAGTGCCATGTGCTCTGTGACTGTTTCTTTGTTTTAAACTTTTCCAATAAAACCTTGTGAAGCACCAAGTTGTTTTCAACTCATTCCTGGACTCCTGAAAGAACCTGTGGATTCGAAAATAACCAGATCCAACATTGGCCTGGTACAACAAATCCAACACCCAGGAACACAAGAGGCTGCAGAGAGTAATGGACACAGCCAGGTCCGTCATGCGCACAGCCCTCCCACCATTGACAGCATCTACAGGAGGTGCTGCCTCCAGAAAGTAGCATCTGTCATCAAGGATCCACACCAGCCTCATCATGCCCTCTTCTCGCTGCTACCGCCAGGCAGGAGGTACAGAAGTCTGAAGTCCCACACCACCAGATTCAGGAGCAGTTACTTTCCTACAACCATTAGATACTTGAACCAACCTGCACAACCCTATCCCTACCTCAGCCACAGAACACATAGGACCACCTCTAGCACTACTTGAGACTATCTCTGATTGTGCTTTCTTTTTACACTAATGTCTTGTTTTGCACTCTGTTTTCTCTTCACTGTCTTGTATAATTTATGTATAATTTCTGTTCTGTGTGTTGTCTGTACAAGTTTTTCATTGTACATGCACCTCACCGTACTTGTGCACATGACAATGAGCTCGACGACTTGAGAAACAACACTGAGTTTCTTCAGGGTTTTGCTGACATCCAGGCAGAAATAGTAAATGTTTAAGCACCTTTGACTTGTGACAAAGCATTTAGTGGCTTCAAGAGGGGAAGGGAAAAGCAGAATTATACTCACCCCCCCCCCCCCCGAGAGAACGGGCTTTGAATTAACCTGTGGTACCTCTGACAAGTGTAGTCCTCCCTCAACACTGCTCTGAAGGGGTCATCCTGAGCTATGTGCTTGAATCTCTGTGGTAGGCTTGAAATGAGAGCCTTTTAAACCAGAAGCAGCAGTGCACTGAGCAAAAGCCTGGGTGGCCCAAACAGAGCAAGAGTGCAGCAGGTTTATAATGGCTGGGGACTGCAGTGCTTGAAGAACAACTTTATACTGCTCATACAAAGGTCCCAAGGAACATTATATAGAGGTAAAAATGAATCTCAGCCTAATTGAGTCAAAGTTTATTTCCAGTTAAAAATGGAGAATGCTGAAGAATTTGGGCAGGCACAACATTCCAAACACTTAATGCCAAATTAGTTTCCTTGTAAAGGCAATTGTGTGAGAGGTCAGTAAAGTATACACCATTTCATTACAGCAACACTAATGTGCTTTCAGTTGGGCTGTGTGAAAGGAATGGAAATTCTTTGAGTCCAGCCAGGTCTGTGCTGAGTTAATGTGAAAACAAAATGTGAAACTCTATCACAAGATTACAATTCATCTTCTTCTCTTCCTCTTGTTCCTTGTTCTCCCAGGGTCCAGGAAGACTCCTAGTTCTGTGGGTTCAGAGGTGGCTCATGTGGACAATGTGGGACTGTCATGGGTGGGGCAGTCTTCTCAGGATGGGGTATGGGTAGCTTGTGAGGTAGTTAATTCCTTCCACTATTTCTGCTGGGCTTCTGTATGCTCCCAGTGTATGGATTTGTGGTAATTAATGCTATCCCAAATGCTCCTTCTCCACTTTGAATGGTCATGGGACAGGCATATCCAAGTGTCGATGAGGATGTTACACCTTTTCAAGGAGGCTTTGCGAAAATCCTCCAATAATTTCCTCTGCTAATCTCTTGCTGTGATGGAGCTCAGAGAAGAGTCCCTGTATCAGGAGTTGGTTGGCAAGATTGTTCATGACTTGACCCACCCATTGGAGCTAACATTTTCTGGTTTTATTTCAGATTTCCTGCACCCACAGTATTTTGCCTTTGTATTGCAGTTTAAGTGTTGTATCTCAAAACAAAATAACTTGTCTAGGTTTGAATGGAAAAATCTGAAGGCTGCAGGACTTGGGAGGGATTTAAGCCAAATGGACCAGTTTCCTCTCCATACCCAGCAGGTTCAACATACCGTCCGAGGACAGTTAGCAAGGGTGGCCCCCATTTCAGTAATGTTTGTTTTACATGCACACTGACAGGTGATTTGATTGACAGGTTAGCGGGAAAATCCACATCTAATAATGTGTCAATGCTTCCTGGGGTCAGAGTTAACAAACAACAAAAAGTTCCATGCACTGGGTAAAGGAAGGCAAATTTGCATCTATAAATTTCCTTTGATGGTAGCGGGGAAATCCTGAAGGACATTACAACCAATGTGCAGCATTATAAATGTTGTAAATGAAGCAGCAATTAGCAGAGAGTGGGATGATGAAGGAATGGATAGTGTGGCTCAGGATAGTGTGTTACTTGAAAGGAACTTGAGGTGGTAGCAATCCCACACACCTAAAGTCATTGTTCTTCTAGGTGGTAGAGGTTGGAAGCTGTGGTTGAAGAATCCTTAGCCAGTTTGCTTATCATACACACTGTAGTCAAGGTGCACCAATGGTGGAGCAAGTGAATACTTGGGCTGGGGAATTGGATGGCAAAGAAGCAGTGTGCTTTTCTACTGGATGGTGGCAGACCTCTTGAGTGTCGTTGGAACTGCACTCACTCAGGTTGAGAGGATATCATCGCTCCCTAGGGATGGTTGGGTTGGAAAGATATGTGCTTAGAGGTAACACATCCAACCCAGATTAGGAGATCAAATTATCGTACCCCTGGGTATTGATGTTGTGTTATCAGGTTTTGTCACTTTTGGGGATAGAGCTCAGCATAAGGTGCTCAGCAAATGTGGCCGAGAATATCTAAAGCAGACCCAAGACTTGTAGTAGGGCCATTATTGGACAACTTGGAATGGCAAGATGGAGATGGCTGGATTTCAAATGACTGGTGATCAAGAACATCCAGTGATTGGAAAATTATTTGAGAAACAGCATCGCAGAACTCACCAGAACACCATTAATCACGTTCAGATGCACCAAATTGAAGGAAATCCTAACTCGCAAACCAGAACTCTTGAGAGCCATGGCTCTCTAACAAGCTATTGGGACTGGGGAGAAATCCCCACGTTCCTGACTCTGCTGGAAGAATTCTACCATCCCAGCTGCCTTGAGCACACACCCCTGACATTCACATCCAAGCTTCCGATCCTTACTGTCTGATAACAGGATATTTTCAGAGACATACTAAAGGACAAAGCATACAGGTTGATCTCTTTATCTCGTTCTTTCCATAAGGATTAAAGGTGCTTCTGTTGATCACAGTCATAACTTGTACCCATCCCTGATTTTGACTGATTCAGCCTTTCAAAACAATTGCTCCTTATTCTAGTGAAGACTTTCTGTTACCAGCCACACTAACAAAAGCAATTCAGCATTGTATCTGATTAATTTCTGGTTTGGGGAAATGATGACTGGAGATAGACTAGCCAGAGTCAATGGAGGTAAACAGTGGGTTTGTGTCTTCATGTGGGACTCTTAAACAATGTTGATTTGTTCAACCAAAAAAAAATGTTATCGTTTCTGATTGTCAGTTCCACTTTTTTAACGCATCTGTTTTATTACCTGCATGTTTTGAAGCTGATGCAGGATCTACATTCTAGTTTCCTTCCCATGTAAAACTCGTCACAGTAGCTTCAACAGAACGTCTTTGCATCTGGTTGCTTGGGTCACAGACAGAGAGGCATACCATCACCTCATGTTTCACTCCAGCATGTTTTTCTGATAAGAAAATGCCACGGTTTCAAAAGCCTCAACTTATTTGATTCCACCTCCTCCTTTTAAAGGAGATAATGTGTTTTCAGTGCTTCCTGCAGGAACACCTTGGGATGCCTTATTACATTAATGGCAAGCTGTAGTTAAATGAGGCACTGCTACCTCCTGAGGATTTCTTAAAATTGTGATAATTTGGCAATGTGATAATATGATCAGTACTATTGATATGTTTTGCGACAGAATTTGATAAAAAGGTTGACAAAAAGATCGCTGGGGAGAAACAGTTCTTTTTTTTCGATGATGAATGCCAGTCACTGGGAGATTTCGAGTTTACATTCCTGAAGCTGTTGGTCATCCTATTAATCCTAATCACTTGCCATTGCTTCATCCAGTAAGCATTCTCCATATGCAATTCAAGGCAGTGAATATTGGCTGACCATCTAAATATTAAGAACATCACAGACATCCCATCAATATTTGTCTGAAGGATAATCCAATTTACTTCCCACTTCAAATGGATAGCGATGCTTTGGATAACAATGTTTATCCCATTCTGGAACAAATAGAGGCTAGCAATAAGCTAGCAGAGCTCATCACTGACTTTGGAAAATACAACTGTGGCACTGATAGACGCACGGAAACTTAGCAAAAACACTGGGGGGATTCTCTGCATCAAAGCTTTGTGCTTCTTAAGGGCTTGAAGGTGTCAATCATGGTAATCAAAACAAGCACCACAAACGAACTATGAAGGAAATCTGATGATCAGTTTTGATGCAGGGTTTCAACCCCAAACGTTGACAATTCCTTTCACCTCACAGATGTTGCTCGACCTGCTTTTTTCCTCCAGCTGATAGTTTCTGGCTGACGATCAGCCAAGTCATGTTCATGGTCTTAGTTGGATCTACCCAAGACTTCAATCTTTTATAAACATTAAATGTTTCTAAAATATATAAAGTCATTTAACAACCTATAAAAGTGAAAAACAGTAACCTTTTTGCTAAGAACTGTAAAGAAATCCCCCAATACAACAGGATATTGATAGAATGCAGACCTGGGCTGAGAAGTTAGCAGATGGAGTTCAACCTAGATAAGTGTGAAGTGATACACTTCAGGAGATCGAATTTGAAGGCAGAATACAAGGTTAATGGCAGGACTCTTAACAGTATGGAGGAACAGAAGGATCTTGGGGTCCATGTCCATAGATTCCTCAAGGTTGCCATGCAGGTCGATAGGGTTGTTAAGAAGGCGTATGGAGTGTTGGCCTTCATTAGTCGGGGTATTGAGTTCAAGAGCTGCGAGGTGATGTTGCAGCTCTATAGAACTGGTTAGACCACACTTGGAGTATTGTGTTCAGTTTTGGTCGCCTCATTATAGGAAGGATGTGGAAACTTTGGAAAGGGTGCAGAGGAGATTTACCAGGATGTTGCCTGGATTGGAGAGCATGTCTTATGAGGATAGGTTGAGTGAGCTAGGGCTTTTCTCCTTGGAGGGAAGGAGGATGAGAAGTGACTTGATAGAGGTGTACAGGATGATAAGAGGCATAGATCGAGTGGACAGTCAGAGACTTTTTCCCAGGGCGACAATGGCTAACATAAGGGGGCATAATTTTAAGGTGATTGGAGGAAGATATAAGGGGTAAGTTTTTTACACAGAGAGTGGCAGGTACGTGGAACGCACTGCCAGCAGAGGTTGTGGGGGCAAATACATTAGGGACATTTAAGAGAATTCTTAGATAGACACATGAATGATAGAGAAATGGGGGTTATGTGGGAGGGAAGGGTTAGATAGATCTTGGAGCAGGATAAAATGTTGGCATAACATTGTGGGCCGAAGGGCCTGTACTGTGCTGTAATGTTCTCTGTTCTATGTAATATCCTAAAACATTTTTAAGGACTTTCAAATAACTCTGAACATTTTATAAACTCCAAATAAGCAAGCCATTAGAATTTCTTTAAAAAAATAAAATGGTATTTTAATATAGTAGACGATCTTTTGTATAGTTGTTATTTAAAGTACTTTTTCATATATTCCAGGTGAAAAATCTAACATGAGGGTTGTTGCTTTCTTTAGGTTCAATAGGACACTACTCTTTGTGTCTCATCATACCAGGTACTGGTGCATTTGAAAGATGTTTGCAAGAACAATTGTTGGGAAATTAGCCCATTCCACTTCCCTTGTGGAACTCCATAACAAGTCCAACAGCAGGACAGCCATAGTTGTGTACCAGTATGCAGAAAATCCATGGTTGGTGCCAGTCCTACAAAGTAATGACACCAAACGCTGACAGTTTCAACATTATTGGAATGGTGCAGAATCCAAGCCTCTCTTTCTTCTAGTTTGCAGGTGAGATAAGAATATCAGGATGGCTATGAAAGTATTTCTGGTGGATAGTAGAGTCATTGTTGCCACGTTTGCATGGGAAGGCAGGATGTATTGAAAAACTCAAGCCTCCCCTTCAAAACAAATGCAGAAAAAAACACGAAGAGCTTGACAACTTTAAATGTCAATGGAGCCGCAGAAACCATCTAATCCTCTTTACAGAATATCCTGTAAGTGCCGCCAACAAAGAAACAACATAATAGAGAACAATTCCCTGTGTGAGTATTTCTTTCTGCAACCTGTTCTTCCAAGGAAGATGCACTGAAGCCATCCTTCTGAAGTAATTGAGTATGCTTATGGGAGTCGGTAGATTGAATTGTTAAGGAATAAAATCGATGTTTTCTTGGAGGTTTGTAAAGATTATTTCTCAAATACACTGTTTTCCCTTGCCATTCCCAATCCACCTCCACCATCCCTCCTTACCCAGCAGGAGATTTCCAAGTCTAATTGAATTTGGATGTGTTTCCTTGTTTTATATAACTGCAGTTTCAGGTGACTGCCATACAGATTGAAACCCTCATGACTTCAGTGAGGTTATGAAACTTAATATGGGGTTTTGAAGGGATCAAATATTTCCTTGATTCCTCCTTCTTGAACATGATCCATAAAAGAGGCCGGCAGGAGGACAAGGAGATAAGGGAGCATATTGGGTTTGAGACAAGTGCTCTGCATGGAGGCCAGAACTTACCATTGGTTGAAAGAGATAGTGGGGAATGTGGAAACATTAGAATAGGGTTAAGCCCACCTGGATTCTGGGGAGATAAATCGGATTTCTGCTTTAGTTTAACCCACCAGATTCAACAGAACAAAATTATAAGTAGTGATCATGAAAACCACAAGATTTATCATTGAAAAAATGATTACTGTTTTAAAGGAACTTGATAACATAGACCTTGACAAACTGTTTTACCCTGCCCAGAACAGAAAAATCACAAGACAACACGTGTGAGAGTTAAATCCAAAAATTCAAAGCAATGGGGCAAATCATTTGTACTGATCTGCCATTGGATCAGCTTATAACTGGGCCATTTCCTTGTGGGAGCTGTCATGAAGCCCTCCCATAAGCAGAGTGCTAACTGTGGGTCAAATGTACCACCCTGTCGGACTCCACAGAGAATCTAAAGGAAGACCTTTTGATATGAATGACAGAAATCTGTTGCTAGGAGGAAGTCAAGGCTTTTACTTACATTAATTAAGTTAATTTTAGTGTTTTTAACTCTGTGTGATTTTGGTCTTTTGACTTGCAAATATTTTTAATATTTACATTTTTTAATATTATACAGAAGTCGACACTTCTCACTGCCTCTGTATAGCAAACAACATTATCAAAGACCTCTCAACACCAGATATTCTCCCTTCTCCCATCAGACAGAAGATACAAAAGCCTGAAAGCACGTACCACCAGGCTCAAGGACAGCTTCTATTCTGCTGTTATAAGACTATTGAACAGTCCCTTTGTATGACAAGGTGGACTCATTATGACTTCATAATCTACCTCATCATGGCCTTGCACCTTATTGTCTACTTGCACTGAACTTTCTCTGTAACGGTAACACTATATTCTGCAATTTGTTATTGCTTTTCCCTTGTACTACCTCGATGTACTGGTGTGATGAAATGATCTGCATGAATGGCATGCAGAACAAAGTTTTTCACTGTACCTCGGTACATGTGACAATAATAAACCAATTACCAAATTATCAATTATTTTCTAATATGTCCTAGGAATCTTCAAAGACATTCACAAACATCAAATTTAAGCAGCAGGTATTTTAGTGGATGAGACTGGGGGCGGGTCTCACCGGCTGTCAAAGCCATCCTATTGGTGCAGCCTGCAGCTTACACTGTGAAATGCCTCGCAACACAGTGCTGCTTTGGGCCACACTGAACCACTCTGGGAGACAGCCTCCCAGTGGAAGATTATGTTGCATGTGAATGTGCAGTGAAGGGCGCAGATAGAGCAAGGAGAGAGCTTTCCCCGCTCTTCACCTTCCACCTCACACACCTCAAGATCCAACAGACAATCTTTCTGAATTTCCACCAGCTTCAATAAAGTTCCAGTAGCAGACACATCCCCCTGCCTACCCCCTTCTTCATTGCAAGGGATTGCACCCTTCATGACTCCTTGATTTGCTCGTCCATCCCTGCCTACCATTCCACATCTAATGGCACTTTCCCATGCAATCTATCCTTCAACCTCTTCCCTTCCCACCACTTAGGACCCAAACAGTCTTTCCAGGTGAAGCAGTGATTCACTTGCATTTGTTCCAGTCCAGTGTACCGCCTTCAATGTTCACAATGTGGTCTCTTCTAGACTGGAGAAAACAAATGCGGATTAGCCAACCGCTTTGCAGAGCACCTGCATTCAGTCCTTAGCAGTGAAACTGAGCTTCCTGGTGCCTGTCACTTTAAAATTCCACCCCACTCTCACTCTGACGTATCTGTGGCATCCCGCATTGTTCTAACAAAACCCAATCCAAGTTTGAGGAACAGTACCTGACTGGCTACATTGCACCCTTCCAGATTAAATATCAAATTCTGCAAATTCTGGCAACTCATTTTCTTTGTCTATATCAGAACTGGCCAAGTCATCCATCTGTGGAATAGGCTGAATTTTTCTGGGCATGTCCTACAGCCTGCATTTCACATTATTGTTTGCATTATCGCCCTCTAATTATCCCAATTAACCTATTCAGCAGAGAACCTCTACAATGTATCCCTGTGGTAACCCTAGCCTTATCCTATCACAGATATTCCCTTCATCCCACTCATCCCTCCCCACACCTTCTCTCCAACATAAAACTAACTTATTTTTCTCTTGATCCCAGTTCTGAAGGAAGGTTTTTGGCCTGAAACATTAACTCAGTTTTTCCTTCCACAGATGCTACCTGACTTACCAAGTACTTCTGTTTTTATGTGCACTTTGTACTTGAGATTTGAGCTTTAAGTTTCTTCCATATGGTTTCAATCATTCGGGATTCCTTGCCTCTTATCTGGGTCTATTGTTGACCATTTAATAGATGTTGATTGCCCAAGATTTGGCAGCTTCCTTAGTGTTAGATTTATAGAACCATAGAACCATAGAAAACTACAGCACAGAAAACAGGCCATTTGGCCCTTCTAGTCTGTGCCGAAACATTATTCTGCTAGTCCCATTTACCTGCCCCCAGCCCATACCCCTCCAGACCTCTCTCGTCCATGTATCTATCCAATTTACTCTTAAAAGTTAAGAGCGAGCCTGCATTTACCACATCAGATGGCAGCCCATTCCACACTCCCACCACTCTTTGAGTGAAGAAGTTCCCTCTAATGTTCCCCCTAAACCTTTCCCCTTTCACCCTAAAGCTATGTCCTCTCGTACTTATGAGTAGGATGCCAAGAGGTGAGCCTTTCTTCTAATAATAATTCTTATGTTGTTATGTACCACTGAGGAATTCTTTCCATTGAATTTCCTTTTCTTCTTTTGCCCAAATAATAAAAATGTATATGAGTCCATTGTGGGAATATTCTTGCACACCAGCTACCAACTGAGTGCAATTTGAGGCAATTTGTGGTAAAGTTTTGGATATCTTTATCCTACTGGCTTGCAACTACTCAAAACATTATTGAGGTAGCCAGAGACCAACTGGTGTAAGAATGTGCATCTCCTGTTGATTACATCACACTTCTTGAGTCGTACTGCTCTATCACACTTAATGACAAATATATTCCTAACAAATAAACAACTAACTGTAGGCAAAAATACTCCAGGTGAAATCCATGCAACTTAATGCTCAAAGAAAATGTTTTCCAGAAATCTGTTAAAAGAGAGGAAAGCTGCCACCAGAAACATGTAGCTGCCAATGAGAATCAGATGGGGGTGAAATTGGCCTGGAAATTGAAGTCAATAAAGAAGAAAATTGGATGAAGTATGAAACAGGCTGTTGAGTTATCATTGTTGTTTTGCATTAATGTTCAATACAGTTTCACTCTCTGGAATGAATTAAAATATGAACGTTGATGACAATTAAATATAAATATTTAGAACAGGGTATCTCACTTTGTTCTGAATCATAAACTAGGAAACAATTTAACTCTGATTCATGGAGCCATACAGTAGGGAAACAGATCCGTGCTAACCATCAAGCACCCATTTATGCAAATCCTGCACCGACCCCATTTTATTCTTCCCACATTCCCAACAACTTCCCACAGATCTGACATTCATTCACGTTCTAGGGGCAAGTTACAGTGGCCAATTAACCTACTAACAGACACATCTTCTGGAAGCAGGAGGGAATCGAAGCACCGAGAGGAAACCCACAAGGCCACAGGTAAGAATGTGCAGACTCCACACAGACAGCAGCAGAGGTCACGATCAAATCTGAGAGGCTGGGGCTGTGAGGCAGTAGCTCTACTGGCTGCACAATGATGCCACCTGGTGACATCATCCTACAGAGTTTCACCACAACTGAACTCCAAATGACCCAAAACCCTTGTGACCAAACAATTAAATTGCGTGACCTTAACAAACCACTCACCCACCACAGCAGAAGGGTGACACATTATGCATTTCAGAACACTCCCGTCCAAATAAAACAGTAAATGATTCGACTGGGGTTCAATTCCCATTCGGAGTTTGTACGTTCTCCCGTGTCTGCGTGGGTTTCCTCCGGGTGCTCCAGTTTCCTCCCACATTCCAAAGACGTACGGGTAGGTTAACATGGGTTTAAAATGGGCGACGTGGACTCGTTGGGCCAGAAGGGCCTGTTAACACGCTGTAAATAAAATTTAAAATTTAAAAATTTAAAAAATTTAAATTTAATTTAACTCGTTGTCCAGGCGCAGTCTTTCAGATTCGACCAAGGTCACCCCTGTCCACTCAGTTGGATGTAAATAATCCCAAGACCGTATTCGAAGAAAAGTGAGGCAGTGCTCCTTGGTAATCTGGCCAATATCAGCACCATTGCTAAACAAAGTTTACAATCATTATCCTAATGATTGTAAGACTTTGCTGTGTCAAAATGGGGGTCTCCACGTTATACAGTTCTCAAGATTAAAGTAAGAAATGGGGATACAGCAGCTGTGTCCACCTTCCTCCCTCCCTTCCTCCCACCTTGTTCCATCTGGCCCTCCTTTTTTTCCCTTCTGCCTCCATCCATCACCAACCTGCCTGCCCCCATCTCCACTCCTCATCTCCCCTACCTCACTCAACTAGCCTGTCATCCTTCACCCCCCCTCAGTCCCCCAATCACCTTGGGCTCCTGTCTCACCACTCCCCTTCTCCCCTTTATGTTGGCCACCTCCCCTCTCCACTCTCAGGTCTGATGGTTTTGACCTGAAGCATCAACCATGCCTCCCCCCCCCCCCCCCCCCCCACCGCCCCCACAATACTGGTCGACCCTCTGAGTTCCCCCAGAAGGTTGTTTGTTGCTCAAAGTAAGAACTTCCTCACTTCTTTCCAATGTGAAAAGTTCCCCTTTCTGCCCAGATTCTTTTTCTCATGTTTAATTTTCTATCAATTACTCTTCCTATGAACCCCTGTGAAAAGCAAAACACTCAGCCGGGCGTGAACCTTCTGTTTACATCTGTATAGATAGGCATCTCCTTGACCTGTAAGCACCTTGTAGCTAAGCACATTGCCAGCACCTAGTTGATAGTCATCATTCCAGAATAAATAGTAGGAAAAAACATCTTAGTGATAACATTTAGAAATTCAATGTGCATGACCAGCGATACTCGGCCAGCAATAAATAAGGTTGTTAAAGAGATCACAAAGAAGTGCATTCAAGCACAGCAGCTCACAGAACAGTGAAATAATGAAACATAAACTCCTCTCTCAGTAAAAATAGCAGGTATGAATGTGTATGTACTGAGACTGAGAACTGAATGACACCCAGTACATATGAATTACATATATTCTACCCTGCACAGATGTTTTAAAATCTACCATCCTGAGTAATACTTACATTCTTTCCTGCAATTGGTATTGGTATTGGTATTGGTTTATTATTGTCACTTGTACCGAGGTACAGTGAAAGACTTGTCTTGCATACCGTTTGTACAGATCAATTCATTACACAGTGCATTGAGGTAGTACAGGGTAAAAACAATAACAGAATACAGAGTAAAGTGTCACAGCTACGGAGGAAGTGCATTGCAGGTAGACAATAAGGTGCAAGGTCAAACAAGGTATCGGTATTGGTTTATTATTGTCACTTGTACCAAGGTACAGTGAAAAACTTGTCTTGCAAACCGATCGTACAGGTCAATTCATTACACAGTGCAGTTACATTAAGTTAGTACAGAGTGCATTGAGGTAGTACAGGTAAAAAAACAATAACAGTACAGAGTAAAGTGTCACAGCTACAGAGAAAGTGCAGTGCAATAAGGTGCAAGGTCACAACAAGGTAGATCGTGAGGTCAGAGTCCATCTCATCGTGTAAGGGAATCAATCAATAGTCTTATCACGGTGGGGTAGAAGCTATCCTTAAGTCTGGTGCTATGTGCCCTCAGGCTCCTATATCTTTTACCCGATGGAAGAGGAGAGGAGAGAGAATGTCCTGTGTGGGTGGAGTCTTTGATTATGCTGGCTGCTTCACCAAGACAACGAGAGGTAAAGACCAAGAGTCCAAGGAGAGGAGGCTGGCGTCTGTGATGCGCTGGGCTGTGTCCACAACTCTCTGCAGCTTCTTGTGGTTTTGGGCAGAGCAGTTGCCGTACCAAGCCATGATACATCCAGATAGGATGCTTTCTATGGTGCATCGATAAAAGTTGGTGAGTATCAAAGGGGACAAGCCAAACTTCTTTAGCCTCCTGAGGAAGTAGAGGCACTGGTGAACTTTCTTGGCCATGGCATCTTTGTGGTTGAACCAGGACAGGCTATTGGTGATGTTCATTCCTAGGAACTTGAAGCTCTCAACCTCAGCACCATTGAAGAAATAATCATAAAGTCGTACAGCAGGGAAGCAGGCCGTTTGGCCCACCTAGCCCATGGTGACCATCAACCACTCATTTACACTAATTCTACATTAATTCCTTTTTTATTTGAGCCCTCCTCCCCCAGTTCTCAAGGGAAAAGTTAATTACAGTGCAATATTTGATTTGCTGTCATTATGGGGGCTTGGTAGAAGAATGAGGGGCTTGGAAGGCTAGATGTTGAGATGTTGTCACTAGTGGGAGCAAAAGGAACAAGGGGACATAGTTACAAAATAGGGAGCTGTCATTTAAAACTGAATGACAGTGCATAGAAGTTTCTTCTTTCAGAGGGTAATAGATCTTTGGAATTCTCTGCCTCGAACGGTGGTGGAGGTCAGATCATTTGACACATTTAAGATGGAGATAGAGGAATATTCGAAAGATCAAGGAATTGAGGGTTATGGGGAAGAGATACAGAAGAGGAGTTGAGGCCAGCACAGATCATATTGAACATCGTGGCAGGCTTGGGGGGTTTGGTGGCCTACTCCTGCTCCTATGTTCTTGAGTTCTCGTGTTTTTCACTCCATTCAAAACCTACTCTGTGCTGTAATCTTAGCAAAAGGAGAAGCCTTCTGGCAGTTCTATTTATTGCTTGGGAAGCTTGCTGAACCAGCCAACCACAATCTCAATGGAGAAAATGGTGTCTGCCAAAAATCAGGCAGTAACACAAGAAATGCACAATGAGCTCTCCACCAACACTCCTCCCTCCCCCCAGCCATTGGCTTGGAGGTGGACAAACAATTAGATATTACTACATTCTCCCACTGCAATAAAACCCAGACTGTATTTTACAGGACAGAGTGAGTGGCCAGTCCAAGGCAACAGGAATGAATGCTTAGCTGTGATACTGACTCAAAACCATTCTCACCTCTCCCTCTAATGTGTTTGTGGCTTCTTTATGAGTTAGTTCATTGCCTAAATTTTGTCTCTGCCATTTACATGAGGGCAGTATTGTGCAAGAGTTCTGAGAACTCTGGAAGCTCACTGTTGCTTCCATTTGTATTTTGCAGGATATCCAGCATGAGGCACTAGCCTGATAGGGTTCTTTGAGGAGGTGACCAGGAAGGTTAATGAGAGTAGTGTAGTAGATGTGGTCTACATGGATTTTAGTAAGGCGCTTGACAAGGTTCCACATGGTAGGCTTCTTCAGAGGCCAAGGGATCCAGGGAGGCTTGGCCATGTGGATTCAGAATTGGCTTGCCTGTAGAAAGCAGAGGGTTGTGGTGGAGGGAGTGCGTTCGGATTGGAGGGCTGTGACTAGTGGTGTCCCACAAGGATCGGTTCTGGGACCTCTGCTTTTTATGATATTTATTAATGACAGATGAGGGGGTGGAAGGGTGGGTTAGCAAGTTTGCAGATGACACAAAGATCGATGGTGCTGTGGATAGTGTGGAGGGGTGTCAAAGCTTACTGAGGGATATTGATAGGATGCAGAGCTGGGCTGACAAGTGGCAGATGGAGTTCAATCCAGAGAAGTGTGAGGTGGTACACTTTGGAATGACAAAGTCCAAGGCGGAGTACAAGGTAAATGGCAGGATTCTGGGCAGTGTGGAGGAGCAGAGGGATCTGGGGGTTCATATCCACAGATCACTGAAAGATGCCACACAGGTGGATAGGGTAGTTAAGAAAGTTTATGGGATGTTAGCTTTCATAAGTCGTGGGATCGAGTTTAAGAGCTGCGAAGTAATGATGCAGCTTTACAAAACTCTGGTTAGACCACATTTAGAGCATGGTGTCCAGTTCTGGTCGCCTCATTATAGGAAGGATGTGGAAGCGTTGGAAAGGGTGCAGAGGAGATTTCCCAGGATGCTGCCTGGATTAGAGAGTATGGATTATGAGGAGAGACTAAAGGAGCTGGGGCTGTTCTCATTGGAGAGAAGGAGGATGAGGGGAGACATGATAGAGGTATACAAAATATTAAGAGGAATTGATAGAATGGACAGCCAGTGCCTCTTTCCCAGGGCACCAATGCTCAATACAAGAGGGCATGGCTTTAAGGTAATGGGTGGGATGTTCAAGGGAGATGACAGAGGGAGATTTTTCACCCAGAGAGTGGCTGGTGCATGGAATGCGCTGCCTGGGGTGGTGGTGGAGGCTGATACGTTGGTCAAGTTCAAGAAGTTGTTAGATAAGCATATGGAGGAATTTAAGATAGAGGGATATGTGGGAGGAAGGGGTTAGATAGTCTTCAGAGTGGTTTGAAGGTCGGCACAACATGGTGTGCTGAAGGGCCTGTATTGTGCTGTATTGTTCTATGGTTCTATGTCAGCATACTGCCCAAATCTTGTTTTAATTATGGTGTCGATATTTATTAAGCTAGAAGAAAAGTGGTGATTTAATTAATATTTTCTTTCCCAATTGTCTATCGCTTGCCATTTCATTAATGCTGGCTGTAATTAGCCACCAGGTAACACAGGCCAATGAGATCAGAGGCGATGGAAAGAGGGAGGTCCCGGGGAGGAATGGAGAGAGGGAAGCCCCAGGGAGGACAGGCCAGTGTGATGCATAGCTAATGAAAAACACACTCTGGTGTTGACGGGGAGGAAGAAGACAGAAGTTCTTTCCATCTATTCTCATCCACTCATACATCTGCTGATTGCCCACTTATTTCACATTCCCAGGACATCCCAAAGTGAGTGGAAAGTTTTAACAGTAAATAGAATTCAAAAGTCCAGAAAAACAAAAAAAAAAGACAAAACATTCTAGAAATCAGAAATAAAAAGAGAAAATGCTGGAAATACTCAGCAGGTCAGACAGCATTTGTCGAGAGAGAAACAGAGTTAAATTTTCAGATTGATGACCCTTTCATCAAGGCAGCTTTCAATGTTAATGGAATTGTAGCAGATATAACGTATGTTTCTGCAGGGTGCATTCAATCCAGATGACAGAGAACAAATTTCATGAACTTTAAAATTAAGTATATCTGTAACGGCAGTTCAATTGTTCCACATCTGTAACATTATCTTTTTGCAGCTACTGTTGGGCAGGAGGTACAGAAGCCTGAAGTCCCACACCACCAGGTTCAAGAACAGCTACTTCCCTTCAACTATTCACTTCTTGAACCTACCAGCAAAACCCTAATCACTACAATTTAGCAACACTATGACTACTTTGATCACTTTGCAATTAAATGGACTTTGTTTTTTTGTTCTAATCGTGTTCTTCTTGTAAAAATTGTGCATAATTTATGTTTTTCTTGTGAATGCTGCTTACCTGATGTGATGTGCCTGTGATGCTGCTGCAAGTAAGTTTTTCATTGCACCTGTGCACACATGTACTTGTGCAGATGACAATAAACTCGGCTTTTGAATTTTTGACTTTTGGTCATCTCATCGGAAAATTACACAAGCTTGACTTTGTATCCAACACCATGTGAGCTTTTTTTTCCCCCAGGAACCCTAAAAGTAGAGAAGGCGTGGGCCATATGGCTCCTTGCCCTTGTCTCCCTTTTCTATGAAATCATGGGTCATCTATCTTAGTGCCTTTTTCTTGTACCAACCCTTTATCTGTTTTATCTTCTTAACATCCAGTAATCTATCAATTCTTCTCTTGATTATACTAAGTGACTGAGCCTCTGCAACTCTCTTGAGGAGTGAATCCTAAAGAAAGTTGTGCTCCCTGTCCAGAATAGACAAGCCCTTACTCTGAGACCCTCACCTTGCTCTCATATGGCAGATCACCCATGTAAACAACAGAGGCATGATTCACCCATTCTTTCCTTTGTAAAATCACCACAGAAACATATTAGCTGTAGCCAGGTTCCAGAAATCCTATATCCTTGTTTATCAGTCTTCACTGTCAGTGAGGTTCCCCATGACACTGACTTTATTGTGTGAGGATAGTTCACTCATGTGTGGTGTGAACATTCTCCTGCCACAATAAGAACCTGGCTCTGGGATGATTTGGAAAGAATGAGTCAGATTTTCTGGAAACGAGTGTTCTAACATCCTCTCTGCCAATGTAATAAACAATAGCTGATCTGAATAATAGCATTAATTACAACCCTAAACCTTAAGCTATTAAAAGTTGTTAACCCAGCAATAGAAAACATGATTCTCTAGCCATGACCTAACTATTTTCTGGTGAAGTAAAGTTTTTTTTATATTTATTGTCTTGTCCAGTACTATTTTTTGTTCAGATTTTTATTGTCCACTCTGTTCCACTCACATTGGTATCCAGGTTTTGGTTGCCTTGTTGCAACGCACCAGGTGGCCATTTTTATATGACTTGCGGTAGCTCCTGCTCGTTTATCACAGGTACATTAGTGCTGCAAGTTCCATTTTCATTTCAGACACCCAAAGTTAAAACAGAGCAAGACTACATGGGATAAGATACAGTTACTGTTGGATAAAGTTCGCTCTCCTCTAGTAAAATGTCTGTAGAAACAGAAGATCAGACCATCTCCATGAACCAGTTCAACACAGATATTGAATTTATCAGAAGTGGAGATGGCAGTCCCACCATTTTATTCTAAATTTAACCTTTCAATAGCAATAAAATCTCTAAAAATATATGGAATTCAAACCTGCCTTTTATTGGAGACAGAGTCATATAGCACAGAAACCCTTCGGCTCAACTCATCCATGCTGACCATCAAGTACCCACCCATTTACCCGCACCTTGTCCATAGCCTTCTGTGCCTTGGCAATTCAAGTGCTCATCTAGATGCTTTTTAAATGTTGTAAGAATTTCTGCCTCCACCATCCTCTCAGGCAATGTCTTCCAAATTCCAACCTCTTAAGACCTTACCTTAAACCCTTGCCCTCTGGTTATAGATACCTCTGCTATGGGGAAAAGTTTACTACTCCCTTATAATTTTGTATGCGTCTTATAATTTTGTAAACTCTATCACAACCCCCCCCTCAATTTTCTCCACTCCAAGGAAAACAAACCCAGCTTATCCAGTCTCTGAGACGTTCCATCCCAGGCAACATCCTGGTGAATCTCCTCTGCACACTCTCCAAAGCAATCACGTCCTTTCTGTGGTGTGGCGATGTAGACTGCTTACATTACTCGAGATATGGCCCTGCTATTGTTTGGCTACAAACAGTGAGAAATCAAGAAAATGTCTTTCAAAATGTCTGTGTGGTTAGTTACAAGAGAACAGGAAAAGAAAGAACATTGCACAAATTCAGAGCTCCAAACATCCTCCACCTTGTTGGATGTTGATAGTTCATCTCAGTCTATTGCTTTGAAATTTGGTGACCGAAGGAATCAAATTTAAGTAACACTGAAGAGAGAAAGAGCAGTCTCCTCAGAAGAACAAACCCCAAGGGCAATGAGAGTTGGGCAACCGACGTTGTCCTTTCCAGCAACAACCACACTTGCAAATGAGTGGTGCAGCATTTAGTGCTGCAGCCTCACAGTTGCATGGACTCGGGTTCAATTCTGACCTCGGATGCTAATTGTATGGAGTTTGCACATTCTCTCTGTGACTGTATGGGTTTTGTCCAGATGCTCCAGTATCCTCCCATGTACAGGAACTTGTTTGTAAGTTAATTAGCCACTGTGACCCTTAGTGTAGGTAAGTGGCAAAAATAATCAAAAGGGGTGCTGGCAGTCATGAGACACAGAATAAGTTATTGGCGTACAGGGGAATGTGGTTGAGTGGATTGTTCTTAAGAGCAATTATGGGCTGGATGGGCTCCTTCTGTGCTGTTTCAAGCAAGTTTTAATAACATTTAAAAATACATAATTCAAGGCTTTATACCAAACTGTCTAGTCTCCATTTGTTATACAAGTTTTCCCAGCAAGTAATGTTGGGCAGCTCTGCATTTTTGGATCAAATGTGTATCCTCTCGAATAATGCTGCAATGTATTGTGCCACCCTGTCATGTGCATTGAGTAATTTCAGACAGCGATAGGAGCTCCTTCCATGGCAGCTGAGCATTAATCCAAGTCAAGTCAAGTCATTGCATTTATGGTCACGTGCACAAGTACGGTGAGGTACAGGTACAACGATAAACTTGCTTACAGCAGCATCACAGGCACGTAGGTACAGACAACACACAGGACATAAATTTTAGATTAATTATATTAGACAGTGAAACAAAATTCTACATGGTGAATGTACTTTCTCCTCTCAATGTATTCTCCCAAAGAAATATGGGCTGTTCTTCCATCTTTGGTCCCAGATAATAGTGAAATCCAGCTTAGACAGACTCTTCTACTGGGGTCCTTTGAGAAGTTAGACTCAATTCAATTCCTTGTATCTGCATCATAAAGAGGCCCCATTCTCACTGAAAGAGGCCACATTAGAAGGATGCTCACCGCCACCTTTTCAGGTACAATTAGGGAAGGAAAATATAGGATAGTCATACCAGTGATACCATATCCAATCAAAGAACAAAAAGAAGACTGGGAGTTATAATAATGACATGCAGTGCAGTTGACCAAAATTGTGGGTTGAAGAATGTCTGAGTAGAGAAAGGAAGCTTTAACTTATGGTTACAATCCTGTTGATGAGTTGCTGTTTGAATAGATTACTTCCATTAATCTATTTTGCAGCATTAAATTTCTTCTTTTGACTGAATTTTTATGGCTAAGAACATGTCAGCTCTGGGAAATGAAACACCCTTACGAGCATTAAAAAAGAACAGAAAACGCTGGAAACAAAGAAACTGCAGCCTCAGGAAATCTGAAATAAAAGCAGATAATGCTGGAAATTGTGAAGTCTTTGACCTGAAATGTTAACTTTGTTTCTCTTTCCACAAATGCCATCTGACCTGCAGTTTCCAGCTTTTTCTGTTCTTTTTTTATGCTCTGTAAGGGTGTCCCATTGCCCAGAGTTGACAAATCTCATGTTCTTCACCCAAAAGAAATCCAATGCATCATAATTGATTAATGGAAGTAATCTGTTCAAACAGCGACTCATCAACAGGATTGTTACCATAGGTAACATAGATATTGAAATATGAGTTTGCACCTTTCTTTCATTATATCAGCCTGTTTTGGATTCCTTCCAATGCATTCCAGTCACACATAGATTAAAGTAATTTCTACCAGAGGACTTCAAAGACTTGGCATTCTTTTCCTTCCAGGAAAGGTATTAAAGTTAATGGAGGGCCTTCCTGTCAACTGATTCCTCTAACTGCCCAAATAATCAACTTTAAGCCACATCTTCCTCCCCTATGGCCATGGCACAGCTTTACAACATTCAACACCAATTGGTGCAGCATTCCATTTAGAGCAAGTGGTGGCACAGTGGCGCAGCCTGTAGAGTTGCCACATCGCAGCACCGGAGACCTGGGTTCAATCCTGACCTCGGATGTCGTCTACACCTTCTCCTTGTGACCACGTGGGTTTCCTCCAGATGCCCTGGTTTCTCCCGCTTCCCAAAGATGTGTGGGTTGATAGATTAATTGGCCACTGTAAATCACCCCTTGTGTATAGGTGAGTGGCAGAATCCAGTGGGAGTCGATGAGAATGTGGGGAGAATAATAAGTGAGATTAATATAGGATTAGTGTAAGTGGTGGCTGATGGACAGTGCAGACGGTGAGACAAAGGGATGTTTCTGTGCTGTATTTCTCTATCAATATGACTCTCAGAAGTCTATGGAAGTTAGTGATAATTGGAATTGGTTTATTGTTGTCACATGTACTGAAATACAGTGAAAAGCTTTTGTTTGCATTCCATTCAGACAGATCATTCCATACGTAACTACATTGAGGTGGTAAAAGGGAAAACAGAATGCAGAATACAGTTTTACAGTTACAAAGAAAGTACAGTGCAGGTAGACACATAATGTGCAAGGGCCATGACAGGTAGGTTGGGAGATCAAGAGATCACCTTATAGCATATGAGAGGTCCACTCAAAGAGTTTGATAACAGCGGGATAGAAGTGGTTTGGTGTGCAAATGCTGTCATCTAAAAATTGGAGCATAAAACTTGCACTGCATCTATCACTAACATCCACTTACATCTAGCCACAAGTTTGTGGGATTGTCCAAAAATACATAAAAAGCAGTAGCACAAAATTTTGCACACAGGATTATGCACCATGACAGAACCTGTATCAGAAGCTGCAACGCCATTTCCACGTTTACCACTGGGAAGACTGTCAGAGAAAGAAATCTCCCTGTGGCAGCTAGAGAACAGCTGCGTAAATAGTCTGCTGTGGGAGGGAGACGACACTTGGAGAGGGAAGGACATGATATTCCTTTGTGTGTCTGGGGACTCTCTCACGAGATGGTCTGCCTTGATCAACTCCCATGACGTTATTGGCCCTGGACATCTACTGATCAAAGGGCCAGTGATCAGAGTCATTGCAGCACAGTCATTTGAACAAAGAGGCTTCAAACAGTGAAGGGAGCTCTATCAATTCATTGCCATTGTGCTGACCATGAAAACTGAAGGTGGCAGATGCTGTATGCAAGCCATCATGGGTCAGTGAAGACCCTCTAATTGTTTTGTCATAGTCACAGAGCAAGGTAACAGGCCCTTGAACCCACCAAGTCTGCACTGGCTGTAAAATATTCATTCATACCAATTCTATTCTAATCCCATTGTGTTCTCCCCACATTCCCATCAACCCCCGGATTGCACCACTGACCTACACACTGGAGGACAATTTACAGTGGACAATTAACATTCCAAGCTGCAGATCTGTAGGATGTGGAAACAAACTGGAGCACCCGAAAGAGTCGCACACAGTTACAGGGAGAATATGCAAACTCCACACAGGTATTGGTATTGGTTTATTATTGTCACTTGTACCAAGGTACAGTGAAGAACTTGTCTTGCATACCGATCGTACAGGTCAATTCATTACACAGTGCAGTTACATTGAGTTAGTACAGAGTGCATTGAGGTAGTACAGGTAAAAACAATAACAGTACAGAGTAAAGTGTCACAGCTACAGAGAAAGTGCAGTGCAGGTAGACAATAAAGTGCAAGGTCACAACAAGGTAGATCGTGAAGTCAGAGTCCATCTCATCGTATAAGGGAATTGTTCACCAAAGGTCAGGTTGCACCAAAGGTCAGGATTGAACCTGTGTCACTGGAACTGCAATTCAGCAACTCTACTAGATATGCAATTGTGTAGCTCTATGACTCCCTATCTATCTAATCACTGTCTCACCCCCATCCTCAGTGTGATATGCACCTAGTTTTTTTGTGAGTAGTCACTGAATGTGGTAGATCACCGCCAAAAGCTCCAATCTCTGCTAGCAGTACAGGAACCACGTGTAGCAGTACAGGAACAGACCTGTAACATCATTAGATGCAGGAGTGATGTTAGGAAATGTCAGCTGTGTGAAGGTGAATCAGACACTGAAATGCCCAGGACAAGGTCAGGATAGCACAATTTCATTGGAAGTGACTCCTGGTACAGTCTACTGAAGATAAAACCCCTATTAGAGCCACAGTCAAAGAGTCATACAGCACGGAAATAGGCCCTTCAGTCCAACTGGTTCATGCTGACCAAGATTTCCGTCAAAACTCGTCCCATTTAACTGCGTTTGGCCCATATCCTGCTAAACCTTTCCTATCCATGTGCCTGTCCTACTGTCTTTTAAATGTTGTTAACATGCCTGCCTCAATCACCTCCTCTGGCAGCTCATTCCATATACGTACCACCCTCTGGGTGAAAACGTTTCCCCTCAGGTTCCTATTAAATCTCACTTTAAACTTATGCCCTCAAGTTCTTGATTCCCTTATTATGAATGATTTGCGAGCAAAGTCTATGAGCAAATGGATCCAAGTTTTAAAACGTTTATGATGGATATGTACTTATTTGGACTCATCCATTATAAACATTTTTGAATTGGATCCATTTATTCATAGTCATTGTCCATGAATTATGCATAATTGGGGTTTTATCTGCAGTAGATTGTACCAGGAGTACCTACCTGCAATAGATTGTACTCCTTTGGACTCGATCTATTATTTCAGATGCCACATTTCAT
The DNA here is from genome assembly GCF_009764475.1 of Pristis pectinata. Classification (NCBI taxonomy): domain Eukaryota; kingdom Metazoa; phylum Chordata; class Chondrichthyes; order Rhinopristiformes; family Pristidae; genus Pristis; species Pristis pectinata. The sequence goes on from NC_067406.1 coordinate 135,121,826, forward strand.
CCTACCCGCTCCCACCCACCATAGAACATAAAACATTATAGCACAGTACAGGCCCTTCAGCCCACAATATTGTGCTGATATTTTATCCTGCCAGACAAAGAATTTGAGAATTTTCATTCAACCCAAGCTGAGAAATACTTTTCACACCTTGTTAACTAGAACACTCCATAAAAGTATATTGCTTATCTGTTTATCCTTCCATAAACTACTTTTGAGTTTATTTATTCAATAAATAAGGCAACATATAGTGGCACTGAATCTGTGGTGAATGCATTTTGTAAGAAACTTTAGTTCAAGAGTAGTCTTTTAAAATGAGGGTTTTTAACTTCAACCCAGCAAGTTTGGAATACCACAGTGGCACAGATTATAGGGCTGTCTCACCACTGTGAGTTTCATGCAAACAAGGTATTTCATTGCACCCTGCTGTGTATGACAGTAAACTAATCTAATCTAATCCATTGACCTAGGTTCAATCCCAACCTCTGGTGCTGTCTGTGTGGAGTTTGCATGCTCTCCCTGTGACTGCACAGGTTTCTTCCAGTGCTTTGGTTTTCCTCCCACGTTCCAAAGACACACTGGCTGGTAGGTTAATAGCTATAAATTGTGTCTAGGGTGTGGGTGAGTGACAAAGTCTGGGGGCAGTGGATGGGAATGTAGGGAGAATAAAGATGGGGTAGTTTAACTAGCTGTTTGATGGTCAGTGCATCTTGGTGGGTCAACGAGCATGTTTCGTGCCGTATGATTCTATGACTCCACGGTGGTTATCTGCATATTACTGGTAACTGAACAGTAGGGTCAGCATGTCGGTTGCCTTCACTTCCAATGCATTTCTTACACCCGAGGCTCAGTTGGTAGTATTGCCATTTGTGAATGCATAGGCTGATGGGTTCCAGTATTCAGGAAGTGCCACACTGCCAGCAACACCATCTTTATGATGAGACTTTAAACCAAGGCCCCAGTTAGCCTCTCAGGTGGTTGTTAAAGAATGCATGGCACTGTTTTTAAGAAGAGTGGATGGTCAACTTATCACTGGGGTAAAAGACACTTGGACAAGTACATGGAAAGGAAAGGTTCAGAGAGATAGGGGTTGAACATGGGCAAATGGGACTGGTTTAGATGGGCATCTTCGTTGGCATGGACAAATTGGGCCAAAGGGCCTGTTTCCATGCTGTATGTCTCTATGACTCCAAGACTTAAATTACATCACCAAAATCAAATTATCTCATAATTATCACATTGCTGTCTTTGGAACCTTCTTGCATGTATTGTGATTCCTGACTCTGACCCTAAATTGTGAGTAACATTGTAACATGATGCTTCATTGCATAATCATTCTTCTACAAGCAAGATATCTTGGACATAACTGGATTTCATTGAACCTTCCCTGTTCACAGTTAGATTACCAAATGCTTAATAATTTCTACTGGACAAATTTCAGATTCAGAAATGTTAAGTGATTACTAATTGGCTTCACTGTTGACCAACTTTCATTTCTTGTTGCTGGTAAAAATGTAATTATCAAATATCACCGGATTAAAACTGCTCTTGTTCCTTTTATTCAAAGGAGAAGAGAGTAACCTTTAAAACCAAATGACATCCCAGTCTCAGTCAGGGTAAAATCCCCTTTTCTCCCTTCAAGTACAAATAACGGTGTTATTTCTTATCAAAACTCGAATGTTCAGATACCTTTACACCAGAAATAGCTGGCAATAGATGCAGGAAAACGCAATTGAATGTATGGGTATGCTACATTAATAAGTTCTTAGTATTCTACATAGATCTATGCTTTTTTAATATAAACATTACTATTCTAATGGTTGCATTATGATTAACACTGGCTATAGGTTATAGAGACAATGACATAAATGCCATGAGTAAACCAGTTTTACACTGGAGTATACTCTGTAATTCACATTATGATAAAGAGACATATATCCAAGGTGAATGGTCAAAGCTCTAACTTACCTTGAACATATGGTTGGTTGGAGATATACGATATAACAGTGAACCAACTCAGTTGCCCTCCCATCAAGCTCCATGTGCAGTCAAGAGCAGGGGACTATGGGAATCTGAATGAAAGAATTCCCAAGAAATGGGAACCAGAGTTCAATGGTTTGTGCTTTATACTGAGCTACTAACAACACCGTCATTAGGCAGCACAGTAGAAGGATATCAAGTTTAAAGGCTGGAATTTATTAATATGAACTCTTTTAAAGAGGCTCTGTGACCATGGATTTTTCCAATTTCCTGTCATAATGTTCTCAGAGACACATTTTTTAGGCATTTTCCAAATTCCTCCTGGGTTTTTAGTGAATTTCTGCCTGGATCCCCCAGTGAAACCCCAAGTAATTGGGTAATGTAATGGCTATGTTATGTATCGGCAATCTGCAGAATGATACCCATGCATATGGCTGGATGTAAAAAATATAAACCTTGGTGATTTTCTATCCAGAGGACAAAATGATAACATCAGTCCCTTCTGTCAGAAGCTTCAAAATGAACATGTTGAGAAGCTGCCAGTTAACCTTGCCCTAACTTGTTACAGGACAGGTCTTCCAGCAGATACACAAGGCTGAAAGAATGTAATCATGATCCATACACAGGGGCCAGTTAAATCAATTCACCTTGTGGAGACATCACAAGTTGTTCAGTCCTGTCCAAAAGCATGCTGCAGGTAAATTTGGTGCCAAGGATTAAGCACAAAATGATTAATAAAAGTCTCAACTTGTTGAGGAAGAACAAGAATAAAGAATAAAGGCTTTCCTGCGAAGTGTTGGAAGGAGTCCACGGGAAACTACATGGTCTTTAATCTCCATAACCTCTGTCCTAATGCAGGGTCTTGACCCGAAACGTTGACAAATCCTTTCCCCCAACAGATACTACTCGACCCACTGAGCTTCTCCACTAGATTGTCTTTTACCTCGGAGGAAAGTAGCCTAGAGAAAGAGTACTCACTGAGGCACAGCAGGAGATTGGGGCAACCATTTTGTGGCCCAAGTAATGAAGCTATGGTAACTGCTATCAGTTTTTGTAATGGAGATATGATGACTATGAAAGAGATTTTGTTCCATACTTCACAATGAAGTTAAACAAAAATGCATTTGTTGTATCATTTATACTGTAAAATTCTGGCCTTTGAGTGCTAGGTCCTCACACGATACCCCACCATGATAAGATGATTGAACGGTTCCCTTATAGGATGAGATGGACTATGACCTCACGATCTACCTTGTGTGACCTTGCACCTTATTGTACTACACTTTCTCTGTAGCTGTGACACTTTACTCTGTACTGTTATTGTTTTTACCTGTACTACCTCAATGCACTCTGTACTAACTCAATGTAACTGCACTGTGTCATGAATTGACTGGTATGATCAGTACAAGTGACAATAATAAACCAATACCAATACCATAAGTTTCCCTACATTAGGCAATTTTACCCAACTTTTTAGGTGTGGTATAATTTCTAGCTCTGGATACCAAATACATTAGGAGAATGTTATCAAGTTGAAGTAGTGAAAAGAAGCAACTTCAAATCAGAAGTTTCCTTGTTCAAGTGCCGCTTCAGAGACAGCACTAATATCGAGGCTGACCCAGCAGTGCAGGATCCAGGGAGTGCTGCACTGTTGAAAGTGCCCTCTTTCAGGTGAGACGTTAACCAAGTACCCGTTTGCCCTCCCAGGTAGGTGTAAAAGGTCCCACAAAACTATCTTGAAGTAAGGTAGAATTACCCATGTTCTTGGCTAATATTTATTTGTCGATCAACATTTCCAGTAATAGAATATCCGGTCATTATTACAATGTCACTTGTGGTAGCTTACACTGCATGGATATGCTGCTGTGATTTCTAGGGTACAACTATGACAACACTTCAAATGTACTCCAGTGGCTGCTAAATATTTTGAACATAAGGGAAAAAAATGAAGAGGGAAAGGAAAAATTTCATGCAAATCTCTTGTGTAACAAGAAACTGAGGAACTCAACCTCTCCATAGTTTTCTGTTGAAAGAAGAGTGCAAAAATCAACTTTTTTTTTGATACTGATTTACAAGTTATGGAGAAGGTTAACAAAATGTGTATACATTTTTACCTTCAAACTCAAATGCAAAAGCTAACCCACCTGAATTTCTGTGAAAGGGCAATATCTGTGATTAAATTGCAAAAACATTTTCTCTGCTTCACAGGGCAGTGGGGTGGGAGCTGTTGGAATCAGAATTCTCTTTAAAACAAGACACCAGTCAACTCTTGTTGAAGTGGATTTCACAGATGTGGAAAAAATACGTAAACAAAAATTCATTGACATTGTTCCTAACAGCTGTAAACGATTGCATTCTTTGTAATGTCAGAGTGACAAATTCAAGCCTTGTTCCAGGCATTGTTTCTCTTCAAAGCCATTTTGTCCCCAGTAGAATATTTCTCAGATAATTGGAAACCTATCAGTGACATTCTTGACTGGTAGGTCACACTCATTAATATAGTCACTATTATTATAATGAATACTATTGAGTTATTGTATCCATTGGGGTGTGACAAGGTAGTGCCTCACGGCTCCAGGTCAATCCTGACCCCAGGTGCTGCCTGTGTGGAATTTGCAATGTTCTCCCTGTGACCACATGTGTTTCTTATGAGTGCTTTGGTTTCCTCTTGCATTCCGTAGACATGTGGTAGATTAACTGGCAAGTGTAAATTACCCCTTAGTTAAGGATAATGGCAAGAGAATCAAAGGGAAGAGAGAATAGGTTGCAAGGAAATAAGGAGAGGTATAGGACCAATGGGATTGCTCCCCTGGGAACTGCAATGGACTCAATGGGTCCATTGGACTCCTGTGTCGTTATAAGTATGGTATAGAAGGCAACGTCTTCATTTCAACACTGCATATGCTAAATTATTTTAATGACTTGTTGTACAATGCAGATAGACAGGAAATGTGTCTTTCATAAGCTGATCCCCATTTCTTGTATCTTTTAGACAACAAGAATTGCATTTGCACGTTCTTGGACTAATTATTACTTCTGTAATTTTTGCCCAGTGATGCAGGACTCAGGATCAAATTCTCCAACTTAGTTTAAAAGGAAGCAGGCACTGCCAATGTCACTTATAAGCTAAAATTTTGCATCAAGTTTATTTTACAAGTATGACAAGAGAAAATCAAAATCAAAATTCAGAGGAAATCCATAACTATGAAACAATTCATTTTTGGAATCTAATTTGGAATAATAAAACATAACTCCTTCCCCACTTTCCATTAAGCTGGTAGTGTAACATTGAACAATTTTACAATTCAGGTAGTTAAACTGTAAACATCTATCTTGTGGACATACTGATGATTCTATTCTATACAACTTGCACATGAAACAGTTTTTCTCCTTTCACTAGTCTGTTTGTCCCCATTAAGTTCTACACGCTCATATGCATCAACAGCACAATTCCAACCAGCAATTTCCAAAGCAATTAACTTGTGAGTGCCAGCTACATCACTCCACCAGATTGCCTGCACCAGATTTCCCTGGGCAATATTTGACCTACCATTTTTTTTCCCACAAAGATGAAAGGTATTTTTATTTTAAGGAATTTTACATTAATTGCCTGCAGTACATAACAGGACATAATGACACAGAACAATTCTTGATTCTGTTGTGGTTTTGGATTTAAGTCTCACTCCAGAGACCTGAACCACACTCCAGTACAATACCAATGGAGAGATGTATTGTTGGACCTGTTGCCTTTGGATGTGATGTCTGCTCTTGCAGGTTGACATAAAATATCTCACAGAACTATATCAAAGAAGTGCATGGGACCTAGCCAATATTTATCCCTCAACCAACATCACTAAAACATTACCACGCTGGTGTTTGTGGGAGGTTGCTATTGTTATATTAGCGGCAGCATTTCCCACATCACTACAACAGTGACTTTGAAAGTACTTAACTAGTTGTAAACTGCATTAGGCCATTCTGAAACCAATGTGAAAGGCAGTATATAAATGTAAGCTTTTTGTCTTGTATTCAGCAATAAATTTACTTTGGCCAACATTCTCTTGTTAAACATACAAATTACATCCACACTTGAAGACAACATTTGAGGAATAAGTATCAGGAGGTTTGCAAAGAAATTGTTTAGGATTGATTTGGGAACACTAGAGGACTGCTTGGCATTGTATTGTGACTGCTGTTCTTCATTTGAATGATTCAATCCATTCAGGAGCTGACTGGCACCAAAGATAAAACTTATGATTATTCTGTATTTATGAGGTGTTAAGTTGGTTGATTAAAATAACGCATAAAGACAGGACCGTGTTTTAGGGAGACACAAAAGATTGCAAATGCTGGAATCTGGAGCAACACACAAAGAGCTGGAGGAACACAGCAGGCCAGGCAAAATCTACAGAAGGAAATGGAAAGTTGACGATTTGGGTCAAGACCCTTCATCTGGAGACCCGATTGTCCATTTCCCTCCATAGATGCTGCCTGACCCTCTGAGGATCATGTTTTAAACTGGGCAGTACGATGGTGCAGTGAGTAGAGCCACTGCCTCACAACTCCAATGACCCAGGTTCAATCCTGACCTCCAGTACTATTTGTGTCGAGTTTACACAATCTCTCTGTGACCGCAGGTGTTTGCTCCGGGTACTCCGGTCTCCTCCCACATCTGCTGGTTGCATTAATTGGCCACTGTAAATTGCCTCTTGTGCCAGTGAGTGGTAGAATCTGGGGGGTTGTGGAAGGTAGTTGATGGGAATGTGGAGAGAGTGAAATGGGTTAGGGTAGGATTAGTGTAAAATGGGTGTTTGATTTTCAGTGTGGACTCAGTAGGCTGAAGGGCCTGTTTCTGTGCTATATCTCTCTGTGACTATGACTGACATTGTTACAAACCACTTATCACATGATTAAAGAATTTTCTTAATAATTCTGGTAGTTTTGAAGAGCTCGAGATGTGTGCAGAGCTCAACGTGAGGTTTACTTATTCTAACAATCACAGAGCTGATGTAAGGTAGAGAGAAATTTCTTTGGGCAGCCACACCATCATCTTAACCAATGAGTTCACAACAGACCCACACCTAGTACAGATGAGCATTGAACGAGGCTGTGGGATCACTCCAATACTCCCCTCAATCTATCTTGCCACGTTGCTGCAACTCACTTCTGGTAAATTGGTTCATTATTGTTACATGTACTGAGGTACAGTGAAAAACTTTGTTTTGCATGCCACCTATGCAGATCATTTCATCAGAACAGTGCATTGAGGTAGTACACAGGAAAACAATAACAGGATGCAGAATAGTGTTGCAGTTACAGATAAAGTGCATTGCAGGCAGACAATAAGGTGCAAGGCCAGAACGAGGTAGATTGTGAGGTCAAGAATCCATCTTATCGTACTAGGGTAAGTCTTATAAGTCAGTAGTCTTATAAGAGCGGGATAGAAGCTGTCTTTGGTACATGCTTTCAGGCTTTTGTATCTTCTGTCCGATGGGAGGGGGGGAGAAGAGAGAATGTCCGAGGTGGGAGGGGTCTTTGATTATATTGGTTGCTTTACTGAGGCAGCGAGAAGCATAGACAGGGTCCATGGAGGAGAGGCTGGGCTAATCTACAAGACAACAGAAAACTCAACAACATATGTTGCTGCCACTCCAGAATCAAGTTTAACCCAACTTTAGACATCAAACTGCAGTACGCAGATAACGTTTAATTATGTGCATGTTTGGAATCGAGCTCCGTCATCATCCACTGAAGGGAAAGGGTCTTACATCAAATGATTACATTAAACTCACCTGTCCCCACTATACAACATCACCCTCTAACAATGATGGTACATGAAGAGGCCCTGGAAAATGTGAACCACTTCAGTGAAGGCAGACGTTGATGATAAAATCTACCATTATCTTCAGCACACAGGCCAAGCCTTTAGTAATCTGAGGAGAAAAATGCTTGCATATCAAGACCTCTCTAAGTCATAGAGTTGTACAGCACAGAAAAAGGCTCTTTGGCCCATACTTCAGACCACTCCAGGTCTTCCAGGTCTCACCAACATCTTGTACAATCACAACGTAACCTCCCAACTTTTATATTCAATGCCCTGACTGATGAAGGCCAGCATGCTGAAAGCCTTCTTCTCTGCCCTATCTACCTGTGACTTCACTTTAAGGGAACTGTGCATGAGTACTCCAGGGTCCCTCTGTTCTAAAACAGTGCCCAGGGCCCTTCCGTTCAATGTAAAGATCCTACCTTGATTTGTCCTTCCAAGATGTAACATCTTTGCACTTTTCTGAATTAAATTCCACTCGCCATTCCTCAGCCCAGCTATTCAACCGATCAAGATCCCGCTGCAATACTTGATAGTCCACTGTCTATGACACCACCTATTTTAGTGTCATCTGCAAACTTACCAACTATTCCTCATATATTCTCATCCAAATCATTAATATAGATGACAGATAATAATGTGCCCAGCACTGACCACTGGGGAACACCACTAGTCACAGACCTTCAGTCTGAGAAACATCCTTTCACCATGACCCTCTGCTTCTTACCATCTAGCCAATTTTGTATCCAGTTTGCTAGCTCTCCTTGGATGCCATGCGATCCAACCTTCCAGGGCAGGCTTCCAGAACTTAACACTAAAGTCATGGTCCATTGGGCAACAGTGACCCCTGCCCTCCTGTGTGTTTCTTGACAGACTTTTGTGGTACCTACCCAGTGCTTGGACTACCTACACCAGACATCTCCAAGCACTGGGTACGTATCACAAAGGTCTGTGAAAAATCCTACAAATCCACTTGCAGGTAAGCAAACTAATGCCAGCATCCTCTCCAGGCTGATATCCCAGCACTGAGGGTCGAATTATATCCAATCCAGTTCCAATGGACAGGACCACAGCTTTAAGACCAGACTCCCAAAACAGGCACTCAATTCCGAGCCCTGTCATGGAAGATGATTACAGGGTGAACAAAGGAAAAGGTTCAAGGATGCTCTCAAAGCCTCCTTGAAAAATGTTAAGACTTTAAAACTTTATTTATACAGCACAGTAACAGGCCCTTTCAGCCCCCAAGGAATCCGAGCCACCCAGTTACACCCATGTTAACCTACTAACCTGTACGTCTTTGGAATATGGGAGGAAACCAGAGCACCCAGAGGAATCCCACGCAGTCACGAGGAGAACGTACAAACTCCTTACAGACAGCGGTGGGAATTGAATCCTGATTTTTGGCGCTTAATAGCGTTGCGCTAACTGCTACGCCACCATTCCCACCAACCCTGAGCCCATGACTGTTCAAAATGGAGTAGGACCATTTGAGATGGCATTGATGACTTCAAGCCCATGATTTAGGAGTAGATGAAAGTTCAGCATAAATAACAAAATGAGGGCATCACCTCCCAACCGCACATCTAGTCACCTCCTACCCACCTGTGGCAGAGTATCTGTGTCCCACCACAACTTCACCAGCCAGCTCAGAACAGTAGATGCAAGTCTTCCTCAATCCCAGGAGATTGCCTCAGAAGCAAAGACTTATTCTAGCACTCAGCAGCACTTTGCCAACCAATGACCCATGTTCAAGAGGATTGCACAGTACATAAGCCTCAGATTCCAGAAGTTTCTTTGAAAAAGTAAACACTTTTGTCAAAATAACCCAAAGTTTTATATTAAGCACAAATCCAGATTGCATAATTATTCTCTGAGTCTTTCAGAGTGGCAAAGCACTTGGAAGCATTTATATAAAGGTAATTAAACATAAAAGACATATCTAATTTTCACAGAAAACTATATTTCTTACCAAATAATACAATGGAAGGCATTAGTACCCACGATCCTCTGTGCTTTAGAAATCCTACTATTCATCATGAAGATCAAAAAGGAACTACACATGCAGGAAATCTGAAATAAAAATAGAAAATACTGGGAATGTTCAGCAGATCAGGCAGCATCTGAGGTAAGAGAAAGAAGGTCAATATTCCCTCCTTCAGACTTCGCTCTGAATTTGGGTTCTACTGCAAGATTCACCTTGAGGCTGGTAAGCACACCAGCTGGTGGAATAACTGAGGCTGCAGTATTTCTCCAACTCTGGGGGTGTTCAAGGTTGTCTATAAACATTATTGCTTCAGATCTCCATACCTCAATGGGAATCATCTAGATTTTCTCATATGGGCCCAGGTTAGACTTGGACTATCAGAAGCCAAGTACAAGCATGCTGAAGGGTACTGTTGTTCTTAATGTTCAAAATTCAGCTCAGTAGCACAGTGCTGGCTACAGCAGGGAACATGCTGGTAAGGGTAGAAAAATACATGGAGTTGAAACTTAAAAACTTAAAGTCAATATGTTTTAGATGTTAATACTAGCAGTCTGCCATCTTGTGCTAGGGCTGTTCCCAGGCCTTAAGGCAAGGCACTAAAATGGCATGTTTGCTCCTGTTGTGACAGGTTCACTTCAGTGTAAACCATGTCCTTAAATTTGACTCATTTCTTGGGATTGTGACCATGAGTATTTGGCATCATCTTTTATTAGTTCCTCAGACTTGCCACATATCCAAAGATGAGAGGAATGGAAATCTGTGTATTGGATTAGCCCTATCATGCTTCTCAATTCCTCCTTGAGCTTTGGTACTTTCAGAATCAGAATCAGAATCACGTTTATTATCACTGACATATGTTGTGAAATTTGTTGTTTTGCGGCAGTAGTACAGTGTAAGACATAAAAATTACTATAAATTACAAAAATAAATAAATATTTCAAAAGGTAGTGTTCATGGGTTCATGGACTGTTCAGAAATCTGATGGCGGAGGGGAAGAAGCTGTTCCTGAAACTTTGAGTGTGGGTTTTCAGGCTCCTGTACCTCCTCCCCCATGGTAGTAACACGAAGAGGGCTTGTCCCAGATGGTGAGTGTCCTTAATGCCACCTCTTTGAAGTGGGATCTCAGTGTTAGGTGTGATATTTTCTAGGCTTGGCTTTACTGCATTACCATACACTGTTCTAAAGAAATGGCATTGTCCTCCTTTATGATGCATTTGTTGGCACTAAGTTTGAACCCAATCTTCTGGTTCTTAGCTTCACCTTGTAGGGATAACATTTGTTGACTTTTTCATCCACTTCATACACCTTATGCCATCTGCACTGCTTGCTGCTCCCTTGCATTTTCTGTAAGTCTCATCTATTTTCTCTTGAAACACATCCTACCTTCACCCTAAAACCAAATCGCAGCCATTGGAAGTTGTATCATGATAATGATGTGTTAAGTATTCTCAACAGTCTTCATCAAAGCTTCACGTTTAGCACTGGCAACAAATTTTCTGGAAACATTGCTTCTGCCAATATTGGCATAATTTTGTTCAGAGTTGTGCTTGGTCACATGTCTCCCTTGATTGCATGATTCAGTCTTCTGGGTCCAGGCATAAAAAACATCCATTGAGCCTTTCTTTCACCACAATAGAGTTATGTTACTTGGTAGCATTAGTGACTTTGGCTCATACTTCTTGCAACTCCATCTCTTGGAGTTTCTTTCCAATCTTTTCTGTTGACTCAGTTGATTCTTTATATGAGGAGTAGATTCCTTCCTTCACTTGAGGGTCAACAACAAGAGGATATTCAAATCTTAATGCATTCAACTGTTTCATCAAAACATACAAGATCCATTTGAATTAGTTCTGATTTGCTTCTTATCGGATGGTTCTTCCTGATCTGCATGTTGCTTTCAATTCTCAGTGCTTCCCCTTCCCTCCTCTTCATGGATTATTGAGATCTGCTGTAGCTCCTCACAACTTCTCAGACCCAGGATGGCAGGTCTTTCCATTTCTACAATGAAGAACAAATCTTTTTGTCCATCTCTTTGACTTGGGTCTTTGAAGAATTCTATCTCCTCAAAGAGGCATCAGGATGGCTTTTATTTTGTTTCAAGATACTTTCCTTTGGATTACCTTCTCCTTTCAGACTTTTGGTAGAATTTGAGTGGAATAGTGTCATATTGTACTTCTGTGTCCAGTGTTAACTTGAATGTAATAAGATTGTTTCTCACCCTTTTTTTCTTGCTGGTAGTGTGGATCCTTTTCCTGGGGTAGATCCGGAGGTTGATTGTTTGAGCAAGCAGTATCTTCATCCATTTACTCAAGGCCTCCTGTGTTCTGACTGGATCTTTTTATCAAATCGGTAAATTGGTTTATTATTGTCACATGTACTGAGGTACAGTGAAAAACTTTGTTTTGCATGCCAACCATACAGATCATTTCATTACAACAGTGCATTGAGGTGGTACAAGGGAAAAGCAATAACAGAATTCAGAATAATGTGTTACAGTTACAGAGAAAGTGCAGTGAAGGCAAACAATAAGGTACAAGGCCATGATGAGGTAGATTGTAAGGTTCAGAGTCCACCTTATCGTACAAGGGGACTATTCAATAGTCTTATAACAGCGGGATAGCAGCTGTCCTTGAGCCTGATGGTACATGCTTTCAGGCTTTTGTATCTTCTGCCTGATGGGACAGGGGAGAAGAGAGAATGACCAGGGTGGGTGGAGTGTTTGATTATGCCGGCTGCTTTACCGAGGCAGCAAGGAGTATTGTCAGGGTCGATAGAGGGGAGTCTGGTTTCCGTGATGTGCTGAGCTACGTCCACAACTCTCTATAGTTTCTCTGGTCTCCAGTAGAGCAGTTGCCGTACCAAGCCGTGATGCATCCAGATAGGATGCTTTCTATGGTGCATCGATAAAAATTGGTAAGGGTGAACTCTATATGTTCAATATCTATTGAACATATTAAGTCCTCCTTTCAAATCAAGGCTTTCTCTCTATCTAGGCATTGCTGAGAAAGAAATAAGTTGCTCCACCAGCCTTGCATTATTTCAGATCTCAGATTAGTTTATTGTCAAATACACCAGGATGCAATGGATTTCCTTGTTCATGTGAAGCTCAGAGAGTAAACAGTATACATGGTAATAATAAATACAATAATAAATATAGAGATGAAAGCAAAACAATGGAATGGTGCAAAGTATAGCAGTGCAAACTGAGGTAGTGCAAAAAGAAATGCTGCAGTGACAGTAACGGAAGAGGTAGAATTAAGGGTTCAAGGATGTGGCAGCACCTCCAGGAAGGGGATATGAGAGAGGTGATTGGTTCAGAAGTCTGATAGCAGTGGGGAAAAAGCTGTTCTTGAGTCTGGTCATTTGGGCTTTCAAGCTCCTGTATCTTCTCCTTTTCCCTGAATGTTCATTTTCTGGGTGCATTTCTAAACATGTAACAAAATTATCAATGGGTTCATGTGGATTCTGCCTTAGACTTTGAAACTCATATCTGTGGATCCAATGAGTCAGTTTTGGTTGGCTTGTGTAGTGAATTGATGGAAGATCCTGTCAGGACTTTTCTTCTCTTTAATTCCCAGCAGTTGTATTGAATCATTCCTTGATCTCTCATTCACAAGAGATGTAGATAAACTTCTCTTCATCTCTTGTGCTTTTTAGAAAACAGTTGAATACCAGTTTACATTCTTACTTACATATCATCACAGCATTATCAGCCTCTCAACTTATCATGTGCTAGAACTGTGCCAACACTCTAGCCATGTTTCACATAGTAGTGATGCCCAATCACTTAAAAGGTAGTCACTTTTAACAGTCAAATTTGTTTTGCATTGCTCACATGGTATGGAATTTTATTCACTAAACTCCTGTCATCCTGTTACATCCCATTATTCCCAGAGCTCCATTTCTAAATTAAGACTTGAGTCTGTGGCTCATATTGTGTATATATTCAGACAAGCCATGTGCCAGCAAGAGACATTATGTGTGGTCTCTACAAGGATTATAGTGCACTAGATGTTGTACAATAAGTGTAAGTAACATACTCTGGTATCTCACTTAGAACCACTCTGCAGAACAGTGATCTATTATCGGGATCTTGGCTGGGGAATAAGTATTTTTAACCACAAAAAATCATAGAACACAAAAAATCATAAAAATTGTTAAAACTTACCAGCTTACCCGTCTGGTATCTTTCTAAATGCACCAGACAGGTTGCTGAAGGTAGCCATGTTGTCAACCATTGAGAATGTAATCCGTCCTTGGTGCTTGGACAATGAAAGTGTAGTATACAATAATATTTTTCAGAGTTGTTTTGATTAGTGCTCTCATCCCTGGGAATGCATCCTTAATGCTAAGAGAACTTAGACCCACAACAATATAAATCTCTTTTTATTAATTCAACTAATGTTCTGGCATTGGAGTATTTAGAGAAAATTCCTTGCTACTGTATTCTATGGGAAAACATCAGCAAAATGTGTTCCCATAGCTTTTGAAAAGAAAAATGCGTCAATGAATTTCAGTGTAGGGATTTTAACATTGCTTTTCTTTTTACATTTTATTTTTTTCTTACTTGATATATTGGTTGTATTTCAGGCAATGATTTCTTTTTAAAAATGATTTGCATCAACTTTATGATGCAGCCAATATCTGACGGCACAGATGTCAGGTTTTGCACCTGTTTACAATGAATGGGCTACTTTAACAGTTCAACTCCCTGATGAGTATGTATGTTTGCTGGGCTTCTGAATTGTTGAGTCATCTGGGATCACAGTGTGAATGAGCCACATAATTCAGGACAGAGTCATGATCAGAGAAGCTGTTATATTTTTTGAGAAGCAAGCACTTCGCACGCCTCTACTGTACAAGAACATAAGAACAAAAGAAGTAAGACCTGATAGGTTATAAAATAATGAGAGGCATAGATAGGGTAGACAGCCAGAATCTTGTTCCCAGGGTAGAAATGTCAAATACTGGAGAGCATAGCTTTAAGGTGAGAGAGGGAAAGTTTAAAGGGGATGTGGGGTGTGTTTTCTTTCACACTGAGAGTGGTAGGTGCCCAGAATGTGCTGCTGGGGGTGGTAGTGAAAGCCAGAGGATCTGTTTCCATGCTGTGTTACTCTATGACTCTATGACAAACTCTTCTCATGTGGCAAATGCACTATCCTGGGAAACAGACTAGTGAATCTTCACTGCCTTCTCTCTATGGCAACTATATCAAACTTGTACACAATACTCCAATTGCAGTCTCACCAAGCCCAACATGATTGCTGTAAATCATCTTACCCTTGAACTCAAATCCTCTTGTAGTATAGGCAAGCTTTGCAAACATTGCCTTCCTAGACAGATCAGACAGCTGGTATCTTTTTTCCAAGGTCGAAATGTCCAATAGTAGAGGGTACGTATTTAAGATGAGAGGGGATAAGTTCAAAGGAGATGTGCGGGGCAAGTTTTTTTTACACAGAAAGTAGTAGGCGTCTGGAATGTGCTGCCAGTGGTAGTACTGGAGGCAAACATGATAGAGGCGTTAAAGAGCCTCTTAGATATCACATGAATATGCAGAGAATGGAGGGATATGGACCTTGCATAGGCAGAAGCGATTAGTTTAGTTAGGTGTTTAATTACTAGTTTAATTAGTTCGACACAACATCATGGGCTGAAGGGCCTGTTCCTGTGCTGCACTGTTCTATGTTCTATGTGTTGCATCTGCATGTTAGCTTTCAATGATCTGTGTACAAGGATACCTAGGTCCTTCTGAACATCAACTGTACATAATCTTTCACCATGCGAAAAATACTCTGGTGCACCAAAGTGGATGACCTCACATTTTTCCACATTATATCCCATCTGTCATGTTCTCATACAGTAGATTCCAATAGATTAATCAAACATGATTTGCTTTTCACAAGGCTGTAACAATATAAACATATATACATTGATACAGAGATAACAGCAGGCTCCATGCTTAAATATACAATGCATCTGCCTCTGCCCCCTCTCCACACCTATTACAATCCATCAATCTCAGATATAAGATTAACAATTGATTTGGTCTGAATTGCTGTTTGTGGGAAAGAATTCCAAAAGTACACCACCCTTTGCGTATTGAAACGTACATAGGGGACACAAGAGACTGCAGATCCTGGAATCTGGAGCAACACGCAAGATGCTGGAGGAACTCAGTGGGTCAGGCAGCATCTGTGGAGGGAAATAGACTGTCCACTTACCTCCATTGATGCTGCCTGACCCACTGGGTTCCTCCAGCATCTCGCATGTTGCTTGAAATGTACGTGCTTAGTTGAGATTATCGCTATGTTCCCTATTCAATTTAAAGGCAATGTGGCTCCTATATCGTCATTGCTTTCAGAGCACTTTATATGCCTATTTTATAAATGTTCCTTGTTACAGAGGAACACCAAGAATACATCTTACATACAACACACAAGGCATCCATCCTGCCCATTGGCTCCTAGCTGGCTTTCAACAGTGCAATCTGACCAGTCCCATCCCCTCTCTTTATTTCCCTGTAGCCCTCTAAGTTTGGGTATTGGTTCCGTAGTGCCACAGACAAGGTCTTTGCTCAGGACGTTGCTGTTCCATTGAGACCTCAGTTGTTTCTTGTTATTAAGCATGGTTCATCTTTGGAGGCACTCACATGAGTTGCAGTCTTGGCAAGCCTTCCATTCTATAATGGATCTACAAAGTGGAAGACAGAAGCTTTCCTTCTAGTGGCCGGGCAAGTGATGAGCACAAATGCTGGAGCAACTCAGCAGGTCAGGCAGCATCCATGGAGAGAAATGAACAGTCAATGTTTCAATCCGAGACCATTCATCAGGACTGGAAAGGAAGGAAGCAGAAGACAGAATAAAAAGGGGAGGGGGGAGGAGCTCGAGCTGGCAGGTGTTAGGTGAGTCCAGGTGAGGGGGGAAGGTAGGTAGGTGGGAGAAGGAGAGTGAAAGGCAATGATGTGAGAAGCTGGGAGGCGATGGGTGGAAGAGGCAAACTGCTGGAGAAGAAGGAATCTGAAAGGAGAGGACAGTAGACCATGGGATAAAGGGAAGGAGGTGGGCAGGTTGTGAGGGCAGGGGAGGGGAAAGAGAAGGGGTGAATGGGCCACAGGAATGAGGGAAAACAAAGAGGGTGGGGAAGGGTTACCAGAAGTCAGAGAAATCGATGTTGATGCCATCAGGTTGGGAACTACCAAGACGGAATCTGAGGTGTTGCTCCTCCAACCTGCGTCTGACCTCAACGTGGAAGTAGAGGTGGCCATGGACAGACACGACAGTGTGGGAATGGGAAGTGGAATTAAAATGGCCGGCCACCAGGAGGACCTGACTGTTGCGGCAGACAGAGTGAAGGTGCTCGACGAAGCTGTCCCCCAATCTGCATCGGGTCTCACCGATGTCGAGAAGGCTGCACTGGGAGCACCGGATGCAATAAATGACCCCAATGGATTCACATGTGAAATGCTGCCTCACCTAGAAGAACTGTTTGGGGCCCTGAATGGTGGTGAGGGAGGAGGTGTAGGGGAGGGTTCATCAGTGCTGGCAGCCAGTCAATTGTCATAGACTACATTTTTTAACTGCATCCCGATGAGTCGATTGTCTATCAATACGGGAGCACAACATTCTACAGGGCAGTACCCCTTGGCCAAAAGATCTTGAGCTGGTCGAAGCAGTACCAATGTATAAACCGTACTGCGTTATATTTAAATGCCTGTGCCTAAAGGCTGGAATGTGAATCTAGGCAACGCCTTTGTCTTTTTAACATTTCCTCTGTTTTTATCTTCAGACTGTTTTTTTTTAAACAGCTCTCTGTTCCAAAGTGCATGAACCGGATATCCAACTTTCAAAAAAGTGAAAACAAAATGGTTTAAAGATCTTAGTGGTTTTTAGATCCATCTGTCAAAACTTCTCTTGTTTTAGCTTCAGTTGAGTAAAACATTGTCTAATCCTGTCAGGTGATACTAGGTTAGGGAGGAGTTGCCTGAGGAGATTAGTATTCTATATTGTGAACTCAGTGAAACAACTGCCATTTCTTCAAACATTCTGTCTGGTTTTGCATTACCTGCATGCTCCAGAAATGATGTAATTCAGAAAGGAGGTCACCATTGCCTCATGATATGTAAAAGATATAATGTAATGTATCATATGTCTGTAAACCTAAGCTGCTCCTTAATACTCCATTACATCATAACGCTGTCGGAGAGCAAGGTAGGTTGGGAAACTACAATAGAGAAAAAAAACACTCAGTACGACAGGCAGCATACATGGAGAGAGAAATTGAGTCAATGTATCAGGTTCCAGCTCTGCTTTGAAAACTGACACCCTCTTCACTCTTAAGATGGTTCTGAGGAGTGCATCTGACCTGAAATGTTAACTGCTTTCTCTTTCCACAGATGCTGCTTGACTGGCTGAGTTCTTCCAGTATTTTTTGTTTTTATTTAATGTTCCAGGTCAAGAACTTTTCATTAGAGGCAGAGTCATACAGGATGGAAACAGGCCCTTCAGCCCAACTCGTCCATGTCGACCAAGATTCCCATCTAATCTAGTCCCACTTGTCTGCATTTGGCCCATATCCCTCTAAACCTTTCCTATCCATGTACCTGTCCAAGTACCTTTTAAATGTAGTTATTGTACCTGCCTCAACTACTTCCTCTGGAAGCTCATTCCATATACTGACCACCCTCTAGGTGAAAAGGTTGCCACTCAGGTTCCTATTAAATCTCTCCCCTCTCACTTTAAATCTGTCCTCTAGTTCTTGATTCCCCAACACCAAGAAAAATACTGTGCATTCACCCTATCTATGTGCCTCATGATTTTATACACCTCTATAAGATCACCCTTCATTCTCCTTCACTCCAAGGAACATAGTCCAAACCTGTTCAACCTCTCGCCATAATTCAGTCCCTTGAGTTCCAGCAACATCCTCGTAAATCTCCTCCGCACTCTTTCCAGCTTAGTGGCATCTTTCCTATAGCGGGGAGATCAAAACTGAACACAATATTCCAAATGTGGCCTCACCAATGTCTTGTACAACTGCAATATAACATCCCAACTTCTATACTCAGTGCCCTGACTGGTGAAGATTAGTGTGCCAAAAGCCTTCACCATTCCTGCCTACCTGTGACGCCACTTTCAGGGAAAAGTTAGAGATCAAACATGTTTTTAATTTGCAGAGAAAGGGGGAGGGGGTTGGAGAGGACAAAGGGTGGAGATCAAGAGAGACTGAAGGACTCTGGCTGAGTGGTGGTGCTGGCTGAGAGAAGGTGGTGAAGGCTTGTTAACTGCAGTTGATCTGTCCGGAGAAGACTAAAGTAGGAAAGGAATGCAAGCAGAGAGACACAATTTAAATTTTTACACATCCCACTGTCTTGGAGTGAAATGCTAACCAGGACACAGGGAAATGTTCTCCTTTGAATTATATTGTGGGATCCTTCATGGCATGTGAGTGGCTGTGTTTTTCTCAGTTAAACAGTTACCACAAAATTAGCACCAATGCTGCAATTCCATTCAACAGTGCCATTCCAATTCTCATTAGTGATTCATTGCATTCTTGTAAAAATGTATTGTTGATGGTCTCTGCAAATGTTTTTCCAAAAATATACACATTTGTAAAACATACAGTTATACAAATGGGACATAGCATCATCTTCATGCACTGTATCCAGCATAACATTACATCCTCTTATAGTATTTCAACAGGTCACTAATGTTTTTTTTCTCCATAAGTATTCCATCATAGAAGCACTTGGGAGGTGATTACACTACTCAGCTCTCAGTTTCCACTGGCGAGAAGACTTGTACTGTGGTCCTACCCCACAGAGACCTTGCGGTGACTGCACCAAACTTCAGTCCATACTTCGGCACATACTGACACACCTTGGAGTATGCCAATCTGGAGTATCTGGTTGCAACAACTCCTTGCACTGAGAGACCAACAAGTTTTGGGCAGACCAAAGTCTCTGTAAATCATTTCTATTTCCAAAGATATACTTAATTCATAATATCTACAGTAAATACATTTCTCTGTATTCATTATGCCATTAGCTCAATACATTCTTTTACAATGCATCAAAACCACTCATGATTCCTCCTTAAACAATGCACCTGTGAAGCATTTGAAGGGCTGTTACACAGGGCCCAGCTCCTCAAGTGTCCAGTGATGGCAGAACCTAAGACTGGGGTTCCTCCCCACAGAGCCTTTGTAGTAGCCGCACTAAGCCTCACATGAGCCAATCAATGGCGTTTGCTTGCAGACATCTCCTTGCACAGGAACACCCATAGGTTTCGGGGAGACCAAAGTTGGTCTTTTACTGAAATGATGGTCTTCCAACAGCACTTGATGCTTGTCCCAGTATGTGTCTCTGGGAACAGCCTATGGTCCTGAGTTACACTGCTGACCAGGACCAACTCTGAAAGTGATTCACCTATCAAGAAAAGGAAGACAGTGCTGATGCAGCAGCTCAAAGGGATTCAGGCAGCATTTATTGTCTGTTACCACTTCTGAGTGAGCAGAAATCCTGCCCATAAAATTACTTCTGCTGTCTTTGTAATTTCATTCACATGCCGAACGTAGAACACTACAGCACAGTACAGGCCCTTCGGCCCACAATGTTGTGCCAACATTTTATCCTGCTCTAAGATCTATCTAACCCTTCCCTCCCTCATAGCCCCCTATTTTTCTATCATTTATGTGTCTATCTAAGAGTCTCTTAATGTCCCTAATGTATCTGCTCCCACCACCTCTGCCGGCAGTGCGTTCCACGCACCCACCACTCTCTGTGTAAAAAAACTTACCCATGACATCCCCCTTATACCTTCTTCCAATCACCTTAAAAGTATGTCCTCTCGTGTTAGCCATTGTCACACTGGAAAAAGTTTCTGACTGTCCACTCCATCTATGCCTCTTATCACCTTGTACACCTCTATCAAGTCACCTCTCATCCTCCTTCCCTCCAAGGAGAAAAGCCCCAGCTCACTCAGCCTATCCTCATAAGACATGCTCTCCAATCCTGGCAACATCCTGGTAAATCTCCTCTGCACCCACTCTAAAGCTTCCACATCCTTCCTATAATGAGGTGACTAGAACTGAACACAATACTTCAAGTGTGGTCTAACCAGAGTTCTATAGAGCTGCAACATTACCTCATGGCACTTGAACTCAATACCCCGACTGATGAAGGCCAACACAACATACACCTTCTTAACAACCCTATTGACCTGCACGGCAACCTTGAGGGATCTATGGACGTGGACCTCAAGATCCCTCTTTTCCTCTAAACTGCTAAGAGTCCTGCCATTAACCTTGTATTCTGCCCTTGAATTCCATCTCCCGAAGTGTATCACTTCACACTTATCCGGGTTGAACTCTATCTGCCACTTCTCAGACCAGCTCTGCATTCTATTGATATCCTGTTGTAATCTACAGCAACCTTCTACACTATCCACAGCACTACCAACCTTTGTATCATCAGCAAACTTACTAACCCACCCTTCCACATCCTCATCCAAGTCATTTATAAAAATCACAAAGAGCAGGGGTCCCAGAACAGATCCCTACAGAACACCACTGGTCACCAACCTCCAGGCTGAATACACTCCATCTACCACCACCCTCTGTCTTCTATGGACAAGGGTGAATCCACACAGCCAATTTTCCCTGGATCCCATGCCTCCTGACTTTCTGAATAAGCCTTCCATGAGGAACCTTATCAAATGCCTTACTAAAATCCATGTACACCACATCCACTGCTCTACCTTCATCAATGTGTTTTGTCACATCCTCAAAGAATTCAATCAGGCTCGTGAGGCACGACCTGCCCCTCACAAAGCCATGCTGAAGTTCTGAACATTGCTGGGGCAGGGCACAGGAATTTTAAACTATCCTAGATTTTAGTAATCTAGTGTCTGTTGATGCTGATACTTTATGCATGAAAATGAAGGGGTTCCACCCATCTGGGCCAACATAATGTCACATTTTTCTTAGCTCACTGGGCAACACAGTCAGCATGGACAAGTTGGGCCGAAGGGCCGGTTTCCATGCTGTATAACTCTATGACTCTACTCCCCATTGCCGTTAGCCAAAAAAATTACATATATAAAACAATATACAGATTACATCACAGTAGCTTCTTCCCCACTGCTATCAGACTTCAGAACCAATCATGTCTTTCACATCCCCTTCCCAGTGGAGCTACCACATCCTCAGACCCTTAATTCTACCTCTTCTGTTATCATCACTTAAGAATTTGTTTTTGCACTACCTCAGTTTCCAAGACTATACTTTGCTCCATTCTGTTGATTTTGCACTCGTCGCTGTATTTATTGTTGTATTTATTATTACCAAGTATACAGTTCACTCTGTGAGCTTCACGTGAGCAAGGAATTTCATTGCACCCTGGTGTGTATGACAATAAACTAATCTGAATCTGAATCTATTTGCACATTAAATTAAACATCATTTGATCGAGTGTTATGCTTCTGATCTCACAAGTTAATCAGAGCACTCTCAAATTTGTTAAACTAAATGGGAATATGTTTATATAATGCTTTTCATTATTTCCAACCATCCCAAAGCATTTTACAGACAACTAAGTACTTTTGAAGTATGTATCATTTGAAATACAGCAAACAATTTGTGCACAGCAAGCTCCCACAAAGACCATTGTGATGATGACCCGCTGACCTGTTTTAGAGGTGTGGGTTGAGGAACAAATATTGACCAGGGCACCAGAAATAATTACTCTCGTTCAAATAATGCCCTGTGTCCTACTTGAGATGGAGATGTAACTTAAATCTCATACTGAAGGTGCAGTACTCATTCAGTGTTACCATACATTCTGGTTCAGAGGTGAACTCTATCTCTAAACCTGAAACCTTTTCCACTTCTGATGAAGAATCATCAGCTTTAATTATTAACACTGCTTCTCTCTCCATATATGCTGCATGACCTGCTAAGTATTCCCAGAATCTTTACTTCTAATTTCTATCATCTACAATATTTCACTTCATGATGTACCAGGAAGACCACAATAAGTTCTTTTATATGAAAAGAAGCCAGAGAGGTTTTGGGAAACCAAACCAGCTCCTTGTATATCAATCCCAGAGGAAATTCTGGAACCAACTGTTGAGCAAGGGAATAAATCATTTGGAGACATGTAAAATACTGGAAGGAGTCAGCATGGATTACCAAAGGCATGTCATGTCATGTCAGGTCAGTTAAACAGATCTTTTCAATAAAGTAAAAGAAGATATGTACTGAGATCATAACACAGATGCAAGGTACTAGGTTTTAGTGAGGCATTTGATGAAACATCTAATAGAAAATTAGAACATAAGATTGGTAGTTTGTGTTCTCCCAGATTTAAAGGTTGCTCAGGAAAAAGGAGATGAAAGGCCTAATTCTAACTCTGAGATTGAGTGGCGAGCAGGCAGTTAGAAACAGGGATGAGTCTTATCTCCATTTATGCCTCCGTCTTTCATTTTAACTTCCTCTTGGCAAGCAAGCAACAACCCCAGTAGAAATCCATGAGGTATTTAAAATTGCAATCACATTCCATGATAGAATCATGGCACTAACTCTGAGTTTAACTTAGGGCATCCAAGGGGGCTCCACTGCAACTTCTGCCTTGCAACTGGGATTGCTAGCAATGAGTGAAAGGCTCACTTCCATTGACGGAGGTGATCATCCAACATTGGCAAGTAGCAGAGGGGAGATGCAATTTTATGTTGATCTTATCTTAGGCAGGGTTCTGGACCAAGAAAGTATCTCATTTTTTTTTTCATTTTTCATCCTTGCTTACAACATAGGAGGCCATTCAACCCATCAAGTCAATGCTGGCTCTCGGTAATCCCATTCCTCCACATATTTGCCAGTTATCCATTCTCTCTCAGAACAAGTTGCAGGGAACTCAGTACATTGACAAAGTAGAGAGTACATTGAAACGCATTTAGTGACCTTACAGAAGTTTTGGTGGAGGAACACAGCAGGTCAGGCAGTATCTACGGAGGGAAATGGACAGTCAACGTTTCAGGTCGAGACTGGGAAGAAGGAGGGAAGACGGCCAGTATAAGAAGGTTAAGGGGTGGAGCAAGAGCTGGCAGGTGATGGGTGAATCCAGGTGAGGGGCAGTGACAAGCAGATGAGGGTGGGAATGAGGTCAGAAGCTGGGAGGTGATAGGTGGAAGAGACAAAGGGCTGAAGATGATGGAATCTGATAGGAGAGGGCAGTGGGGCATGGAATGGGAGGCAGGTGGGGAGGGGAACCTGTGGGAGGAGTGTGGAGAGGGAGAGTGTGGGGGAGGAGAAAGACATAGGGTGATGGGGGCCAGTGGATCAAGAGGAGAGGGTAAAAAGAAAAATAGGGGAAAAGGGACAGAGGGAGAGCGGCTACTGGAAGTTTGAGAATTCTGCCAGACTGGAGACTGCCCAGGCGGAATATGAGATGCCATTCCTCTGTTTGGCTGTGACCTGGCAGTGGAGGAGGCCGTGGACAAACATGTCGGTGTAGGAATGGGAATTGGAATTGGAATGGCTGGCCACTGGGAAACCCTGGCAGGCACGGCAGAAGGAGTGAAGGTGCTCAAATGTTTTGGTAGCCCTACATATGACATGCAGCTGGTCACCCTTACAGTGATTACTACAGTAATTCTGCATTGCCCACACCTCCAGACCTGCACAGTCGTCTTTAGAAATAAGGCCATAAGACATAGGAGCAGAATTAGGCCATTTGGCCCATCAAATCTGCTCCACCATTCAATCATGGCTGATTTATTTTTCCCTCTCAGCCCCATTCTCCTACCTTCTCCCCGTAACCTTTGACGCCCTTACTAATCAAGAACCTATCAACCTCCGCCTTAAATATACCCAATGACTTGGCCTCCACACGGTCTGTGGCAATGAATTCCACAGGTTCACCACCCTCTGGATAAAGAAATTCTTCCACATCTCTGTTCTAAAGGAACGACCTTTTATCTTGAGGCTGTGCCCTCTGGTCCGAGACTCTCCCACCACTGGAAATCTTGTCTTCTTTCTAAACTACTCAGTGAAAAGTCAGCTAGTTTGCACAAAGGAAATTGGAACCCATGTAAGGAGCATTGACAGAGTCATATAGAGCACAGGAACAGGTTCTTTGACCAATTGTGTCGGTGTCAGCCATCACGTATCGATCTATACTAATCCCATTTTCCAGCATTCAACTTGTAACCTTCAATGCCATGGCATTTCAGGTCATTGCCTAAACATTTCTTAAGTGTTATGAGAGTGTGAGAGTACCTGCCTTTACCACCCCTCTGAGGAAATGAACCTGCACAGTTGGCTTAAGACACTATTTTCAAAATGGTGAGAAGGTTGGAACCAGGAAAGGACAGACAGCGGTGAGACTGCAACTACAGACTTCATAAAAAAACTTGTATCACATTATTAAACAGGCTTATGAAAAGTCATCCTTTTCCTCCAGGGTGCTGGATTACAAAGGAGTGGTATATGTGGCAGTTCTATAATGGTCTAGTTTGACTTAATTTACAAAACGGCAATCTGCTCTGAATGCCACAGCTCAGAAAGTGTTAATGGGCCTTGACAGTGCAGCAGAGAATCCCTCACACTTGAAGTAAAATGTCTAATTAGGAGGACAGGTTGGGGAGAGAAGATCAAGATGTAATCTAATTAGAACATCTAAACTATTATAGGAGTCAGTCAGGTAGAGAGAAATTATTTCCTTGGTGGAGTTCAATAAGCTATGTGAAGCAGAGGTGTCAAACCTATCAGAGACCTGGCAACTGGATGGAATTAAGATACAGATCATCCAGAGTCTAATTGAATGTCAGCATTCTTTGGACTAAAGGGACGACTATGTTTCAAGGAGACACCATCCAGTAAGTCTGAGGATACTCTACTTGAGTATCTTTTCTGTCTTCAGAAGCTGGCAATTTGCCATGTATCAAACAATTCAGTATGCCCATGAATGTTCCAGATTCGGAAAACAATTTGGTGGATTTTGATGAGCTGGGAGTTCTAACTGCCACTGTAGAAAGAAATACTTGTTTAACATCTCTTCATTTTCTTATTCCCCACATAATTTATTTGTCTCAGGTTCCAAGGGACCCATATACCTGCTACCTAATCTCTTCCTTATTGCACGCATGTAGAAGCTCTTACAATCTAATTTCATTGCTGGTTTACTGCCGTATTATGATTTCTTCCTCTTCATGGATAATGAAGAAGATTGTCAAAGGATACAGTAGGATATAGATCATTTGCAGATATGGACAGAGAATTGCAGATAGAGTTTAATCTGGGCAGGTATCAGGTCTTGTACTTTGGGAGATCAAATTTAAGGGGAACGTACACAATAAATGGCAGGACTCTTAAGAACATGGATGTACAGAAGGATCTTGAGGTCCACGGCTATAGATCCCTGAAAGTGGCAAAACAAGTAGATAGGGTGGTAAAGAAGGCGTATGGCATGCTTCTTGCCTTCATCGGTCGGGACATTGAGTATAAGAGTAAGGAAGTCATGTTGTAGCTGTATAAAACTTTGGTTAGGCTGCATTTGGAATATCGTGTGCAGTTCTGGTTGTGTCATTACAGGAAGGATGTGGAGGCTTTGGAGAGGGTGCAGAGGAGGTTCACCAGGATACTCCCTGGATTAGAGAGTGTTAGCTATAAGGAGAGACTGGACAGACTTGGATTGTTTTCTCTGGAGTGGCAGAGGTTGAGGGGAGACCTGATTGAAGTTTATAAAGTAATGAGAGGCAGAGATATCTCGAGTAGGTAGTCAGAGTCTCTTTCCCAGGGTAGAAATGTCAAATATTAGAGTGAATAGCTGTAAGGTGAGAGGGGGAAAGTTTAAGGGAGATGTGTGGGCAAGTGTTTTACACAGAGAGTGGTGGGTGCCTGGAACATGCTGCCAGGGGTGGTGGTGGAAGCAGATATCATAGTGACATTTAAGAGGCATTTAGACAGACACATGAACATGAAGGGAATAGAGAAACATGGATCATGTGCAGGCAGAAGGGATTAGTTTCATCTGGCATCATGGCCGTCTCAAACATCATGAGAAAGGGTCTGTTCCTGTGCAGTACTATTCCATGCTCTACGCTCTATGTATACATGTACATATAAATATGATACATTTCTTAGAGGGTCCTTTCAAAAACAATTTTAAATCCCTATGTATTTCTCTGATGAGTTCTAATATGTTCCTTATCTACATGCTTATTACACTTGTTGGCAAGATTGTGAGTCCTTATGGTTGGATCACTTTCCCACGGAGATTTTAATCTTGTAGAAAAGATACTCAAGCACAATTATTCTTTGACTGTTCACCACTTTTAAACTAATTTTCCAGTCTAGTTGCCAAAATACCCCCTGTATCTTCATAAAATGATCTGTAAAGTTTTAGACCCTACTTTAGTGTTTAACCACATCACCCTCAAATTTAATGTGAAAATCTGTTTTATTATCACCCTTCTCCAGAGAATTATTTACTATGTGTTCCAATTGTTCTTTTTAATGACATAATACTAGCTCTAAAACAGTTTGTTCCTTGGTGGTATGTCCAAGGATTATTTTGGACAAAACTAGACTTGAATGCATTCCCTGAACTCTTCCTTCAAATTGTTTCCATGACTTGTCTTTGCACAATCTATTTGAAGGTTTAAGTTCCCCACAGTTATTGCTTTACCCTCATTATAAGCTCCTCCCATTTTCTTATTTACACTCTTTCAAACACTGAGGCAGAGATTGATAGGTTCTTGATTGATAGAGGGGTTAAGGGTTATGGGGAGAAGGCAGCAGAATAGGGTTGAAAAAAATTCAGTCATGATTGAATGGCAGAGCAGACTTGATGGGCCGAATGGTCTAATTCTGCTCCTGTACCTTATGGTCTTACGTCTATAACTTCTGTTAGTGATCCCATATATTCATAAGTTATCAGAAGTTCCAATTGTGAAATGGTACCCTTGGAATTTTTTTTATAAACTGAGTCTTCAAATGCTACATACTTTCTTAAATGCTTGAGCATGAATCAGCAATTATCTCCTTGGAAACTGTCTAGCCTACACCATGAAAATATTAAAGAGGCTAATGGGTTTTTTTTAAGTCATTTGCAGTAATTTTAAATCACTCATCACTGTGGAAGACCAGATGTTCTCAACATAGATTGTTTGTCAACCTATAGTGGCTAAGTTAATAAAACTGCATCACCATTCGTAATTTGACTAAAGAGTAACTTCTCACGCAAAAAGGAGCAAAATTCTGTTGGACGCTAAATTATATTGGATCATGGAGCATTTTATGTTGTACAAATGAATTAGTTTCAGCATCGGTAACCATGAAACTGCTGGATTGTTGTAAATGCCCATTTGTTCATTCATCTCCCTCCAGGGGAAGAGTCATACAGTTACACAGCATGGAACCAGGACCTTCGGCCCAACCTGTCTATGCTGACCCTTCTAAACTAGTCCCATTTGCCTGTATTTGGCCCATATCCCTCTAAATATTTCCAATCTATGAACCAGTCCAAATGTCTTTTAAACATTGTAATTGTAACCAACTCTACCCCCTCCTCTGGCAGCTCATTCCATATACCCACCACCCTTTGTGTGAAAAACTTGCCCCTCAAGTCCCCTTTAAATCTTTCCCCTGAAGAAGGTCTGCTGTCCTTATCTGGACTCAAGACCTACCAATGTGCTTGACTTGTAACTACATCCTCAATTGTGGCAAGTTGGGAAGTTGGTGACATCACCAGTAATATCCACGTGTTACAAAGGATTAAGTAACAAAAGAATGAATTTTAGTAGAATCTTGGTACAACCACGACAAAGCAATTTCAAGCAGTTTTCCAAATCAAAATCTATTATTCGTGTTGCGTGCGAACAGTATGCTAAAGGGGGCTATGAGTGAAGTGAGGAAGCTGAATTAACAGGTGTGTTTATACTGGTGTGGTGCATTGGGTTTAGACCTTCAAAGTGCTTGAGGGTCTTTCTGTCTTTGATAAATTCACTTCCATTCTTGGTTTGCAGTGGAGCAGTGCCTTGGACATTTAGGTCATAGATGGCCTTGTCATTGTTAAGGAACCTGTGCATGCTATGGTTATCAGGGAATTGTTGGACTTCCTGTGTTTTCTCCACTTGTTGTCTGCTCTTTACGTCAGGAGTTTTCTGTGGAATCTTGGCCTTCAGGTGCCTGTGGAGCTGTTACTCCTTACAATTGTGGTTAATTAGCTCCCGGACCCCTCGTCATTCTTTTCAAACTAATCCTCATTCTATCTGTTAGAGAAGCTAGTAGTCTTTTCACGGGTGCTAATTATGGTGGACTTCAGGACAGTCCAGTTGCTATGGACATTCGGTGGCTCTTTATTGAGGTCTTCAGGTTGCCTGCAAGGACCTATCTGAGAAGGGCTGTCCTTGTGGGGTTCTTGAGACCTTCAACAGTGTTTTTCTTGTGAGAATGTTTTTGTTTCTGATGTAACAAACAAAATGCAGTCTCTTGTGGGTCTGCAGTCTCTTGTATTCTTGTCTCTCGTTTTTGTTTCCGATGTTGCTTTGGCAGTGGTCAATCCACCACTCATGGGTGTGGATGTTACAGTCACTCCCTCAGATGATGACATAATCCAACAGCTGCTCGTGGATTGTGGATGTTGCCATGAGATCATGTGCTTGTCTTTCTGGCAAAACAGGGCTACTAATACTGTGCTCCAAGCATTGTGTTGGGAGGAGCACTCCATTGGAGTTACATAACTACATTCACATTAAGAACTCAAGTAAATTAACACATCAGTCATGAACTTGGTATTGGTATATTATTGTCACTTGTACCGAGGTACAGTGAAAAACTTGTCTTGCATGCTGATCATACAGGTCAGTTCATTACACAGTGCAGTTACATTGAGTTAGTACAGAGTGTATTGATAGTACAGGTAAAAACAATAACAGTACAGAGTATAGATCATTATTTTTCATTGAACACTATTAGAATAAATAACATACCTTTAATAGTCACCTCATTACAGGAAGGATGTGGAAGCTTTAGACAGGGTGCAGAGGAGATTTACCAGGATGCTGCCTGGACTGGAGAGCATGTCTTATGAGGATAGGTCGAATGAGCTAGTGCTTTTCTCTTTGGAGAGGAGGAGGATGAGAGGTGACTTGATAGTGTACAAGATGATAAGAGGCATAGATCGAGTGGACAGTCAGAGACTTTTTCCCAGTGCGACAATGGCTAACACAAGGGGGCATAATTTTAAGGTGATTGGAGGAAGATACAAGGGGGATGTCAGAGGTAAGTTTTTTTTATGCAGAGTGGTGGGTGCGTGGAATGCACTGCCAGCAGAGGTTGTGGGGCAGATACATTAAGGACATTTAAGGGACTCTTGGGTCGACACACGAATGACAGAAAAATAGGGGGCTATGTGGGAGGGAAGGGTTAGATAGATCTTAGAGCAGGATAAAATCTCAGAACAATATTGTGGGCTGAAGGGCCTGTACTGTGCTGTACTGTTCTATGTTTACCTGATCTGACCTATACACCTGTGCCCCACTTGACACTCAGGATACATTCCCAGAAACAGGAGAGCTAATAGAATCAGGACTTACCATAGATGATGTGTTACTGATAGTGCTGCTGGGCAGGATTTGGAATTGGTTTATTTTGTCACGTGTATCAAGATACAGTGGAAAAACTTTGTCTGCGTGCCATCCAGGCAGATCATGCCATATGTAAATATATTGAGGTAGTAAAAAGAAAACAGAATGCAGAATATAGAGCAGCAGCTACAGAGAAGGTACAGTGCAGGTTGACAAGCGAAGTGCAAGGGCTCCCACGAGGTAGAGTGGAAGATCAAGATTTCATCTTTAGCATATGAGATATCCATTCAAGAGTCTGATAACAGTCAAATAGAAGCTGTCCTTGAGCCTTGTGGCACGTGTTCTCAAGTTTTTGTATCTTCTGCCTGATGTAAGAGGGGAGAGAGAGAATGACTGGGGTGGGAGGGGTCCTTCATTATGTTGGTTTCTTTCCCGAGGCAGCAGGAAGTGCAGATTAAGTCATTGGTGGGGAGGCTGATTTGCATGATAGACTGGTCTGCGTTCACAGCTCTCTGCAGTTTCTTATAGTCTGGGGTAGAGCAGTTGCCATACCAAGCTGTGATGCATCCGGATAAGATGCTTTCTTTGGTGCATCTGTAATAATTGTTGAGCATCTTCGGGGACATGCCAAATTTCCTTAGCCTTCTAAGGAAGTAGAGGTGCTGGTGTGCTTTCTTGGCCATAGAGTTAACACGGCATGGACAAATTATTGGTGATATTTACACCTGGGAACTTGAAGCTCTCAACAATCTCCCCCTCAGCACCATTGACACAGACAAGGGCATGTACTCCACCCCGCTTCCTGAAGTGAATGACCAGATCTTTTGTTTTGCTGACATATAGGGAGAGGAAGCTAATCTCTGGCCATTGAGCTTCTCACCAGAGAGAAATATCCCAGCTGTGCAGCTAAACAAGGCGATGGGGACACACAGCTTCCAACACATCCAACAGGAGGTGATGGAGTGAGTGTAGGATCCGGGGACTTTGACAACACGGAGCAGGTACTGCCGGTCCCCAGCAATGGCCACACTCACCCTATTGGCCAGGGAGGCAGGGAGGAGCCCTCAGCGCTGAGTAAGTGCACCACTCACCCCAGCCCACCAAACACCAGCCCTCAGGGGCAGCCTCTCCACACCAAGCTGTGGGCCATTCATGGCTGGAGGATTGAGAATCACAACAGCTCATAGACTGAACAGATAACCTTTTTTAAAGTATAATGCATTACACACCAGTGAACGCTCAGACAGGACGATCAAGAGAGCTAGAACAAACTTTTAGAACAGAGACTTTTTCCCAGGGCAACAATGGCTAACATGAGGGGACACAATTGGAAGGTGATTGGAGGAAGGTATAAGGGGGATGTCAGGGGCAAGTTTTTTTTTAAACACAGAGAGTGGTGGGTGCATGGAACGCACTGCCTGCAGAGGTTGTGGGGGCAGATACATTAAAGACATTTAAGAGACTCTTAGAAGGACACATGAATGATAGAAAAATAGGGGGCTATGTGGGGGGAAGGATTAGATAGATCTTAGAGCAGGATAAAATGTCGGCACAACATTGTGGGCCGAAGGGCCTGTACTGTGCTGTAGTGTTTTATGTTCTAAATCAGTCCTTGAGCTCAGTAGGATACCAGTGCGTGTGACTTCAGACCCCCAGAATGTGGTTGATTCTTAACAGCCTCCTCACTTCAGGGGATGAACAATGTACACATTGCCCATATCATCCACATCCCGTAAATGAATAAGTTTTATAAATCTGCATGGTCGGCACATTTAATCTCTTGGATTAAATACAATTCTTGCCCTCATTTTAGAATGTGGAACTCAACTCTGTCCTCCTATCTGCACCTTTATCATCAGATCCCACTGTTCCTTGCTGTCCTGCTTCCTCTCCGATGCTTTGTCCCAGGGACATTTTCTGCCTGCCCTTTAGCGACCATTCCCATGCTTTCTATCTTCACCAGAGCTCCTCATACCTGGTTCCATAAAGCTTGAGTGATAGCCAGCGATATTCCAGTCTCCATCCCACTGAACTGGTCAAGCTCATGTACTGAAGGCAAATACTGCTGCTATAACCACCTAATTCCATTGGCAATTGGTTGACCACTTGGTGAAGTTCCATGATTAGCAATAACCTGGTGAAAGATGAATAGTGAGTCTTGTTTTGTGGTGAGTTTTGAGTCTTGTTGCAGGATCACAGCTAGTGCTGCTATGGGCCCTATTTCCCATACAACCATCAACCCTTGATCACATTCGTTCCAGCTAAGCAGAACTAGTCAAACCCCTCTGTATAGTCGCCATCCAAACTCAGCAGATTCCATGTGGCTTTCTCTGAGAAACGCCCTTTCAGGTCCACGTAACTTGCTGGCTACCCACCAACATCACCTCTGCAGCATTTCACTCAAACTTCTTCCAGTTTAGTGCGTTGCATTTGGTGCTCATGATGTGGTCTCCTCTGCATTAGGGAAACCAAGTGCTGACTGGGTGACCACTCTGCAGAACACCCCATTCAGTCAACAAGGGTGACCCTGAGCTTCTGGCCACCTTCACTTTATTCCCCACCCCACTCCCACTCTAACCTCTGTCTTCAGCCGCTTACATTGCTCCAATGATGCCCAATACAAGCTTGAGGAACTTACCTACCGCCTGGGTACGTTGCACTCTTAAGACATAATAATGAATGTAATAATTTCAGTTAATCACCCTTTTCTTTCCTTCACAGACATGATTCTAACTTTCAGTTTTATTTTGTTTTGTCACTTCTGTCTCTAATTGCTACTTTTTAAGTAATTGTTACCAGTTTCACCCTGTCACAGTCATACCTTCAGCTCTTCCACACCACCCTCTCTCTGAAACTTAAAACAAGCTTGTTTTCTAACCTTTCTGGTCCTGATGAAGGGACTCCTTAACTTTCTCCCTCCACAGATGCTGCCTGACCTGTTGGATGTTTCCAGCATTCTCTGTTTTTGTTACACACATTCCATCTGGAGAGTTTTCTTCAGTTTAGATCAAACTGATTCAAATGCAACATATACTTACAGTAATAATTCACCTGCCCTGGTTGGATGCATATTAAACATTACAGGGCACAGTATGCACTTGTCTCTGAAAAGTGGACTGAGTTCTAAGCTTCACTACTGTTCTTGCAGCTACCTGATTTGAGACTTAGTGATTTGTAGCAGTAAGCCTAGATAAATGCAGTTCCAAATCGCAAGAAATGTCTACTGGAGGGCACGTATTTAAGGTGAGAGGGGAAAATACAAAGGGTCAGATCTCTTTATCAGTCACGTGTACATCAAAACACACAGTGAATTACATCTTTTGCGTAGAGTGTTCTGGGGGCAGCCCGCAAGTGTCGCCACACTTCCGGCGCCAACATAGCATGCCCACAACTTCCTAACCTATCCGTCTTTTGGAATGTGGGACGAAACCAGAGCACCTGGAGGAAACCCACACAGACACGGGGAGAACATACAAACTCCTTACAGACAGCGGCGGAATTGAACCCAGGTCACTGGCGCTGTAAGGCGTTACGCTAACAACTACACTGCCGTGCCTGCCCAGTACGTGGGCGGCAATTTTTTTTTAGGTAGAGAATGGTGGGAGCCTGGAATGCACTGGTGGTAGAGGCAGATGGCATAAGAGCGTTTAAGAGACTCAGATAGGCACTTCACTACGCAGAGAAGGGAGGGAATGGTCAATGTGTGGGGAAGAGGGATTAGATTAATTAGATGTCATTGGTTTAATTACTGCAGCACAACTGAAGGATCTGTCCTGTGCTGTACTGTTCTATGTTCTAAACCATCCAGGACATAGTAAGCTGCTAATTGTTAACCCAACAACTATCCTAAAGATTCCTCTACTACAGTAGCTGCCGTGTGTACCATCTACAAAGTGTACTGCACTTATTCACTTAGACTGTTCCCTCAGCACCCCCCAAGCTCACAACTCTACCGCCAAGAAAGACAAAGACAGCTGGGTGCATGGGAACACCACCCGCTACAGATTCCCTTCTACGCAGTGCATTATCCTGACTTGGAAATACATCATTGGCCCTTCACTGTTGTTGGATCCAAATCCTGTGATTCCCTACCTGACAATACTGAGGGAGTACTATCACCAGAAGGACAATGACCCACCACCATCTTCTCAAGGGCAATTAGGGATGGGCAATAGTTGCAGACCTTTGCCAGTGATACCCAAATCCCATAAAATTGAATTTAATAATAAGGGCTAGATCTGCTGTTTGACTATAATCTATCTGAACTCGCTGGTCACCTGCCTTGGGTCCTACTGTTTCTTCCAGTATCTATGGAGGGAAATAGACAGTTGACGTTTCAGGTCGAGGCCCTTCATCAGGACTGATGAAGGGTCTCGACCCGAAACATCGACTGTTTATTTCCCTCCATAGATGCTGCCTGACCTGCTGATTTCCTCCAGCATTTTGTGTGTATTGCTCTAGATTCCAGCATCTGCAGAATCTCTTGTATCACTGTTTCTGCCACAGTCGTCTGCTGGGAACACAACAACCAACAATGCCCAGAGCAGCATAGTGCACCTCTGGTCTTAAGATCTGACAGCATTCTTTAACAGGGAGTGAGGGCATGTCTCAGGTTCACTGGCTGTCAAAACTATCACTGGAACCAAATGTTTGCAAATAACTTCCAAAATCATTCAGGCACAATTATCACAAAAATATTTCTAAGGAATAACTACCTTTAAAAATAAGAAGTTAAAGGATTAAAATAATCATTAGCACACATTTAAAAACAATCAAACGCTTTTAAATTAATTTAATTCATTCAAATAATAACAAAATTAGCTTCTGCTTACCCTTGTGTCTGCAGCAGTTTCTTCCCTTTGATTCTAGTGGGGCTGCCAAGTTCAGTGGGCAAACTTCCCAGCAGAAGTCCATGCTCCTGCCCCATTAGATCCATGAGGAAGACACCAGCACACTGCTGGTGCCCCAGAGTTCCAATTACCCAGAGCATTAGGCCTGAGCTCAGAAACCCCAAACTTTCACCAAGCTATCACCTCAAAAGCCAGCAAATCTGGATGGAACTACCAGCTTTAAAACAGAAGATTTGCTTTATGAGGTACTAAATGATTGTACAACATTGGTTCACATAACCAGCACGTGCTCTTAACAAGTTTCTGTTTTTGGGATCACACCACTAATCTTCTTGTGTGAAGCACATGGAGACAATCAGGGTGAAATGTCGGCACCATGGTAGCCAAAGAAAGTTCAACATTTTACATAAAATAGTCATTTCTAAAGTATGCTCTAATCTCAGTTCAAAAATTGCATCCGTAACACATTTAAGATCTTCTCTTTAAGATACATGTTTCTAAATTCCTTGATTAGATTAGTGCTTCATAATCACTCCCAGGTCTCTTCATTATATTTGCCTCAAAAGTTTAGATTTGGTCATAGAGAAGTACAGCAAGGAAACAGGCCCCCCAGTCCATACTGTTGATCAACCACCCATTTACACTAATTCTACATTAATGCAATTTTTTATTCTCCCCACATTTTCATCAGCTCCCCCCAGATCCTACCACTCAACTATACTCTAAGGGCAATTTACAGTGGTCAATTAACCTACCAACCCACACGTCCTTTGGATGTGGCAGGAAACTGGAACATCTGGAGGAAATCCGTGCAGTCACAGGGAGAACGTGCAAGCTCCACACCGACAGCACCAAAGGTCAGGATCTGATGATGTGAGGCAGCGGCTTTTCTAGCTGTGCCACTTTGCTGCCCACAGTTTGTATCACAAGGCAACTTTGAACCCAATTCTACAGCACAGTGTAGACAGAAAAAGAGCATAGTGGCTTATGGTGAACTCACTTGCTGTAAGTAACATTACTATTGGATAAATCTATCAGAGATGTGGTGAAAAGGTAAACTTGCTTCACGTGGAGTAATTCAGGCAAACATTTAAATAGATGAGGGGTAAAGGATATGTTGATGGGTCAAGATATAACAAGGTGGGAAGAGTCTCTTGTGCAGCATAAACACTGGTATAGGCCTCCTGGACCAACCGGCCTGTCTTTTGGGGTGGAATATTCAATGACCATACAGAGATACTGCCCCACTACAAATAATTGTGAAAATGTGAGAGGCATTGAACTTCCTCAAAGTTGACACAGATGACAGTCATAACTCATCCAAGTTTAAACCTCGTGTTATGTGGACTTTACTGTTATTCTGTACCTGGGTAGTGAGAATGTGGCTTAAAATGTGATTCATTGTATGTAAAGTGCATGTTGCTAGCTTGGCTGTCGTTAAAATGATAGCTGAGATTTACTTCAGCAATTCAGTATAAGAATGTATCACTGCTGAGCCATATCATTCAGTTGATCAAACAATCATTCTGTATTACATGGCATCTTTACTGTTCTGTTTCCAAGTTCCATGTTCTCATCATATCTCTGATGTGTTTATCCAATGGCAAGACTTACCTATCTCACGATTAGCGTCATAGAGTAAATCAGCCTGGAAACAGGCCGTTTGGCCCAACTTGCCCATGCTGACCATGGTGCCCACCAAACTAGTCCCATTTGCCCATCCTTGGTCCATATCCCTCTATGCCCCTCCTATCCATGTACTTAACCAAATATCTTTTAAATATTATTATACCTACCTCAGCCACTTCCTCTGGCAGCTCATTCCACATATGCACCACCCTCTGCGTGAAGTTGCCCCTCAGGTCCCTTTTAAATCTTTCACCTCTCATCTTAAATGTATTCTGAAGAATTCAATGATAAAATAAGTGGTGAATTATCAATTAGATAGTCACAGACTAAACATTTAAATGGAGCAGAGGACAACTCCATTCCTAACTGGGAAATGACCCATCAGTTTAACACAGCACCATGCTTCATATTTCTGTACAAAAGAGAAGGATACCATTCAGCCAATCAAGTCCACACTGGCTCTCAGAGAAATCCTATTTCCTCACCTATTCCCCACTAACCTATTCCCTCTCACGTTCCCTTTAACTCTACCCTGATTCCCCTACATTAGGGTCCATTACATTAGACCCACCTACATTAGGGTCAATTCACAGCAACTAATTAATGTTCGCCAGCATGTCTTTGGGACGTGGGAGGAAACTGAAGAACCCAGGGAAAACTGCACATACTGCATACTGATCTGGTTTCTGCCTCAGTCACTATTTCAAGCACTGAATTTCAGACCCCACCACTCTTTGGGCAGAAGTATTTTTCTTCAATTCCCCTCAAATTGATTACATTAAATTTATGCTTCCTAATTATTGACCGTCCTTTTAAAGAAAATGAGCCCTTCCCCCCTTCCCTCCTTCCCATCTATCTTAACATCCTAACTTCATACACACTGATTAAACCTTCCCTTAACCTTCCTGCCAGATAGAAAACAACCTCAATCAAGCCAGCTTCTCCTTATAGTTAATCTTCCACAGTCCTGGCAACATCACTGCTAATCTCCTTCATATTTTGTCCAGCTTTATCATATCCTTCATGTAATCTGGTGACCAATACTTAATCTAATATTTTATAGAATTCAAGTATTACTCTCT
Source organism: Pristis pectinata (assembly GCF_009764475.1). Taxonomy (NCBI): domain Eukaryota; kingdom Metazoa; phylum Chordata; class Chondrichthyes; order Rhinopristiformes; family Pristidae; genus Pristis; species Pristis pectinata. The sequence goes on from NC_067406.1 coordinate 135,159,754, forward strand.
TCTCTTACTTTCTGTGCCTCAGCCAATGAAGAAAGCATCCCATATATCTATTTAATCATCAGGATGTACAGATATCCAACCCAAAATCCCTTTATGGCAAATAAGTCTTTAAGTATCTTACCATTTATTATATACGTACATGGAGTAATAAACTCAAACATAATATTAAAATAGATGACAACATTTCTTGAATTGAAAGTATTTAAGCACATCAAAGTACAAGACAAAAGAAACTAAGATTGTAAAGCTGTGAAAGCATAAATTTAACCACATTGAATTCCTTTGAAGCGGACATTAAAGGCCCCTGTGAAAGATTCGACATCCATTGAACTGGATTCACATTAACCAATCTGAATGAACTCTGCTACTAAACTGCTTTACAGCCATCCCAAAATACATTCATTTACCCTTCTCCAAACTTATGCCAACTTAAGCAGTACATAGATATCTTCCTGCATTGTACAACTTTCTGTCCTGCCTACGGATTTTATATCACCTGCATATTTTTTAATCATGCTCTCTAAATGTTTCTAAATCATGGTTTTATGCTGCAAATCACCAGGAAGACATTACCAGGCTTTGTGCCTTCCAGCCACTAAAACACCATTACCTTTCACTGAGCATATGTTGGATGCAACTTGCTGCTCCCTTCTTCAGTGCGGGCACCGGCTGATTGGGAGGTCAGACTCCAGCTGACTGCAATGTCTTGTGACTGTGATTACAACCAAGCAGGTCAATGCAGCACCACGCTGCCACCTGGGGGAAGGTGCAGTTTGTGGATAATTTGGAGTATTTGGTCTGTTAAAATCAGGTGTGAAACCAGGAGGGCTTTGAGTGCATTTTCACAATTGATGCTGATGCAATAATTGTCATACTCTGCATCTCCAACTTTGCTGCTAATTTGATTTATATTCCACCTTGCCACTCATTGCAGTCTGAGCGATTTGCATGCACCAAGATAATAAAACCAAAGATGTGTGAATATAATTGATTTATGCATGCACTGAATGGACAGAAGTGACTCTGTGTGTGCCTTCAGGACAATAATGTTCAAATCAAATCCTTGACAGCCAAATGAGATTGATAGTAGGTGATTAAATTATCAACGAAGTGCTGAAACATAATATAGAACATAGAACATAGGAGAACATCGAACATTACAGCACAGTACAGGCCCTTCGGCCCACAATGTTGTGCTGACATTTTATCCTGCTCTAATATCTATCTAACCCTTCCCTCCCATAGGGCCCTCCATTTCTTTATCATTCAAGTGGCTCTCTAAGAGTCTCTTAAATGTCCCTCATGTATCTGCCCCCACAACCTCTGCTGACAGTGCATTCCACACACCCACTACTCTCTGCATGAAAAACTTACCTCTAACATCCCCCTTATACCTTCCTCCAATCACCTTAAAATTATGCCCCCTTGTGTTAGCCATTGTCGACCTGTGAAAAAGTCTCTGACTGTCCTCTCGATCTATTCCTCTTATCATCTTGTACACCTCTAACAAATCACCTCTCAACCTCCTTCTCTCCAAAGAGAAAAGCCCTAGCTCACTCAACCTATCCTCATAAGACATGCTCTCCAATCCAGGCAGCATCCATAACCTTTATTTATCCTGACTGGTTGCATCATGGCCTGGTACAGCAATTCAAATGTGCAAGAACACAAAAAGCTGCAGAGAGGAGTGGACTCAGCCCAATACATCATGGGTACATCCCTCTCCATCATTGAAAATATCTACATGAGGCACTGCCTCGAAAAATCAGCATCTAACATCAAAGATCCCCACCATCTGGGCTATGCCATCTTCTCATGGCTACCATCAGGCAGGGGGTACAAAAGCCTGAAGTCCCACACCACCAGGTTCAAGAACAAGTACTTCCTATCAACCATTTGGTTCTTGAACCAACCTGCACAACCCTAATCACTACCTCAGTATAGCAACACTGTAACCATTTTGATCACTTTGCACTACATTGAACTTTGTTTATTTTTTGGTCCTAATTGTGTACTTTCATGTACAATTCTTGTATCATTCATGTATAATTTATGTTTAATTTATGTTTTTCTTCTGAATGTTGTGTCTCTAATGCTACATATCTGTGATGCTACTGCAAGTAAGTTTCTCATTGCACCTGTGCATACACGTACCTGTGCACATGACAATAAACTTGACTTGACTTGGTACCATATTTGCTTCTCTTGCTGTCAGAGGACAAACTGGGTAGTTGGAGACAATTATGAAGAGTTATGTCAGGAACATCTGGAGAGTCAAAGGCAGATTAGATTGGATGGCATAGTGTTAACTTGTAAATCAAGAGGTCGACAGCAAACAAGGCTCACATAACCAATTCCAGAATGGAAACAACAACTAAGAACAATCAGATTGTGCTTGGAACAGAAGGAGAAAAGAGGAGTTAGGTGCCATCTGCTAAGTGCTAACCCTCCAATAAGAGGAGCTGCAGAATTACTAGTGCACCATAAACTCAATCTTCCAATCTCCCAGGACTCCAGCAAGACAGGGGGTTAGCAGAGGGAGTCTCATCACTAGCCACAAATCTCCATGTGATCCCACTCAAATGCAAACACAAAGGATTGCAACCTATTGAATACATATATTTTGGCACAAAGCTTTTATTTTTGTGTACAGCTAATATGCATCAGTGGTGTTTTGTGATATGAAACCCTTAACCAACATTGTGTAATACGTTCCTTGGTTAATTTAGTTTCATAAACCTTTGCCCAAGAGGCTCCTCAGCAACTAAATCATGCACCTTCTTTGTAACATTATTATGAATGTCAATAAATTCTTGGGATGTGGAATTGTTGGCATCCAGAATTTACTGTCCATCCTTAATTGGCCTTGAGAAGTTGGTGGTGAGCTGCCTGCATGAACTGTTAATTCTTGTTGAAGCACATACTATCTCAGTGCACTCAGCTAGGGAATTCTAGGATTTATAACCAGGAATGATGAATGAATTTATTCCCAATATATATTCCCAAGTCAGTTGGGGAAGTTGGAGGTATTCCCATGTGCCTGCTACTCTTGGCCTAGGTGTTTGGAAGTCACAGGGATGGGAAGCATCAAAGAAGAAACCCTGCTAACCTGCTGCAGTGTATCTTGTAGGTTAATCCTTTCACTACCAAGGTACACTGGTAGTGAAAGGATTAAAGGTTTAGGTGGAGTATAGGGAAAACAATCAAATGGATGTCTTTGTCCTAGATGCTTCATGAGTTTTGTTGGAACTGCCTTCATCCAAGCAAATTGGGAGTGTTCCACCACACTGCTGATTGCCTTCAGGATAATGGAAAGACTCTGGGGAGTCATGAAGAAATCACCCACTGTAAAATACCTGGCCTCTGACCTGTTCTTGCAGCCACAGTATTTTTGTGGCTGAGTCAATTAAGAGTTTGGTCAACGATGAGCTAGGATGTTGATGGTGGAGTTGTGTGACAGGACTGCCATTGATTGACAAGGAGGAGGTGGTTAGATAGTCATCGCATAATGCTTGTATGGGGCAAATTCAACTAGTCATTTACCATAATTTTTGTTACTGGATTAGTATTTGAAGACTTGGACAATTGATCAGGGGTTTTGAATACCAGTACAGAAGCTGATGTATATAAATTCAGGTAAGGAAATAAATCAGTCAGCATCAGTAACAGTGATCAGGAAACTACCATCAAAAAATATCTAATTTTCTTCAGAGAAGGAAGAGGCTCTGCCGTCTTTAGTGTGGCCCATATGTGACTCTGGAGCATAGTTAAGTCTCGATTGCCCTCAGAAATGGGCTAAGAAGCCATTCAATTCAGAAGGCACAGTGATGGGTTGTGAATACTAGAAGCATCCATGAATGACTGAAAAGTATAACTCTTCAGAACAGAGTTTACCCAGGACAATCAACTCCACCACAGATTAATCCTGAACCCGATGTAAAGGAGATCACATCGAGAAAGTTTCTTTCCTTTCCTCTTGCATGAGATAAAAGCGCAGAAAATGGAACCATATCATCCACAAACTCACAAGCATTGGAAATGTGTCCACCATGCGACAACGAGATGAACACAGACATTATCCTGGCTCACCTCTGCGCAAGTGAATTCGGTAAGGAGTGTCTGTCATGACTGCATCCAAACTATCTTTAAATGAGATATCTTTATTAGTCACATGTACATCGAAACACTCAGTGAAATGCATCTTTTGCGTAGAGTGTTCTGGGGGCAGCCTGCAAGTGTCGCCACGCTTCCAGCACCAACATAGCATTCCCACAACTTCCTAACCCGTATGTCTTTGGAATGTGGGAGGAAACCGGAGCACCTGGAGGAAACCCACGCAGACACGGGGAGAACGTACTAACTCCTTAAGGACAGTGGCCAGAATTGAACCCAGGTCGCTGGCGCTGTAATAGTGCTATGCTAACCGCTACACTACCGTGCCTAGCTCTAGGATTGCCTTTAATTCCATTAACTTTATTCCGGGACCTTCTTATTGTGTCACTGTAAGGAGAAGAGCTTCTAAACAAGTTCAGTTTTATTTTTGTCAAGATTGGGTTGTTAGTGGGATTGTAAACAGGTGGAACTGAATTTTATGTACACTTTACTCTGCCTTCACGTGATTCAACAGACATTTCTGGCAGTTAAGGGGAAGAATTTCCTCTCCATTTCTCAGTGAAATTGATGGAATATCAGTGGACTAGCACTCCAGAGTACTCCAGTGATGTCGTTCCAGGGTCTATCATAGCTACGGCAGGCACGGTCGTGTAGTGGTTAGCGTAACACTTTACAGCGCCAGCAACCCGGGTTCAATTCCGGCCACTGTCTGTAAGGAGTTTGTATGTTCTCCCTGTGTCTGCGTGGGTTTCCTCCTCACTACAGGAAAGATGTGGAAGCCACAGAGAGGGTGCCGAGGAGATTTACAAGGATGCTGCCTGGAATGCGGAGCATGCCTTATGAAAGCAGGTTGAGGGAACTCGGCCTTTTCTCCTTGGAGAGACGGAGGATGAGGGGGGACCTGATATATAAGATGATGAGAGGTATTGATAGGGTAGATAGTCAGAGGCTTTTCCCCAGGGCTGAATTGGTGGCCACAAGAGGACATAGGTTTAAGGTGCTGGAGAGTAGATACAGAGGGGATGTCAGGGGTAAGTTTTTTACTCAAAGAGTGGTGAGTGCGTGGAATGGGCTGCCGGAAACAGTGGTGGAGGAGGATACGATAGGGTCTTTCAAGAGACTGTTAGATAGGTACATGGAGTTGAGTAAAATAGAGGGCTATGGATAAGCCTAGTAATTTCTAGGGTAGGGACATGTTCAGCACAGCTTTGTGGGCTGAAGGCCCTGAATTGTGCTGTAGTTTTTCTATGTTTCTGTGTTTCTATGGGTGCTCTGGTTTCCTCCCACATTCCAAAGACGTACGGGTTAGGAAGTTGTGGGCATGCTATGTTGACGCCGGAAGCGTGGCAACACTTGTGGGCTGCCCCCAGATCATTCTACGCAAAAAGGATGTATTTCACTGTGTGTTTAGATGTACATGTGACTAATAAAGATATCTTATCTTACCACTTAAAGCCTCTGCCATTAAACAATTTAGGTCTGGGAGACCCCACTTGGCAGACCTTCAACCAAAATGACAGGACTAATAATTCAGGGTCTCTGCTAAGTTGTGTTTAAATTCAGTTTAATGGTGTTAACAGGTTGTACATTGCCGTCAGAATCCAGAAGGTACTTAAACCCAATGCCAGATGTGTTGAGGAAATCAAGCAACTTCAGTGGTTGATATCTAGAACCCACTGCCAGCGGTGGTAGTGGAATCAGATACAGTCATTACATTTAAGAGGTATTTATGCAGACCCTTAAATAGGCAAGGCATAGGAGGATACGGTGCTAATGTGGGCAACTGGGATTAGTGTAGATGGACAAAAAGGTCAGCACAGACCTGATGGGCTGAAAGGCCTGTTTCTGTGCTGTAAAACTCTATGACTCTATATTGGACTGAGCGCACCTCTATACATTTCAAGCTCTGGGCATGTCTGAATAACAGACCAGTCAGAAGCCTCAGTCCTGGTTCAAGCTGGATTACTGAGCATTAACTAACACTGCCTACCAAGGAACACTGACTAGAAGATAGTCCTCAGACTAACAGATTGTTCAATCAAACACAAGCAGCTCATCAGTATTTTATCAGCAGTGTAACACTAAAAGGTCATTTGTGGACAAAAAGCTAGCAGTCACTCTTGGATCAGTGTGTGATGGGTTATATCGGTACATGCTGAAGCTAACATTTGACTGAAAAATGAGCGCACCACTGGTCGGTGAAGCAGTGGAGCACCCTCAGCTGGTCTTGTGGTTCAGGACATAACCTTCTGTTGCAGTTTTGGCTAGAAAACAAAATTCCCATTAATCACCAAAGGATAGGTCTTTAGAATTGACAATGCAGAACCACTGCAGACACTCACATTGTTGAAACAATTCATGCTCTAATAACAAAGACAAGTTTTAAAATTGCTTCCAAACATGTTGAGCTACTTAAGAAAATCAAGTAGGACGAAGCATTCAATCCCATCTAGAATCCCTGGAACTATAACAAAGTCAAGATAATTCCCATTTTCAGAATTGCTCAGCTTTTCTTGCCAAGTTTGAAGTAGCTTTCCCTTAAATCAATGCAATCATTTTATTTTCTACATCAGACTCTCTGGTCTCCAGTGCAAATAATTTATTTTCACAGACTCATCTAATCTGCTACTTATTTTCTTCAGGGTTCTGAATGCAGATATCAATATGCTCCAAGATTTTGTCAGGTAATTCTGAGACGGAAGTGGGTGTGGGCAGTAGGTGGAGGATGTTTGGTGGGGGACACTGGGCTGAGAATTTCTCCAGTAGACACCGGAATGAGAGTCATTTCTTGTTCCTGACTAACTCTAGCCCAATATGACAGTGACAATATTTGAGAGATATATCTATCTTCTGAAATTATTGGTATTGGTTTATTGTTGTCACTTGTACCGAGGTACAGCGAAAAACTTGTCTTGCATACCGGTCATACAGGTCAATTCATTACACAGTGCAGTTACATTGGGTTAGTACAGAGTGCATTGACGTAGTACAGGTAAAAACAATAACAGTAAAACAATAAAAGTGTCACAGCTACAGAGAAAGTACAGTGCAGTAAAGTGAAAGGTCACAACAAGGTAGATCGTGAGGTCATAGTCCATCTCATCATATAAGGGAACTGTTCAATAGTCTTATCACAGTGGGGTAGAAGCTGTCCTTAAGTCTGGTGGTACATGCCCTCAGGATCCTGTATCTTCTACCCGATGGAAGAGGAGAGAAGAGAGAATGACCTGGGTGGGTGGGGCCTTTGATTATGCTGGCTGCTTCACCAAGGCAGTGAGAGGTAAAGACAGAGTCCAAGGAGGGGAGGCTGGCATCCGTGATGCGCTGTGCTGTGTCCACAACTCTGTGCTGTTACTTGTGGTCCTGGGCAGAGCAATTGCCATACCAAGCCTTCAGATGTTTTTTTGTTTCTTGAAGCAAACTTCTCTGTCTCTGGAAATAGCAAAAGAAATTGTTCGTGGAAAGTCATCCAAAATGTATTTCCTAAAGCCAGCTTCACTTTTTGTCTCTCTTAGACCAGATGGAGTTGCTGAGGAGATGAGTAAGTTTCCACTGCTGACATTTCATTGGAATGATACTGAGAGAGGCTTTTTGCAGTTGCCTTGAAAAATATTTGGTTAACTGCAGGGTGAGCAATACAATGCTGGACTTTGACAGTAACAATTTGTAATGGCTGCAGGAACATTTTAGATCTTGCTCATCCATTATATGAACCATGGTAGCATGCAGTGGTAGAATGTTGCTGGAGCCTGTAATTATCAGGACCTTACAAAAGATGTTAATGTGGTCCTTGTATCCAGCCAGGATTGCTGCTTCCCAACTCACATACAGGACAAAAACCTGCAGATTGCCCATTTTTACAGACAGACGTGAGGGACTACAGATGCTGGAAATCTGGAGCGACACACACAGGAGCTGAAGGAACTCCACAGGTCAGGAGCATCTATGGAGGGAAATGAACAGTCAATGCTTCTGGTCGAGACCCTTCCTCTGGACTCATCTGGACCCTTCATTTTTACAGGGAAGCAGTTTGGTTGTCAGATCGGGTAGCTGCTTGTTTCCTGTCAATGTGATGGCTTATCTCATGGCGTCCTTACCACTGAAGTTTCACGTATTTGTAAAAACTATTTCCATGGATGTCAGTTAAACATACTGTAATCAAATTCTGCCCGAGTCAGATTTGGGGATATCCCAACCGTGATTCCTCTCTATCTTCTGAATTAGGTGGAGGAAAATTCAGATCTGAGGAATCTCAGCCGAACTGTACAAAATTATGGCTGACTGCAGGGACCCTGCATCCCTTCCAGCCCAACCTCTTAAATCATCAAAAGAAACGTATTGCAGGAAAAAAACAATCACATTATGATTACCATACATTAAGTATTGTAACGGGGTTCTATGCTGTGCTCTGGATATTTGTTGCAGCTGCACTTAAGTAGTATTTTAATATATTCCTGAGAACTGTCAGCCTTTGCATGAACGCTATCCCTGCTTGCCAACCCTTAAGTACAATATTAGTTCTCGACCACTATCTCAATCTGTTTCCTACCAATTACACTGTCAAAACACGTTATTGTACAAGTCCTGCCAAGTTAAATTAATTCTCAACAATGTACAGTGCAGGTGAGTTCTGTGTATTTTGCCCTGGTGATCCCCAAGTGAAGGTTTCTTCAAATTTTTTAAGCACTGTGTGCAATCAGAATGCGGCAGTAATTGGACGGCTGTTGGCCATCTATGCTGGCTAGAAGCAGATATTTGCTCAGAAGCTTTTACTCCAGAGGAGCAGTAACTTGTTCCATCTGTGTTCAACACATGCATGGAAATGGCATGCAGGTTGATCTGAATGGTCATTTTTGTTTAGAGAAATTAGTTATTAAAATGGTACACAATAACTTAGAAATTGATGTGAATAATTCTTTAAGTAATAAGCTTTAGTGATGCAGCAACACACACAAAATGCTGGAGAAACTCAACAGGTCAGGCAGCATCTACAGAGGGAAATGAACAGTCAACATTTTGGACCAATACCCTTCATCAGCCAGTCCTGATAGAGGGACTTGGCCTGAAATGTCGACTGCATATTTTCCTCGATAGATGAAGCCTGACCTGCATTTTATGTGTGTTGGTCCAGATTTCCAGCATCTGCAGTCTCTCTTGTGTCTCTTAATGATGCAGCAATCCAGTCTTCTAAAATTCTATAAAACTCCAAAAAAATTCTGTATCTGTGTTGTCATTGGTCTCTTTTATATTAGTGAGTACTGTTTTAGACAAATACTAGGTAATTCATCTCTTGTGTTCTAGCTGCAGAAAATTACGTGGCTTTTCCTAAAGAGTAGATTTACTTCCTTTGCCAATAGAGTGTCAGGCTGAAGCTACCTGGTGCCCAAGTATTTCATGCACACCATTCAGTCTGATAATGGTATTGAAAGGAGCTTCAACAGACATCAGATATATGACTGAAGAATCTGGCTGTCTTTAGCATTGTAAGAAATCTTTTCTAACTGTGCTTCCAAATTTCAAAAGAAGATAAGTTTCCATTCATATAGCACCAGGGCCTTTCCTAAGGCATTTTAAAGCCTCCTGAAATGTTGTCGTAGCATCATTACAGTGGAACAGGTTATTCAAACCAATTGCTCTACGTTGGCTCTCTGCAAATACAACATGGTCTGTTGTTTTCTCCACTCCTTTACTAAAAGCCCTTGTATCTACTCAAAGACCTTTTGATTGAATATGCTCCCACCAGCCTTTTAGTCAGTGAATCATATCTTCACGCTGCATGGAAAAGCATTTCCTCATGTCACCCTGGGTGTCTTGGCAATCATCTTAAATTGTCTCCTCTGGCTCTTGACTCTTCACACAATGGAAAGAGTTTCACTTTATTCACTGTTTCCAGATTGCCCATGATTTTGAAAATTGCCTTTAAGATGTTCTGAGTTTCAAGATCAATCCCAATGCACAATAAAGAGAACTATCAATTAGACATTAGTAAACTGGGGATCGTAAAAGTGGTTTGACAATGGATCACATCATGCACCAGCCTTAATTAACTGCTGTAGTTATACCTGCCAAAGAGGGAAGCCTGATCAACTTTCTCTGAATTGAATGCAGTACATCCAGCCCTTTAAAATAATAAAAGCAATCCAAAGCATTCTGAATCTGGTCTCTTTTCCTTTCCTCCTGTTGATGTCACTGAAACACGTTATGAAAGGATCCCTGATCCAGTTTTGGGTATTCCCATTGTGGTAACAAATTCTCATATTGCTTGAACTAAACAAAAGTAGCTTTAGAAAATTAGTCTTCCTTGATCCACCTTTTATCCAAATAAATGCTTAAAGCTTGCTACTTAAAGAATCATTCACATCAATTACTAAATCATTGTGTGACATTTCAGTATTCAGTTTCTCTAAATGAAAATAGATGCTTCTGGGAAATTGCTGAAATAATCAACTTGTATGCAATTTTAATATCTGGATTTAATACAGCAATAAAAAGTTAATGCTCCTGAATATCAACACTAATAATTAATTGGTTTAATCACATATTTTATCAGAAATTATATTTTATTTTCAATATTATTTTTCTGAAAAGAAAATACAATAATGTAAATATAGTTTATTTTTGCAGAAATTTGTTAAAATAACTGTATTTAAAAAAGCAGAAAAAGGCATTTAATCTGGAGGTTAAAGTGCTATAGTTTATTTATTTAGAGTGTGCACAAGAAGAAGATGTATAATCCTGATTAATAATGGTTTATCTACTTAAAAGGATAAACTGATCTTAATATTATTACTAGGCTATGAATAACTAGTACTGATATCACCAGAGAATATTCTAGTGAACAATTAACTCTAAACAGAGAGTTTCTGAAAGTGTGCTTTGGGGTAGATGACTACATGCCAAAGTACACAACACACAAGACTCCAGATCAGCAGAACCGACTTGCTCTTATTAAGGTGACTGCTGTAATTGCATGGAAGCATATTAAAGCAGTGGTAAAATAAAATATGATTTGGTTTCCTTCAGAAAAACATCATTTAGCATTTAATCTTAATGGCAAGCAGATAGGCAGAGAGAACTTGAAGAGGTAGAGCCACAGAAGAAAGTTGCAAGGAGAAAGAGAGGCAGAGACAATGCCATGTGAAAGAAACAGAATGAGACTGAACCTAATATTAAAAGAGATGCAAGTAGAAAAGAGGCAAATTAAGGTGGGAAAAATAGCAGTGGAAGTCTTGAATTACAGGAGTTACAGAATGTAATTTAATAAATGACTATGCTAAGCAAGGGAAAGGAACTCTGTTTATATTTGAGAAAGAAAATTAATGTCTGTTTTCAGTTTGATATTTTGATAAAATAATATTTTTTTCCAGCTAGAAGGCAAACTACGAAGCGTCAACACTGAACCTCTTGGTACTGGGAAGGCTGGGGGGAGGGCAAGGGGAGCAAGAAGGTCTTCTAGTTTCAAAGTTAGCTCTCTTTCAACCCTGAGATTGTGTCCTGACCCTGTGCACAATCTAATACCTTATGATCGGAGGCTTAACCTACCGGACAATCAAGGGCATCCCCATTCAAAGCTTAATAAGCATCTTATAAAAGAATCAAATCAAAAAGCATTGCATCAAGATTTTCAGGGCAGCTTGCATCCTGATATTCCATTTTGTGAAGAGGAAAATAAAAGTTATTAAAATGAAAGAATTGTATATTAGGGACGGCTTCCAATGAATAGAAAATTCAAAAGTATGTTAAAAATGAATATGTGATATTCTCCCTTACAGAAATCTGCATGCTGCCATAATCTGCTAGTGTTATAATTTACTACTACATTCCAATCCTACAAAATAGGTGAAATTGTCTATGATTATTCCAGAAACCTGATGTCTAGAAGTCACAGTACTTACCTTTCCCAAGTTCCCATAAAGTTTCCCATTCATACATTATCACCTTATGGATACATACAATTCTATTTGGGAACACTGTCATATGCAACTGGGATATTTTCATATGGGACATTTTTGGAGTTGATTAGAAGTAAAAGAAGGTAATATTTCTGTAAGATATCATCTCAGGAAAAAGTCATTGCAACATTCAATTGTTATATATTTGCTCTTGACTTTTTGGAGTTTAAGACTGTAATCAGAATCAGTTTATTATTTTGTGTAGCCCAGAAGGCAAAATGAAGCTTCTGAAAATGGCAATGCAAAATAAACTCAAATTGGAATTTAGTTCAAGGGATCTGGCATTAAAAGAAGTCGTTTCATTTGGAATTCAGATCAAAGACTGGCTTTAAAAAAACTTTCCAAGATGCATTGAAGTTGGAATTCAGTCTAATTTTACGGTGATTTGGAATGCGTCTGCAGAGCACTAGATTCTTCCGTTATAACTAGATTCATGGTGCTTTCAATGAAAAAATAAGAAAATTTACAGTGATAATATTTTGCAGAATAAAGTTGTTATTGTATTTTAAAACCAGTGAAAATTCAGAACAATAGCCTAGCTGGCAAGTGCACCAGTGCAACAGACTCTAAAATCTTACCACACTGGAAACTATTTTGCATGATCAGGAGTTTTGCTAAGCATGTTTCAAAACAAAAGGAAATACAAAACAAGATGAAGCAGCTATTTGATTTTTTTTGGAGCTGGTTTTCTCAAGCTTAGCTCAATGTAAGCAAACTTAAAACATATGGGGAGCAGTAAAAGATAGATGACCACCTATGCACAGAGGTAATCCATCAACAAGGGTAAAAAAGGAGGTGAGTATGATTCATTAACATCCACCAATGTTTTTGGTCATTGAGTGAAGATATTCAAAAAGTAGAGTCACCTGATGGGTATTTCACTAAGTTCACTAGACACTGGTGGAATACATTCCAGGCTGTACTTTTGATGGTTCTGCTTTAAAAAAGATATTAGTACAGGTATATTTATGAGAATGAAAGAAAGCAAACAGGGATGACTCCGGAATGTAAATTGGTAAATTGGTTTATTATTATCATATGTACCAAGGTACAGTGAAAAACTTTGTTTTGCATGCCATCCATACAGATCATTTCATTACAACAGTGCTTTGAAGTAGTACAAGGGAAAACAATAACAGAATGCAGAATAAAGTATTACAGTTACAGAGAAAGTGCAATGCAGGCAGACAATAAGGTGTGAGGTAGATTGTGAGGCCAAGAGCCCATCTTATCGTACTAGGGGACCATTCAATAGTCTTATAACAGTGGGATAGAAGCTGTCCTTGAGCTTGGTGGTACGTGCTTTCAGGCTTGGTATCTTCTGCCTGATTGGGGGGGGGGGCGTGGGGGGAGAAGAGAGAATGTCTGGGGTGGGTGGGGTCTTTGATTATGCTGGCTGCTTCACCAAGGCAGTGAGAAGTGTAGACAGAGTCTATGGAGGGGAGGCTGGTTTCCATGATGTGCTGAGCTGCGTCCACAACTCTCTGCAGTTTCTTCCGGTCTCGGGAAGAGCGGTTGCCATTCCAAGCCATGATGCACCCGGATCTGGAATGTGGGACAAAGAGTTATCTTTACTGATAAATAAGGCCAAATTTTGAACTTGAAAAAAAATGATTTGCTGGGAAATGGTGACATGATCAAAGTACATATAAATCTAAAGGTATGCTTGCAGATGAAAACACAGTTGTTTACTTGGAATGGAAGCAGGGAGTGAATAAGCAGCTTCAGCATAGAGTCATAAAGTCATTGAGAGATACAGCATGGAAACAGACCCTTTGGCCCACTGAGTCTGCTCCAACATCAACCACCCATTTTTACATATCCTACACTAACCTATGTTTTTCTCCACTCATTGCCAACAACTCCTTCCCAGATTCTACCTCTCACCTAAACAAGAGGAGAAATCAGCCTGAAATGTCAGCAATTCTTTCCCACCCACAGGTGCTGCTCAACCCGTTGAGTTCCTCCGACAGATTGTTTGTTGCTGGGCAATTTACAGTGGCCAATTAACTGAAAAATTGGCACATCTTTGGGACATAGGAGGAAACTGGAGCACCCGGAGGCACAACATGCAAACTCCACACAGACAGCATCTCATGACAACCAGCAAAAGCAATTGTCTTCATGCCGATGAACTATTTCAAAAACAAACAATAAGTATTCACTGGGAACTAAATTGGAAGTTATGGGAGGTATTAAATATTCCTGAGAATACAATGGTTCCTGAACAATTAACATGGAATTGGGAAATGGTGATTGCAGGGTTTGACGCAACAAGAATGAATTCTAGAGGTTTCAAGTAGACTCATACATTACAGTTCTGTTGAACTACCTCTTGGGGAACGGGAGACGATGACAAGTAATTGGTGAATAGTCAATGGTGAATATCAAGTGATCTGACAAGCCAAGTAGATTTTTGTTGTCTGATGTTTCCCTCAGATAATTGGTTTTATTATGAACCTTGTCCAACTTAATTTTCTGAGGAACATGATAAACCACAGTTAATGATTTAAAATATATCTTTCTCTTTTGCCAAGCCCCAAAGATTATAGAGTGAGAACTTTAGCATGTCAGCCCATATTACAACACAATCTACAGTGTAACAACTTGCAGGAGAGGCCAGAAGCATAACTTCCCACAAATGGCCACAGGATTCCAAGTAAATGGGATCCAACAGAAGAGCTATGGGATCAGTCACATGGGATATTCAGGAGTGCTGGTATGCATGAGGCACAGTCTGACTTGGGTATGATTAATAATTCAGATGTATTTTAGGTTGATTTAGTGTGAATTAGTGTTAAGAACTTTATTTTGGCTAAAATGATCAGTTTTCCCCTACTTTCTTGAACCTGTTTTAGCTTTGAGCAAAACTAGACCTGGCTGGTGTGAACTTAGCTGCCAACAAATGTGTCTTTATTAAATGTTTAATGCTACACAGGTCAAAAGGCTTTTTGGTTTCTGTGCGCCTAACTATCAATGTCATTGGCATAAAGGCAAGAACAATGAACAGCTTTCACATCACAAATCATTGCTGGAGCTGGGATGAAGGGGATGGAAGAGACAGAAAGGAGCCTTGCTTATTAAGTGAATCATGCAGCTGGGTGATTGTTCAAATAATGTTTTCAATGAAGTTTCCTGCGGCTTTATTTACAAATTGTTGAAGTTTGTGAGTGGCAAGCAAGCAGCCAGGAGGCATTTCATTAAAAGAATTGCACTTCGATCCTACTTCATTTCTCTCAGAAATGCCTGAAGCTGCATTGTTGTTAAGGAACTGTCACATCTTATTATTTTTTGGCTTGCCTAAGTAAAACAAAGACAGCACAAAGAGAAAAACAAATGAGCTTTTTGGCACATAATCTGAGATAAGAAAAATTCAACTCAAAATGATTTTGCTAATCTAGATCATTTTGCATTCAGTCCATCAATTTCATCTTTAGCTTATAAACTACTGGCAACTATCTCCATAATATTGGCCACGTGGGGTTGGGACAAGGATTATTTCAAATTCCTCTTTACGAATAAACTTGAGGACAACTTGAGAAACATGGTTTAAGAAATACAGTTGAGTTCTGAGACCCTTCAGATCCCGAAAGTCATCTCAAAAGTATGGAGGTATTTCATTTTCTATATATTATGCTAAATGGTATTTTTCTCAACTTCATGATATCACAAAGAATTTTACAGCAAAGTAAGTACTTTTTGAAGTATAATGGATGTTGTAATACAGGGAAACACAACACTAATTTCTGCACCTCAAGGGACAGTTAATAATGATTGTTTGTGATTTTGGTTGAAGGATAATCTTGGGCAGGACAGTGGAGACTTTTCCCGTTTTTGTTGAAAACATTCGTAGGACAGTCCCACACTTGAACAGATTGATGCAACCTTGTTTTAATGTATTATCATAAAAGTAAATCAAGTACTTCAGTTTCCATCATTTACATGTTTAGAAAACTGAAGAAAACGTTTTTGGAAATTAAAAAAAAATGTATATTCTAGTTCTCCCTCAAAAACACTGGAAAAAGTACCTCTGAGAATTTGGCAATCATACACAACACCCCTTTTTTGTATTTTGTGCTTTGGACCCCAGTACAAATCTCCCATCGCCTTAACTAAAGCATAGTAGATAAAAGAGGTTTTCCTTTTGGGTATTGAACTTAAAGACTGGCTTCCAAATTATAGCTACAAATTCACAGAGAATAAGACAGCTGGCTTTTTCAGCATCACTCCTTCTCCATCAGCGTTTGTTAAGAGAAATAGTGATAATAAGCAGAGCACTTCTTTGTTCTTCAACAAACACTGTAAAGTCAACAAAGAAAATCATCTTCAAAATCTTTAAAATGAATTTGATCAGTGCCCAGCAGACTATCATCCCTGACTCTCCTGTAGAATATAACCAATTATAGAATACTTACCTATCTGACTACATTTAAAGTAAGAGCTCTTTTCTTTTAGGTTTAAGATTTTTGGAGCACAAATAATTTTAGAAAGCATAAATGAAGCTTGCAATTCAAACAAGATTAAGAAGGCAGGAATTTCTGTTTTAAGACCTGTTTTTGATTACAAGAAATGGTGTGCCTTTTGTTTAAAGCATACTCGATTGTAAACAAGTGTAACTTTTGTTTTAATATATACATGAGTACAAAATTGGCTGTACTATTTTTAAAACATGCACAGCTACCAGAAATATTAAAGGTTATGCTTTTGGTCTTAAAGCCTACCAAACTGCAAGACTAGATTTTTTCATAAAGATAAATTTGTGATTTACAAGAGTAACATTATATTTAACAAAACATACATCATTACAAGTTTGTACTTTGCTTTGAGACTGGAAAACAGAAAACAACTTTAACACTAAAACATACTTGATTAAAGTGTGGCACTGTATTTTGCTTTAATATCTAATTGATTGCATGATGGACTTTTTTGTTGCAAAAGATCAAAACCAAATGAATATTAATAAAGTAATGGTCACATGAAATATCTGTACCGCTCCAATGGTAGCTAGGTTCTATCACATGCCATAAACATCAGAAGTGTTTTAAAGCATTTATTTGATTTTTGTTACTGCTGTAAACTGCAAATCTAATGAGAAGAAAAAGTACTCTTTTTGTACACTTTGTAAGATTGCTGAAGCCATGTGAAATGGAAAAATAATCAAAACAATATAGTATTGCTGACAGCAGCAGACTGAATGTGATTTTAAAGGAAGACCACTTTTATTGCAACATATTATACAATGAGATTAGGTCACAAGGGGCAGTGAAGAATATTCTTTTAACAGTTATGGCACCAGCAGGATATTGGACGATAATGAACTCCAGGTCAGTGATTCTATCACAGTTAGCCTGAGGTATATGGCACATGATTGAGACAGTCCACTACAGAAATTAAATGGATATTTCACATGACAACTATTATATTAATAATGACTTTGATTTGATCTTCTTCAGTTGAACTTCAGTTAACCAGCCCTCAGTTTCATACACCTGTTATCAGGGCACCCCATTATCTCACACGTATTAGCCAAAATTTCAACAACAGGATATTGCATTTTGCATTAAGTCAAGTCGAGTTTATTATCATGTGTACAATTATGGTGAGGTGCAGGTACAATGAAAAGCTTTTTTGTAGCAGCATCACAGGCAAGTAGGTACAGACAACACACAGAATATAAAGTATACATAAATTATAAAAGACAGTGAAGAGAGAAAGAAAAAAAGACTGTGCAGAAACAAGACATTAGTGCAAAAAACAAAGACATAATCTGAGACAAGTCTATGGTGGTGCAAGAGGTGATCCATAATGTTTCATTGCTGAGGTAGGATTGGGGTTGTGCATGTCAGTTTAAGAACCTGATGACTGTAGGAAAGTAGCTGTTCCTTATCTTGGTGGTGTGCGACTTCAGGCTTCTGAACCTCCTGCCCGTCGGTAGCAGCAAGAAGGGGACATGACCTGGGTGGTGGGGATCCTCCATGATAGATGTTGCCTTCTTGAGGCAGCACCTCCTGTAGGTGCTGTCAATGGAGGGGAGGGCTGTGTCCACAACTTCCTGCAGCCTCTTGCGTTCCTGTGCATTGGAATTGCTGTACTATAGCTGTGTGTGCATTGGATGCAACATCCATAAGTGCATCACACCATAAATAATTTTCCACATAATCCACTTCCACTTTAATTGTGTTTACCAATATAAATCATCCACCTCCATTTAGAAGCCTACAAAATGAACCCACCAATGCCTTTTCTCATGCATAAAAGGAAAGGGTCCATTTCTAGTTGAAGTCCCACTCATTGGGAAATTGATCCAGAGATTTCCAGGCACGATTCAGTCCAGTCTAGACAGTGCTTTGCATTGTCATTCATGGACAAGATGCTTTCATTAACACGCGCAGTGCTCGTCTCAGCCTTTTCAGCAGAAATTGGAGCAATAATGTCCAACCTCTGACCAACAAAACAAGGAGCAAACTTTGCAGTAAGTTGGAATTCATATGTGAATTATAGGCTTCTGTGGGGACAGAGATTCTGCCACTATTATGTTTGTGCTGCAATTTTGTCCAATTCATAACTGACAAAGATCTGCATTATGCACCTCAGTGAAAGACACTACAATCGCTGGTTCCACGATGAACTTGCACCTCACAGTGGCTTTGGGCTATGTGTGCAAGAGGTCCTCTGGGCCAGACCATCACAGTGTCCCCACTCAACCAGCCCACCCTCCACCCTCACCTCCATGGCAATGTATGGGCTACTGTACAGCAGTAGCATGAAGAGTATACTTTAAGGATGTGATAAGCCAGCAGCAAGTTTTGTAGTGGCAGCGATTGGTAAACATGGCAGCAGGATTTTGACAAATCAGTCTGAAGAATTATCACTGCAATATTCAGAAATTCCCAGTTTTTTTTATTTGTGGATCATCTGACTGCAGGCTAGCACTGTATACACTTATAAAGGAAGAACTCCAATGTTTAAGCATTAGTGACTTTAATGCAGGAAAACATCCCAAGCCATTTGAAATCCAAGTGCAAAATGCAATGAACAGCAATCCTTTCAGACCATGAACAATCATCCAAGCAGTCCTCAGAAGTAGTGGTTAATTTGAAATTAAAAGCTTTCAGAATAAAAATTCTGGATAAATCTCAGAGTCCAGATAGACAGCTGAAAGACATTAATGTGAGCTATTATCTACTTCTATAGCCAGATACTAATGATACATTATCCCTCTAATGGCTAAACAATTAGGTTATCTATTTTTTCAAACTGCAGTGCAAAATGTTAAATCTTTTTAAAAGCTTATTTTGCTGAAGTTTCCATTATTATAGTTCAACCTATACATGTCAGTATGTTGGGATTGCAATACCCCATGACCCTTTATGAGATATCCCAACTGAAAAAAGAATGTTGAGAAATAACCTCTGTACTGCATTTGTGGATGGAGGGGGATGGGCATCATTGTTGGCATGCATGAGTTGGACCAAAGGGCCTGCTTCCATGCTTTATGACTCTATATGGTGTACACTTTGTCCATTTGGTTAAACATCATCTCCAAAAAGTTTTATGCAAGATGTCAGCTTCCCAGTCTGTGCCAAATCTACTCTATCGAAAAATTCATGCTGACCAGTAAGTCATGTATTTAACTATAGGGTAGAAAAGTATGCACAAGTAGGAAAATTGAGCCATTTATTGACTTTAAAGATTAAAGATATAAATTTTGTGTGGTTGCGGGACATTCTTGAGCCAGGGTGGAATGATTTTACTGCAGTGATCATCAACCACAGAGATATAGCTGAGAAAGCTCATTGCAACAAAGGCAAGTATTTGCTGACTACCTCTGAACCTTTACAAAAAGTCCTGCCATTTGTTCAGAACAGATTTCACTTTGACAACACCGCCACAGCTCTCTCTAAAATGAACAGGGACACTTCTGCAGAAACCAATGGGATTTGTTAGCCAAAATAACTACAAAGTTCTGACATTTACTTGAACACATGGATGATTTATACTAACAGAAACTTAGTGGTAAGTTGCACAAAGTAATGGTGGCCTGAAATGATCAGGTATATGATATTCATGCTTACAAAGACAACTTTGGTCAATCTAACATCGTTAAACAATTAAAATCTTCTTTGCGCTAAATTGCAGTTATATTTTTGAAGCAAAAACCTGGTCACAAATTTCATTTTCCCAGACATGAAAACAAGGATCAATAGATCTGAGAAGGAACTTTGGTTGAAGTAATAATAAGAGAATCTAATTTTTTTTTTTTTTTTTTTTTACACACCACGCGACCACTGAGATGTATTTAAAACACTGCGTACACATAGCTTGTAGGTCGTGGCTTTTATTTAACCAGACCAGACAGCATGAAGATTTAGTTTGTGGACAATGAGGGGAGAACGAGAATAGAAAATTAAATTTGTTGCATTCAGTATTTAACCTGTGAAAAATGCTTTTAGTATCTGCTCATTAAAGATAGCTTCAAATTTTCAACAATTCACGAATACAAACGCATGCACAACCAGGTAAGGGTTAAGTGCTGTGCCACACAAAACTCACAGCCTTGCCCACCAATTAAGGGTTTTAAATGGAAATCCATAAACGCACAATAAAATCAGTAGTTCCTATTCCTTAATGCAGACTTGCAGGTTTCACTCAATAATAAAGGTAGGTTTCATGGAGAAATCATTTAAACATATTTTTTCAAACTAAATTCAGAAAGAAACTGCAAGAGATCTATCAGTGGACCTCATAAGTGCTTTTGGTTTGTCAAGACTTTCCTAATATGAGGGAATATTAGAGGAACATAACTGCTTGATTGAGTTGGGGAAAACCCAATAAAATTTACTTGGCTGTGTCCCAAGGAGCCATGACTGACAGGGCTATGGACCAAGTACTGGAAGATTAGATCAGGCTGGGTAGCTCTTTTCCACCTAGCACGGACATGATAGGTTCTTGATTGGTAAGGGGGTTAAAAATTACAGGGAGAAGGCGGGAGAATGGTGTTGAGAAAAAACAAATCAGCCATGATTGAATGGCAGAGCAAATTCAACGGGCCAAATGGCCTGATTTTGCTCCTACTGTATATCTTATGGTCTTATGGACTGAATGGCCCCCAATGTTGCAAATTTTCAATGATCCCATAAATTACTCTCTTCACAGGCAACAACATCCACAGGAAAAACGGCAAGCTTAAGCCACAAATCAAATTGTGGATTCCAGAACCATGAAGAGGACAGGATAGATACTGATAGCTTGAATCTTTTACTCAACAGGTCATGAGCTGCAAAATCCACCAAGCTTAAAGAGAATCTTTGGTTTGGGGACATTCAACATAACCTAAAATATTTTAAAAGAATATGCAAATTATTGCATATATTTATTGCATATATAAACTTGCAAAATATTTTTAAAGAATAAAGGAATAGCTGATATATTTAGCATCTTAAATACATATTCAAATATATGCTTTATTATTGAAATTTTTTTAGCTCTACTTGTTCAGAGTAACCAAATTTGAACTGCATAGTTCTGTCATAGCAATTTACCCCGATAAATAAACTCAAATTTCATACAATGAGACTGATGCAGCAACTTATCACATTGTATGTAAATGACTAGAATAATTCAATGAAATTATGGTGAACAGTGTTATGTGGGAAAACTCAGATTTACAGTGTGTTTAGTCAATGAAAGTTATTGTTTTGATACTATTGACATTTAGAATATAACCATTAATTTATTATTTATCCATTTTTCAGGACCAGGACATCATCGGCAAGGCCAACATTTATTGGCCATTCTTAATTGCCCTTCAGTAGGTGTCAATGAGCCACCTTCTTGAACCAATGCATTTTCCTCTTTTAGAAGGTCCCACTTTGGAGTTCCAGTATTTAAATCCAGTCATGGAGGACCAATGATATATTTTTAAGTCAGATTGGTGTGCACTTGCAGGGGAACCTCAGGTGGCAGTGCTCTATATGCCCTGTGCCCATGTCCCTAATGGTGGTTGTAGTAATGGGTTTGGAGATACTGTTGAGGTAGAATAACCATGTAACTGCAGTGTTATTGTAGATACTAACAATGCAGCTATGCTACACCACTAGCAAAGACAATGAATGTTCTTTGTTTCCCTTACTCGTGTGATATTTGTGTCAATCTAAGTCCAACATTCAACACTAGTTGTAGATGGAGTGTTTGCAGAAATAAAAAGAGAAAAGGATGTCACATTTATGACACAGAAACACAATGAATATAAAATGTTCATTTTTAATGTCTTGCAGAAGTCACTCAGTACAGGATACTTAGCCTCTGATTTGTTCTTGTATAGTAGTTACATGCATGGTCCACTGTATTTCTAGCCAATGGTGATCTTCAGGATGACAAGGGTGAAGGTACTCAGCAATGGTAATCACCACATGTCAAGAGTAAGTTGTTTGACCACCTCCAACGAGGGCAAGTCTATCTCTGGAACTGAAGTGGCAAGTGACATTTGATCACATATCAGTCCATGCCTAAATGTTGTCTAGATCATTCTGCATTCAGGCAAAGGCTTTAATTCCCCAAGTTGAGAATGGAATTGAACATTGATAATCACATTGTGTTTGCACAATGAACTGTCTTCCTCTGACCTTATATTTCAGAAGCCACTTTTGGTGATCAAATGTCATAACTTTTTTTAAAAATGTTGGAAATCTAGAAAGAATATTGTAATATTGTAAAGTTTTCCTACTCTATATAAAATTCTAAAACATTTTGCAATTGTATTTATATCTTGCTTGCACGAACAATAATGATCTTGAATTGTAGGCTGAAGCATTAAAGTAAATAGGTACTTTAGAAATATTAGATTAAGCAGCAAAACTGTGGCAAATGAATTTCAATTCATGTTCAAGTAATGTTCAAGGTCATCTCTTTGGATCTTAAAAAAACTGGATAATGTAGGCTCTGATTGGTGAACAGTGATATTGTTCCAAGTACATGGATTCTACTGGCAGGTACAAAAAAGCCCAAAAAGGCTCATTGAATGCTGGCCTTTTATACTATGCTCCTCTAGTGCAGTGGTTTTCAACCTTTTTCATGCTGCGGCCCCCCGGAACATGTTAGATGGTGGACCCCCAAAGCCCACAAAAATCAAACAATCAATAATTCATACATACAACACTTAAATTACTGTACATAGGCCCTATTGAAATAGTGACTATTTCAATCACCGATAATTACCAGTGGTGTCTTTCAGTGTTCAGTTCAATGTGAAGGTTGTGCCTGTTTTGCACTGCAGAGTTTGTCCAAACATGGTGGTATGTGTGACAGACATACACATATGTCATCCTCAATATTCAGTCTTGATCTGTATTTGGTTTTCATGGCAGTGAATGCAGAAAATGCTATTTTGCACAAGTAAGTGGTTGCAAATGGTAACTGAACATTGACTGCTTTGCCGGACAGAAGTGGATACTGCTGGGAACATACTATCCAGAACGACAACAGTAACATTCGGTTGAACTGCAAGCACAAAGTCCTGTCAGATGACAGTTCAGCCAATTCTTCTTGTTCACGTCCAGCTAAATCAGTAAGCATGCATTCAAACTGATTTCGAATCCAATCAAACATGCTTGTGTCATCGTCGCCGAAATACTCTTGGAAATAATGTGACAGCTGTTGAATATGGTTCAAAACTGTGCTTGCAATGGCCTCGGTCTTGGTCTCGTTCACTGTCAGAAAGTCAGCCAGCAACGGAAACATATCATAGATGCCTTGCTTGCATCTTCCCTTCCAGATACAGAGTTTTTTCTGGAAGTCATTGATTTTGTCATGTGTTTTCAGAACATTTTAGCCAGGTCCTTGCAATGATAGATTTAAGCTGTTCAAAATGTTGAAAATATCTGCAAGATAAGCTAATCTGGCAACCCACGTCCCATCTGTCAAGAACTGGGCCAATGATCCGTTATGCTCATTTAGAAAAATGAGTTCATCTTGCAATTCATATACATGCTGCACAACACGGCCTCGTGACAGCCATCTGACTTCTGTATGTAGCAACAAATGCTTATGCTCGGCTTCCATTTCATGGCATATGTTTTCAAACAAACGATGATTGAGTGGCCTGGCTTTGATAAAGTTAACGATTTAATGCACGTGGAAAACACATCCGCAAGATTTTCATCCATATCCTTTGCATCCAAAGCCTCACGGTGAATCATGCAGTGGGTTGCTGCTACATGTGGAGCTACTTCTTTCATTCGTGCGACTAGACCAGACTTCCGTCCCATCATTGCGGCAGCACCATCCGTGCATACTCCAATACACTGCGTCCATGCCAATGCCGATAGTACAAAAAAAGTGTCAAGCACACGGAAAAGTTCTTCATCAGTTGTATGCCCTGGGAGCGCCTTGCAAAACAAAAAGTCTTCCAAAGCCTCTCCTTCCCAGCAATATCGAACATAAACCAACAACTGCGCAGCACTGGCAACATCAGTACTTTCATCGAGCTGAATCGCAAATCCGACTTGCTGAAGACGTGCTATCAGCTGGCTCTGTATATCTTCCGCCATTTCTTCTGCTTACTGTGTTATCAGACAGTGGAATGGCTTTCAGTTTTTGACTGGATTCTTTTCCCAGTACAACTTTGCACATATCTACTGCTGCAGGCAGGATAAGCTCTTCTCCAATTGTGAGAGGCTTTCTGGGACGTGCTATTCGTAATGCTACCAAATATGATGCGCGAAGAGCCTTCTCATTTACAGTGGCGCAGGCTGTCATTTTGCCTTTCTGCTTGAGGTACAGCTCCTTTTGCCACTCAAAATATTCCTTTGGCTTACTGGCAATATCTGGATGCACTGTTGTTAAATGGCACTTCAATTTCACTGGTTTCATTGCATCGTTGGACAGTGTTTGCAAACACACAACAGAGAGCTTGGTCTGCATTTGTCCCCACTGCGATGAAACCATATGAAATGTATTTCTGGATCGTACTCGAGTTGTTTTCTCTTTCGGTCACCCTTATCCCCTTCGTCATCAGAATCTTCCGGTTTCTGGTCAGCTTTTCTCTTCAGAAATTTCTCCATACTCAGCAATACACGCTGGACAGTTACTGATAAACAAAGTTATCAAAACTAATCTAAAATTTACACACGCGCACTTTTCGTTTAACAGTGACATCACTGTGGCATAAATGCACGGTAAGCAAGCAATATTAAGGGACACCAACAACGTCACTCAGTCTTGCTAACACTACAGTGCACAACAGAATAGTGAGTAGTGAACACTACTGACTACACAAATCGAATATTAAGCGGCAACTTACCAGAAGGGAACACCATCTAAGTCTCTAAGATTGTCGCCTATAACAGATAGGATATGGCCGATTTTCTGAATAGTGGAAAACTGGAGCAAGTAAGTAAGCTACGTCTTTTTAAACAGGTTACTTTTCCATTTTTTTTCTTGGCTTGCTCACGGACCCCCTGGCAACCCACCGCAGAACCCCAGGGGTCCGTGGAACACAGGTTGAAAACCTCTGCTCTAGTGGAGAGAGTTCCAAAGCCTCATGATCCTCAGAAAATATTTTGCTTCATCTCCATCTTACATGAGTAACCACTTTTTTTTTAATTAAAAAAGTGATCTAGATTCTCCCACAAAGAAAAACCTCCTCTCTACATCCACCCTTTCAAAAACCTCTTGCTCTTCTCTAAACTCTAGCAAGTACAAGCCTAGACAGCCAACCTTTACTGACAGGGCAATCTCCAATTGCAGGTATCAACATAGTAAATATTTTTCACATGCTTCATGGTGACCAATACAAGACCAATGGTGTATACTACCCCAGCTGTGTTGTCACAAATGCCCTTGATAACTGAAGCACAACCTTCCTTTTTTTGTACTCAATTCCACCATGCAATACATTGTAAAATTGCTGGTTTTTGTAATTACTTGCTGTACCTGCATTCTAGCCTTTTATGAATCATGCACTATGACTCCCTGTTGTCTCCATATCTGATCTCTGCAATCTCTCACCATTTAGATAATGGCTGGAAGCATGAAAAATTCTCTCATTAAATAGCAGAAAAAACTTGGAGCTAAGGTGCCTAACTCTGTACCCATGTTTCAATTCTATCACAGAATGCAGGAAGCCATTTTTCAAAATAACAGCAGCAAATGATGCAACTGAATTCTTTGCACATAAAATATTTTGGCCAGAAGAAAAAAATTCCTGGCTTGGAATCAAGTAAGCATTCGCAAATCACTCACTCACTCACCATAACCAAATGGTAGCTAACAATGTCATTTTCAGCAGTTGAGGTAGAAAAAAATTATTTCTTGATTAAAAGTCTATTTGTTGCAGGTAATGAAAGAGAATAAGATGTATTCAAGAGTTATACCACAAAATTATTTCAGTGGAAATGGATTTGAGAATGGAAAGCAAAATAAAAACTGCAGATGTCAGAAATCTTAACAAAAAGCTGGGGATCAGCAGGCAACATCTGTGGAGAGAAAGTAGATTTAATGTTTTAGGTTTGATGATATTTCATCAGTAGAAGTACCACCATTATATCATTCAATCCTGATGAAGGGTCTTGACTGAAAACGTCGACTGTCCACTTCCATGCCTAGATGCTGCCTGATCCACTGAGTTCTGCCAGCTTTTTGTGTGTTGCATTATGTCATTCAGTCTCTCTCAGCCTTTGTCTTATTACTGACATTCCTTTATTCTCCAAACCCACCCTCTTTTCTGCAACTTTCACTAGTTCTGACAAAAGGTCAACCACCAAAATATTGCCTGTTTTACTTATTATGGCATGGAAGGAGGCCATTCAGCTTATCATGCCCAATACCAGCTCCCAGCAGAGTGATCCCATCAGTTTTACTTCCCTTTCCTTTTCATCTGTAGCACTGCAAGCTTACTCTCTCACATACTAATCAATGCTTTTATTTTTGCTACTTATCCACACTAAGGGAGCAGACATTTAACCTACCAACATGTATTTGAAATGTAGGAGGAAACTGGACCACCTGGAAGTAACCCAGTCACAGGGAGAATGTGCAATCTCCACACAGGTCTGAACCTGGATTGTAACAGCAATACTAACTTCTGTGCCATTGTGCCATTTGTTTTTCTTTACTACAGATTCAGACTGGCCTGCTGAGATTTATGGCATTTTCTGTTTTCACTTGCAAATTTGGAAAGATTAGATATTATACCAGTTATATTTGCAAGCACACATACAAATAATTTGAGGTCACAATGTTTTCAAGTATTTATTGTGCTTTTTGCAGTATTAGACACTCATTAACATTACAGAGAAATAAAATTTATTTGATTCCACTATTAGCCATTGTCTGAGCTCTGCAAACGCCCTTTCCTTTCACCACAAATGGAGTTCCTTTGTATGTGGCAATACATTCTTCATTTGTGCTTAGGTCCGGCTGAATTTGATCCCATATTTTCTTCTTTGGATTTAGCTCCTTGTCGGGTTCACCTGAAGAGGGGAATGTGGAATCCATTAAGAATTACAGATTCAAAGGAAAGGCACATATGCAAACTTATTTAGTGGCTTTGCAGGAACAGTCTCAACATTTCATGCAATGCCAAATTTGACAGTATGAAGGATACATAGAAATTAATACACTATTTACAGTGTAAATTATTGCTGAAAAGGCTACTAAAGTTCAAATGTGGACAAAAGTAAAAATGACAGAATAATCTACAGGGTGCAATTTAAAAGTGTGAAAGGGACAAAGAAAACAAAAGGCAAGGGAGACAAATCTATAAAAGGCATAGAAGTGGCAACTTACGATTCACATATTGCACACTAAAGAATATTACTTAAGATGACGAACCTGTAGCTGCCCAATAATCCACGATCTAATTATTCTAAGGCCTAATGGTTCAGGCATCTGGCCCACTGAGGCCTCATTTCTTGCACTCCCTTTCAGGGCCTGTTTCCTGTGCTCCATTTAAACTTACCAGGTTCACCAGAAAACATACTACTGTGTAACATTTAAAAGAATGCAACTTCAAAGTTTCTTGGGTATTAATGGGTGTTATATCCAATAATCTAGAAAATCTGCTAGATTGGCACCAAAGTCTCAGGGTCCCACATTACTGGAATGTTACTGTAGTTTTGATGATCAGCTCTACTTCCATAGGAAGTGACAAAACAAAAATTAAAACCAAAATAAGGACTAAACAATACAAGCCCTAATTATGGTTTTAGTGCATAGACCAGGTTTTGGAGTCCCTTCACTGCCTAATATCTCTTTCTGCAGTTAAAAGTTTTACATAGAGCCATTCCAAATAGATTTGAGGGGAAGATTCATATTCAAGGTGACCACCCTCAAAATCAACCTGAAGGCAATTTAGTAGATAAGCTACCCTGACATCAAAAATTCAAACTAGAAACATAGTCACACATCAACAAGGGGCTGCTAAAATATGGAAGTTATCTACATCAGGTGTACAAACAGTCAGTTTAGCCAAAATCTTTCTTGTGAGGCATTCAATCGAAATTAGATATTGAACTTATACGGATTGGCTTCTTACCAGGATAGTTTTCAAAAGTTACTCTATCCCCAGGCAGGGCATCACATGGAGGATCCAAGATTTCAACTTTCTCTGGTGAGCTTGCACACATCACCATAGCTTGCGAGACTACTCCCCGCACTTTAGCTGGTTTAAGGTTGCACAGCATTACTGCCAGTCGATTTTGCATCTGCAGAAACAGAAAATCTTAAATTTTGTAGAAAAATTTCCATAAATCTTAAATTTGTTTGGAAAATGCATCATTGAAGATTGCAATAATTTTGAAAGACCTGTCGCAGGGCATTCAATTTGTAGAAGTTCTGTTGTTCATTAACTATTTAGCAGGAAAAAACTATGAAATGATTTAGAATCATGGACAAAGATCATTAAATATAGCAGAAAGGTACAAAAACCAAAGAGGCTAACAGAATATTATCCTTTATTGGCAGGAGTTTAGAGTATTTGGTGCATTGAGAAGTTTTACAGTATTAAATGAGCCACACAAGTGCAGGTGGAGTTGTTTTGGAGGGAAAAGATTTGTCAGAATGGTACCACAGCTGCATGAGATTATGAGACAAATACGTAAACTAGACTAGCATCTAGAGAGAACTTGAGATCACAAGAAAACTCGGGAGCACAAGAGCACTCTCTGCTGTGGGTCTAGAATTGGATGTCACAAATTTAAGACCAGAACTGGACCGTTCAGAAAAGAATTTGGGAAACACATTGCGCAAAAGATGGCAGAAGTACGAAGCTCTTACAAAGATAGAAAGGTGCAACCTCGTATAATAACAAATCTGTAATTGCTGGATTTTGTTTGAGAGATGAGTTGAGAGATAGATGGAATTATGATCTAAATCACCTGTATCCCCACCGAATAGTGAACCAGGCTCAAGGGATGTTATGGTCAACACCACTACTATGTTCGTCTAACTTTGGGGTGAAAGATGGTTCAGCAAGATGGCACCGGAGTGTGACGACTCGTTGCAAGCTGCTCTCTACAGATCTACTCATTACCCTTACTATAAGACTATTGAACAGTTCCCTTATATGATGAGATGGACTATGACCTCAAGATCTACCTTGTTGTGACCTTGCACCTTATTGCACTGCACTTTCTCTGTAACTGTGACACTTTACTCTGTACTGTTATTGTTTTTACCTGTACTACATCAATGCACTCTGTACTAACTCAATGTAACTGCACTGTGTAATGAATTTACCCGTACGATCAGTATGCAAGACAAGTTTTTCACTGTACCTCAGTACAAGTGACAATAATAAACCAATACCAAGATGCAACTTTGTTAATCAATATGCATCTAGATTGAATATTTGGGACAACATAAAGTTGTTGTTCTATAGTCTTCACAGTATAACAGTGTTGGAATGATTTAAAGAAAAATGCATTTGCAGCTTGCTCTGTTGCTTTGGGCCAACTGTAACTAGTAAACAAAGCAAAGCCATTGCAGGGTGAATTCACAGACTGTTATAGATACAAGTACAAACAGTTTTGAGCCCTGACCCTCAGCGTGATAGTCACGCTAAGTAAACTCTCTCTAATACTACTGAATGCACAGAAAACACCAAGGCAGACACAGTTACAATCACTTCTATTGGTGACTTGCCAAACTGGAACTGGCAAGGGATTTAAAATTTCAATCCTATAAGGGGCCATGTGAAAGGAGGCAAAGAGCACAAACATACTCAACTGCCAAGTCCAAACTCCAACCATTACATCCCAGACTCAGAAGAACTTCGTTAGGTGACAAAATTCAGCTTACTCTTACACAAGACAAAATAGACTTCTCTAGGAATTGCCTGTGTAAAGGGCAGATATTTCTGCATTTCATCTCATAGCTACGAGGTACATATTTACTCTACCGTTTAAAACCAAGGATAGAAAATTAAGCATGATTACAGGCCACCGTAATTTATTTCCAGATCAATCAGAACAGTGGCTTTGATCAACTTGCTAATTAAATCACACAAGGTAACAGCAGATACACTCCTTACTGAGATATGCCCTCTCATTTCCCTAACAACTTGTGATCAATGGGTTTAGCTTCTAAGCTATTTGTAAATTATATCATTCTTTCTTATGACAAACAATCTAGCCTACTAACTTGTTTGGAGTAAAATTTTCTAATGAGCTTGAAATGAGTTTCCCAGGACCAACACTTTCAGTTTTATTTAATATAATCAATTATTGAAGCTGTAATGAGGAGATTTTAAAAACATGAAACTGTCCAAATTACATTTCCAAAGCCAATACATTCAGCACAAATTTGCTTGGCACATGTTTCAGATCTCAATTCTTTTTTAAAACAGTACCACATCTGGAGACAATGTAAAACATGTGAAAGCAACTGGAACACACTGGTTAAAGACTGAGAAACAATTTCTCCATGGAGAAGGGTTGTCTGCAGCTTAGCTGGAAATTTCAAGCACTATAAGTATCACAGGAGTGGATTTAGCAGATCCAGAAGGCCTTCCAGAAGATTTAAGGCACAAATTCACACAACTGATTGGCAAGTTTCTGTTCCCTGTTGTGCACTGGATTTTGTTTCCTGCAGAAAAGTTTTTAAATTGAAAGAATAATCAGAGAACCGAGTTCAGCAGCATGATAAGAAGATAAAACATTTAAAGAGCTTATGCCTCCTTTTCTCAAAATCTAACTTCCATTTGACCCAATATTTTTAAACATTATGCCCCATCATTAACTCGTGTACTAAACAGTTAATCAGAATGTAAGATTTTGTTTGTGAAGCTACGCAAAATAAACGAAATCCAATTTTTCTTGTTCATCAATGGCAGGAAAATGATTGCCTTCATAGTCTTACAATTTGGATAACATTTAGGCAAATGTGGATTTAATGTAAAATGTAAATGAACATTTACCCAAAACATCTTTTAATGACTTGTAGAACTGAAATGGTGCATTCTATAAGTACTGGTCTATTTTGAAGGAAACAGCACAAAAATAGATGTAGTAATCATTGATGTATAGTAATCCTCAAAAATACTTTAAAACATAAAAGAAATTTATTTCTCAAACTAATACTGCAAAAGAGAAGAAACCGTCTATCCTTCTGAAGCACTTGTCAAAGCGTACCCAGGCTGTAAACATATTAAATTTGACTTCTTCCCATATTAAGTTCATAAAGGTGTTTCAATATCTTGGCTCTTTGGTAAATGAGATGTTCAGAGGATTGTGTGCTTGTTCAATAACATCAATTATTGCTCCTTGATTTAATTATGATACATTTTTTTTTAAATCACAGCTTTACAAATCTGCAATTGAATGGGAATGGTTATTGGATACATCTTTTTGTTGTAACTGAAATCAGAGGCTACCCTTATATTCAAAAAAAAGTTTTACATTAAAATGTCTGTCCATTTGCAACACTTTACAATTGAACATGAGAATTTGACCAAGTCTCTAAATTTTCCAACTACAGGTGTTTAAACAGTTATGGCATAGTGAGTGGATTTAAGCGCTAGTGATGGAAGTGGCTTATAACTTGGTGAGGTTTGAAAGTAGCATGAGACAGTGCCACACTGTACAAGACAGACCTAAGCCATACTTCTCAGGGCTAGATTAATACATTGAGCGAGCTTCAAGAAATAACATGCTGTTACAGTATTAAAAAGGTCTGCAGTTTAAAGGGATAGCTGTTATCTCAATGCTGTTCATTGTATCAAAATCTTATTCCAAAAACATCCTTAGTTCTTAAACATTATGCTCAAGAAACATTGCTGTAGGTTAAGTAATGAAGAGAAGGCCTACTTTCGAACGGGAGGCGCACACAGCATAAAAAAAATTATTTAATCTCAGGGGAAAACAATTGGCATGAATTCCAACAATCCAAACATACCAATGGCATAAGTCTTGGCTTCCTTTTAATGTACATTGTGAGAACAAAACTTGATTCTTTTTCAGGAAACTAGCAGTTTATAATATTTGAGAGAGCACTATCGTATGATGTGCTCCACAAACATTCTTTAAGGGAGAGTGAAGAAACACAATCTTGAGAAACATAGGCTATGGAAGTAGGACAGCATGTAACCAATGGAGAGTCCATCCACAACTTTCCTTGTTCTTCACTTATTAGACCCTGCATTTATTACCAGTAAACTACAACAAATTTCCACATCAATCCAACTGCTATTTAGGCAAAGTTTAAACCAATTCTATCCATTCTACTCCTCAAAGTTCCAAAACACCAAGAAGTCCCCTTTTGTTGTCAGCATTGCTCTATATGGAGATGTAGTTAGATAGAAGTGCACTTAGTAGCACAGAAAATACGAGTAGGCAGGAACAGCTGACATGTCACACACAGGAAGATGTTCGTTAGAGCATTAGCAGATGTATGGCTGGTCAGCAGATGAGCACGGATATCTGGAATTCATATACCCATGTTTAAAAGAATGATATGGCAGAACATCAAGTTTTGAGGGATGTTGACATGGTTACAGATGGTTCCTCCAAAAGAAGAGTCATACAGTGGGATGCGCAATACACTGAAGATTATTGTCATAAAACTACAAAGTTTGGCAGTAAGGCAACTACTGGGTTGTTTGAAGAGAATCTCATGATGGAATCCTTAAGAGCAGGCTGTGCTTCCTTTTCCAGGCACTTGGTAATGATTTAAAGAAGGCCCTTTTCTTGCTTTGACAGATACCAAATTATAATGCTCAATTTATCTCAGCAGCATTATTAGGTCTGTGTTGCTGCAAATCAATGGCAGGCAGAGTTGATGCCCAGTACAAGTGTATGAGAGGAACGTATAGATTCTCTCTCAGGAAAATAGCATCAGCTCCTGCCCATCCCTCAATCTCCTCCAAGGCACTCATAACCACCTCTTACGGTTACTGAATGATGGATCTGGATTAGAATAGATCTGCAGTTCCTTTGAAGTGTCTGTTCAATATTTTGAAGCAACAGACAATTAAAAAGATTAAATACAAAAAAATTGAGTGCTTAATATCTGTTGAAACAAAAACCTGCTGAATCAAACATGATAAACTTTAGCAGAACGAAGATTGTACTTTGAACATTTTTACTTTCGTATCTGGCAGCAATTGATGCCAGTGATATGCAAACATCAGCTTGGAGATGAAAAAGACAAAGGAATAGGAAAACACTTTCAATGGCCTATATAAGTTAGATGAAACAGAAGGGGCTTAGGAAGAATATGACATTTTCTGCTTGTCAACTAATTCTCTTACGCTTTGTTTATAATAGGAATACAATAAATGACTTGCAATTAAAAACAAAAATATTTCAAATGGGGATAACTATTTGTGTGCCATATAACCATCATTACACTTTTGTTCAGATATCTAGCCCCTCTTTAACATGGAAAATAATAAAACTTGGGTACTTTAGCAAATATTAGACCCACAAATAGAGCTCTCCATGACCCTGCTTTAATCCCTAACTGATAAGTAATGTTGTGTATTTTTTCCTATAGTCATTCACAGGATGTGGGCATTATTGGCTAGGCTGACACTGCCCATTATTAATTGCTCCTGGATTTAATTAGTAGCTTTCCAGGGAAGTTGAGAATTATCCACATTCCCCTGGGTCTGGAGGACACACTCTGAAAAGACAGTCAACTTCTTTGTCACCATTACTAACAGCAGTTTTTCCCAAGGGGAAAAAAAGAATCTAGATTTACATGAGCTTAAATTACCCAGTTGCCATGATCTGATTCATGTCTCTCAATTAATATTCCAGCCTCTGGTTACTAGTCCAATAATGTAATGTAACCACTATCTTACTGCAGCCATTGTTTCTAATCTCAACTTTTCTTCCCCTTACAGGTACAAGTGTTTTTAACCAGGTATTACCTCCTCAATGGGCACATGTTTCACCAGTCCACTGACAACAGTTCTTGGATTTGTTTCTCCAACATCAATTTCTTCCATATAGAGCGAGTCAGCATCAGGATGCTTTTTAGCAGAGATGATACGCCCAATGCGTAGGTCTAAGCGAGAAATGTCAATTGGTTTGGAATCATCACCGCCTCCCGTTGTCTGTTTCTTCTCTTTCTTTTCTCCTGCAAGTATAGAAGAATCAATATCGAGCATTTCTGTGACCAGATTCTGCTCTAACTCCATCTACAAGTTTGCAGATGATACGACCGTACTAGGCTGTATCTCATAACGATGAGTTGGAGTATTGGAAGATAGAGAGCTTAGTGACATGGTGACATAACAACCTTTCCCTCAATGTCACAAAACGAAAGAGCTGGTCATCGACTTCAGGAAAGGGGGCGATGTACATGCACCTGTCTACATCAATGGTGCTGAGGTCGAGAGGGTTGAGAGCTTCAAGTTCCTCGGAGTGAACATCACTAATAGCCTGTCATGGTCCAACCACGTAGACACCATGGCCAAGAAAGCTCACCAGTGCCTCTACTTCCTCAGGAGGCTAAAGA
This sequence comes from Pristis pectinata, assembly GCF_009764475.1. NCBI lineage: Eukaryota > Metazoa > Chordata > Chondrichthyes > Rhinopristiformes > Pristidae > Pristis > Pristis pectinata. The sequence goes on from NC_067406.1 coordinate 135,194,778, forward strand.
AATTTGGCGTGTCCCCTTTGACATTCACCAATTTTTATTGATGCACCATAGAAAGCATCCTACCTGGATGCATCATGGCTTGGTATGGCAACTTCTCTGCCTGGGACTGCAAGAAACTGCAGAGAGTTGTGCTCGGCTGTGTGCACATCATGGAAACCAGCCTCCCCTCCATGGACTCTGTCTGTACCTCTCGCTGCCTTGGTGAAGCAGCCAGCATAATCAAAGACCCCATCCACCTGGGTCATTCTCTTCTTCCCTCTCCCATCAGGCAGAAGATACAGGAGCCTGGGGGCACATACCACCAAGCTCAGGGACAGTTTCTATACCACTAAGACTATTGAACGGTTCCCTTATATGATGAGGTGGACTCTCGACCTCACAATCTACCATGTTATGCCCTTGCACCTTATTGCCTATTTGCAATACACTTTCCTGTAGCCGTGACACTTTACTCCATATTGTTATTGTTTTTACCCTGTACTATTTCAATGCACTGTATAATGAATAGATCTGTATGAACGGTATACAAGTTTTTCACTGTACAAGTGACAATAATAAACCAACACCAATATCGGGGGACACAAAAAAATCTGCTTGTTCAAAATAACAGTTTAGACTTCACAGAGCAGTGTTTTTGAGATGGGCAGCATCTTCTGTAGTAAAACAGTAAAAGCAGTAGATTCTGTGCTGAAATGAGAGGATTGAGTCTATTTCTTTAGGTTATAAACAATCTCATTGTGGCAATACTACACTGTTCATGTAATAATTGTATGCTGTAGGAATGGGATCAAAGCAAGGAAAATACTTCAAAATTATTCTTTGAGAAATGAAAAATATGCTAAACTTTACCAAAAAAAAAAACATGAAGCAGCATGAAATCAAAACTCTGCAGGGACAATTTTAAAGTTATCTTCCAAAAATACACCAGGGCTCTAATTGAAGTCAGCCCTTCTCTGACCACTAAATATTAGAAATAGATTGAGACCATCCAGATAACTGTAACCAGGCCCTGAACAGATCTGAGAATTAAAAGGTTACAGATTAAACACAAGCCACCATGGCTTTTGCATTTCAACAAAAATTAAACATGCTTTTAAAATTGTACATGACCCTGCACGGCTTTATTAATAAAATTTTACAACCACTGAAATGCTACCAGGTATGAGTTTCAACCACAATATAATAGAAAGCCAATGAAAGAATGGTTCTACTGTGCCATTAATATAAAGTGAGATATGCTGGGCTCTGCATCTGAAAAACTTAAAAATAATTATACAACACGGTAACAGGCCCTTCCAGCCCAATGAGCCCGCGCTGCCCATTTAAACCCATGTTAATCTACCGATAGGGCTTTGGAATGTGGGAGGAAAACTGAGCACCTGGAGGAAACCCACACATAAAACAGGGAGGATGTACAAACTCCTTACAGACAGCGATGGGAATTGAACCCCGATCGCTGGCGCTGTTATAGCATCATAGAACCATAGAACAATATAGCACAATACAGGCCCTTCGGCCCACCATGTTGTGCTGACCTTCTAACCCCTTCCTCCCACATATCCCTCTATGTTAGATAAGCATATGGAGGAATTTAAAAATCTCTTGAACTTGACCAACATATCGTATCGGCCTCCACCACCACCCCAGGCAGCGCATTGCATGCACCAACCACTCTGAGTGGAAAAACCTCCCTCTGACATCTCCCTTGAACTTCCCACCCATTAACTTAAAGCCATGCCCTCTTGTATTGAGCATAGGTGCCCTGGGAAAGAGGCGCTGGCTGTCCACTCTTAATATTTTGTATACCTCTATCATCTCCTCTCATCCTCCTCCTCTCCAATGAGGAAAGCCCTAGCTCCTTTAATTTCTCCTCATAATCCATACTCTAATCTAGTCAGTATCCTGGTAGATCTACTCTGCACCCTTTCCAGTGCCTCCACATCCTTCCTGTAATGAGGTGACCAGAATTGGACACAGTATTCCAAGTGTGGTCTAACCAAAGAGTTTTGCAGAGATGCATCATTACCCTGCGGCTCTTAAACTCGATCCCATGACTTGTGAAAGGTAACATCCCATAAGCTTTCTTAACTACCCTATCTACCTGTGAAGCAACTTTCAGTGATCTGTGGATATGAACCCCCAGATCCCTCTGCTCCTCTACACTACCCAGAATCCTGCCATTGACCTTGTACTCCACCTTGGAGTTTGTCCTTCCAAAGTGTACCACCTCACACTTCTCTGGATTGAACTCCATCTGCCACTTGTCAGCCCAGCTCTGCATCCTATCAATATCCCTCTGTAAGCTTTGACAGCCCTCCACACTATCCACAACACCACTGATCTTTGTGCCGTCTGCAAATTTGCTAACCCACCCTTCCACCCCCTCATCTAAGTCATTAATAAATATCATGAAAAGTAGAGGTCCCAGAACCGATCCTTGTGTGACACCACTAGTCATAGCCTAGGTCATGCTAACTGCTATGCTACTGTGAAATAATCCTGGTGTTTAGGAAGGATTTTTAAGTATTTTAAATATCTCCCTATAAAGTTACAAAAAATTTCTCAAAAGGTACCATTGTGTCAAGACTTGTTTTTGCAATCAATGTTGACCAGTTTCCCATCCAAACTATCAGTAATTGGAATGTAATTAACAAAAGGTGAAATTCTCCACAAAATAACTCATTAGCTCTAAAAGACCAAATACCAATCCACAGTTGCTGCCCTCCCAACCTGACTATTAAAGGAATGGATGTACTCGTACTTCAGCCCAAACTAATTGTTCACATATTGTTTTCTTTGAAAGCTCCCAATTACTCAATGTATGTACAAACCATCAGTTGAGGACATCTTTAGAGTACTATTAAAAGACTAGTAATTTTTATATCCCTCAAAATAGTCAGGTGTGGAGATATGACACTTTTGGCCATGGTGGGATATGCTGCATGAAATGGACGATCTTGAATCAAAGCAAGAAATTTGCAAGAAAGAAAAGGTTTCAAGAACATAAGTTTTCATGAAAAATGCAACATCCTCACTGACACATGGTAACCACTAGCCCTTAACTTCTCAAAAGGGAAGAGCAGCATCTAGAAAGGCCATGAGCACGGAAAGGTGGAATAAATAAACAACATCCCATCTGCCCCATCCCATTAAGGCCCTGGAGCAAGAAAATGGAGGGATTTGAAAGGAAGGGCAAAATTTTTGAAAATTTCTGATTGGAGCAGAGGAAATCTCAGTCTGGATAAGGAGCTTGGCTCAGGATCAAATGGTGTACCGCATCACTCATGTGAGCGAGCATTTGAAATTGGGAATGGAATCAAAGGCCAAGGTGGTTTCTGATATGTTGAGAGAGAGATGGTTCTCGGTTTGCTATCACTGGAAAGAAATTGTTATAAACAATTGGTCACAGTGATAATTATGGACAATGATGAGGAGATGAAATTAACTTGTCAGCTTACTGGATGAATAATAAGGAAGAGTCCCTATTATTTCAATTACAACATTTCAATATAACTTTTGAAAATTTACTATTCATACCAGAGTAAATTAAACATTCAAGCTGAATTGCAGTGCCACTGGATATACTTTAGGAAGAACAGTAAATGTTGACCAACAAAACAATACTGAGAAGCGAGAACAGGGCATAGGAACTGTCTCGAGATTATTTCTTGCATCTCACAATTTTTTCTTTCTGACTGCAGCTTTGCTTCCAACCCCACACCCCCACCAATATACACCCAATGAAACCAAGACCTACAGTTGCCATGAAATAACAGTATATATAAAGATAGTGGAAATCTAAAGTAATAGCAGCTATCAACACATTCTCTCTTTAACCTTTAAGAATAGTTAACAGTATTTTCTGTACACCTCAATGTTTAGTCTATAGTTTATTTTGGGTTTAAGTACCTTTTTTATCTGGTTTCTTGTCCGGTTTGTCTTTCTTTTTCTTGTCTTCACTCACTTCTGATGTTTTCACATTTGCATTTGTAGTAACCACTTGGGTTTGTGGAGACAAACATGTTTCAGGAGCAGACTGAACGGAAGCCACTGTCGGAACTGGAATTTGTTTAACTGGAAATAAAGCATTTTGACGTTGGAGGTTAAAACAGAACTCTACGTTAGCTGCACTCTTCCACTCTATACAATTCTTTTCACGAATGTCTGGCTATCTGAAGAACATGGGTACAGTTCTTATTATAATTCAGTTTACAACAAATGCATATTTTACTGATAGTACAGGAGCTATACTTGATGAATATGCTGATAGAAAGTCATTGATCCCACTGATTGTGCATTTTATAGACCTATTTCTTTATTAAATGTAGATTCAAAAATATTTTCCAGAATACTGGCCTTTAGATTTGAAAAGGTTGTTCCACAAATTATCTCTGAAGACCAGACAGGATTTATTCAGAATTGTTATTTACATTTTAATATTAGGAGATTAATGAATATTATATATACCCTTTCATCCCAAATTCCATAATGTGTTGTCTCACTAGATGCTGAAAAGGTGCTTGACAGAGTCAAATGGGAATATCTATTCATTACACTTCAAAAATTTAATTTTAGCCCTAAATTTATATCTGCAATTAAACTGATTTATTATACACCTATGGCTTCAATACCTACTAATAATCAAAGATCCCCTTTGTTTAGGCTTTTTCGAAGTACTAGACAAGGTTGCCCTTTAAGTCCTTTATTATTTGATATTGCTTTGGAACTCTTGGCTATTGCACTCCGGGATTCTTCAAATATATGCAGCCTTACTCGCGGACAGATGATTCATAAAATATATCTCTCCATGCACATGACCTGTTACTTTATATTTCTAATCCGGAGGAATCTATCCCCGCAGTTCTACCACTACTAGATCAGTTTAGTGTTTTTTCTGGCTATAGATCAAATCTTAATAAGAGTGAACTTTTTCCATTAAATATGCAAACCCCAATTACCTTTTAGATTAGTAACCGACTATTTTATTATTTAGGTGTTAAAATTACCAAGAAACATAAGGACTTATTTAAAGTTAATTTATTGCCTTTAATTGACCATGTTAAACAATTATTTACTAAGTGGTCCCCACTGTCTTTTATCATTGGTAGGCCGAATTAATGAGGTTAAGATGAATATTTTACCAAAATGTTTATATTTATTTCAAGTGATTCCAACTTTCGTCCCGAAATCTTTTTTTGACACTATTGATTCTAAAATTCTTTCATATATTTGGCAGAATAAAAAGCCAAGGTTAAGTAAGAAATATTTACAAAAACTAAAAAAAAGGATGGTGGTATGGCCCTGCCTAACTTTATATATTATTGGGCAATTAATATCAGATATTTAATTTTTTGGATGCAAGATTTAGATGTAATTCAATGTCCCAAATGGGTACACCTTGAGCATCAATCAGTACTTAGATTTTCATTAGTTTCTACTTTAGGAGCTTCACTCCCTTTTGCACTTACCAAATTAACTAAACATATGATTAACCCAACAGTTAAACATACAATACAAATATGGTTTCAATTTTGTAAATTTTTTGGATTGAATAAATTTAACTTGTCAAGTCCCATTCAATCTAATTTTTTCTTTCAACCATCCAGAGTTGACTCAGCTTTTTCTATATGGAAAAGGAAGGGAATAGTATGTTTTCATGATTTATTCATTGATAACTGTTTTTCATCTTTTGAACAACTGTCTAACAAATACAGTTTGTCTAGATCACACTTTTTTCAATATTTGCAGTTTAGAAATTTTTTAAAAGCTACTATACCCTCTTTTCCGACACCATATAAAACTGAAATTACGGAAAAAATTTTAGGTCTTAATCCTTATCAGAAGGGCTTGATAGTAATAATCTATGACTTAATTATGAAAATACATCCAGAATCACTGGACAAAATTAAGAATGAATGGGAAAGTGAACTCCAGACATCTTTACCTACAGAGACATTGAAGATGTATTAACTAAATGAAGAATTTTCTTCCATGTGTGCCAGACACTCGTTGATATAGTTTAAGGTAGTTCACAGGACCCATATATCAAAAGATAAGCTAGCCCGTTTTAAATCGCCATATAAATCCTATATGTGACAGATGTAAATCGAATGTGGCTTCTCTGACACGTTTTGGTCCTGTCTTCTTTTGGAAAAATACTGGAAAGAAATCTTTAACTTTATTTCAACTGTATTAAATATTGATTTACGACCTCACCCTATCACTGCAATTTTTGGATTACCAAGGATAGAGTCTGGCCACTTACTGTATGATTGCCTTTGTTACATTAATGGCCAAACGATCCATTTTGCTTAAATGGAAGGATCCAATACCCCCTATTACTCTTCAATGGTTCTCTCAAACTATATCATGTTTCAACTTGGAAAAAATTAGGAGTGGTACTGTTGATCCTTCGCTTAAATTTGAAGATATTTGGAGTCCATTTATTCAATATTTTCACATGATATAGATTCCTCTTTAATAACTTTCCAATTTAGAGGAATGGAGTTGATGACATAATATTGCTCTGTTTCTATTGAAAAATTTCAGTCCAGTCTTTTTTTCTTTTTTTTTGTCTTTTTCTTTTGAAATTTTTCTTGTTTGGTTTGATATATTGTTTATAATTTTTCTTATTGATTTGGGGATTTTTTTTCTTTTATATACATAATAAATCCTTTTCTTTCCTTTATTTTATATTATATTCACTTACTAAGAGATCATTGGATCTACAGATTTTTTTTATATTTTATTATTCTTTATGATTATCTATGCCATGATTGTTCTCCTGATCTCTTTGTATTACATGTACAAACATCGATGTTATATATTAATCTGTATTAATTTGGAAACTAATAAAAGATTGAAAAAGAAAAAGAAAATTAGAAGATTTTTATTACCTACTTAAAATATTTAAAGGGAAAAGATTTGTGTCCTGTTAATGAAAGCACTTTAGGATTTTCAGGAAAATATGACAGAATTGGATGACAAGATGATTAATATGGAAGGTCAGAGATCTGTTGATCTTCTAAGTTAACACTGAAGATGAGCCACCCTTTACAATATTTACACTAGCTCATATAAAACTAGATAGCTGTGAAAATTGCTTTGGAGGGTGATAAAAGATATTGAAATGATCAAAGAATTTGGAGAGATCTGGACTAACAAAGACCTAATTTAGCTGGGAGTTCTTGAGCAGAGTTCCAAAGAAGCAAAACATTGACAGGAAACTCACCATTGGAATAATTAGACCATACTGACAATTAAGTATTGGGCCAAATCTTTCTATGCAATGAAGACCACCATGCTCAATTTGCATTCTGATAAGGTGGCTAGGTGTACTGCAGGAATTCAGGATGAATACTACTAGCATCCATTCAAGGTCAACTAGACTTAGGCAATGCATAACTGGTTTTGTAATGAATTAAAATACTTTGAGCTTACAGTTAAACTTCTTTTTTGAAAGAACAAATGTAAATGTAGTAAGTATACAAGGTAGAAAATGATTACTTCCTTTTTAAAAACAAAACAAAGCTTCCAAGGAGAAGATGAACTGGGAATAATCATGATTGATGAACAAGAACAAGTTCAGAGGTATCATCTTAATGAGAGGATGCCATCAGATACACGTTATAGGATAGGAATAAAACTTGCCATCAGTTACAATAAGTTACTTCATTAACTGAAAGACAACTCTCAAAAGGAGGAAAACATTATCTGTATGGGAAAGACAGTAAAGAAGCTCAACAATCATTGTCAGTAGAGTGATTTATAGCATCAAAAAAAAGACAAAAGTATGTGATTCAATATAGTTACTGCAAGATATTACTGAGCCAGAAAAGCCAAATGATGAGAAACTAAAGTATTGTACGAGTTAAAATGGTTCAGAAGAAAAAGATCTGGGAAATTAACAAAATTGCCAGAAAAATCAGGAGATAGGAAAGTTCATTAATAGTTTATTCAGGTTATTTAAACTGAAATAAGGGTTATGTTATTATACCTGATCTTATTAAACCTGAATCAGTTTATCTATACCTTGCCAATTATAAAGAAGGGTATCTAAAAAGGATATATCCAGGATTTTGGAACTTAAATAATAGAAATTTTTCTAAACAACACTTCATACAGAAAATAAATATAAAAATCAGACATCTTTATTTCACTGTGTTTCCTAAAAGGTAAAGTTTATCTGTAAAAGTTTTACGGATGATACTGTATATTTTCAGACTGGGTAAGCAAAGCATATTTCCTTGAAAGTCAAAAAAAAACTGCAGATGCTGGAAATCTGAACTAAAAATAGAAAATACTGGAGGTCAGGCAGTATCTGTGGAAAGAGAAATTGTTAACGTTTCAGGTCTGCAACCGTTTGCTGGACAGGAAAAAGAATGAAAACAAGTTAGCTTTCAGTAGCAGAGAAGACAAGAGAGGGATAGGTAGAACAAGTAATATCTTTGAAAGGGAAAGACCCAATGATGTAGCAGAAGGACAAGCAGTTAGAATCAGATGCTTCTTTGTTTGGGAGGAAATATTTCCCTTTCCTGAAGGACTTTAGAGAACTAGATGGGTTTTTACATCCATACAATTTACAACAGTTCTAAGCACAGAGATAAGTTTCAGTTTCTTCAACTTAAATTCCTCAGATGTCATAGTAGGATTTGAATGAGTGGCCCTTGATCAGAAGGCCAGAACTCTGGCTGTCAGTTTATTAACTTAACTACCATGCTTCCATACCCAATGCTTGATGAACATAAGAAAGGAGCGGGGGGGGGGGGGGGTTGCTTTTGAGCCTGCTGCACCATTCATTAAGATTAATGCTGATCTTCTACTTCAGTACCTTGTGGGACAATACTAAATTGGAGCAGGGCAAATTACGAGAGTATTAGGCAGGAACTAGGGAGATTTAATTGGGAACGGCTGCTTTTGGGCAGGTCAAATTCTGACAAGTGGAGGGTGTTTAGAGACCAACTTCACAGAGTACAGGTCAAGTACGTTCCAGTAAGGAAGGAAGGACAAGGATGGCAAATTAAGGGAACCTTGGATGAGGAGAGAGGTGGCGTATTTAGTCAAGAAGAAAAAGAAAGCTTATGTAAGCTAAAATCAAACAAACCCCTTGGAGGATTATAAAGAAGGCAGAAGAAAACTTAAGAAGGGAACTAGAAGAGCCAGGAGGGGTCATGAAAAGTCCTTGGCAAATAGGACAAGAGAATCCCAAGGCATTCCATACATATATCAAGAGCAACAGGATAACAAGGGAGCAGGTAGGACCACTCAAGAATAAAGGATGGAACATGTGATTGGAGGTGGAGGATGTGGGAGAGGTCCTAAATGAGTACTTTTCATCAGTATTTACCAAGGAGAAGGTTGTAGAGGATAGGGAGATCAGTGTGGAGCGTGCTAATATGCCAGGGCATTTCAAGATAAAGGAGGAGGTAGTGTTGGGTCTCTTAAAGAAAATTAAGGTGGATAAGTTCCCAGGGCCTGATAGGATATACCCCAGGTTATTGAGAGAGGCAAGAGATGAAATTGCTGGGGCCTTGACCAATATCTTCATATTCTCTCTAGCCACATATGACGTCCCAGAGGACTGGCGAGTAGCTAATGTTGTTCCATTATTCAAGAAGGTAAATAGGGATAATCCTGGAAGCTATAGACCAGTGAGTCTTACGTCAGTCGTAGGGAAGTTACTGGAGAGGATTCTTAGGGATAGAATTTGAGCATTTGGAAAACTGTGGCGTAATTAGGGACAGTCAGTATGGTTTTGTGTGGGGTAAGTCATGTCTTACTAACTTGACTGAGTTTTTGGAGAAGGTGATGAAGGTTATTAATGAAGGTAGAGCTGTGGATGTTTCTACATGGATTTTAGTAAGGCGTTTGACAAGGTCCGTCATGGGAGGCTCATCCAGAAGATTAAGATTCATGGGATCTACAGTGAATTGGCCATTTGGATTCAGAACTGGCTTGCCCATAGAAGACAGGGTAGTGGTCGATGGGACTTATTTTGGCTGGAGGTCTGTGATTAGTGGTATTCTGCAGGGACCATACTTGAACTTAACCCAGCCAAATGTGAAGTGTTGTACTTTGGGAGATCAAATGTAAAGGGACAATGCACTGTTAATGGCAAGACCCTTAACAGAGTTGATGTGCAGAGGGCTCTTGGGGTCAAAGTCCATAGCTCCATGAAAGTAGATACACAGGTTGATAGGGAGGTAAAGGCAGCATATGGCATACTTTCCTTTACTGAGGAATTGAGTTCAGGAGTCAGGACGTTCTGTTGCAACCTAACTAGAGTTTTATAAAGCTGCATCTGGAGTATTGCATTCAATTCTGGTTGCCCCATTACACAAAGGATGTGGAGGCTTTGGAGATGGTGCAGAAGAGATTTACCAGGATGCTGCGTGGATTAAAGGGTATGTGCTATAAGGAGAAGGTGGACAAACTTGGGTTGTTTTCTCTGGAGCGGCTGAGGCTAAGGGGAGATCTGATAGAGGTTTATAAGATGAAAAGCATAGAGTAGACAGCCAGGGTTGAAATGCCTAATACCAGAGGGCATGCATTTAAGGTGAGAGGAGGTTAGGGTTCAAAGGAGATACGCAGGGCAAGTAGTGGTGGGTGTCTGGAATGCACTGCTAGGGGTGGTGATGGAGGCAAATATGATAGAAGCATTCAAGAGGTTCTAGATAGGCAGATGAATGTGCAGGAATTGGAGGGATATGTACCGTGTGTAGGCAGAAGGGTTTAGTTTAGTTGGGCATTTGATTACTAATTTAATTAGTTCGGCACAACATCATGGGTCAAGGGGCCTGTACCTGTGCTGTACTGTTCTATGTTCTCCATGTTCAGGTGTCATTTTACAGCACTATCAACATATCCCTCGACACCCTTAATATCCAAAAATCTATCACTGTTTTGAATGAAATTAGTGCACGAGCTTCCATAGTTCTCCAGGACAAAGAATTCCAGAGCTTCACTGAGAATTTCATAGAGAGTCATACACCATGGAAACAGGCCCTTTGATCTGCTAAGCCCATACTGACTTTCAAATACCAATTTACACCAATCCTATTTTGCTTCTCCACATTCCATCAATTTCTTCCCTCATGCCATGATTCTACCAATCCCCACACAGCAAGGACAACTTTTAGTGACTAATTAACTTACCAACCCACCGGTCTTTGGGGTTGTGGAGCAAAGCAGTGCACGTACATTCACAGCAGAAACAACCAACTCCACACACACAGCACTGGAGGTCAAGCTTGAATCCTGGTCGCTGGAACTGTGAGGCAACTCCACCAGCTGCACTAAATATCTCCTCACAGTCCTAAATAGCCTGCCTGTTAATCTCATACAGTGCTCCTTAGTCCTAGACTCCTCAGTCATGACCTACCCTCAAATTCTTATATTCTAGGCTGTTAAGCCCTTAAAATTTTAATGAGGTTTTCTCTTATTCTTTTAAGCCCAAGGGAATACAGTTCCAATCTACTCAATCTCTCCTCATACAGCAAACCAGTGTAGTGAATCTTTGCTGCACTCCCTCCTATGGAGATGCATCCTACCTTCATAAGCAGCAGACCAAAACAGTACATAATATTTCTGGTGTGTTCTCACCAAGGGCCTATATAATTGCAACAGACTTGTTTATTCCTAGAATCAAACCCTCTTGTTATGAATGTATGAAATTGACCTGCACGATCGGTTTGTATGACAAGCTTTTCACTGTACCGCAGTACAAGTGACAATAATAAACCAATACCAATTAACATACTATTTGCCCTGCTAATCAATTGTTGTACCCGCATATTGTCTCTTAGATTTACACACAGTTTTTTTGAGCATCAACACTGTCCTTTATACTCTCCTTTTCTGTTTTGTTCAAAGTCTACAACCTCATGCTTTCCACATCATATTCCATCTGCCAGGTTCTCACCCCAGCATGGTCCACATTTTCTGAAGCCAATCTATATCCTCCACCATACTCACAATTGTGCCAAGCTTAGTATTGCTAGCAAACTCTGAGACGTGATATTTGGCCTCTTCAGCTGAATCGTCGAAATAGCTAGGTTCCAAGCACAGTGCCCCACTAGTCACAGCCTTCCAATGGAGAAAATTGTTTGTTCCCACTCTCCGTCCAATAACCAATTCTCTTTCCATGTCAGTACATCACCTTCGATTCAAATGCTCTAACCTTGTTGACCAGCCTCCTGTGTGGGACTTTATCAAGAGCCTTCTGAAAATTCAAATGCACCACATTCACTGGTTCTCCTTTAAACTATTCTCCTAGTCACATCCTCCCACATTCATGAGAGATAATTTAAGATATTTATTTATTAGTCACATGTACATTGAAAACACACAGTGAACTGCGTCTTTTTACATTACTAAGAATGTGCTGGGGGCAGCCCGCAAGTGTCGCCACTCTTCCGGCACCAAACACAGCATGCCTACAACTCCTACCTGTACATCTTTGGAGTGTGGGAGGAAACTGGAACACTCGGAGGGAAACCCACACAGACACGGGAGAACATACAATGTACTCTCTTTACATACAGCAATGAGAATTGAAGCCCGGATCACTGGCACTGTAATAGCATTACACTAAGCAGTATAAAGGCATTATTTCATAAGGATTTTTAGAATAGCTTATGAAAGGAATTTATAGGTTCAAGGAGCTTTGACAGTGATCTGAGACACAAGAGGACTGCAGATGCTGGAATCTGAAGCAACACACAAAACACTGGGAAGAACCTTAGCAGGTCAGGCAGCATCTGTGGAGGGAAATAGACATTGAAGTTTTGGTCAGTCCAGATGAAGGGTCTCAACCCAAAATGTCAACTGTCCATTTCTTTCTATTGATGCTGCCTGATCCACTGAGTTCCTCCAGCATTTTGTGTGTTGAAACAAAACATATCATTTAATATAGCAAGGTGACAGAAAAGATGCACTATGGTTTTTGAGGTTTCTATGTTTGAATCTACAAAGCACATTTTTCTTCTTTGTCACTAAGGGGGGTATGCATCCACATACCAAATATAGTTCAGCAACACAACCTCATAGGTGTTCTTCTCTTCAGCCCAGATATAAAAATTAGCAGGCAATGCACCAATGATGCAGTATGACAAGCCATCCTATTTCTGTTTCTGAAGTGGAATTACCAAGGAGGTCATCTACTCCACACCTGCCAGAGGCCAAATGCAGTATCCTATGACTGCTTTGTTAAAACTAAACTATCTCAGTAATGGAATGAAGTTATCTCTATGGCTCAACAATGTACCAGATGGCATAATTTGGTAATAAGCCAAATAGGGCTTAAGAATCAGCATTACTTTTTGAACAATGGAATATTATATAATTATCTTTGAAATTCTTAACTTTTGCAATAAATCTTATTTTAGGGTCAATATGCTAGTAGACATGAAAACTAGGAAACTGAATATAGCTCGTCACTGAAACATTTAAAAATACCAGAACGGTAATGAGTGGATGGAAATAGCAGATTAAATTTGCATCTTCACTAGTTACAATTATCACCTTTCTTTAAATCAACCAAGTGATTTGACAAAAAAACAATGCAAAATAATACAAGTTGTGATAGAAACAAGAATCACCAGTCTAATTCTTTCAAGTTGTAGTGTTTTATCTTACAGAATGACAAAATGGGTGCCAGGGGCCGAAATTTCTCTTCCAGCTTCTATGCCCCTTATCTAGTTTGTCATAATTTGATGCAATTTATCCTGTTACACTATTACTATGTAATCTTGTGGCAAGGAGAAAGAAACACAAACAAACTGAAAGAGAACAAAAAAACTTAAGGAATTTCCCCATTATCCTTTTCAAAAGGCAGTCAAGCAAGCTCTAGGAAAATGTGTGCATTTGCAAGCAAAATACAAAATTAAAATGCTCAGTTAGTAAAGTGAACTTCCATAGTCAAATTTCATTTTGCCTGATGTTTTGCATATAGCCTTATGGTTGCAATTTTCTTGGTGGCACAAAAACCTACCTCCATTACGGATCTCTGCTTCAATGAGATTCTGCTTTAAATCCTCAATTTCCTTCTTCAACTTTGCATTTTCAACACGAAGTCTCTTTTCTTCTCTTTGGGATGCCTGTAGGACTTAATTGCCAAAAAAAATTAAAACAGGAGGTATTTGGTATATACGAATTGAAATTTGGTTAGAAAGGATACATTATACTCAAATAATCAAAACAGATGATTCAGAATTTTTCTTTGGCACAGTTCTGATGCAAATGTTAACACTATATCAATTGGCTCCTTCAGAAAGTTTGCACTCACTAGAAAATAGATTGAGGGTATCTAAGCTACTTGCACAAAGGCCATTACCTCTAGTTTGTGCTACAGGGTTGAAGTCCTGCACCCTTGGGACCTGATTGGTGCTAGACCACAGAAAATGCCCTGAGAAAGCCTTATGTAAACATATCCCTAACCCCTAGGCTAGCCTGTTCACTCTGCCCATCCATTATATGGCTCCTGCTGTGAACTGGCAGCTGCTAGATCATTAAAAGACTGCTTTGTCAATTTCCAAAGTAAATCCCTCCCATTGTGAACCAGCAACCTACAGGAAGTTGTCCTTGGTAAACCAGTTCAGTTCTCTGTATACATCGTGTTTTTTTTAAAATCACATAAAAATAAAAATTCATTCTTATGGATTTTATCCCAAATTTTGCCAAAACAGAAAAATTTTGCTTATACAAAATGCTAATACAGCTGCCCTGGTGGCTGCACTGTAAATTAATGGTGCCAGATTCCACAGGAGTTGCCAGAGCACCAAATGCCAGACCAAAGAGTTTCAACCTGTAGCTATGCTTACACTTCTAAAAGCGCAACCTCCCACTTTTTTTGTGTGTGTATGTATCTGTGCTTTTGATTGCCTGATTAAAAATACAATTGCATTAATGTTCTTGCCAGACAATATTAATGCTGAATTGAAATACCATTTAACAGATGTGTGTGTCTAAACAAAATAAGGATAAGGGAATAATTGAGGTTTCATCAAACATTTTAATGACAAAATACATGCTTAATTGAAAATGGCACTGCATGAGACCATTATCAAATGCTTTAGTGGAAAGATATTTTTAAAACAACTGCTTAGCCATTTTTAAGACTGACAGATTTTTTTGTATTTGGACAAAGAGCAACTCTCTAGTGGAATGTCTGTTGGCTATAGCTATTGAAAAGATTACACCGGGAAGCAGAGAAGCTTTGGTCTCAAGGCACATAGTTGATATTTTCCAAGTTTTAGACTTTTTGCCTACAATAGAGTAGTGAACATTTAAAAAATGTGCACTCGTAGTTGAAAAGTAATGAGAAGACAACTGAAATGCACATAATCACTTATTGTTTTTGCAAACATTGAACATTAACAGATAGATACATGCAGCATGGTTCTTGGAATGAATGGTTTCTGATTCATCTCCCAATCAGTCTAGCTTCTAACTCAGCTCTATACAAGTATAATTTAAATTTGTAAACCCTTGGTTAGGTTATCCTCCAAATGAATTAACTTTCAGCAACCATCAAGACAAATGTCATAAAATCATTGTATGCATCAGTACAATTTGTTACAAATCATAACATTAAAATTGGGAGTACATTATAACCATGTTTAATTTTAATTAGTTATCCAGTGGTTGAGTAGCCAATCACTAATTGTCAGATTTATTCAAGCAAACAATGCAAAATTACAAGGACAAGGACGTCTCAAAAGATTTAGTGTATGTATGCAAATGAAAATTAAATGTTGCCGAATATTAGCACAGAATGGCCAGAGCCTATTAAAAGATCAAGTAATTCTTAGACAGCTGACAAGGATATATCCGCAGAATATAGACCATTGGAAATGTGGGCAGAGAAATGGTAAGATGAAGTTTAATCCAGACAAGTGTGAGGTGTTGCATTTTGAGAGGTCAAGTGTAAGAGGGAAGTATACAATAAATGGCAGGACTCTTAGGAACATTGATGTACAGAGGGATCTTGGGATGCAAACCCATAGCTCCCTGAAAATGACAACACCAATAGATAGGGTGGGGTGGCGTACGGCATACTCGCTTTCATCGGTCAGGGTGTTGCGTGTAAAAGTCTGGAGGTCATATTGCAGCTATATAAAACTTTGGTCAGGCCACATATAGTGTGCTGTGTGTAGTTCTGGTCGCTGCATTATAGAAAGGACCTGGAGGGTGCAGAAGAGGTTCACCAGAATGTTACCTGGATTAGAGAGTATCAGTTACGAGGACAGAGTTGGACAACTTGGATTGTTTTCTCTGGAGAGTCAGAGGCTGAGGGGTGACCTGACAAGTTTATAAAGTTATGAGAGGCAATAGTTAGGGTGGATAGTCAGAGTCTTTTTCCCAACTTAGAAATGTCAAATACTAGAGGACAGAGGTTTAAGGTGAGAGGGGAAGTTTAAAGGAGATTTATGTGGCAAGTTTAAAAAAAAAAATCACACACACACACACACACACACACACACACACACACACACACACACACACACAGTGTTTGGTGTCTGAATGCACTACCACGGGAGGTGGTGGAAGCAGATATGATAGCGATGTTAAGAGGCATTTAGACAGACCCACGAACAGGCAGGGAATTAAGGGATATAAGCCACATGCACACAGATGTGCAGTTTAAATTGCCATCATGGTCAGCACAGATATCATGGGCTGAAGGGCCTATTCCTGCACTATATTGTTCTATGTTCTATATAACAGTTTTGAAATAGGTAATATATTAAGACAGCTTGTCAAAATAGGCAAGACCTTGCCGTCACAAATGAGGTGGTTGAGTAATTTTGTTTTCTTCACTGAAAACCAGTGCTAACTGCAGGACTGATGTTTCACTAAGACCCCTTTTGGGAGCAGGGCTATCCATTGTAATAAGAGCTTCAGTCCAGACTGGTTGCATTCTTAACCATCTGAGCTCAGGCACTTAAAAAATTAAATGGCACCTTCATTTACTTGCACCTGGTCAGTACAGTCTCACAAACTAATTTGATGTTTTACTCATTTCCTAATACCGTATATCAACAGCAAAGGCACCTTCCAATGCCTGATAGGTATGTATGTATTTGCCATTGAGTTACCACTCATGTTCCTGACCACCTCCTTCCCTGGTTGATGGTTTATCTATGACTCACAGCTCTTGCATTTGTCTCAAAGTTCATATTCCTATTAGGTTTCCAATCTATACCAATACCTATAGCATAAACACAAATTTTCTTGGAGTAATTAACTTTTAATTTTAATGGTTTTAATTACTCTTTGACTCTATCATGAAAGATTCACGTTTCAAAATATTTCATAGTCAAGTTCAATTGTACTAGCTGAAATGCTTCAAGGAGCATTCACTCAACAACTGAACTCAGATTTCAAGCAGACTTTTTTTTTAAGTTCACCCACAAACCTGGTAACAACTTACAGGCCATTATAAACTCAAAGGTAAGTGGTTAACTCCTACACTGCATTGAATCTTCTTTTCTGTTACATTAGTGTACAAATGCAGAAAATCTGTTTCCTTTGTGCTAACATTGTGTAATAAATAAAGACTACAATTCTTGATGAGAAAATTATAGTCCATTTCCCAAGAAATAAAACCCTTCATACACAAAAGTGTGACATCAACATCAACTGGTGCCAAGTAACAAACAATCTTGTATTGTGGTCTCACTACATGGAAACAGCCAAAAATCTGTTTCACTCAGGAGCATTAATCACTACTTTCAAATATGATTCTTGGCTGGATTCCAAACTAAGACTCTGATTATATCAAATCTAAAATGAATGCATTGGGCCAAAACTTCAATGTCTTTTCTATTTTCTCTCCTTAGAGTTGTCAACTGAAACTGCAAATCCTACTGTTCTACAAACAACTACCACCTCCTGGCATCTCAAAACTGGTCACTTTTAGGCATCGCAATAAACTTTCACACAATTGCACAACAATTAGGAGACGAATCTTGGGTCAGTTTTCATCTTCTTTGACCCCAAGTTTGACATCCTATTTGACCCCAGTTCTGTTTCTAACTGCACATCCTCTCCATCACCAAGGTAATCTACTTGTATCTCTGCAACAATCATTCACATCTATCCCATTTCAAGACAGCCAAATTCCCACTGTTAGCTCCAAACAACATTTCAATGCAATTCAGTCCAGCTTCCCATGCAGGGTTTCAACCTGAAACATCGACAATTCCTTACCCCCACAGATGCTGCTTGACCCACTGAGGTCCTCCAGTAGATTCTTTGTTGCTCCAGCTTCCCACTTTCAGTAAATGAGCTCATAACAAACTTTCGATCTGCACTCTAAAATGTACCAAATACCATTCACCCATCATCCTTGTTTGCTAACATAGCTTCCGACTTTCAAACTGGAAATGGCTCAACTTTAAAATTCTTATCCACATTTTCAAATCCCTCAATGGTTTCACCCCACCTTATTGGCACAACTATTCCTAACCCTATAACACTAAGATCTTAGCATTTTGCCAGTTTTGACTCCTTGCCCTAATATCCTCAAATTCCACCACTCTGCAATCCATGGGCAGGTCTTCAGTACATGGTCTCCAAACTATCAAATCTGATTCCCAAACTTCTCACCCTCTCTTATTTTCACATTTTACAATTTTTGACCAATATTTTGGTTATATGTCAAAATATCTTTGTGGTTTGGCACTGTATTCTTTTTGATGATATTCCAGGAAGGGCTTGGGTTATTTTACCCTATTAGAGCTGCTATAGGAATATTAGCAGTTTCTGCTCTTAACCAAGAAATACTGAGACAAATTGTATATGCTCCATTGAGGAACTGGAACCTGCAGGCAGTCAGTCAAAGTTCTATGCTACATAGTTTCAAAATGAATAATTATAGCAAGAGCAAACATTATGGATTTAGTTCAAATATTCTGAGGATTTTTAATATGATGCAATTTAATACAATGAGACAAAGGCTGAGGCTAATCAAGATTGACAAGAAGTAGCTTAACATTACAGACGATAAAAACTGAGTAACAAAATCCAAAGATTCCTGATATGGTGTTCCAACTACTCACAAATCAACTGGAATTGAGGGTGACATGGCTATGACAGCAAATGCTATAGCAAGGTGGTCATGATATTTCTCAGCAGTAAGCTCAACGCCTATTCTTTGGCCAAAGAGCAACCCAAAAACAGTCTGAAAGGCAATGGCTTAGACAATTAAGTCAATACAGCTAGCTATCAATGCGTGCAGTGAGATTTTTTTTAAAAAGACAGCTTAGATACAAAACCAACACACTATAACCAGCCAAAGTTGAGATGCCTGGGTAATTTCAGAGTCAATCAAGCTTGGTGACCGCACCACTGCAAGTGACCGAGATTGATTTCATGCATCATTATTATGTAACTATTGTTTACTTTTTTTTGTTGGAGAAATCAACCTAGTTTTGTGAACAACTGCAGTAAATTTCTGTTTTCTCTCTCCTCTTTGAATAGATTATTTTCCCAGTAAAATAACTTTTTTTGGGCACAATAGATCGGATTGCTGAGAGAGTTTATACCTCATTCCATCTCTTGCTCTGGCTGATGCTGCACTGTCAATAATAACTTTTGTTAAGACAGAGTTCCTAACAAAGAAAGAAAGCAGGCAAGCATAATAATACATCAACAAATTAATACATTCCAAACTTACTTGCTTTCTCTTTAAGTAATGCCACTTGCTGTTTAAGATATTCAATGACCTGGTCAGCCTCTACAGCCCTCTGCTCCAAGCGATTTAATAGAGCACGATCACTCGACATCCTTATCAATTGACGAATCAGAAACCTGAGAAAGAAGAAGAATCTCAGTGCTCACAAAGATGCCAATTCACAACATTTAAAGAAAGTTACAAGTCTGGAAATGCCAGCTGTACAAGAATTAATGCTCCAACAAGTATTTTTCATTGCTTCACAGAACAGATAATGAACAGAACGACAATTTTCATCATAATGTTTAAAGGGTCTGCTAATATCATGTAATGTTTTAAATGCAACTCTAATTGGAGACAAAATTTATTACCATTTTCTTAAGCCAACTATGCTTTGATGTTTCTGCATTTTTTTTACATTTAGGAGTTTATCATATAATAAGTTGTTGCATCTTCTTGGAAGGCTATTTATTCATTTTTCAGGATGCTGGTCAGGTTAGCATTTATTGCTCATCCCTAATCATCCTCTAGAAGGTGGTGCTGAGCCATCTTCTTGCCCACTGTAGTCCTTTAATGAAAATAGAAGTGCTGTTGGGAGCATATCCCAGGATTTAGACCTAGCAATATTGAAGGAACGGTGATATATTTCCAAATCACCATGGAGTACAACCTGGAGAACATGCAGGTGATGCTGTTCCCATGCATCTGAAGCTCTGCTCTTCCTGAGAGATGCTGTCACACAAGCTCAGGCACACATGAAAGTGGCCACTCTTTGACATTTCGGAAGCTTTCCAGAATTCCAACTGTATCAATGCAAGAAATCAGCAACTTCAGGGCAGAAGAACAAGGGGCAAAAATCATAGAAAGGATGAGTAAAATAAAATTTAGTAATTCATTAATATAGTATATGGTCCAAGAAGAAAAGTAATAACAACTAATTTTAAATGGAAAAGGAATACTGTTTTCTCAAAACTGGTATTAAATGATTTTGATTTGTGTCACGTCTTTATCTAAAGCAGAGTGACAATTTAGGATTTGGAAAGAAAAAATAAAGTTTCAAGCAAATAATGAAAATTACTAACAGGAAGCTAATACATATTTGTCAAGTCTTAAGAGTTAAGGTTACTGGATATTTTAATTATATATTAATATAAAATTAATGAAATCTTATCTTTCTTCTCATGCTGCTCATCTGCTGAGCAATAACTGTTCAATAATCTTTAACATTAACATCAGATGGCAGGTCTGATTAATCCTGTATAACATCTGGCTAGAATCAGTGCAAATGCTACTCCAAGATATAGGCAAGAGTCAAGAAGAAGATGAGACATATGGAAACAAATGTATAAATCAAAAACAGAACCAATGAGGAGGAAGGGATAGGTAGGAAAGAGTGAGGCAAAGCAAAAGGCAAACAGAAATGGGGAACCATTCAGAAGGAAGGTCATGAACAAATGTTAACTTGGTTTCTCTTCTCACAATTGCTGTCACACTAGGTAAGTATTTCCAGCATTTTCCATTTTTCTTTAGAATTTCCAATTAGCTAATAATTGGATCAAAGGCTATAAAGATGTAGGCCGATATTCCATGGCACTAGCTTCACTGCCTTCACTATAGCTCTAAATGTGGTATCTACAGTCAGAAGATATTATGGACTGAAATAACTGATTTTAACTATCCAGAGAAGAAAAACAAACATAATACTAAGCAAATAATTCCTCGATGGCAAAGAAAATAGAGTGAAAACAAACTTCTTAGAAATGCTATTGTGACCAAGGGTCACTTGAATAATTTTTAAAACGGTACCAATATACCAGATACATGCAGACTACAGTTAATGTTGCACTCTGACAGACAAATTTAACCAATTCGATTACACAGTAGTGCAGTGGTTAGTGTAATCCTATTACAGCGCCAGCGACCGGGGTTCAATTCCGGCTGCTGTCGGTAAGGAGTTTGTACGTTCTTCCCGTGACTGCGTTGGTTTCCTCCAGGTGCTCTTGTTTCCTCCCACATTCCAAAGGCATACAGGTTAGGAAGTTGTGGGCACGCTATGTTGGCACCGGAAGCGTGGCGACACTTGTGGGCTGCCCCCAGAACACTCTACACAAAAGGATGCATTTCACTGTGTGTTTCGATGTACACGTGACTAATAAAGGTATCTTATGTTAATTGCATTTCATCATCAAACAGAATATGCAACAGAACAGAACTCAGGGAGCGGAGAAATTTCATCTTAATTGATAACATGGCAATTTTTTTTTGTCTGGTTTTAAGGAAGTCTGTTTTCCTTTGTTAAGTGCCAGTGAAAATGTCTAATGTTAAATCACAGAAACTGTCATAAAATATCTTTATTAGTCATGTGTACATCAAAACACAGTGAAATGTATCTTTTGCGTAGAGTGTTCTGGGGGCAGCCCGCAAGCTTCGCCACACTTCCAGCACCAATATAGCATGCCCACAACTTCCTAACCTGTATGTTTTGTTTTGGAATGTAGGAGGAAACCAATGCAGATATGGGGAGAACATACAAACTCCTTACAGACAGTAGCCGGAATAGAACCTGGGTCGCTGGCACTGTAATAGCATTAAGCTAGCCGCTACACTACCATGCCTGCCCATTATACATTTGCCAATTTTACACTAACAAAAATGGTGATAATTATATTGCAAACGTGGAGCTCAAAGACTACAGTCTTAAGTCTAAATAACAAAGTGCAACAGTGCAAATAAAATGCATGCAAACATCTTTGTTATCATAGTTATAGCAAAGTTTAATATAACATTGGAAAAAAAAGCCATGTTAAATTTTAAATGCTCAGCTCAACTAATCAGTAGACATTTTTGAAATGCACTTTACACCAGGTTATTACACAGTAGCTATGTGATACATCAATGAGATACATTATTCCACAATGTATCCTTTATGCTCCCATTACAAATATATAGGACTTTTTCAAGAATGACATTAATGGAACATTGTTACCACAATCAAAAGACATTTTAAAAATTAACTTTGCCAGCTAGATACAATTCCGTAATCACTCTTTGAACATTGGAAATATCCTCTGCTTCCATTTCAAACTCAGTCTCTGAAATTTGATTTCATATTCGAATCTGCTACATATGAAGACTAATACAAAAATTATGAATAGGCTTGACCAACACCCAAATATAACATCAAGACTTTTGATTAAGCAGTTAAAGATGGGCATCTGCACCTCCTCTTCATAATTCTCTGAAATATTTTGCAAAGCCAGAACAGAGTAATGCATCTTTTGATTAAAAAAAGTGTATCTTGGAAAACTAATCCAATTAACGTTCAGAAGATAGGATTTGATATTTTCTAACCACCACACTGCAGATCACAAAGAATGAGACAAATGCTAACTACTGTATTATCAGTTTTTTATTTAAAGGATTAATATTTTAAAAAGTAAAACCTTGCAAAAAGATTTTGGATATTTAACCAACGAAAAAGTAAACAATGAGGATAGGATGGAGCTTGCTGTTGCCTCAAGCTTCAGGTTCAATCCTCACCTTGAGTGGTGTCTCTGTGCTCTTTCCATGTTCTCCCCATGGCTGCATGGGTTTCCTCCCACATCCCAAAAGACATGCTGTTAGGCTGATTGGCTACTGTGAATTACCCCTTAGTAACAATAATAAAAGGCAAGTCGATGGGAGTGTGAGAGCAAGAAAACATTGCAGGGGTACAAGGAATTGAGCAGGGTGTAGGATTAATAGGAATACTTCCCTGGGAGACAGCATAGACTAAATGGGCCAAATGGTCTCCTGTCATTATAAGATAAAGAAGAGAAACTTTAAAAAGGAAATTCAAAACAAATTGAGTATGCTGACCTCCATATTAGTTTTCTTATTCTATGTTCCTACAGAAAACAGGACAATTAACCTAAGGCAGCAAAGGTGTTATCTCAAAGACTTCAAGATACTGACAATAACACAGATAGGAAAAATTTAAAAAAAAAATCAAGGCATGAATAAAAATACAACTTAGGAAGCAAATAATGAAGGCTGTGTTGTTATAATGGGTTATTTCATATGACATGTCATTGTAATTTTTTTTTGAAACAGCTTAACTCTTGGTCTCAAGTACTTAGTTCTCTGTGACTGCAGGATGAGCTGAATTCCGAAGGCAAAGGAATGGCAGGTCAGTCAGATTACGAGAGTTTTGGAGGTGGCATTAGCTCTGGCAGAGCATTTGAGAAGTGGATGGATGGAGGGAGCAAAGGCGGCAGATGACGTCATGATTATTACAAGGGAATTATGAATTAGATGATCATGGATCTGGGAGGCATCACCATGTTCAAGGAGGGATGTGGCTATAGTGGGAACGCTATTCTAGAAGCATGAAGTATATATGCAAAAACAGAAAGAAGAAAATTGACAGTCTGCAAGTTAAGGTTATTACTTTCACTAGAATCAGCCAACATAGCCTGGTTGGGTCCAATATTATTTTGGTATAACTTTAAGTAATTCCAGAGAACAATAAATAGTTAAAAGTATTGTGTTAAAATAAAGCTATTATTGAAATATTTTAGGCATAAATTAACAACAATCAAAACAGACATCTTCTGATTCTCTTTAAATGGTCTGATTTGTAGGTTTTGTGGCTGGAAGTGGGAAAGAATAAAAACATTTGAGGAAGTCCACAAACATGGGACAAGCTGAAATGTTATTGCACAAGAGACCAAGAAATATTTTACAAGAACAGCAATGTTCAAGACTTATAAACCTTGATATGCATTTATTCTTGCCGTGTAATTTAAAATTTCAAGAAAACTCTACCTTGCCCCATCCTAATATTTGAATCTCATGTTAAGTCTATCCAAAACAAAGCTTGGTGCAGCACCAAAAGAAAAACTACAAGGTTTAAAATAAAGTAAAAGGAAAAAGCTGGAAAAAAAAGCTTATGACATTACTAATCTGACACAGCAAAAATGGCATAAATAGTTCGTTCTCTTTTCAGATAATGGCCGAATAGCTATGCATTTTCGGAATTTTCCATTTTATTACATCCATTTTCTACTTATAGTGAGAAATCAGTTAAGAGACTTCTGAAGTTATTATTCGGCCCTCATTCATCCTCTTTCCAATGCTCCAACTAAATTATTTCACGCGCCTTTGGCAGCTCTCACCACGCTGCTTATTCCACTAAATGTTTCATTTTTTTTTATACACAGATATAGAAGAACATTTGTCAGCATCGTGTCCAATCTGTCAACCACAGTCATCTTTAAAATAGGCAGGGCAACCAAACTTTTACAAAACTGTCAGTGAGTTAAATAGTCACTTTTAACAAAATGCATTGGCACTAACACAGTTAGATGAAACAAAGAACCCATTCAGGCACGCAAGTCAGATAGAGTCAGAGTCACACAGCTTGGAAATGGGCCCTTCAGTCCAACTGGTCCAGACTGACCAAGATTCCCATCTAAGCTCGTCCCACCTGGTATTTAAGGAGTCAAATGCAAAGTTGGTGCAGTAAAAAGTCTCTTTAAGACTATGGGGATACAGTTCTAAATGTATCAACTCTGCACGAATTTAAATTGTTTCATGTACAGTAACCTGTACAACTTGGACACCTGATTCAAATCATTCAATGACATCTTCCCAAAGTGGTGCTTTATCACTAATATTAATCCTCATTTAAACAAATCTGCTCACATTCACTGTAGAGACATGCTAGCAACATAACAGCTTCATGAAGTGAAATCAACATAAACAAATTGCTGGATGGAAAGGATATGAAAATTGAATAGCAAGTTTGCACAAGGGTGGTACAGTGACTGAAAAATTTTTGTACTGGCAGCATTTTGAAAGTTACATTATTTTACATGGGAGCAGACTGAATTTTTCTCCTTTGAAATATCTTAAGGTGTAAAACATGCAAAATAATGTATTGTTGAAATAAAACTATACCTGGGCATAATTTTAGCATGCATATCTCGCTAGGCAGTCCTTCAGGATCAAGAATACTTGCTTCCAACCTGTCTTTGAGAGTTCTGAGGCGATAAGGCCAAGGTGGGAACTACAGGCCATTAATACAAATGGGTCAGGAGGTGTTTGACAGGGCAACTGGTAGGTAGTTTGTCAAGCAGTGTGCTCCTTCTCCCATTTACACAGGGCTCCCATGTTCTCAATACCATGCAAAAATGTACTTGTCCACTTTGAGTGGTCATAGGCCAGAGATGCACATCCTTGAATCCTTTTAGCATAGATAGCACACAGTCTTTTTCCCAGGTTTGGGGAATCAAGAACTAGAGGGGATAGGTTTAGGGTGAGAGAGGAGAAACTTAATAGGATCCTGAGGGGCAACATTTTCACCCAGAGGATGGTCAGTATATGGAATGAGTTGCCAGAGGGAGTGTCTGAGGCAGGTACATTAACAACATTTAAAAGGCACTTGAGCAGGTACATGGGCAGGAAAGGTTTAGAGAGACATGGGACTAGCTTAGATGGTATGGACCAGTTTGGCTGAAGGGCTATTTTCCATGCTGTATCAAGTTATACTTTGTTATTCACTATATGCTATATAAAACACGGAGGAACGAAATGTCATTTCCCCCAGACTCATACAACAAATGACATACATAGAACAGAGGACATACAATAAACACAGACAAAAAAAACTGTGCAAGTACAAATAGTGCAAAAAAAGCTATATACAGGATACAAAATTAATGCAGGGTAGTGCAAAACCAAGTTGGACAAAGAAAATACAGAACTCAGTGTATTGCACTAAGTGTCTAAACATGTTCAGCAGCAGCCAAAGTTCTTATACGCTGTTGTGCAAACCAGGACTTTTGACGCAGCATTTGTCTGTAACTGTCTCCAGGGTATTCAGAAGCCTGACAGCCTGGGGGGGGGAAAAGAAAACTGTTGTACAGTCTAGTAGTTCTGGCCGAGATGCTCCAGTACTGCTTGCCAGATGGCAGTGAGACAAAGATGACTATCTGCCTGGTACTCTCTTCCCATGATGGAGCTCACTTTGAGAATGTGGTGCTGGGCATGAGAAGAACATGGCCTGCCCAACAGAATTGACTGACCATAATTAGGGTCTTAATGCTGGGGATACTAACATTGAGTATAATGTTGGTTCATGCATCTTTCCAGTGAATTTGAAGGATTTTATGACGACAGCATTGATAGTATCTTTCCAGTACCTTGGGATGCCTGTTGTAGCTAATCTAGGTCTCAGGAGCAAATGGGGGCAGGGGGGAGATGTCCCAGGAGAAGGAAGGAATCACTGCACCCACTAGACTATGAAAGTATGCCAGGTCCAAGGTCTTGATCTTCAAATACACTTTCATCAACCAAATGGCACAGAGCAAATTCACAGTCTGCCTCATCGCTGTCTGCCTTTACTAAGAGCTGGCTCCTAAGATAGGTGAAGTGGTCCACATTTTTCAGGGTTCTGTCATGAACTTTTATCATCAGAGGACTGTACGGTACAGCAGGGACAGTGTGGTGGATGACCTTTGTCTGGCTGATAGAGTTCAAGGCCCATTCTCTCAAATGCTTCAGTGAACAAGTCAATGGTTGCTTGAAGCTCAGTCTCCGAGCGCACTCAAATGCAAGCGTCATCTACGTACACCAGCTTGATGACTGAGATTTGGGCGACCTTGGCTCAGGAGTTTGGCAGACACAGGCTGAACAACTTCCCATTAGTTCTGAAGATTATATCCACACTCAAGGGTTATTTATTAGAGATGAGTTGCCAACATGCCTCAGATCCCTTGTGCTTAATCTTCTGGACCAGTCTACTATGCAGGACCTTGCCAAAAGCCTTACTGAAGACCATGTATACCATGTCTATCACAATGCCTTCAATTTTCTTGGTTACCACCTCAAAAAATACCATCAGATTTGTGGGACATGATCTCCCCTGCACAAAACCACGCTGATGCATCCTAATCAGTCCCTGTCTTTCAAAGTGAACACAAATTCTGTCCTCCAACAACTTCCCTACCACTGATACAAGGCTCAAGGCCTGTATTTTCCAGGCTTATCCATAATGCCATTTTTGAATGGTCACGATTATAGGATATCCAAAATCCATTAGTATACCCTCCTCTTCTCAGATATAGACAATGATATTGTGGATTTGGAACAAAAGCATTTCACCGAGATTTGGTAACCCATTAAAGTTCTGTCTGGTCCCGAGGCCTTGTTACTTTTTTGGTGGCGATACAGCCTTTTAAACTTCTTATCGGCCAGAGGTGTAGCAAAGCTGGACCGAATAGGCTGCTGTGAAATGGAGTCGAGCATGCTCACATCAAGCACAGAATCGCGGTTGATGTAAGCATCATATGGGTACACTATTGTTGAGAATGGTTTCCAACTTTGATCCACTGCCAAGAAACAAACTTTTGATCATTTCCTTCATTGTTATTCATTCCACAAACTTTTAATTCAAAACACATTTTTCACTAATTTCAAACAAAATTGGAAAGTATGTGTCACAATGAAATTACTAAGTAATTTGCATTTTGGCTGTCAAGATTTTTTTTTAAGTGATTGCATAATATACAATCGCAGTCTGAACAAAACATGCATGCATGACACTATCAAATCAATATTGTGTACAAATCAAGTCCCTTTGGCTTACAAAATTGTCCTGGCTATTTACTTGCCTTCTTATTTCGAAATCAAATGTTTCTGCTAAAAAAATTTTAAACACATTCTTCCCTGCAATCAACTCAATGCATGCATTAAAATCAGTACTTCCAATTCATGCTTTTTCTTCTTTTACCTTCCCCTGATATAAACATAACTATAAAACCGTAGACTGAAAATTCCACACCTCAAGTGTGTTAGACTGTTTTCACTCATTGCCTGATCTGTCTTAACCCACGTTCATATATTCTTTAGTCTTACACCTCACTCCTCTTCCCCACCTCAGCTCTGAAAACTACAAACCTTTCACTCTTCTCCCAGTTCTGAAGAAGGGTCGCTGATCTGCAACATTAACTTGCATGCTTTTCCCCCCACAGATGCTGCCTGCCTGGCTGAATTCTTTCAGCATTTCTGTTTTAGTTTTAGGCAGTTTTCATATTGTGAGCTGACTTACAGAACAACCCAAGTGTTGCAATCTTCCTCCAAGTACACATCATAAGGCTTAATCTTCGGGACCAGTCCACCATGCAGGACCTTGCCAAAAGCCTTATTGAAGTCCATGTATACCATGTTTACCACTATGCCTTTAATTTTGTTAGTTACTGCCTCAAAAAACTCCATCAGATTTGTGAGAACTGTTCTCCCCTGCACAAAATCATGCTGACTCATCCTAATCAGTCCTTGCCTTTCCAAAGTGAACATAAATCCTGTCCCTCAGAATCTTCCTCCCAGGACACATTAGCTTAGTAATAGCAGTCAGAACTCAAAAACTTAAGCACTACTCTTAAAGAATTTTGAAGATACCCCAGTCAATTATCTCCCTGTTGTTCATATGAGTTTGTGGTGTCTAAACAGACTGCTATATTTATAAAAAAAAGTAATTAACTAGCTGAGAAGTTCCCTGGGGCATCCCAAGATTGTGAAAGTAATTATACAAATACAACTTCCTATTGGATCCGGACAGGAGTTCTGATAAAAGGCCATCAACATGAAATATTAATTCTGTTTCTTTCCACACATGCTGCCTAACATGCTGAGTATTTTCAGTATTTTCTGTTTTTGCTGTAAAGTTCTTTGCAAGCTCTGACTTTAGTCTGGTACAATCAACATTGCATTGAAAAACCTGAAAGGGGGCAGTTTTGATGAATATTCTGGAATAACACTGATTTAAATTGTTCCTTTAATCTATGCTAAATTCTACACACGAGACGACTGCACCAGCTTTTTAAAGAGACCAATTAACAGAATAATTTTGCCAACCTTGTTAGCAATGAACTGCAGAATAAAACAAAGTTGAGGCTGGAATTTGAAAGATACAGTTACTAATATCCAAATTAATCACCAATTTTTAGTGAGGGAGATAGTTTATAATTTGTAATCACTATCGTCTCACCCTTGACCCGATGTAAAAAAAAGTTTAAAAGTAAATACAAGCCCATTGGAATCACTGGCCACATATATTATGAAGGAGAATATGGAAAGGCCAGAGACATTAAATGAATACTGTGTATCCATCTTCATGGCAGGAGCCACAAAAACTATTCAGAAACAATGAGGCAGCCAAGGTCCATTAAGAAAAGAACTTGAGGTATTGCTAAAGAAATTGTTTTAAACAATTTAATGGATTTAAAAAGGCACATTGCCTGAAACCTCAGACATGTTCATGAACCAAATTGTCGTAGCCCAAAACCCAGGACTGAAGATGCCAGGGAGACATTGAGTGCACTGCTTTCGATCTTCGATGAGGATGAGGATGGTGCCTATAAATTGAAATGTGGCTAACATAAATCTGTTATTCGAGAAGAGAAAGAGATAACGGGCCAGTGTTCCAGGCATCAATACAGAGAAAATGCTACAATCTATTATTAGGGATGCCATAATAGGGAACAGTGAGAAAGATAAAATTGCAGAAATGTAAATGGGAAACAGTATTTGATAAATCCATTAAGAGTTATCTGAGATTATAACTAGCAGTTGAAACCAGTGAATGGTGTGTATTTGGAATTTCAAAAGACATACAATAAAGATGCCATACAACTGATTATTACATGACACTAGAGCTCATGAAATTGGGAATAATATCAACACTGATTGATGATGATTAACAGATAGAAAACAGTAAAAAAAAAGGGTCACAGATTCTAATTGTGAGTTGTCAAGAAGATCAGTTCTTACAGATTCAAACATTTACAATCTATGTCAAAGAAGAGGACCCGAGTGTAACATATCCAGGTTTGCTAATGATATGAAGTTGTTGAGAAAGTAGGTGATGATCAAGATCAAAGAGACTGCAGTAATGTGCAGTTACCTACTTTGGTCAGAATATTAAGTAAACAAAATCTTATTTTAAACTTTAGTCCACAAATCCCTCTGCTTTCCTATTACAGATATGTAGTCATTGCCAGAATAAACTAAAGGTCACCTTCCAGTCATGCAAAAATACCAATACATGATTTTCATGCACAAGGTGTCTCTGTTGAAACCAATTCTGTTCTCAATGCAGTATCGATCGTGGTTAACACAGCTAGCAAGCCCAGATGTTTCTCCTTCTTACCCTGCAGGCTGAAGAAAATAATAACCACCTCTCCCCACCACAGCAGTTAGCACCAGCAAAGTCACTGCAAGCTAAAAATCAAACTGAGAATCTTCAACCCATGGATTGGATAAACTCACTGAGCCAACTCCATAATTTTAAATATTTTTAGGAAATATTGAGTCAAAATGATAGCTGAAAGAAAGTGTTAAATTTATACCTATAAAGTCTCTAAAACTGGAACCCTGTGAGCTCTGCTAAGAGATTAAAATCTTTAGCACAGCTCTGGAATACGCTGTTCTTACTTCAGTTACTTTACCGAAGATTCTTCACACAGAAAAGCAAATCCAATACAATGAACCAAGTATTAAGTTTTACCTTAGATGAATATAAAAGATGCTGAGTTGTTTGACTCCAATGTTGTTGGTGTCACAGTACAGTTGCGAATCTATTCAATGTGTGGACAGAGATTCAAGTCTGTACTGGAATTTAAATTTTGCCATTCTTTGTGATATATGTTATACTAAATAACTGACAATGCTGTTTGCAAATCTTACTGAAACCAATATCATTGCTTCTGCAAACTACATCTTTCCTACACTTCATCCTAGTCTCCTCTGATCATGCACTATGTTTTAAATCTAATGTAATAAAGGCTACAATCTCATATAGATTCTTCTTCATTTAACTGAATGCATTATTTCACAAAAATCAGAAATATGAACATTAAAAGAACATCCAATTACATTTTTTGTTCACCTTTGATTAACGTAACACTACAGTCAAGAACATAAAACAATATAAATACTTTTCTCAAATTTAAAGTAGCTCAATAATTGTCATACAGTAGAAAACTATGTCGTTCTAATCAACCAATTCAGAATATTCTAAACTGCCAAATGTACATTTATAATAATGCAATTGCAGAACTATAATTAGCTACACTTTCCTTTCACATTAAATTGATGCACTGACACATTAACAATGTGAATTCAATCCCTTGAATAGTATTACAGTCAAGTAATACAGCTGTCCTATTCATCATTAGGATTGAACAGCAATGAAAATGAGGCAAAAGATTCAATACATATTCCTTCCATCTTTCTTCTTTTGTACCAAACTAACCTCAAGACCAATATATTAAACTAATTCTGTTACAAGAGTTTTCTTATTATCAAACATTACACAAAAAAACAATTCTTTTAAAATTCCCATTTAT
Source organism: Pristis pectinata (assembly GCF_009764475.1). NCBI lineage: Eukaryota > Metazoa > Chordata > Chondrichthyes > Rhinopristiformes > Pristidae > Pristis > Pristis pectinata. The sequence goes on from NC_067406.1 coordinate 135,226,842, forward strand.
GGCAATTAACATTTGACAAATGAAATTTCGTACAAAAAGTTGCATCACTACAAATAAAAATATCTAATTATCAAATACATGAACATTTTGTGGAGCTTGTTAACTTGTAATTTAAATTATTTTCTGCTGTTACTATGTGGCATGTCAATATAAAAAACTATGTTCAACACATTCCATCCAAAAACTTTTTTCTATTATTCAGAATCATTCTCTGGCTAAAACTGAAGGGAAAGGTTTGCTATTTTAATACACAGGACAACTCTAATAGGGCTACAACATGTGCTAGTCCATAAATAGACCTTGCATGCCCATGTTATCTGAAATTACATTCCTTACAAGGTCTTAGCCAAATCAAACTGTATGCATCTTTTATTTGACAACTGACAATTTCACAGGGTTGTGAAGGGTGTTTTTAAGAAGCCTTTCAGTGCAAGTTACTGGTTGTGTCACCATGAAATATTAACTCTTAAGAAGAAAGTCACACTGACTTAGAGTTTAAGAAATACAGAATAGTCTTAAAGTTCCATCACTGCAATATTTAGGTTTCCAAAGCAATTAATAAAGATGAACACCTTTAGATATTCCATCTATTAATCATTATGTATAGATCTTCTTGATCCCAGTCCTAAACTTTTATCTTTACTCATTTGAAACCTGCGACTCCATGTTGTATTCCTGCTTTCTAAATTGATCTTCAAGATTTACTTTTTACGCACCACTTACTATCTTGTATTCCTCTGTAAGGTAACCTTTCGGACAACACTTTTACAATCTGTGAAGCCCAATTCTCTCAGGTCTCTTCTCAAAAGACTGTTAATTCCAGGGATCAGTTCTGGGGCACTCCTCTGCACCCCTCCAATGTTTGACTGTCTCCCTTGTGTCTCTGCAACCAAATCCTAAATACAGATCTGAAAATATACTCTGACCGGAGCACATGACATTTGATGGTGACTTCATCTCTCTGTAGTTTCATACTCTATTTGCTCTGACTGTTGAACACATCCAAAGTTTAGCAAATCACTGCTGCAATACTCGTCTCCTTAATCTTATCTCAACAACACTCAGTCACGTGTTACTCACATTTCTTGCTGGTTGCACTAACATGACCTCTTAACCACATATCCAGTGTTACAAAGCTGCCTTTTCCACCTCTATAAATGTCACACAATCTGTCACAGGAATGCTCATCCACAGCACATTACCTCTGAATTTGTCAGACCACTCTTGGTTGACCTCCCATTTCTTACCACCAATGGGCACGAGTTCATCCACAGTTTTCCTGCCTTTGACCAAATGTGCAGCAAGTACTATTCAAGCATCACTGCTGAACTTAGTGACCTTCACTGGTTCCTAATTAAGCAACATTTCTCAATGATAACATTTGCAAATTCCTTCATGGCCTCATTCTATTTCTACTGGGTGTGTACAATCCTGTGATACATCAGTGTTCCTCCATTTCTAGGATCTTAAGCACCGTTGATTTTTTTGCTCAACCATTAATTACTATTTCCAGCTGTCAGAGTCCAAGATCTGGAAGTGCCACTCTAAACCTCCTGGCCTCTTTCTATTTCCTCTTATAAGATACTCCTTTCTTTTTGACAATAGATTTTGTCATCTGTCCTAACATCTTATCGTATTCAGGGTTATATTTACAGTGATAACTAAGATACTGCACAGGAAGGCAATTTGCTCTTACTGGCAATAAAGGTTTGGTTTTTATTGTGCTTCCCACTTTCTGAATTGCCCAGTGTGATCCCACTGTCATGCTTGGGAAGCTAAGTACCAACAATAACTTACATCATCAGTCCATCTTTGGATATCATATTCATTACTTCCCTCAGTCTAATGAAAACTTCTAGAACCACAGATTATTTAGAAATCAAAACTTGTCTAAAATGAATATTATTCTCACTTAACCAGGACTATTTCAACAATAAAGAACATGAGCAAATTTAATCTTCATAAATTATTACAACACCAAATTTGAATTTGCATATCTATCCAGCCTTCCTGATAACTTACATTTTTCAAACCAGTAAAACCACCAGGTACAATTTTGATTAATCATGACTTATATGCTGTATTTTCTCAAACGAGTACAACGTGATAAGTACAGATTTTATATCTAAAACATTAGAGCTACTTAAAATGTAAAATACAAGCTTTCAAACATTAATCTATGATTACAAAAGGAAAGTGACAAAGTTAACAAGCTCAGCAGAACTGAAATACAAAATTTATACTGCAATTGCTACCTCCAGATGCAAAATACACAAGGTTACATCTACAGAGACATACATTCCCAACACTTGTTAATTCATTATCTTCAACCCTAATCTTTGATTGCCATGCATGTCGTTCTGATGGGTTAAATTCCCACCACCAGTATGAACCCATTACAAGTTCTTAGATGTTTGGATCTATAAACCAGCCATCAACATCACATAGAAAACTTTTAAAGTCACAACTCACTTCAGAATAGCTATATAAAGGTAACATCTCATTTTAAATTTTTTCATAAACTGCCTGTGACATTTGCTGTTTTCCCAATTACTATTGTTACTATATCAGATATGATCTATAGCAAGGCACATATTAATAAAGACAAGGCACTTATCTGGCAAAGCATGCTTGATAATTAATTTAGTTTAATAACTGACCTGTGATACAATTCCAAAAATCTAGTTTTCCCCTTATCAGTTAAGGTAGTTAAAAATATTCTATTAAACACAAAAATAATTGACCCACTATCAAACCACTGGCAGTCTGTCCGTAACACTGGAGATGGCTTCACAAGATGAACAAGGCCTGGAGTTGTTGCCATGGCACCCATTATGGCAGCATGGAGAGCAAACATTTCAATGCATAATAAAGACTTCATTGTAGAGCTGAGCACTGTCTTAGGTCCCATCTTCCAGTTAAGATAACAAACCAAGAGGTAGAGGCAAAAGATTCCATACCAGAATAACAGGAAGAGCAAAATTCCCACAGTAAATAATATCTAGATCTAAACCAACAATCTATCTGCCTGCTTAAGTCATTGCTCTTTGTGGGACTTTGCAGTAGTTATTAGCAAGGAAAGAGCATGAATTACTTTTCAAAAGTAACCAGAGGTAAACTGCTTTGGTGCAGCTGACAACAAAGACAACTACCCAACATTTTCTTGAGCCTAAACTGTTAAAATCAGACTCCAATATATGTTTAAGCAAACTCACTCTTTTCTACCAGCACTTTTGTCCATGTGGGTGGGCAGACCCCAATACCAATAATTAGCACAATATGAAAAACACGATGATGCTGGAGGAACTCAGCAGGCCAGGCAGCATCCATGGAGAAAAGCAAGCGGTCAACGTTTCGGGTAAGGACCCTTCTCCGGGACCGAAGATAGGAAAAGTGGAAGTCCAATATATAGGAGGGAAAAGCAGAGCAGTGATAGATGGACAAAAAGAGGAGGCGGGGTGGGAATAGGGTGGTGATAGGTAGATTCAGGTAAGAGAATAGAGACAGGCAGGTGCAGGGGAGGAGGGGAGAGCAGATCCACCAGGAAATGGGTCAAAGGTAAAGAGGAAAAAAAGGGAGATAGAAAGAAGAGAGATAGGCTAGGAAAGGGAAGAAGACGTATGGTTGTGGGGGGGGGGGGGGCGGTGGGGGAAGGGGTGTGAGGATTACTTAAAGTGGGAGAATTCAATGTTTATTCAATGTCTATTAGGCTACAAGGTTCCAAGACAGAAAATAAGGTGCTGTTCTTCTAGTTTGGAATTCTCCTGGCAGTGGAGGAGGCTGTCCGCAACCGCGATCTGCATCTCCCCATTGCCAGTCACTTCAATTCCCCCCTCACTCCATCACTGATATGTCAGTTGTCGACCTCCTCCACTGCCAGGAGAATTCCAAGCACAAACTGGAGGAACAGCACCTCATTTTCTGTCTTGGAGCCTTGCAGCCTAACGGCATGAACATTAAATTCTCCCACTTTAAGTAATCCCCACACCCATCCCCAACCATGCCTCTTCTTTTGTTCCCTTTCCTAGCCTCTCTCCTTTCTACCCCCCTTTTTTCCTTCTTACCTTTGACCCATCCCCCGGATCTGCTCTCCCCTCCTCCCCCGCACCTGCCTATCACTATCTCTTACCTGCATCTACCTATCACCACACTGTGCCCACCCCGCCTCCCCTCTTTTGTCCACCTATCACTGCTCTGCTTTTCCTTCCTATATACTGGGCTTTCCCTTTTCCTATCTTCAGTCCTAAAGAAGGGTCCTGACCCGAAACATTGACCACCTGCTTTCCTCCATGGATGCTGCCTGGCCTGCTGAGTTCCTCTAGCATCATTGTGTTTTTCCATCTAGATTCCAGCATCCATAGTCGTTGGTTTCTCTAATCAGCACGATACCTTTGCCACTTTAAATGCGAATGCCCAACCACCAACTTGCAATCCCTGTCTTCAGGTGCTTGGCCCTGGCCCCACTTTCCGCCTCCACTCTTTCCCTTCAGCCTTGCCTCTCTGACCACACTGGTTAAGCACCACCGTTATTTTTGGTGCGGCACATCTCAGTGGGGTTAGTGGCACCACATCAACGCAGGTTACAATTGGTGTGGTGGGCAAGGGGCCATTCGCCGTTAATTAGTACGCGGTTACGTCACGGAGGTGAATGGCTGGATGAAGGATGGGCGCGGTTACGTCACAGAGGTGAACCGCTGGATGAAGGATGAGCGCGGTTACGTCACGGAGGTGAACGGCTGGATGAAGGATGAGCGCGGTTACGTCACGGAGGTGAACGGCTGGATGAAGGATGAGCGCGGTTACGTCACGGAGGTGAACGGCTGGATGAAGGATGAGCGCGGTTACGTCACGGAGGTGAACGGCTGGATGAAGGATGAGCGCGGTTACGTCACGGAGGTGAACGGCTGGATGAAGGATGAGCGCGGTTACGTCACGGAGGTGAACGGCTGGATGAAGGATGGGCGCGGTTACGTCACGGAGGTGAACGGCTGGATGAAGGATGAGCGCGGTTACGTCACGGAGGTGCATGGCTGGATGAAGGATGAGCGCGGTTACGTCACGGAGGTGAATGGCTGGATGAAGGATGAGCGCGGTTACGTCACGGAGGTGAATGGCTGGATGAAGGATGGGCGCGGTTACGTCACGGAGGTGAATGGCTGGATGAAGGATGGGCGCGGTTACGTCACGGAGGTGCATGGCTGGATGAAGGATGGGCGCGGTTACGTCACGGAGGTGAACGGCTGGATGAAGGATGGGCGCGGTTACGTCACGGAGGTGAACGGCTGGATGAAGGATGGGCGCGGTTACGTCACGGAGGTGAACGGCTGGATGAAGGATGGGCGCGGTTACGTCACGGAGGTGAACGGCTGGATGAAGGATGGGCGCGGTTACGTCACGGAGGTGAATGGCTGGATGAAGGATGGGCGCGGTTACGTCACGGAGGTGAACGGCTGGATGAAGGATGGGCGCGGTTACGTCACGGAGGTGAACGGCTGGATGAAGGATGGGCGCGGTTACGTCACGGAGGTGAACGGCTGGATGAAGGATGGGCGCGGTTACGTCACGGAGGTGAACGGCTGGATGAAGGATGGGCGCGGTTACGTCACGGAGGTGAATGGCTGGATGAAGGATGGGCGCGGTTACGTCACGGAGGTGAATGGCTGGATGAAGGATGGGCGCGGTTACGTCACGGAGGTGAATGGCTGGATGAAGGATGGGCGCGGTTACGTCACGGAGGTGAATGGCTGGCTGAAGGATGGGCGCGGTTACGTCACGGAGGTGAATGGCTGGATGAAGGATGGGCGCGGTTACGTCACGGAGGTGAATGGCTGGATGAAGGATGGGCGCGGTTACGTCACGGAGGTGAATGGCTGGATGAAGGATGAGCGCGGTTACGTCACGGAGGTGAATGGCTGGATGAAGGATGAGCGCGGTTACGTCACGGAGGTGAATGGCTGGATGAAGGATGAGCGCGGTTACGTCACGGAGACTACTGGAGAACCGCCCGGACGGGTGACCAGGCCGGAGGCCGGACGGCCACCTTCAGGCCGTGCTATCCGCCCACTCACGGAGGATGTTTCACCACCGCTACACCACCCCCCCCCCCCGGGCCGTCCGCATCCCTTCACCTGCACTGAATCAATACAGAAAACACTAGAGCCAGCAGCCACTCGCCAGCCGGGCGCCAGAAGGGGACGGGACCGAGAGCTGCTCCCGCCGCCCGACCCACTCACATCAGCTCCACCAACCGTCCGCTCGCCGGGGTCCTCGCCCAGCCCGCCCTCACATCCGCCTGCTTGCAGTTACAATTCCAAGCCCGGGCAACTAGAAACGCCACAGAAATACACCCTTACCTCACCACAGACTGAAGAAGTGAGGGGGAAGATGACCCCCGTTTTGTGAGAGGAGGAGCGCCGTTGCTTGGTGGAATTATATTGCAGGGCCGCAGACACCGAGGGTCTTGGCTTCCTGCGGCGCAGAGCCTTGTGGGAGATGTGGTTCATTAAGCACGTGGTTCCAGCGCCATGACCTCATGGAGAACTACAGGTCCCAGCGTGCAATGGGTGCGCGGCGACGCCAAGGGCGGCGAGGAGCTGCGAACGGTAAGGACGTGGGGCTGTGATGAAGGATTTAATCCGTGAGGAAGGGCTGGCGGGTGTTGCATTCGTGACTCTCCTTGGTTAATAACTTTAAATACTTCTACTGGTCGAAAATTACACCGTGCATCTGTTTTATGATGGTATTGTTTTTGCATCCACCGCTGGCACAGCAACCTAGTTCCTCATTGCATTGCATTCCATAGACTGTTAACAAACCAGTGCGGTTCTGCCCGTCGTGGTGCTCGCATCTGGTAGTTTTTCACCCTCATCGCAACATCCAACTCAAATTAATATAAAAAAAAACTCAAAGTGTTGGAGGTGCCCAGCATGTCAGGCAAAATGTATGGAGAGAGAAAAGGTTGACATCCCAAATAGCTGTGACACTTTACATTGTACTGTTATCGTTTATACCTGTACCACCTCAATGCACTCTGTACTAACTCAATGTAACTGCACTGTGTAATGAATTGACCTGTCCGATCGGTTTGCAAGACAAGTTTTTCACTGTACCTCGGTACAAGTGGCAATAATAAACCAATACCAAGATTAAGGATCTTTCATCAGAACTGCGTTCTGCACTTTTACAAAATGATGTGCAATCATTTTCTGAATTTATCTTTAAAACTAAAGAAAATTTCCCAGAGCTATGGGGAAGGAGCAGGTGACTGGGGATAATTAGTTTATTTCAAAGAAGCTATATGATGGGTTGAATAGGTTCTTGGCTCTATGGTTTTGCGTTTTAGTCTGTTTCATCTGTGAAATTACTTCCCAACTGAAAAACTCAAATCTTGTTTTAATTGAAACTCCATGCACTAGTTCTAAATTCGTATAATTTACAAGTCAGCACAGTTTGGGCCCTTTCATTTCCTTAATTCCAAGATGGGATTTTATTTGCATTTTAGCTGCAGAATTTGAATGTGTTGAAAGCCCACAATAATTAAAGACTAATTCAGCTGGTTGGGTTTCTGTTTACGTGAATAAGTTCAGTGGGTTCTGCATACTGATTGATTTGTACACTGTAAATCTGCCCTTACAGCTCAGCAATCCTTGTGACTCTTTTGCCCACTTTTTCTTGTTGCCATCTTTTATTCTATAACAGCTGTGAAATGTCTGTTTTTATTTAGATAAGCTGAGATGCAACAGTAGGCTATATACATCTCTGTCATAAACATCCCAGTAGTGTCCCAATCTGATTTAATAATTTCTTTCTGTCCTCCCAAATAGTTGAATCTTTCAGTCTTTGTAAATTGACTCCCTCTTCAACTTGCATTGCACATCCCTTGCCTCCGTGGTTTACTTTTTGTCTGCTTTTTTTTCTGCTACCAGCAGGGGAAGTTATTTCTACAATTACAATTGTAAATAACCTTTTTTTTTGCTTCTTCAAATAATCCACAATTTTGATGTAGTTTATACATTAATGATCTGGATGAAGGAATGAATGGCATTGTGGCCCAGTTTGCAGATGATACCAAAATAGGTGGAGGAACAGGTAGTGTCGCAGAGGCAGGGTGTCTGCAGCAGGACTTGGACAGGTTGGAGGAGTGGGCAAAAAATTGGCAGATGGAATACAGTGTAGGGAAGTGTGGGGTTATGCGCTTTAGTAGGATGAATAAAGGTGTAGACTATTTTCTAAATGAGGAGAAAATTCAGAAAGTGGAGGTGCAAAGAGACTTGAGAATCCTAGTTCAGGATTCCCTATAGGTTAACTTGCAGGTTGAGTCAGTGATAAGGAAGGCAAATGCAATGTTGGCATTCATTCTGAGAGGACTAGAATATAAAAGCAAGGATGTAATGCTGAGGCTTTATAAGGCATTGGTCAGACCACATTTGGAATACTCTGCAATTTTGGGCCCCATATCTAAGGAAGGATGTGGCCATGGAGAGGATCCAGAGGAGGTTCACCAGAATGATCCCAGGGATGAAAGGTTTATCCCTGGATATCCCTTGATGTCTCTGGGCCTGTACTCTATGGAGTTCAGAAGGATGAGGGGGATCTCACTGAAACCTACTGATACTGAAATGCCTGGATAGATTGGATGTGGAGAGCATGTTTCCATAAGACCATAGACGTGGGAGCAGAATTAGGCCATTTGGCCCATCGAGTCTGTTCTGCCATTAGATCATGGCTGATTTATTTTCCCTCTCAATCCCATTCTCCTGCCTTCTCCCCATAACCTTTGACAGCCTTACTAATCAAGAGGCTGTCAACCTCTGCTTATTGCTCCAGGTACATCCAGCATCTGCAGAATTTCTTGTGTCTCGTTAAATATACCCAGTGACTTGGCCTCCACAGCTGTCTGTGGCAATGAATTCCACAGATTCACCACCCTCTGGCTAAAGAAATTCCTACTGATCTCTGTTCTAGAGGGACATCTTTCTATACTGAGGCTGTCCTCTGGTCCTAGGCTCTCTCGCTGATGGAAACAACCTCTCCATGTCCACTCTATCCGGGCCTTTCAATATTCGGTAGGTTTCAATGAGATCCTCCCTCATCTAAACTCCAGCAAGTACAGGCCCAGAGTCATCAAACGGTCCTCATAGGTTCACCCTTTTATCCCTGGGATCATTCTCATAAATCTCCTCTGGACCCTCTCCAATGCCAGCACATCCTTCCTTAGATATGGGGCCCAAAATTGCTCTCAATACTCCAAATGTGGTCTGACCGATGCCTTATAAAGCCTCAGCATTACATCCTTGCTTTTATATTGTAGTCCTCTCAGAATGAATGCCAACATTGCATTTGCCTTCTTTACTACAGACTCAACCTGCAAGTTAACCTCGAGGGAATCCTGAACTAGGACTCCCAAGTCGCTTTGCACCTCCTGAATTCTGAATTCCCTTCTCGTTTAGAAAATAGTCCCTGCCTTTATTCCTCCTACCAAAGTGCATGACCATACGCTTCCCTACGCTGTATTCCATCTGCCACTTCTTTGCCCATTAACCACCCTGTCCAAGTCCTTCTGCTGACTCCCTGTTTCCTCCACACTACCTGCCCCTCCACCTATCTTTGTATCATACATAAACTTGGCCACAAAGCCATCGATTCTGTCATCCAGATCATTAAGATATAACGTGAAAAGTAGTGAACCCAACACCAACCCCTGTGGAACACCACTAGTCACCAGCAGTCAACAAGAAAAGGCATGTTTTATTCCCACTCTTTGCTTTCTGCCAATCTTCTATCCATGCTAGTACCTTTCCTGTAATACCATTGGCTCCTATCTTCCTATCTTGTTTAGCAGTCTCATGTGTGGCACATTGTTAAAGGCCTTCTGAAAATCCAAGCCAACAACATAAATTGACACCTTTACCTATCCTGCCTGTTACTTCCTCAAAGAATTTCAACAGATTTGTCAGGCAAGATCTCCTTTAAGGAAGCCATGCTGACTTTGGCCTATTTTATCATGTGCTTCCAAATACCCTGAAACCTCATCCTTAATAAAATCTCACCAACCTCTGAAGTCAAGGTAACTGGCCTATAATTTCCTGTCTTTTGCCTCCCTCCCTTCTTAAGGAGTGGAGTGGAGTGAAGTTTCCATTAGTAGGGGAGTCCAGGATCCTGGGGCACAGCCTCAGAATAAAGGGACGTCCCTTTAGAACTGAGATGAGGAATTTCTTCAGCCGGTGGGTGGCTCACTCTTTCAGGATAAGAGAAGGCTGCTTTCTGAATAGTGCCTTTTTAGATGATTGCTGAAACATTATTTTTAAAAAGATCCACTCCAAAAAAAAGTACAATGAATACTCCCAGCCTTGCCTCCCCATCAAATTCAGACCGAAACATACTTGCTTGGCATTAGATTTTTTAAACAGAGAAGAGATAAAGTGAAAAAGAATCAAACTGAATCCTTACTAATTCTCAACAGAAGTGCACAAATTAATTTACAATAAGCAACGGTTTTGTACGACACTTCATTTCATGTTTGGGACTGACAATACATCAGGTAGATTCTAATAAAGAGATTCAAATGAGGAGATTTGCTGAAGCTATTTCTTTTGAAGAGGGAATCCAAATCATTGAGAGTGGGAAAGCATAAATCGTCAGTTACAAGTACTTGGGAAGGCACGAGCAGAAGGTGCAGTTATAGTGTCTGTGAGACAGCTTTTTGGAAGGGACACCAACACTGTCGATATAGAACCAAAGAGGACCTCAAGTTATTTCACAACGTAAAATAAAAAATACAAAGTAAAAGAACCAATATTTTTCTAAGAGAAGCACAACATAATTGTAAACAATAATATTTTCAAATCCAAGGTATAAAAGGCTTCCCTACCATCCAACAAATAAGACTTCCAGATAACAAACTGGTTTATTAGGCTAATTTGGTTTCTTATTGTAATTGTATTATTTGCACATAGAAATGCTCTGTTCTTTAAATCCTATTCATGGCTGCAATGTTGTTTTGCACTTACAAAGTTTATTGACACAGTAGCAATTTCCATTAGATTCTTGACTCCACTGAAAATATCAAGCTGTACCTTCTATACGTACATACTTTTCTCAGTGGCATAGCTCCCCTAATACTAGACGCCCTAATTCCAATTAAATGTCACCAAAACTCCACAAGGAATCCAACAAAGTCGTATCAAATATGGAATATCAAACAGAAGGCTAGTACTGGCCTAGACGAAATCCCCCTACAAAACAGCTGTGAAATCAGTTTGGAGCTACAAAGTAGCAGGGCACACTGAAGAAAAGCCAAACAAATATAGTTATCTCCACCAACAATTTAGAGATTGACATTTTCTGTCAGATTGGAAAAAAATTACTTTGGTAAGTGCTAGTTGTGGTTCAGCTGATAATATTTGCTTTTAAGTCCCACTCCGAAGTCATAAGCTCAAGAACCTGGATTGATGCCCTACCCAGTGATCTATTAAGAGAGCACAGCAATGTCAGAGATGCCGTCTCTGGGTTGAAGCTGTGACTATACAAGACGTAGGAACAGAATTAGGCCATTCGGCCCATCGAGTCTGCTCCGCCATTCAATCATGGCTGTTTTCTTTTTAAATACTATTCTCCTGCCTTCTCCCCGTAACCCCCAATGCATATCAAGAACCTATCAATTTCTGCCTTAAATACACTCACTGACTTGCCCTCCACAGCCCTCTGTGGCAATGAATTCCATAGATTCACCACCCACCGGCTGAAGAAATTCCTCATCTCAGTTCTAAAGGGACGTCCCTTTATTCTGAGGCTGTGCCCCAGGATCCTGGACTCTCCTACTAATGGAAACTTCACTCCACTCCACTCCTTAAGAAGGGAGGGAGGCAAAAGACAGGAAATTATAGGCCAGTTACCTTGACTTCAGAGGTTGGTAAGATTTTTAAGAGTCCATTATTAAGGATGAGGTTTCAGGGTATTTGGAAGCACATTTATGATGAACACAACCTCGGAGCTTAGAAGCACGATGCATTCTGCGAGTTGTATGTTATACGTGTCATATCTAGTGTTCCGTTAACAGCTATTTTTGAAATGTTTGTGAGAAGGGCACCTGTCATTGATTGAAATTTATATGATCAGTAAATTGGAGTTAATATTTCAATCCATTTTAATACTTGGACCTGTGTCAATTTTTCAAAGTCAAATGCATCAAAGTGCAAGTAAGCAAAACCAGTAGTGAGTGGTAGAGTGAGTAGTAATCAGCAAGTTTGACAACAGGCGACAATTTAGCTAAATGGCAGTGGAGTAAGGGGAAAAATAAAGATTGTAATCCAATCTGATGGTAAGAATGAGGGCAAAAATGTAATGTTCTACAGGGAAATAAAAGGAAAAGAGAACAGAAATATTTGCAATTATGTAGCACCTTTCATCACTTTGGGTTGTCCCAAAGCATATTGCTGTCAAAGAAGTCATTGAATTGTAATCATTGTTGTAAAAGGGAGCCAAAAGTTTGTGAGTGGGTAGCAAGCAGTGAAAGTGAACCATAAAGGCATCTAATTACTCTACTACAACTATTCAAAATCATTTAAAAGATTGAGCATCACAGTTATAATGTCAGAAGTTTATAACTAGTTGCCGTTTAGGATTTTAATACCATTGCACCTTCCTGACTCCTCATAGAACTAGTGCAGTGTCATAACTGCAGGAGTTTCTTGGGACAATGTGCTAAGCCCAACCAGCTTCAGCAACTGTATCAGTGACCCAAAAAGCTTGCACACTGTTCAGTATTCCGTGGGAAATGAAGTGGTGTGCATCCTCATGCTGCAAGACTAGACAACATTCAGACATGGTCTACTTTCTATCAGGTAACCTTTATGCCATAAAAATGTCACAGACTGACCATAGAGTCATAGAGAGGTAGAGCACAGAAATGGGCCTTTGGCCCACTGAGCCCATGCTGACCATCGACCACCCAGTTACACTAATCCTACACTCATCTCATTTTTTATTAACTCCCCCTCACCTACACACTCGGGGCAATTTACAGTGGCCAATTAATCTTCCTACCTACATGTCTTTGTAATGTGGGAGAAAACTGGAGCACTCAGAGGAAACCCACGTGGTCACAAGGAGAACATGCAAATTCCACCCAGACAGCACCAGAGATCAGGATTGAAGCTGAGTGCGCTGAGCCTGACCCAGAATGCTTGGAATACTGACAACCCCTTATGGAACGCCACTAATCTGGCTTGGATGACCAAGTAATCATCTTCAGTTAGAAAGAGTCTAACCATCTACCTTTTGACATTCAATGGCATTCATTCCTGAGTCCTCCACCACCACCCCCCACTCCCCCCCCACCCCCCACCCATCCTGGGGTTACTATTGACCAGAAACTCAACTGGACCAACTGCATGAATATTGTAGCTGCAACAGCAGATCAGAGGCTGGGTATCCTGTGGCGAATGACTCAGCTTACAGGAGTGAGATAGATCAGCTGGTTGAGTGATGTTGCAACAACCTCGCATTCAACGTCAGCAAGATCAAAGAATTGATTGTGGACTTCAGGAAGGGAAAGTTGGGTGAACACACACCGGTTCTCATTGAGGGGTGAGCGGTGGAAAGGGTGAGCAGCTTCAAGTTCCTGGGTGTTAACATCTCAGAAGATCTATCTTGGGCTTGACACATTGATGCAATCACGAAGAAGGCATGCCAGTGGCTCTAGGAATTTGAGGAGATTTGGTATGTCACCGAAGATTCTTGCAAATTTCTATAGATGTATAGTGGAGAGCATTCTGACTGGTATGGAGCCTCCAATGTGTAGGGTCAGAAGACGCTGCAGAGGGTTGTAGACTCAGCCAGCTCCATCACAGGCACAACCCTCTCTGCCATCGAGGACATCTTCAAGACACGATGCCTCAAGAAGGTGACATCCATCATTAAGGACTCTCACCATCCGGGACATGTCCTCTTCTTGTTACTAGCATCAGGGAGGAGGTACAGGAGCTTGAAGATCCAACTCAGCGTTTTAAGAACAGCTTCTTCCCCTCTGCCATCAGATTTCTGAATAGTCCATGAACACTACCTCGTTATTCCTCTTTTGCACTATTTATTTATTTTTTGGTAACATGGTAATTTTTATGTCTTGCACTGTACTGCTGCAGCTAAGCAACAAATTTCACCGTCAGTGATAATCAACATGGAGCTTCTGACACTCCAGGGCTTTTCTGCAATCTGTAAGGCACAGGTCAGCAGTGATGGAATACTCTTTGCTTGCTTGGATGAGTGCAGCTCAACAACTCTCAAGAAACTTAACACCATATAGTATAAAGCAGCCTACTTGAATGGCACCCCATCTACCACCCTAAACATTCATTCCCAACACCGCTATTGCACAGCAGATACAGTGTCCACCATTTACAAACTGATTACAGTTACTTGGCCAGGCTACTCGTCAGCATCTCTGCAACCTATTCTAATTATCGCTAAGAAGGACAAGGGCAGCAGGTGTATGTGAGCACCATCACCTGCAGTTTCGTTCATGTCACACATCATCCTGATTTAGAGATGCGTCACTGGTTCTTCATTGCCCTGGGTCTAAATCCTGAAACTCCCTACCAAATGGCACTGGGATTACCTTTACCAGAAGACCGCAGTGGTTGAAAAAGACAGCTTACCACCACCTTCTCAAGGACACTGACGGGTGAGCAATGATTGTTGGCCTTGCCGGTGATGCCCACATCTTTGGAAAATATATCTTTTAAAAGAAAATGTCAATTAACTAATCTGTAGATCACACAAGGGTGAAGTAGGGTTTGAATATTCTTCACTTCTTAAGCAGTGGGATTGAGGGGACTTGCTTCCATTCTGGCCAATATGAGAACAGCAGACCCTTCCACAGATGGGGCATGAGGTACCTGAAAGAGAAGGCAGGTGGGTAATTTGTGAAATGGTTTTCTCTTTCCGCTACTTGTACATTGCTTCTGCGTCCTCTCAATGCATAGACAAAGTTCTTGATACCATTCTGAATGTTCCTCCATTCTGAGCAGACTTGGGCCAGAGATTCCCCAACAGTCAGCAGGCTTTGAGCACAACCTTGAATCTTTTCCTCTTTCTGCCTGATAATCTCTTCTCATAACAGAGTTTGGAATAGACCATCTGTTTCAGTAGTCTGGTGTCAGACATGCAAACATTTGGATAACGTTTGTGCACACTCAGTGGCTGAGATCCAAGTCATTGTTGTCTCATTCACTAAAGCATATAAGAAGATTGATTTTGCACTGAACATCTGCAAGACAAAGGTCCTCTACCAAAAATTGCCACTGCACCAGTATGCTCTTGGACAATAATATTGGAACCACTTCCCATATCTAGGAAGCTATCTCTTAGGGAAGGCAGACGTTGATGATGAAATTCACTGCCGTCTTCCATGCACCAGTGCAGCCTTTGGTTGATTAGGGAAAAGGGTATTTGAAGATCAAGACCTTTTGGCACAAAACTTTCATTCTATGAGGGAGCGGTGACCCGTGTTTTCTATTTGCTTCTGAGACCTGGACCATCTACAATAGGCACTGGGAAAATACCACTCATCCTTAATTCACATCAACATTCTCTTCAAGACCAACCTTCCCAACATTGAGGCCCAAGTTAGACTCCGTCGACTGCTTTGAGCAAGTCATGTTCACATTTTTCTCTAACCTCTGCCTCTCTACGTGCTTAACAGATGGTGAGAAAGTTCCTTGAAATTTGATATCCCTACATTGTCTCATGCTGTTACTTGGGTTGAAACACAGGCAGGGAATCAAAGTTTCATGTCTATCCAAATGAAATACAAGCTAGCTAATTAGTTTGCACAACTTCCTCTAAAGGAGAAATTCAATTGACTTGTTACATCTACAGACATTAATTTCTTCATTGCATTGCACTACTAATACAAGCTCCAAAATATTTGACGTGAATTGTCTTTTCTGGTTATTTTAAGGATATTATTAGCTGATGCTCTTAGTGACTAGTTGAATTATTAAAATGAAGAATAAGTGTTGAGTGAAAACACAGCTGTTCAATGCTCATTTAAAACTCAAATCTCTTGATATTTGAGGTTTTCTTCAATTACACCACTTTTGCGACACAAAGGGTCATTTATGGGTTCAAATATCCACAATAGAAATTGCAGTCATCTAATATGGAATCTCTGATGGTATGCTAGGTACGCAAACTTGTTTTAAATGGATTCAAATGTTAGCTTTAGTTGTATGGTGGATGCAGTGCAACAACTCGTTACCACCTTTATGCTGCTTTTATGCACCATAACTTTATTGTGATCCTGCCACAAATAGAGAACATTTAAGTCTTTCAACTCTTGGCAGAATTTATAATCTTTGTATTTGATGATTTGATTTGGGGAAAAAAAAGCGTGATTAAAAAAGTAAAAGGTGTTTCCTGATTAAGTGTTGTTTGGTGTAATAGCCAGATGTAGTCATTTGCAATTTTGATCAGTTTAAAAAAAAATGTCCAATAGACATTGGGCATGTGACCTCAGTACTTAATTTTGCACAGGTTTTGCACGTGAGCTTTATTGTGCAATTTCTGATAAAATGCTAAGACATTAAGCAGAGCGTGTGAGTATTTTTGATCATTGAGAGTGCAATACTGCCTTGGAATATACGCATCTGTATTGTGGGCATATGGAGGAGGGTTTCCCTTAGAATTAGCACATCTGTCTATAGTCACACTGGTCAATTATTTTTCATTGAACACTATTAGAATAAATAACATACCTTTAATGGTCACCTCATTACAGGAAGGATGTGGAAGCTTTAGACAGGGTGCAGAGGAGATTTTACCAGGATGCTGCCTGGATTGGAGAGCATGTCTTATGAGGATAGGTTGAGTGAGCTAGGGCTTTTCTCCTTGGAGAGAAGGAGGATGAGAGGTGACTTGATAGAGGTGTACAAGATGATAAGAGGCATAGATCGAGTGGACAGTCAGAGACTTTTTCCCAGGGTGACAATGGCTAACACGAGGGGACATAATTTTAAGGTGTTTGGAGGAAGATATAAGGGGGATGTCAGGAGTAAGTTTTTAGAGTGGTGGGTGCGTGGAACACACTGCCAGCAGAGGTTGTGGGGCAGATACATGAGGGACATATAAGAGACTCTTAGATAGCCACATGAATGATAGAGAAATGGGGGGCAATGTGGGAGGGAAGGGTTAGATATAGAGCAGGATAAAATGTCAGCGCAACATTGTGGGCTGAAGGGCTTGTACTGTGCTGTTCTACGAAAACCGATAGCCATAACAGTGACCACTCTTTAAAGCTACCAGCAGCTTTAAGGCAAGACCTTTACCATATAATTAGTGGCTTCCTTTTTATAGAACTGAGTGGGGTAGCCAGTTAATGCATAGCAAGATTCCACACACAACAATGACCAAATAATCACCTACAAAAGTTTTGATTGAGAGTTGCATGTCTAGATAAACTCACCTACTTCCATTTGAGTAACACCACTTCAGCTTGGCATCTCTCGCTATTTATTCCAATGGACAATGATCATAAGTTTGAAGATCCACCTATACGGATTCAGAGCACAGAGCCAGTATTCTCTAAGTATTTCAAAGTTATAATGATGCCAAGAACGATACTTCATCACATGTAGTGATTGTACAGGATCGCTATGCTTTCCTTAACTTTTCACAAATTGGAGCAGATACCTCATCAAGTTTAGGTTGATCCACCATAATTGTTGTATATCTTGCATCTTTCAAATTTTTTGTGAAGTTACCAAGAGCAGTTTCAAGCACCAACATTTAAGATAATGTACTTCAGCAGAACATTTCTCAAAAAAAAGTGTAGATTACATTTATTGAATGATTTCAGTAGTTCCTCCAAGTGTAGAGCACTAGTTTATAGATATGTTATCACATCAGTCATTCATTCTCTTAAGCCTGATACACTATAATGCTTAATACCTTTTACCAAGCAAATATCCATCCAATTCAGCTTAAAGCATCCATTGGATAGGAGAATTCCTAGTTTCTACTGTCATTTGTTTATCCTTGTTTTCAGTTGAGATTAGATAAGGATTGAGAACCTTAATTTCAATTTATAGCATTGATGTTCTAATAATACCCTGACTGCTTGCTGTTCTACCTCGTGAACATTACTCTCCTGCAGTAAATTGTGTATCTTAATTAATTAAACAACAGCCCTTATCCCATACTCAATTTCTTGTTTATTCTTTGTTTCTCTTCAGATATGCCATAACACTGCATTGAGGATAAAATGTTTCCACTCAAGGATGCCCAGCTTGGAGCCTTCACGTTTTTCGCATCTGCACTTCCACATGATGTGTGTGGCAGTAATGGGCTTCCACTCACTCCAAACTCTGTCCGAATTCTAGGACGATTCCAGATCCTCAAGGCCATCTCTCATCCCAGGCTCTGCCAGTATGTGGACATATTACGTGGCAAGCACGGTGAGTTCTTTCTCATATGGCACATGCACGGTGTAGATCACCATTGTCTTTGAGTCAAAGGCTAAATGTATCAGCAACATTGATTGAATCTTCCCTGCTATGGCTCACCTGCAGAAATTCTCACCTATGTCTTTGTTATCTCAACGTTCTATTCCAGTGCAAGTTGACTGTACTGATTCTACCTTCTGCAAACTTGCCTTCCAAAACTCTACAGCCATTATCATAAGTTGCCCTGCCGCATTTACCCAGCACTTCTGTGCTTTCTGATGCACATTTGTTTCTTATTCAGCAGCGTCTGGGTTTTATCATCAGTGCGCTGAATCGTGCTAGCTATGCCATTGAGCATTTGCACCAAAGTAAGTCCCAGGTTTGTATGCTGAGAGTCTAGGAAAGATTGACAGGTGTGGGAAGCCAAATTTGTAACTATTTTCATTGCTGTATTCCCAAATGGGTCCAAAAGCTATGCCCAGATTTGTCGGGATACCATAATGTCGGAAACTCATCTCTGATTCGAAAACAGGTCAGACTTAGCTTAAGAACCAAGGCCTCATTGATTTTAATGGACATTTTACATCTGCAGATTAAGAACCAAAGGGGAACATTTTTTTTAAAAAAAACTTCCTTTAATTAAGTATTTTAATTATTTTTTTAAATTTTATTCTTTTAAAATCACTTTTATTTTAATGCTTTGCTTAAATTTTGATTGTTTTTAAAGGTCTCTGAATGTCAGGAATTTAAAATAGTTAAAAACAGTGACGTTTTGATAGAAATCAAGATTCTGTCTCCATCTTGCTTTCTGTCCTGACAAGGACATTTGAGGTAGGACCTACACCCTTTACTATCTGGACCTTACTGCTGGACAGTGATGGTGTGAGATAGGCCCTCTATATCCATCCTAAGTGAGTTGGAAATGGGTAGGAGTTCCAGGTGATGATGCTAGGCAGTGTCCCTCATCCAGCACCATGTAGTCTCTTACTTTCAAACCTTTCCATCAACTTGCCACAATCTATGTCTGTGATTTCTTTTCCTACAATTTTACACCATGGTCTTTATTGTTGTCAACTACATAAATAATTACAAGAGTTGGATGGATGGTAAATAGCATGTGAATTAAAACATTCTCCAAATATAGACAACAGGGCTCTTTAATGCATTTTGACATGATTGCTTACTATTAATTGTTGACATGTTTGAGGATATTGCTTGCCAAAATGCAGAATATATTTCTGCTGGTTATTTAAAAATAACCTTGTATAGAAAGTAACATTTTTAAAGATGCACGTGGATGGGCATATCAATTCTGTTGTAAATGTCTCAGATGTGCTTTGAATGTTTCGTAGTGTTTTGAATTTCAGAAGAACCTCAAGTTGGCAGCCATTCTCCAAATTGTGTGTACATGTTGACTTGAGGAGCCACTAGTTCTATATACACCCAATACTTGAATATCCTATAACTTGCATTAACATCCAGATCAATCTAGCTCCTGGCAACACAGTAAACCATGAAGTGAACAACTCGAATAGGTGTGCGAACCTCCAGGGAATTTTTATAAGTAAAGGAACGAGTTCCAGAGTTATGGAGAATTGAGCTTAATTAGGCAGCTCTTTCAAGGGTGTCTGAATGGCCTAAACCTGTTCTGTAAAATTCTATGATTCCAATCATATTTAAAAGCTGTAGCAACTTTACAAAACACTGGTTAGACTTCACTTGGAGTATTGTGTGGGCTTCTGGTCACCACATTTTAGAAAGATGAGATAATAGTACTTTGGAGAGAGTGCAGAGGAGGTTTACCATGAGGTTGCCTGGATTGGAGGACTTATAGGGAATGATTGGATAGGCTGGGCTTGTGCCCCCTGGAGGTGGGGGGGGGGGGGGTGGTGGTGTGGTTGTGGGTGACCTGAGAGAAGTGTATAAGACTATGAGTTACAGAGATAGGGCAGATGGTTAAATCTTTTTCGCAGAGAGTGGTTGATATCTGGAACTTGCTGTCAGAGGAGTTGGTGGATAAGGTCATTACATTTAAGAGACATTTAGACAAGCACTTGAATTGTCAAGGCATTAGAAAAATACAGACCTATTCTCAGCAAATTACATTAGTGTAGATGGACAAATGGGTTAGCATGGCCGAAGGGTCCATTTCTCTGTTAGAACTCCATGGCTCCATCATTTGACTTACAGGAGCAAGGATGTTTTGCTGCAGCTGTATAGGTCTATGATAAAACTCCAGCTGGAATTGTGTGTGCAGTTTTGGTCTCCTTGTCCAAGGAAGGATGTTCTTCCTGTGGAGCGAGATCAACAAAGGTGTAGTAGACTGATACCTGGGATGGCAGGAGTGATGCATGTGGAGATATTAAATCGGTTAGGCCACTAACATACAGAAGAAGGGATCTCATAGAAATCTATAAAATTGACATGGGACTAGACACAGGGAGCAGAAATTTCTTTACCCACAGGGTGATCAACATCTGGAATTCCTACCACTGAACGTAGTGGAGGCCAAGTCATTAAATATATTCTAGAAGGAGGTGGATATATTTCTTCATGGTCAAGGGAACAGAGAGAAGACGGGAACAGGGTACTGAAGTGAATGTTGAGCCTTGGTCATATTGGATGGTTGAGAATGGCTTACTCCAAATCCCATTATCTATGTTTCTTAATCATTTTCTTTCTTTGTTACTGCATGCAAGTAGCAACGTCAAGTTCTCAGAGTTTCCATTATCATGCAGATCTTTGAAAGCAAATTTTGTCCAATGGCGTTAATTTTACCATGTTGTTTAACGTGTTGAGGATCCTGTTCTTCCTCTTCTGCAGAAAGACTGGTGGTTGTTACTGAGCATTATGAGAGGAGTCTGGAAGATCTATTAAAGGAAAGAAAGTGTACCAGGTAATAGTTTCAAACTTGAACTATTTCGTCATTATCTGGAAAAATTCATCAAAAAGATTGTTTTTCGTAGTAATGGTATTGTATAACAATTCAGAAAAATTCTAAATCATTGATTATCATCCCTTTCAGAAAGGATCCCTAACCTTGTGCGCTATACCTAACACTGGCTATGATCTGGCTTAACTCTGTCCAATTTCTGTGAGCAGCAATGGCAGGCTCATTTGTGTGTACTTTGTATCAGCACTGAGTGTGGGCTCAATCTGGTCATTCCCGTGCTCTGAAAAGGCCACGAATGTAGAAAAATCTTTAGATGTGTTTGTACCAGATGCCAGTATGCAAAGAAATTCTACAACCTGCAGATGTGCCATTTGTAGATTTCTGAACAACCACCATTGGTGCGGCATTCCTATTTAAAGCCATTCCATATAATATGAACTTCTTAATAACTTTGATCAGCTATTATCTCGAATAATCTGCAAAAGTATTCCAGTTCATGATATAAATGATGTTTAATGAAATACTTTACAGCAGAATGTCAGTGTTTGTGTTGTGCTATAAATTTCTGCAGATGTGTGGATGAGACGTGCGCATGCAAATGACTACAGTTGTGAATGGTAAATGTGGAATAGTTGTTGATCAGTGGGAGGTCATGGATATGTGTGCCAGAAGTAAGCAGTATAATTTTAGAGTGAGGAGTGCATCAAATAAAATGCAGCAGGGAAACAGTGTCTAATGAAACACAGTAGGCTGAGGGAGTAGAAAGAGTGAGCAACATTATTAAATTCTTTTCAGTTATAATAAACACCTTTTGAATGGATATGCTTTTGATTTATTTTCTGATGCCTTGCTGCCTTAAAGCATTTGGCTGGCAAGTTATTTATTTCAGTCTGCTAAAAGGGTATGAATTTAAAAATTAAACTCCCAGTGAACTGCTTAGACTCAAATTTAGAAACTTAAAATAAGTAAGTTAGTATGTGAGGTGAAAATAAAACTACGCTAAACTTGAATAGAAAATTGCTTGGTTAACATCATAATGTTCCCTTAAAACTAAGTCTCTCTGCTGGTACTTGACGCTTTATCTTAGTTACAGCACTGCTGATTTGCATGTGACTGAGTGTGTGTGTGTTTGACATAAAGCATGGGAATTGTACATTAAATCTATCTTCTGTGGAACTGCGATTCTTTACACTACAATGACAGCCAGTTAGAAAAATTGTAGATAACGTCTCTGGGAGATGAACAGTAGAAAAGGAAATTTTAAAAATGAGTAGGTAGCTGGGTAGAACAAAGCTGAATTAAGGTTGAAGTATTGACTGGTTTAGTATCGAATCATAGTAGGACCACATGAGGAATTTTGACACTTTCCTTTGGCAAAAGAAATATTGTTCTGTAGTTTCAAAAATTGGTCTTTTTCTTTGTGAGAAAATAATGTTACTTCAATGTCATATAAGTAGGGTGCTGCCTAAGATTGTGGGCAGCAATGTCGAGCAGCAGCAGTTCTGCTCCCTCACAACTCCTCAACCCAGTTTCAATCTTGACCTCCGGTGGTCTGTGTGGAGTTTGCACATTCTCCTTGTGGCTGTGTGGGTTTCCTCTGGGTGCTCTGGTTTCCTCTCACGTGCCACAGACATGTTATCCACTGTAGGTAATCCCTAGTATAGCTGGGCACTAGGAGAATCAGGGAGGGGTTGATGGCATGTGAAGGAGACTAGGTTATAGGGAAATAATAAGTGGGGGAATGGGATCAATGGGGTTGATTTGAGAGCTATCAGGAACTCAATGTGATAAATGACATCCTTCTATTGTTACGGACTCAGTGAAAGTCCCTTTAAGATAGAGAGTGTGTGTGTATGTGTGTGTGGGGCGTGCTTACGTCAATAGAAGATAAAGGACGTAATGACGTTGTTGAAGAAGTTAGAAGAAGAAAGAGAGAGAGAGAAGGGAGAGAGACACCAGCCTGCTTGTTTTCTCTATCGATGGATGAGAAACAATAACTGTGTTTACCACTGAAATCCATGTATGGAAGTTGGAAGTAATCCGGTGGAGTTCACTTTGTTGCTGACCTGTAGAAGGAAACAGGTATTTGTGTGTGGACGACCACGGTTCGGATGCTTTTCGGGGTGAGGAAGTCACTACCGAGTAAACACTGAAGTGTCGTTTGGGTTCCATCGTGGAACATTTGGATTTCGTATGTACTCTCTCTATGTTTTCTACATCTACATCTTATCTTCAGACAATGGTGGTTGTTGAAGAAGAAGCCCTTGCTCATGTTTCACCTTATGGCTTGCGGAACTGAACTTTAAGAACCATTCAGGAACTGGGAGTTTTGGACTTTGTCACACACACACACGAAGAGTTTAGTTTTGGGGTTAACGTTCGAGGTTTAACATTCTTGAATTCTAACATACTAACATTTTTACTTTTATTTTACGTATTATCAATAGTAGTGATTAATAAAATAGTTTTTAACACTGAATCATGCTCAGTGTGTTTCTTTTGTTGCTGGTTCGTGACAAAATTGGGGGCTCGTCCGGGATAGTTCCCAAGGTTAACGAGTGTCATCTGGGATCGTTCCCCAGAGTGACGAAATTTGTTCGAGATTCAATCCAAAGATTTTTGAGGGAGGTCTGATAAATTCTTTTTAATTGGCTTGTGTGTGTGGAAACCAGCAGCAATGGATATTAAGGCATTTTTGGAGTCACCAACCCAAAAGGGATTGGAGGTGGCGAAAAAGGATGATCTGATAAAGATTGCTACAAGGCTAAACCTTACAGAAGTAAAGCAGTCTATGAGAAAGGCAGATATTCAGAGACTGATAGCTGGCCATTATGTGGAAAAGAAAGTGTTTGAGAAGGAAGTGTTAAAACAGTTTCCTGGCAGTGAAATAGCAATTTCTGAGGCACAGGTGCAGCTGGCAAAGATAGAGGCTGAACGAGAGCAAAATAAATTAGAAGCTGAACGAGAACAAAAGAGATTAGAGGCTGAACAAAAGCTAACTCAGATGAAGATAGAGGCTGATCTAGCAATGAAGCAGATGGAATTGAAGAGGATGGAGCTGGATAGTGAGGAGAAGGAAAAACAGAGGCAGCATGAGTTACAAATGAAGCGTAGGAGTTCGGAATCTGATTCTGATGATGGTTTTTCAGCCAGCAGGGAGGTTCGATTAGTCCCTCCGTTTGAAGAAGATCAGGTTGATCAGTATTTCCAACATTTTGAAAAGGTTGCTGTGAGTTCAAACTGGCCAAGGAAAGGATGGGCTCTTATGGTACAGAGTGTGATTAAAGGTAAAGCTCAAAAAGCTTATTCTGCTTTGTCTGTTGAGGATGCAGCTGATTATACCAAGGTAAAACAAGCTATATTGAAGGCCTATGAATTGGTCCCTGAGGCTTATAGACAAAAATTCAGAGACTTGAGGAAATCTGCAGATCAGACTTATATGGAATTTGCCAATGGAAAGAGAATATGTTTTGAACGATGGTACATGGCTAAAAATGTAGATGGGGATTTTGATAAATTGAAAGAATTGATACTAGTGGAAGACTTTAAAAGATGTGTTCCAGCTGAATTAACAACATATTTAAATGAAAAGGCAGTGGAAACTTTACAAGAAACTGCTAGGTTGGCAGATGATTATGCTTTAACCCATAAATCCAAATGGGGACAACCTAAAACCTTTCAAAAGAGTTACAAAGACAATCCAGGTAAACCGGAGATTAAATTGGGAGGTAATCAAAAAGGAAAAGATGAAAAGAAGCCAGGGCTGGAGAAACCTGTTGAGCGTACTTGTTATTACTGTAGGAAACCTGGCCACGTGATATCTAATTGTGCCCTTTTGAAGAAAAAGAAGGAAGCTGGGCCCAATGCTTGCTTTCAGGCAATTAAAAATCAAGAAGGTTTAGGACATGCTGTTAAAGATCAGTCCTTGCAAGAGGGAAAAGCGGAAAAGTTGGAGGAGGTGAGAAAAGAATTCCGTTCGTATGTATCAGAGGGTTTTGTTTCACTGAATGATGAGTCACCCCAGGTGCCAGTGAAAATTCTTAGAGATACTGGGGCTAGTCAATCTCTCTTGCTGGACAGTGTTTTAAATTTTGGTGAAGAAAGTGACACTGGTGAAGTAAATCTAGTACGAGGCGTTACAGGTGAGACCATGTCTGTCCCTTTTCACAGGGTGATTTTAAAGTCAAAGTTCGTAGAAGGACCAGTCAAGATAGGGATAAGACCTAGTTTGCCAGTGGAAGGAGTTTCTTTGTTATTGGGAAATGACCTTGCAAATGGAGAAAGTGATCCTGTGGTACGGTTAACAACCAAACCAAGGATTGATGAGTCTGAGGATGATTCAGATGTTTACCCATCATGTGCGGTGACTCGAGCTAGAGCTAAAGAATTAGCCAAGACAGACAGTCCGGTGCAGTCTGATGTAGTTCCTTGTGACAGTCCTAAACAGGAAGAAAATTTTGATGCCTTATCTGAGACTTTTCTGTCTTCACTGGAGGATCAACATCCTTACAGTGAGCCTGAATTTAAAGATTTGTCTTTGTCGAGGAAGGATTTTATGGTGGAACAGACAAAGGACCCTGAGTTGACAGAATTGAAAGAAAAAGCACTCTCATGTGAGGAGATTGAAAAAGTGCCAACTGGATACTATGTCAAAAATGGAGTGTTAATGAGGAAATGGAGACCTCCTCATGTTCCTGTTACTGAGGAATGGGAAGTTATTCATCAGGTTGTTATTCCAAAAGTTTATAGGGATGAGATTTTAAACCTGGCCCATAGTATGCCTTTGGGTGGTCATTTTGGGGTGAATAAAACTGTAGGGAAGATCTTGAAACAATTCTATTGGCCTGGTTTGAGAAAAGATGTGGTGATGTTTTGTCGAACCTGCCACACATGTCAGATGGTAGGTAAACCAAATCAAAAACCCCCTGTGGCTCCTTTGAAACCAATTCCTGCTTTTGGTGAACCCTTTTCGAAGGTGATTGTGGACTGTGTTGGCCCCTTACCAAAGTCTAAGACTGGAAATCAGTATTTGTTAACCATCATGTGTGCCACTTCTAGATTTCCAGAGGCAATACCCCTTAGAAATATTAAGGCCAAGACAGTGTCAAAGGCTCTTGTAAAATTTTTTACCTTGTTTGGTTTGCCAAAAGAAATCCAATCTGATCAAGGTAGTAATTTTATGTCAAAAATTTTTCAACAAATAGTCTATGAGCTGGGAGCAAAGCAGATTGTATCATCTGCATATCACCCAGAATCTCAAGGAGCTCTGGAGAGATTTCATTCTACTCTCAAAAATATGCTGAAGACTTATTGCTTTGAAAACACCAAGGATTGGGACGAAGGTATCCATTTACTTTTGTTTGCCGTTAGAGAATCGATCCAGGAGTCAATCGGATTTAGTCCGTTTGAGCTTGTATTTGGACATAGGGTGAGAGGACCTTTAGAGTTGTTAAGAGAGCAATGGGTTAATGAGGAAGTTCACTTGAGTCTGTTGGACTATGTCCAAAAATTTAAAACTCGGTTGGAGAGAGTCTGCCAGCTAGCGAGAGAGAATCTGAAAACAAGCCAGATAAGAATGAAGACATATTTTGATAGACGTGCTCGGCCTAGGACATTCGCAGTGGGGCAAAAGGTATTGGTATTTTTCCCTAGCCAAAATAATCCCTTGCAAGCTCGTTTTTCTGGACCCTATGTTATTGAATCTCGAGTGACTGATCTAACATATATAATCAAAACACCAGATAGACGCAAGAAAACACAACTCTGTCACGTAAACATGCTAAAACCTTATTATGAGAGGGATTCAGTTGTGGCCTTGGTGGATGGTGAAAAGGTTGTTTCTAGAATGCCTGATGTTGATGTTGAGGAAGGCCAATTTAGACCAAATATTGTTCCATCGAAACTAAAAAACCAAAATATCATGGAGAACCTTGAAACGAAGTTGGACCATTTACAAGTTTCACAAAAACAACAGATGAGAGAATTAATTTTAAAATTTAAAAATCTGTTCCCAGATGTTCCAAACAGAACATCGATAATTACCCATGATGTTGATGTTGGGGATGCAAAACCAATCAAACAACACCCATATCGAATGAATGTGGAAAAAAGTAAACTTGTTGATCAGGAAATAAAATACATGTTGGAAAATGATATTATTAGACATTCTAGTTCAAATTGGAGTTCGCCCTGTGTTATTGTACCTAAACCTGATGGAACTGTTAGATTTTGCACAGATTACAGGAAAGTGAATGCTGTAACAAAGTCAGATGCTTACCCTATTCCTAGGGTGGATGATTGCATAGACAGAGTGGGAAAGGCAAAATTTCTTACAAAGATTGACCTGTTAAAAGGGTACTGGTGTGTTCCATTAACAGATAGAGGAAGGGAGATTTCAGCCTTTGTAACCCCTTCTGGATTGTATGAATACAATGTTTTGCCATTTGGAATGAAAAATGCTCCGGCAACATTTCAAAGAATGATTAATTCAGTGATTCATGGGTTAAAACATACAGATGCCTACATTGACGACTTAGTGACTGGGAATGATACATGGGAGGATCACATCTCTGCGTTAGAAAGGTTGTTTGAAAGACTTTCCAAGGCTAACCTTACAGTTAACTTGGCTAAAAGTGAATTTGGCCATGCCACTGTGACGTATCTTGGTTATGTTGTAGGTCAAGGCAAGCAAGCTCCTGTTCAGGCAAAAGTTCAAGCAATATCTGAGTTCCCTATTCCCACAGGTACGAGGACTGTTAGAAGATTTTTGGGAATGGTTGGATATTACCGAAAATTTTGTAAAAATTTTGCTGATATTGCTCTTCCCCTAACTAATCTTCAGAAGAAGGGAGTAAAGTTTGTTTGGACAGATTCTTGTCAAGAAGCATTTGAGAAGCTGAAAGCCATTTTATGCTACCATCCTGTGCTCAGAACACCTGACTTTGAAAAGCCATTTTCATTAGCAGTAGATGCCAGTGATGAAGCTGCAGGAGCTGTGTTGTTGCAGAAGGGTGACCTTGATGATATTGACCATCCTGTAGCTTACTTTTCAAAGAAATTTAATGAGCATCAAAAGAATTATTCCACCATAGAGAAAGAATTACTGTCGCTTGTTTTAGCCTTGCAACATTTCAGTGTATATGTTTGCACCGCTCAGAAACCATTGACTGTATATACAGATCATAACCCACTGGTGTTTCTGAGCCGAGTCAAAAACAAGAACAGAAGGCTGTTAAACTGGAGTTTAATTTTGCAAGAGTTTGATCTCATGATAACTCACATTAAAGGCAAAGATAATGTGATTGCTGATTGTCTTTCCCGATGTTAAATGGGAAACATGTATCTGTACTAATCTGATAGTCTGTAGTTGTGTAGCATGATAATTATTAACATTATTAACTATGCGCGGTTAAAATTTTCTTGGGAAATTTTTTTTTTAGGTGGGAGGTGTTACGGACTCAGTGAAAGTCCCTTTAAGATAGAGAGTGTGTGTGTATGTGTGTGTGGGGCGTGCTTACGTCAATAGAAGATAAAGGACGTAATGACGTTGTTGAAGAAGTTAGAAGAAGAAAGAGAGAGAGAGAAGGGAGAGAGACACCAGCCTGCTTGTTTTCTCTATCGATGGATGAGAAACAATAACTGTGTTTACCACTGAAATCCATGTATGGAAGTTGGAAGTAATCCGGTGGAGTTCACTTTGTTGCTGACCTGTAGAAGGAAACAGGTATTTGTGTGTGGACGACCACGGTTCGGATGCTTTTCGGGGTGAGGAAGTCACTACCGAGTAAACACTGAAGTGTCGTTTGGGTTCCATCGTGGAACATTTGGATTTCGTATGTACTCTCTCTATGTTTTCTACATCTACATCTTATCTTCAGACAATGGTGGTTGTTGAAGAAGAAGCCCTTGCTCATGTTTCACCTTATGGCTTGCGGAACTGAACTTTAAGAACCATTCAGGAACTGGGAGTTTTGGACTTTGTCACACACACACACGAAGAGTTTAGTTTTGGGGTTAACGTTCGAGGTTTAACATTCTTGAATTCTAACATACTAACATTTTTACTTTTATTTTACGTATTATCAATAGTAGTGATTAATAAAATAGTTTTTAACACTGAATCATGCTCAGTGTGTTTCTTTTGTTGCTGGTTCGTGACAAAATGCCATAAGGAACTACAAGAAATTGTGGTAATATAGTTTTTAATATGAGTAAGTGGTTGATTATATTTCAGTGTTACCACAACAACTTGCTATTTGTAGATCATAAAAGATGCGTGGTCAACTATCATTCATGGCTCACTGAAGGCTCACTTGCTTCTGAATAAAAAGAATAAGGATTCAAGTCTTGCTTCAAGGGTTTGAATATGCCAGTGTGATACTGAGGGAGTGCTGTACTGTCAGAGATGCCACCTTCAAGTGAGGCATTATCTGCACTTTGATGCAGATGTAGAACATTTAGGTCAGATAAAAGTACATGATCTCCTGGACGATGTTTATCCTTGAGCGTGAATGCAGGAAAGTAGGAGCGGGGCATTCAGCCTATTCAATACAATCTTTATCTCAAAACCGTATTCTATTTTTAGTGTTTAAAAGTCTATCTCCTTAATATATTCAATGATTTTGGCCTCCACAGTTTTCAGCGGTAGAGAATTCAGTGGATTTGTCACCCTCTGTGTGAAGAAATTTGTCTTCCTATCAATCCTAAATGTCTTGCCCCATATCCTGGAATGTGACATCCCATTCTAGATTACCCAGCTAGGTGGAAACTCTTCCCTGTCGAGCCTTGTCAGAACTTTGTATGTTTCAATGAAATTGGATTTCAATGAGATTGAATGAGAAATATTACAAAGCCCTCCCAAAACATCTGTTATTTGTATTCCCAAGTGGAGCTTGATGTAACCAAATTGACTGCTGCATTTCTTAACTACAACAGTGATTACACTTCAAAAGCACTTTATTAAATGTGATCACTACAAGACAGTCTGTGCTTGTAAAACACACTTTCTAACTGCATGTAGTTTCTACTCAATATAAAGTATTAATCGATGCTTGTTAACAGTATGAATTATATTCCAGCTTGCAAATCCTAGTTTAGACTCTATGCTGAAGAATTCTTGAATAACATTGATTTAAGAGTTCAACAGTTGCTTTTGTTCACGTAATGGCATGATGCCAAATGGGATTTCTAATTGCTACAAAGTCAATGAGATGTCTGTGAGCGAGTGTATATGCAATATGTAATATTCCTTAATCACTGACCATATTCTGTATGGATGTGTGCTCTCCGGCTGGTTTGGCCAAAGTGGATGGACTTCTGAAAATATTCTTTGTCTGATTATGGAGTTCTAGAGGAAAAGCAAACAATGAATGAAATCATCATCTTTAGGAAGAATGGAGAAATGTAAAATACGCTGTGACGTGGGCTTTTTTCCCAGTATTTTATGAGCAGAATATTTAATGTGTTAATAATAATTGGAAATCAAAGGCTTGGATGATCTCTCTTGTTTCCCTCCTTCCCTCCCTCCTTGCCTCCTTTGATTAAGAGGTCTAATACTGTTAGCAAGAGATGTGCCTGTGTATGATTAGCAGCCTTTAAAGTGGCTGATTAATCCCTGGTGTCCAATACTGCAGAAGGCTGTTGCATGAAAGACTGATCAAGACTTGTTCTTTGCATGCATACTGTGTTCTGTGTAGATGCATATGTTGCTAATAACTTTTTTTTCCAGGAAATTTAGCCATGGTCTGTCTGCCTTTACAAAGAAATATACCAATGAATCTTGAAGTTGTCTGATTGCTCCCTTACTTTGTTCTGTCTAGATGCATATGTTAATAATTTTTCTTTTTCCAGGAGATTTGGTTGTTCTGTCTAGATGCAAATGTTAATAAAACTCCTATTTCCAGGAAATTTGCATGCATGTGTGTGTGAATGAGCACACATTTTTATAAATCATGCTATACCCCTGACCTCTGGTGCTGTCTGTGTGGAGTCTGCATATCCTCTCCAAGACTGCATGGAGTTCCTTCTGGATCTCTAGTTTCATTCCCACATCTCGGAGACATGCTGGTAGGTTAAGTAGCTAATGTAAATTACACCTAGTGTGGGTAAGTGGCAAAGCAATCAAAGGAGACTTGATAGGCATGTGAGAGAGAACAAATTGCAGGTCTACAGGGAAATAAAAGAGAGGGGAAACATGACTGAGTCACATTCTGGGAGTCAGCATAGCTCAATAGACCAATTGACCTCCTTTTGTAGTGTAATAAATAAGTAGAAGTCAATTGATATCTTTGGTTAGATTTACACAAAAGGGTGGGGTAGGTAGATCAATGATTGTATTTAAAAGCAAAATAGAAAAATGTTTGAAAGTTGTGCACGTAAAATTTCTCACAGCGTAGTTGGAAAATGAGGATGTTAATTCTTGATCAATATTTCGGAGACAGTTCCTTGGGATCAAGGGTTACTTCCATTCCAGTTTTGTGGGTTCTGAGGTGACTGATCAGGTCAAAGTAGAAACCATAGGCTCTTCCACAGATGGGATAGGAGATGCTGAAGGGGCAAGCTGCTTGGTAATTTGTAAGATGGTATGTGCTTTCTGCCATTTACATAGGACTTCTTTGTGCTCCTGATGCATGGACTTAAGGTTCTCGGTACCATCCTGAGTGTTCCTTCTCCACTTGAGTGGTTGTGGGCCACATATTCCCAAGAGTTAATGGAGACATTAATTTTTTTTTCAAGGAAGCTTTGAGAGTATCCTTTAATCTTTTCCTTTCTCCATCCAGTAATTAGTGACCATGACAAAAGTGGGAATGGACTTTGTGTTTCAGCAGGCAAATGACGTGGCTTGTCCAATAGAGCTAACTGTGTAACTAGAACTTGAATGCTTGGCCTGGAAGAAGATAGTGGCGTTAGTTCATCTGTCCTTCCAAAGAATTTAGAGTAATTTGCAGAGATGACATTAATGATATCGCTCTGGTGTCTGTTGCAAGACACCAGGGATCTCTGTTCCTGGTAGGCAGATATCCAAGAGAAATTCCGTGACCTAAAGAAAAGATGCTGGATAGACAGTGCAGAAGTATTTCACTACCAGCCACAGGTTCTTCAATGCTGTCTTCCATCTATGCCTCTAACACCCAAGGCCCTACCTCACTGAGAGCTGAGAATGAATGTGAATTATTAAGGACAGAAAGGCAATTGGTGTTTGCTAGGAGGAACATTTCAAAGATCTTTTGACCCATGACTCTGAACTTAACGTGAATGCCCTTGTCTCCATCCCACAGCAGCCGATCCAGGCAAGTCTCGCCACACTTCCTGTCTGACAAAAAGTTGAAAGGCCATATCTCAACTGAAAAAAATAACAAGGTCTCAGGAGCAGATAGCATCTCCGCTGTTACTCGACGGCGAAGAGCTTCAGTCACGAATCCAGAATATCCATGTCTGAATGAGGGTACCTCAGATGCTGTAATTGCAACCATCTTCAAGAAAGGGATCTCCCTACTGTCCACTCTAGGGAATGGCATTACCTGAGTCCTACTCAACTGAAAAATACTATGATGCTGGAGGAACTCAGCAGGCCAGGCAGCATCTGTGGTCAACATTTCGGGTCAGGACCCTTCTTCAGGATTGAAGATAGGAAAAGGGGAAGAAGCCCAATATATAGGAGGGAAAGGCAGAGCAGTGATAGGTGGACAAAAGAGGGGAGGCAGGTGGGCACAGGATGATGATAGGTAGATGCAGGTGAGAGATAGTGATAGGCAGGTGCGGGGGAGGAGGGGAGAGCAGATCCTCCAGGGGATGGGTCAAAGGCAAGGAGAGAACAGGAAGGAAAAGGGGGTAGATAAAAGAGAGGGGCTAGGAAAGGGAAGAAGAGAAGAAGCATGGTTGGGGGGGGTTTGGGAAAGGGGGTGGGGATTACTTAAAGTGGGAGAATTCAATGTTCATGCCGTTAGGCTGCAAGGTTCCAAGATGGAAAATAAGGTGCTGTTCCTCCTTGCGCTTGGAATTCTCCTGGCAGTGGAGGAGGCCAAGGACTGACATATCAGTGACAATATGGGAGGGGGAGTGGAAGTGACTGGCAACGGGGAGATGCAGATCACAGTTATGGACAGAGCGCAGGTGTTCTGTGAAACAGTCACCTAGTCTGCGTTTGGTCTCACCAATGTAGAGGAGGCCATGCTTGGAGCACCGAATGCAGTAGATGATATTAAGGGAGGTGCAGGTGAATCTCTGTCTCACCTGAAAGGACTGTTTGGGTCCCTGAATGGAGGTGGTGTAGGGGCAGGTGTTGCACCTATGGCGGGGACTGTAGAAAGTCCCCGGGGTGGGAGCAGGATTGGTGGGGGAGGTGGGGTGTTGAAGGAGTGAACTAGGGGGTCACGGAGAGAGTGGTCCCTGCAAAAGGCAGAAAGGGGTGGGGAGGGGAAGATATGCTTGGTAGTGGGGTCACGTTGGAGATGACGCAAGTGGCGGAGAATGATGTGTTGGATACGTAGGCTAGTGGGATGAAATTTGATGGTGAGAGAAATTTGAGGACAAGGGGGACCCTGTCCCTGTTGGGTCTGGAAGGAGTGAAGGTGAGAGCAGAGGTGTGGGAAGTGGCAGAGATACGGGTGCAAGCTCTCTCAACCACAGTTGGGGGAGGGGGGGTGGTGGGGGAGCCCTGGTTAGAAAAGGTTGGACATCTCTGATGTCCTGGAGTGGAAAGCCTCATCATGGAAGCAGATGCGGTGGAGAAATTGAGAAAAAGGGATAGCATCCTTGCAAGAGACAGGGTGGGAGGAGCTGTAATCGAGGTAGCTGTGGCCGTCAGTTGTAGAAGATGTACAACCAGAGAGTGGAAATTGCAACAGAGGCTGGGAGGTGATAGGTAGAGGCAACAAAGGGCTGCAGATGGAGTAGGTGGACAACCAGTATCCAGAAGCTCAGACTATTGATTCAGCACAGCAGCAGATGGGAAAGAAACTGGGTGATAGGGGACTGAGGGGGAGGAGTGGGTGGGGGAGTTGGGTGTGTGTAGGAGGTCCAGGGTAGATCAGAAGGAGAGAGAAAGGGGCAGAGGGGGAAAATTCAATATGCCATTTGGTTATAGACTACCCAGATGTACATGAGGTGTTTTCCTCTATGGACAGATATATAGGTAGATTTCCATCTTGAACCAGATTGTTTTCAAGACAAAGACAGAAAATACTAAGGATACTTAGCATCTCTGGAGAGCTAAAGTATCACGTCAGTGACCCTTCATCCGTTCCATTTCTCTCTCGACGATTGCTCCCTGGCCTTCTGAATCTCCCCAGCATTTTCTGTTTTTAATTCAGGTTTCCAGTGTTTGCAGTTTTTGCCTTGGCTTTCAAAACTGAATGGTAGCTTCCTGGTCACTGTTACTGATGTCAGCTTTTTAATTCCATGTTTATTTAACTATATGAATTTAAATTCCCAGCTGCTGTGCTGAATCAGTGGCCTGGGCTTCTGGATACCAGTCTAGCAATTTAACCACAGCATTATTATACCCCAAGAATAATGCAGCAAGTGTTTATTGAGGTAGAGATTACAATATTGAAAAGTGAAGGGTTATTTTAGAAAGAAAATCTGCAAAAAATGAAGAGAAAAAGCAGTTAAATGGATTTCAGAAAACAGAATAGGAATAAATCATTTTTAGCTTGAGAGGCTGTGTCCAGTGGGATGCTATCATGGATTGGGGCTCCAGCTATTCTGCAATCTATTGTCAATGATTTTGATGACCGGACCAAGTGTAATATACCCAAGCTTGGTGCCGTTGGGAGTAGGGATGCATGGAGGCTTCAGGGGATGAGGGTAGACAGATTAAATGAATGGACAAGGACGTGATGGATGGAATATAATGTGGAAAAATGTGAGGTTATTCATTTTGGTAGAAGAAATTGGGGGGAAAAAACAAAACTTCTTTTAAATGGTGCGTAGAGTAAAGTTGTTGGTGTTCAAGTGACCAGTGTATTTATGTACATGTCACTGAAAGTTAGCTTGCAGGTACTGCAAGCAGTTAGGAAGGCAAATGAGACGTTGCCATTCATTGAGAGAGAATATGAGCACAAGAGTAAAAACATCTTACTGCAGTTATATAGGGTCAGAAACGCATGGAAATTAGTGAATGAATAATGAGCAGATGAAGCTCAGCCCACAAAAAAGCTGGAAGAGAATTTTGACGGTCATATAACTGTGACCCTTAGCCAGCTTCTAAAGCTTGTAAAATTACAAACCTTATTCCCTGGCAACCATTGCTCTGTCCTTGAGTTAACTCACATGTATAGGTGCTGTGCCACAACTGTAGCTTCACACTGGAACAAACTGAAATCACCTGATAACAGCTGATGACAAATGCATGGAACTCCCAAACCTATTGGTGTTTCCCTGAAAAGTCCAGCTAATTTCAAGTCGAGTTTATTGTCATGTGCACAAGTACAGTAAGGTACAGGTACAATGGAAAAACTTAGAGCAGCATCATGGGCACGTAGATTCAGACACACAGAGAGCATCAGTTGTACATAAATTATACATGAATTATCCAAGACAGTGAAGAAGAAAAATAAGACATTAGTGCAAAAAAAGAATGAAAATCGGAGCCGAGTCCATGGTAGTGCAAGAGGTGTTCCACAGTGTTTCATTGCTGAGGTAGGGTTAGGGTTGTGCAGGTTGGTTCAAGAACCTGATGGTTGTAGGAAAGTAGCTGTTCCTGAACCCGGTAGTGTGGGAATTCAGGCTTCTGTACCTCTTGCCCGACAGTAGCAGATAGCAGAATATGTGGTGTGGAACCGGAAGCCTGAGGAAGAAAGCCTTCACAGCCAATTTATGAACTAGATGAGTTAGATTACTAACTGTCAACCTTTTATTTTCTGAATATTTAAAAAGAATCTTAGTACCAGCTATTCTTACCAATGAGTTAATCATGTTCTCACACTCCGTCTATTGGTAATAGTGTGTAACTGCATCTCTTGCATTAGCAATATAAAATAAGTCAACATTAAACAAACTGTAATCAATGGTGATGAACTGAATGTAAAAGTTAGGCACCCTTTAGGAGATATAAACATCTGTTCCTTGCATAAGTATTGTATTTTTGAGAGTGTGTAATGCTTTAAAAAGAGCAGTTTGCAAGGTTAACTGTCTTTCCTGATGCCTTCTGTAGACTCTTGTCCATGTTTTCATATTATATGTTTCCTTATAATATAGAAGGAAGCCACTTTGACCCATTGAGTATACACAAATTCACAGAGCAACTGCTTTCCCCAACTGGTTTTCCCTGTAACCTCTTCTCCCCACATTCCTGTCAACTTGGTTACACATTAGGGGCAATTTACAGTATCCAATGAGCATGTCTTTGGGATGTGGGAGGAAACCGGAGCATCCAGGCGAAACCCATACAGGGAGAATGTGCAAGGTCGTGGTTGAAACTGGATTGCTGGAGCTTTGAGTCAGCAGTTTTCCCAGCTGTGCCACTGTATGCTATCAGACCCATCTTGAGCTCCCTTGACCCTATTCCTACTAAACTGCAGACCACCTAATTTCCTATATTGTTCTCACGTTCACTTGTGTTGTTAACAGGCTGCTCCTCCAGCTACAGTCCCACTTGCCTTCAACTTGTCTGTTGTCAGTCTTCCATTCCAAAGACAATCGTGTCCCCTACTTTCCTGTTAAACTACTTTCACATCTCCATTCATTTCTTTCCCCTCAAGTATTTTGATGCCCTGTTCCTTCCCAAATTCATGTTCGTTCTCTTGGAACCGTTCTTGCCGTCATATTGATACAGCTCTAATCAAAATCAAAAATGACAATTGTGACCAACATAATCCCAATGGTGGCAAAGATAATCCCAATCCCTATTTTCTTTCTTGATTTGTCTGCACTCAGCCCTTCTCAATTTCCCCCAGTCCTTCTCAATCCAGTTGGTTGGAACTCCATACCTAACTTCGCTTTAATTTATTGAGTCAATGCTGCAGATTAATTTGCAATGGCTACTTATCCTATTCACATACTGTTACCTCCTGTGCCCTTTAGCCACCTCCCATGTCTCGTGTAAGTACTGTCCCTTGGAGACATCATCCAAAATCACATGCTGGCAGCACCCAGGTCCATCTCTACTACCTATCCTGACCCTTCTACTATCTCAAATTCCCAGACTGTTTGGCTGACATCCAGTACTGGATTAGTGGAAATTTTCCTCCAGTTTAATGTTGGAAAACCCAACAGCCATTTGTTTTTTGTCCTGGCTACAAACTGTTCTTCTACCTGCCAACTAAAATGGATTGTGTAATTATTAATTCATAATTAT
Source organism: Pristis pectinata (assembly GCF_009764475.1). Lineage (NCBI taxonomy): Eukaryota > Metazoa > Chordata > Chondrichthyes > Rhinopristiformes > Pristidae > Pristis > Pristis pectinata. The sequence goes on from NC_067406.1 coordinate 135,264,472, forward strand.
GTAATTATTTTTGACCCCAAGATGAGCTTCCAATCATATAGACATGCCATTTTCATGATGATCCAATTTCACCCCCACAGCAAAGACTAATTCTACCCATGTCTCAGGCCATCTCACTCGTGCTTTTGTTACCTCCAGATCTGATGTATCAACATGCTCCCTGGCAAAACCTTCCATTTGACATCCAATGTAAACTTGAAGTCATCCAAAACTCTGCTGCCCCTGTCCAATCTCACACCAGCTCCCATGCATTTATCACCCTTTTGTTTGTTGAGCTACATTGGTTCCTGGTTAAGAAACTTCTCAATGTAAAAATACTCTTCCCTGTCTTCACATTTCTCTGTAGTCTTACCACTCACATTGACAGTGATAACTTCAAATGCATGTAATCTAATCTCTTGAATTTTCTTCCTCAACCTTTCCAAGTCCCTATCCCACTTTCCACCTGTGAGACACTACTTAAAACTTACTGTTGTAACATTGCTGTAAGTAATCAGTGCCAATATCTTAAATTTTGTCAATTTTTGATAACTTTGGCATGTTTTATTGTTTTAATGGTACTGTATAAATAGAAGTTCTGATTGTTGATAAAATTGCAGAAAGCCAGCTTGTAAGATTTGATGCCCTGTCAAATTTGAAATTTGTTCATTCTTCTGTTGCTTATGTTGAAACTAATAGAATTTGTAATAAGATAAGATCTTTATTAGTCACACATACATCGAAACACACAGTGATATGCATCTTTTGCGTAGTGACTTTTGGGGGGCAGCCCGCAAGTGTCGCCACGCTTCCGGTGCCAACATAGCATGCCCATAACTTCCTAATAGCTTCCAATAGCTTGTATAAATGATAATTATTGAATTCTGCTGGTTCAGTGTTTGGCTTATTAAGGACAAATATCGTGTTGCTGATTATCCAGACCGACTGATTGATTTTAAGTGAATTTTTAAATTTTGTGTCAAACATAATTTATTCTTCATGGAATCATTAGCAGAGACGGCTTTGATTGCTGCCATGGGGAAATCTGTTTTGCATTTTCCCCATTTAGATTGGATTTCCAGTAGCAAACATTATTATTGTAGGATGTGTTTATATCTTTCATAATTATGAGGGATGTCATAAATGGAGAGCTTCTCCAATCCATTGGCTGATGTGTAAGACTCAGCATCCAAGGCCAAGTAATAGCAGGATACAGAAGTTCCAAGCCACAAAAGACCATTTGCAATGTCGCAGTGCGATGCTGCCAGTCCAGCAATGTGCATATCTGGAACATATTAGCACTAAACTTCACTCAAAGTTTGGGAAGATTATGTTGTCAATCAAACTAGGAACGAGCAGAGATTAGTAAATGTGGAGGCGTGGAGCCACAAAGGGAGCAGACCTTTAATCAATTGGATCTGGATTCGAACCAAAATGCAGGGGTGACAGGATAGAACATGGAATAATGGATGGCACGTATTGCCAGTCAAGTCGAGTTTACATGCACAAGTGTAGTGAGGTACAGGTACAATGAAAAACTTGCTTGCAGCAGCATCGCAGACACTTAGGTACAGACAACACACAGAATATAAATCATACATAAATTATACAAGACAGTGAAGAGAGAGAGAGGGGAAAAAAGAATGCAAAAACAAGATAGAATGAGAGAGAAGTCCATGGGAGTGCAGGAGGTGGTCCATAGTATTCTGTTGCTGAGGTAGGGTTAGGGTTGTGCAGGTTGGTTCAAGAACCTGGTGGTGTGGGACTTCGGGCTTCTGTCCTTCCTGCCTGATGGTAGCAGCGAGAGGAGGGTATGACCCGGATGGTGGGGATCCTTGATGGACTCCATAACATATTTGCAGCACCACAAAATGTGTGTAAATATATGTCAGTATACGGCATGTATAATCTCTGCTTATGGAAATGCATGGTGAATACACTTAATTTACAATAACATCCAACGGGTTAATGTTGGTATTGATGTGAAGAGGTTTCACAATGTATCTCTTAGTTTAACAAGTTCACACAATCTACAGCTCAAAAGCTGGCTATTCAGCTTTTACAGCTTTTACAGCTTTTACAACTTTTACGCCCAGACCAAGCTTTTCAAATGACCATCGCTCGCCCTTGCATTTTATCCATAGTTTCTACTTAAATGTGTCAGTGCCATCTGATTCTATGGCAGTGGGTTCCAAATTCTCACCATCTTCTGAGCAAATAATTCTTTTACACTTTATTAGTTGATGTATTGTTGACTGCATTATATTTATGCTACGTTGTTCTGGATTCACCAGCAATGGGAAACAATTCTACTACATCCATCCAATCAGCTTCTTTCATAGTTTAATGATTTGTCCTTTATGATAACTTCAGATAAACATGACTTCAATTTCTGTCCAATAAATTAGGTATTTTGAAGGAAATTAGTTATATTTCTTTCATAATTCATTGACACATGTATTGAATGGTTGCTGGAGTCCATCTTTAATGTTTGGTTTAGAACTCAATGGGATGACCATGATTAGGAACAAAATAGCTGTTTGAAATCTCTCAAAGTGTACATTTGCCTGAACTGAAGAAAGTAAGTGCTCCCTATCTCCCAGATGAAAATCACTGGATGTAAATACCATCCTGAGGCAAAAGGCCCAACTTACAGAAGAAATTAAAACTTAAATTGTTCTTTTAATTGATGATACATTTATAAATCTATCTAATATTTGAAGAGGAAAGGGCCATTATTGAAAATGAAATTATATTGCATTTGACTTTCCTAAATATTTTTCAGTCCTGGAAGGGTGCTACAAATAGCCTTTGAAGTGTTGGAAGGACTGGAATATATGAACAGACATGGAATGGTTCATCGAGCACTTGCACCGCGCAATATTCTTCTGGACTGTGAGGTAAAGCAATGATAATATCTCCTTTGTATATGGAATTTTATGCTTTATCAATGGGTAGTAAAGTAAAAGTCAGAGTCCGGAATCAAATTGTTTGGAAGTCCTGATGGCCTGGCATCTAGCTCACTCATTAGTCCAGAACATGAATCAGAGGGCAGGTGGGTGTGTGGCTACTGCCGGGGCCCATACTGTCCAGATGTGCGGCTGGGGTTGGAATCGGGAATGTCGGGGATGTGGGTAGGTGTGCAGCTGGAGCCAGTGCCCAGAGTGTTTGAATTATTCCTAGTCCATTTAAACTTGGCAGGTTCACTGCTAAATATATTATGCTACTGTATAACATGTAAAAATGGTGAAATAAAAGTGTGTTTGGCTATTAATAGAAGGAACATCTAGTAGTCCAGAAAATCTGCTGTCCAGCACTGCCAAAAACCCTAGGGTGATGAATTAATGGAGTTTTACTGTATATCTAGTATAGTAATGATTGAGCTGCCTCACTGATACTAATTTGTTGGAGCCACTGAAGGCCAACCAACTTGTGGCTTTGACGATGTTGAGGTGATGAAAGTTCAGTTGTGTTATGCTACATTTTAGAATAGTTCATAGGATTGTAATCACATTCTAGAGTGCCCTAACCTAGGGACCAGGTTCAAGGATTACCCTAGGGGTGATCTTACAGAGGTGTACAAAATCATGAGGGCACATACCACCAGGCTCAAGGACAGCTTCTATCCCACTGTGATAAGACTATTGAACGGTTCCCTTATACAATGAGATAGACTCTTGACCTTGCACCTTACTCTCTACCTGCACTGCACTTCCTCTAGCTGTGACACTTTACTCTGTATTCCGTTACTGTCTTTACCCTGTACTACCTCAATGCACTGTGTAATGAATTGATCTGTACAAATGGTATGCAAGACAAGTTTTTCACTGTACCAACACCAATTGTTACGTACCAGCAACAATAGAGGCACAATGAGCCATGTATAAATGTTAGAATCTATTTCTTAATAACTACTTGTAATAATAAGAAAAACAAAAACATTAGATATTAAACATTGACCCCAAAATAAACCCGAAGTGTGTGTGTGTGTGTATGGCAAGTTCCTAAACCCTCAAGTCTAGGAATAGTTCTCAAAGTTCAGTTCAGCGAGTCATAAGGTAGAACAATGAGCAAAGGCTTCTGAAAACCACAGGAGAATGTAGCGAGAATGTGGAGAGAAGGTATTTACGAAATCCACAAGTTCCATGATGGAACAATACAATGTCTCAATCACCGAAGATCTCCATTGCTTTGTTCTGAAGTATCCGCCACACTGAGGGCACTCGATATGTGGCCGCCCACAGATATACCTGTGATCCAGTACAGGTTAATGACAAAGTGGACTCCACAGATTGCTCCAAAAATCTGTACATGGATTGTATAGTGACAGTCACAACTATTGTTCTTCATCCATAGACACAAAGACCAGCCGTCAGTGCCGCCATCTCTCGCTCTCGCTCTCTCGCGCTCTCTCTCTCTCTCGCTCTAACTGCCAGTACGCTCCAGTTATAGTCTTTTCTTCACTTGCAGTAGTCAGATAAAACCACACACACACTACTGTCCAGGTGCCTTAAAGGGACACTCACCAAGTAGCAACCTGGCTTGTAACACAATAGAAGGCATATATTTAAGGTGAGAGGGGAGAAATTTAATAGGAGCCTGAGAGGCAACTTTTTCACCCAGAGGGTGGTCAGTATATGGAATGAGCTGCCAGAGGAAGTGGTTGAGGTAGGTACATTAATAACATTTGAAAGGCCCTTCAAGGGGTACATGGATAGGAAAGGTTGAGAGGGATATAGGCCAGACACGGGCAAGTGGGACTAACTTGGGTGGAAATCTTGGTTGGCGTGGATCAGTTGGGCTGAAGGGCCTGTTTTCATACTGTATGACTCCTGAAAATGCAGTGAGTGAAGGACAGTTACTCATAAATTATCTACACAGATTTATTGTCTGTCATTGGTGGCTTTTATGCCTTCTGTATGAGGGAAGCCAGGAAGATAAGATGATGTACAGTTCACCTGGAAGTTCCTAGGCCTGTAGAAGTTTTCATAAACTTCTTTGGTATAAATTATATATGATCTTCACATGAATTGCAGAAAACATTGTCACAGTATTGATGATATGACCATTACGTGACTGAATAGGCAACTTAATTTCTCACAATTGCAAGTGACAAATGTGGACATGTATTAAATTTGTCTGCAGTCTTGGACCAAATCATTCCTGGAAAGTCTTGTAACAGTATAGCATGCTTCTTATCTTGAAGGGGATGATCTGATTGAAAGCATCATCTTCAGCAACGTATACTTCATATGATGGGCAGCATGTCAGGTATTGGTATCCTTTCTCAGTTGAAAGGCTAGTTGAATGATCTTGTTTGTGTGGCAAGTCAGGCAGAGAACTTGGTCTTAATGTGTTTTTTTTCTGCTTACAGGGTCACATTAAACTGGGCAAGTTTGGTCTGTATCACATGACTGGATATAACACTGATGTTGACTTCCCTATTGGGTAAGAACTCAACAAGAATTCAGAGAGTTAGAACCTATCCAGTGTGCTGTATACATATATAATAGGAGCAGATGCTACTTCTTTGCTCTTTGGGAAGAGATGCATATCAGGGACTTTAGCAGCCCACCAGGTGTTGCATTAGCTATCAGCAGATGTTTTCTCAGTTGGACTCCTGCTGAGTCATGAAGTTAAGTCCCTCTTCAGAGATCTGAGTGCCTGGTCCAGGCTGGTACTACTGTGCAGTGCTGAGGGGTGCTACACTGTCAGATGTGCTATATTTTAGATAAGGTGCTTGTTAAATTGAGGCCCTGTCAACTTTAAAAGATCCCATCACTCTATTTCATTGTGTCCTAGTTAATAATCCCTCAAATTCTGTTGTTTAAATATATATTCTGTTCTTCGACACATTGCTACTTATAGAACGTTGTCACATCCAAATTAGCCATCCAACTTTATGACATTGGCTATGTTTAAAGCATTTCATCAGCTTTGTGATGTCTGTAGTCGAGGTGCATTATAAACAGTCTTTTTTTGTAAAGTGAAATGAGAGAGACATGAAAAGAATTTCAACAGCACATTGTGAACAAAAAAAACATTGAACACACAGCCAAGTTAGTGTAAAAACATCTGAAACTCAGGATTGGAAAATCATGTAGGGTTGAATTGAGTGCCCGTACCTGTGTCAACATACCTGGTCAGTGTTCACTTTATTAGTGACTGTCTGGTTTAAAAGGCTGTCACTGAACAGGCACTTGGGGTGAACTAAATAGAACCTGATTTGAAGAAGTAAATTTGATTCACTCAGAAATGAAATCTCCAATTTAAAAGTTTAAGTAGGTAATATAAAAAGATTACTTGGTTTTGGGCTAAATGTACCCATATCAGTATAATTTTAACAAGCAATTTATAAAGTTGTGCAGCTGTTTGACTGAGAAAGAAAGGAACACTTTAAGTGCCTTTGGGCTAGAGGGCTTCTTGCTGCCCTTGCACATTAACTGACAGATTAACTATACAGATATTTATGGGTTGTGTTTAGGTATCCTTCCTACTTGGCACCTGAGGTTATCGCTCAAGGAATGGCGAAGCCCACCGATCACACAAAGAGCGAGAGTTCATCGCCCTCAGGTCCCAAAGTCGATGTGTGGTCTCTTGGTATGATACTCCTTGAACTCTGTGTGGTATGTGGTGGAACTTTCTTTGTAAGCTAGCTAACCTTAGAGTGTAATTAAAAAATGTTTCAGTGATATAAACTGTACAATAAACAGGGGCATGTGAGGCTGACCAATCCTTTTGGAAAATTAAAGTTTTAAAGTTATAGTCATTGGAAATGACTGTGGTTCAGTAGTTGGAATATTATATCCAAACTAATCTATCTTTGTCATTCCTAATGAAGATTGGGCTGAATTTGAAATTCATGCTGGGAATGCAATTGGTAAAGGTGAATGTTAGCATGCAGGACACAGGTGTCAGTGCAGAGCATCTCTCAGTGGCTTTATTCATCCAGCCATTTCATTACTGTGTAATTTCTGGATTTCCCCACAGTGAAACTGCAGATCTAATATTAAACCACAGATTTCAAATTAGTATTTAAAGTGACATATATTTTGGAATTCAGAGAATGGTTATAGTACCTGGGCATACTGTCAGAGGCTGTGAGGACCAAGATGTGTAGTATATTCCCTAGTAATGGGAAGAAAGCATATTGGAGATAGAGGAAATTGAGGAGAGCCAGACTGTGATGTTTCAAGAGCTATTCTAGAATAGCTACAATGGATTTAGCAATAGAGCTATTAATTTAGTTCATTAATCTAAAATAAAACAGAAAATACTGAAGTACTCAAAGGTCAGGCAGCATTTGCAGAGACAAACAGGAATTATATTTTAGAACTAAGAAAAGCTAGAAACCAATGATGTTTTAAACTGAAGATAAATGAGAAGGCTGAGAGGACAGAGGGAATGTCTGTAATGGGATGGAGAGCAAGCAAAACTGAATGAAGCAGATGGTGTTGGAGCTGGCTGGGAGAGGGTGGTGAAGGTTTATTAATCATAGCTGATCCCTGTAAAGGAGATGAAAGAGGAGATGGGAGAGGGATGGAAAAAAAATGCTGGAACTGTGATGCAAAGCATTGCAGATGCTGGACATCTGAAGTGAAGGAGAAAGCTGGAAATACTCAGCAAGTCAGGCAGCATCCGTAGAGAGAGAGGAATGACCTTGCATCCAAACTTATCACTTCAGGAACAAACTGGAAAGATTGGTTATCTGAAATTGTTGAATTTACTGTAGAGTCTTGAGTGCCGCCGTGTGTCCAGACAGAAGATGAGATGTTCCTTCAGTTTGCGTTGGGCTTTGCTGGAATAGAGTGAGTGGCCAAAGACAGAGAGCTCAGAGTGGGAGTAGAATGGAACATTAAAGTGACAGCAACTGGAAGTCAGGTTCACTATTCTGTAAAGTGGTCACTGTATATTGGAGGAGACCATGTGCTGCAGTAAATTGGAAGAAGTACAAGTGAATTACTGCTTCACCTGGATAGAATACTTGAGTCCCAGGATGGGGAGAAGGGAAGCAGTAAGTGCTGCATCTCCCACAATTGCATGTGATGTTTCTGTGAGAAGAGGGTTAGATGTTAGCAGATGTAGAAAGGTGGATCAGGGATTTGTGGGGGAGAATGGTCCCTTTGGATTGCCGAGAGGGGAGGGGCGGGTGTGTCAGGTAGTGTATCATGCTGAAGGTGCTGGAAATTATGGAGGATGATCCCCTGAGTATGGAAGCTGATTGGGTGGAAGGCGAGGACAATGGAAACTATCCTTTCTTTGGTTGGGAGGAGAGGGGTTGAGAAATGCCGAAAATAGAACAGTTGCAGTTAAGAGCACTAATCAATCTAAGCAGGGCCAGAAGGGTGAGAGCAATGTCATGTTCAGCTAATGTGCAATTGTCTCCAACTCCCTCACTCTGCCTTCTCAAGCCTATTCCAATACATTACTTCTCATGCCAACTTGCCTTGCAGATGCACCTATCTGTTCTTCACTGCCCCATCTGTTTGAGCAGTGCTGAAATCATCACCCTTGCACTTTAACTTGTCCCTCCGTCATCATATCACCCTCAACAACTGCATAACCAACATTGTTCGAATTGACCATTGACGCTATCTTTCCAGTGCCTTGTGGTCTCTGCTGTAGGCAGTCCAACTCTCAGAAGCATAGAGAAGGAAAGGTCATTACTGCCTGGTAGACCATGAGCTTTTGTTAGGTTTAAGATCATAACCTTTGGCCACCTAAGAAAAGATCGTGCAGGTGCTCTGAAGTTGATAGCCAAATTCATTGACGTCTGCATTCACTGAGAAGTGACTTCAAAGATGGAGGAAGTGGTCCACGTTTGCCATGAGCTGTTATTGTCAGAAGGTGGTGTTGTATAGGTTGGTAGAGGACCTGTTAAACTCAGTTGGAATACCATTCCTTGCAGCCCTGTATGCTGATCCCTTTTTACAAAGAGTGAATGCAGAAGAAGGAAATTATCATTGCTACCAACATAGTAATGACACACAAGCAGATTCACACCAAGGAGAGGCCATTCACGTGTTCCGAGTGCGGGAAGGGGTTCACACATTCGTCCCATCTGCTGAGGCACCAGCGGGTCCACACCGGGGAGAGGCCATTCACCTGCCCCGAGTGCGGGAAGGGCTTCACTCAGTTATCGTCGCTGCTGAGACACCAGTCCACACACCGGGGAGAGGGCGTTCACCTGCACTACATGTGGAAAAGGATTCGATTATTCTTCCCAACTGCTGAGACACCAGCGAGTCCACACCGGGGAAAGGCCATTCACCTGCCCTGAGTGCGGGAAGGGCTTCATTCACTTATCGTCCCTGCTAAGACACCAGTCCACTCACACCGGGAAGAGGACATTCACCTGCTCTGAGTGCGGGAAGGGGTTCACCCAGTCCTCCAACCTGCTGACACACCAGTGGGTCCACACCGGGGAGAGGCCATTCACCCACTCCGAGTGTGGGAAAAAGTTCGGTGATTCTTCTCAACTGCTGAGGCACCAACGGACTCACACTGGATAGAGACTCTTTGCCCCCACTGGGCATTGGAAGGGATTTGCTGAATCATCCAAACTGCCAGTGAAGGGGGAGGAAGGTTAAATGTGCCGTCTGTGGAATATTGAAAGGTCACTGCTGCCGAGACACCAGTCCTGCGTTGGATTCCGCAGACACGGGAGTGTAGCGGTTAGCATAATGCTTTACAGTGCCAGCGACTCAGGTTCAATTCCGGCTGCTGCCTGTAAGGAATTTGTACGTTCTCCCCATGTCTGCGTGGGTTTCCTCCAGGTGCTCGTGTTTCATCCCACGTTCCAAAGACACATGGGTTAGGAAGTTGTGGGCATGCTATGTTGGCACTGGAAGCTTGGCGACACTTGCGGGCTGCCCCCAGAACACGCTATGCAAAAGATGTATTTCACTGTGTGTTTCAATGTACATGTGACTAATAAAGAAACCTTGCCTTACCTTTTCAGCCTCTTTCTCTGTATTGAGACTCTTCATCATAATAACAGTGGGCTCCAAATTGAGCTGTTCTTTGTCCTTCTCAAACCAGTTGAACCTTGTCTATTTTACTGATATTTACTGTACCAACGTTCAAACATGGATTAATTTCTACATCAGCCAATCCTCCACACTGAGCTGTGTGCTCATGTCTTAATGAGACCTGGCAATGCAGTATGCAGATTGGTAGCCACATAAAGACTGTGGCTAAACTTTAAAAAAATATTCATCAGTCTGAGAAAGTGAAAGTTATTGCATATATCAGCAGCATTTCACTTTAACTTGGGGAGCAATGGAACTGGTGCAGAATTGAGAGATAACAACTTTCAGCTGGGAAATTTCTTCAAGGCAGAAATCTTTTGGTCCTGCTGCTATGTGCATCCAGAAATATTTCTTTCCTATGACGACCAAGACTTAGTTCTCTCAGCTCATGATATCAGAACAGAGTCATTTATTCAGTGATTTTGTTCAGGAGGAAAAAATTCACATTCAATTTATTAAACATTTTTGAGTCCTCATAATCTTCTTCCCTTGTTCATTACTTTTATTTCCGATTTTACCCCCACCCTCCCAAAATCACCTCTTATAACGATGGTGAAAGAATTGATCTTGGACATAAGTATTTCAAAAGAATTCTGAATAGATAATAAATTGCAGACACAAACAATAAAAATATGAAACAGGAGACTTCATTCTTGAAAGGTTGTAACTAAGGCAACCTAACAGCCATGTGATAAATATTAAAAACTAATAGTGATGGAAACAGTCATAAAATGGTGGATATATTCAAACCGTATGTGGTAAGCCAGCCCAAGTCAGTTGGGTCTGAAGTTTGCAAATGCCGGATTTGCTTTTTTTCTGTTTTTCTGCATTTATTTTGTTAATTGCTATAATATATTTTCAAAACTGTATGCACAATAAATAACGAGCAAAACTAAAATCATAGGGCTTTCTGATGAGTTTACAAGCTTCAAGTCACCATTGACTTATTCACTGATCTGTACAAGAGAATAAGCCTTCTATTAAACATATGGAATGTGAAGGTCCTCAATCAAATGGCCCCAGCCACACCACACTGCACCACTAACTCCCACATCCATGATCACCGTAAAGATCCATGAGTGCCTTGGGAGCCAACTTTTGCAAAAGCCAATGTTGATGGTGAAGTTCATCACTGCTTCTAGTGTACGAGCACAGCCTTCAGCCATCTTCAGGAAAGAGTGTTTAACAATGAACTCAAACCCAGCACTAATCTTACAGTCTACCAGGCAGTAGTGATCCCAGCTACCTGTACACTTGAGAGACTTGGATGTCTTACACTAGGCAGTTCAAACCACTGGGCAATGTCCTCTTCGAAGGTGTTCTCAAAGATTCTTGGGATGTGTGTAGCACCTTCACTCTCTTGCAGGAATGGAGGATCTGAGAAGAAACTTTTGAATCTCTTCAAAAGGCTTTCTTCAGAGCCTTTTCTACCCGTATTGCTGCTTTCAAGTGCAGCTGCATCCCCAGATCTCTCTTTCCCTCCAACCTTAAACGTCTTTGCTTTATAGCCACTTGTGTATTTTATGTATTGATAGCCTACTCAGTGGAAAACCATTTTCCTAACTTCTCATTTGTTCTTCAGTTTTGAAACCAATGTCAATGACTTTTTAACATTTTATCATTCTACCTCAACACTGCTCTACACTCTCAGTTTTTATTGCATTATCTTGGTTAAACTGTAGATTCCTTGTTGAACCTGAAATCACTGACTTCAGAGTCATATCTCCGATTCCATCCCTCATGCCACCTACTGTTGCCAGCTTCATTTCCCAAATTTATTGCACACTAATTGATCTCCTATGGGAGGAAAGACCTTTTGTTCAGCTGAATTGAAGTCAGACACCAAGCAACACTTAGACTCTTGTGAGCATAGACCATTCAATCCCCATTTATTTTGTAATATTGATTTCTTTCCACTATAGAGCATCTGTTATTGATCTGCCCACCATGCAAAGATGCCTTTTTCTATCAAAACCTTCTGCATTCTTTGAAAATTCACTATGTGGTCTGTATTATTTTTATTGCAAACTGCACAGACTAAGTTACAATCTCCTAGGTGCAGAGTCACCCCTGGTTACTCCTTTACCTTATTTGCTCTTTCTATAACTCTATGGTGGCATAGTCAATTACAATTTGTCAAGCTCGCATATGCAGATCCGAATATAATTGGAAAAAATGTCTGGGAGTGTGCGCTGGCATAAGATTTTGTGGTATAGTTTTACGTGCATTAAACTACATCTGCAATTGATCTGTCAACATGCTGATATACCCATTTCTTATCAAAACCACCTGCATTCTTCGTGAATATTCACTGTGCTGCCTACAGCTATTGAAATCGAAGCACGTGTGGTGCAGTGTGAATGCTAAATTAGTAGAATATACCAGGAGTTCATGCTTGACAAAAGACATAATCTCTTTAATATCATATGCAGACAAATTGTACTTAATAAATGTAATGTAACGGAAAATCATATGCCAGACACACTAAAAATGTGACTGCTTGTTCTTTTATTCAGGGTCATAAACTGCTCCAGAACATGGATATTTCTGAAAGGCTAAAATTTATCCTAAATCTAGGTATGTTGCTTTTTCTGATCCTTGTTGTTAGTGCTGCTCTTGTCTTTCCACATTGTACTTATTCATGGTTTGTTTTACAGATTGTGTGGATGACATCCTGACTGTCGTAGCTGAAGCGCATGGCTGCTTCGAGATTATCACGGTTTGCTATTCACTTTTTTAATAATAATTGTAACATAATTATTGATATTTTTGATTAGTTAGTTGGCATCTTGACATTTTACAATGCCTTATAATTATGGTAAGAATATAATTGAGAGTTTACTTTTTTTTGTATATAAAAAGCAGAAAGTAGTGAAAATGCTGTGCAGGTCAGGTAGCATCTATGGAGAGAGGAAAACGATATTTTGCACGATGATCTTTCATCTGTTTCAATAAAGCTAACTGTTTCCACAGTATTTTGCTTTTGTACTCTCGTTATTATGTTTCCTTTTGTGATTCTTTCTCCTGTTTTCCACTCTTCCTGCCACATAGCCAAAGTGTATGCTACTTCTCATATGTAATTTCCCTATCCACTCCTCGTCCATATCAGACTATCCACAGGTCCCTGCTCTCCTGCACTCGTTGGTGTGAATGCCTCTAGTCAATGGCTATCTCTGGATCTCTTGAAGCAATCTCCAAACTGAACCTATCCACTGCCTCCAAAACAAAACCTTAACCCTAACTATCTCTTTCCCAAATATTTTGGGCCATTTTAGATTTTCAGCAAACACATGCTTGACTATAAGTGAAAATACTTATATTTCAAAATGAATCATGAGGGTTTAGAAGCCAATAAAAATAACAGCACAAGGGAAAGGAGCAGGAATAGGCTATATGTTTGCCAGCCTACTCTGTCAGCCGGGGTCAAGATCGTGGCTCATTCTCAACCCCAAATCCATTTTGCCAGCCAATCCCCTGATAAGTTGATTCTCTGCCAAAAATGTTTCAACCTCAGCACTTGCAGTCTTCAGGAGAAGAGAAATCCAAAGTTTCACCTGCCCTTGAGCAAAGAAATTTCTTTTCACCTTGGTCTTAAATAGTGAACATCTTTTTCCAGGACATTAGGCCTATACTTTCTACCGTGACCTACCCTCTGAGAATATGGATAGAGGAGTTATTTTGGAGTAGGATGCTTGGGAATTGGTGTTGTTTATAATTTATGTAAGTGACCTAGATTCTACTTGAGTATTGTCCAATTTACATTTGATACTAGAGGCGGGGGAAGGGGTAGCTAGGAATTACAAAATACTTTGAATAAGGTACACATTTTAATATGTTAATATAAGGTACACATTTTAATATGTTAATATTTTAACAAGGATACATTTTAATACAGGGAAATGTAGATTTTTTTGCTTTGAGGAACGAAAATAAGGCTTGCACATACGTTATGAAAGAGATCCCAGCAATACAGAACATTAATGATCAATGCTTTGGAATATCTTCTGGCACCACCATAAATGAAAGTTCTTTTTGGGGGCGGGAGGGAATTAAAAAAGACAGACATGGCAATGGAGAGAATCTTTGATGCAATCAAAACAATCCTTATGCTTTCATAACTTTCAATGAGTTTCCTTTCAGGGAAGGATTTGAGGAACATGTTATGTATTGCCTCCTTAAAACAAAGTGGATTTGTGCAGCTGGCAAGATAAAGGGGTGTGAGGTGCTATGGGCCAGGTATGGAGGAATCATGGTAAATATGTGAGCATGGATGGATTGGTGCTGGATGGTTCAGTTTGGTGTATTGTGGCTCTTACAAACTGTGGCAGTAAGAATCAACCAACTGTCCCCAAATTCATTAATCCTGGAAAGACACTATTCCTTTTAGAAATAGAGGGTGTATTTCTTTTTAATTTGAGAGTCGTGCCTCAAAGGCAGAGCTGTGGAAACCGTGTTACGAACAGACCAATTGGTAAATCAATGAATGAAGAAGAAGTTGGAAGAAAAGCTCTCCCTTTTGCTGAGGGAAAGACGAGGAGGCAGATGGAAAGTCGGCTATTTTCTAAATAGGAGCCCATTGATTGCAGGCCTAGCACTGGCAAGGGAAGGTAAGGAACAGGAGCTCAACTTTAGCAGTTCAAAATGGCGTAGAAAGAAAGGTGAACCAAACACAGGTTGGTTAATCCACGAAATGTAAAAGGCAATCAGTTTATTAGTTTTCTTCATTATTCAAGAGAACTAAACATTGAGTGAAATGAGTGAGATTGTGTTTACCCCTATTGTTATTTAAAGCTGTTTGATGATCTGTATCTGACCTTGCCTTAATAAGCTGCTTTCACCAAATGAATGACTAGAGAACTAGTTGTGAGAGGCATGTGAGAAATACACAATACCCAGGTTAAAGCACAAGGCATCCATTGTTACTTCTGGATTGTGCCATTGTATAAGAAGGTACAGAGAGGTTATGCAAGGTAGTCAGAGATAGATATTTTCCTTGGTAATAGTCACACTTGTCTAAGACAGACTTGAAATTGAAATTTAGTGGAAGAATTAGCAATTTCCTATTTCTCCTTTGCAAACATAGGTTGCTTTGCATTTTCTGTCCTTTGTTGGTAAATAAAACTCTTGTATCTTCTTACCAAAGGATTTGCCCAAAGATGTTCTAACACTGCTGAGAAAATGCCTGACTTACCACCCATCCAAAAGGTAAGTGCTTGCATCACATCAAAGCAAATGTAAAAATGTCAGATGATGTCAATGATTAGTTTAGACATTTAATTTTTATTGTTTTAAATTCTCAGTAATACACAAAATTAGAGGTATGTTATTAACAGTACATCATTAGAAGCTTCTTATAATTCCTGTCAAAATATAAATATGCATAAAATCTTGCTTCATATTTTTAGCAGTTGCGTTGCAAAAAAATGAAAATACTAATACAATCTCCATGGGCTCTCTAATCTATCTTTAAAAAATAATTAATGATTGATTTGTTATTGAACTCCATTTATTAATGTTGTAAATATTTTACCTTGAATTTTTGTGATGCGAAATTAACATTTACCAATAAAAAAAACATGGTCAAGCCAAAATATTCCTAATTTGTACCTTTTATAGAGGGTTTCCTCTAATGTCCATGAATTTGAACACAAATTTTTGAAATGATATCAACAAACTTTGAAGCAGACCAACTTAAAGATGCTCTTAGAGATCTTCCGGTGGGCTGAATTAAACTATCAGCCTTTCAGGGCTCTACCTGTCTTGGCCTTCTGTGCATTCTTGGGCAAATGCAGATGACCAAGAAGAGCTGGAGATTAGATGCCAGAACATCTGATCTTCTCTGTGCCACTGTTGACCCTATGGAAAATATAAATACAGGTAAGAGTTTGAGTTATTATACTTAATTTTAATATATTTACTTTTTACATGTTTTTTTTGTAGTTATGTAAATTTATGTGAATAGTTTTTAAATGTGTCTGACAAACTCTAGGCCTCCTGGTATTGGTTTATTATTGTCACTTGTACCAAGGTACAGTGAAAAGCTTGTCTTGCAAACCGATCGTACAGGTCAATTCATTACACAGTGTGGTTATATTGAGTTAGTACAAAGTGCATTGATGTAGTACAGGTAAAAACAGTAACAGTACAGAGTAAAGTGTCACAGTTACAGAGAAAGTGCAGTGCAATAAGGTGCAAGGTCACAACAAGGTAGGTCATGAGGTCAGAGTCCATCTCATCATATAAGGGAACCGTTCAATAGTCTTATCACAGTTGGGTAAAAGCTGTCCTTAAGTCTGGTGGTACGTGCCCTCAGGCTCCTGTATCTTCTACGCAGCCTAGTCACTAGTCAGAATCCACTCTACCTCATCAGGTACCCCTTGGGTGTGGGAGACTGATTAACTTATTCAGCTCTCCCCATCTAGAAAAGGTAAGTCTGGGCACACAGCAAATCTCCAGTCCAGCAGGATATGCCCAATATCTCCCATTGGTCATAGATGAAGTTTGGAATAATAGTTCCATTAAATTTCTTTTATCATTAAAATTATCCCCTCCCTTCCCTTAGGTTTATCTAACCAGGCTAATCAGGGATTTTCTTCATGGTGAGAAAGTCAGTGAAACACATTCAGCATTGAAGTAAGAGCGTATCTTCTTAAAGTTGTAGGCACGGTAGTGTAGCAGTTAGCGTAACGCTATTACAGCGCTAGCAACCTGGGTTCAATTCCGGCCGCTGTCTGCAAGGAGTTTGTACGTTCTCCCCGTGTCTGCGTGGGTTTCCTCCGGGTGCTCCAGTTTCCTCCCACATTCCAAAGACGTACGGGTTAGGAAGTTGTGGGCATGCTATGTTGGCACCGGAAGCATGATGACACTTGCGGGCTGCCCCCAGAACACTCTACGCAAAAGATGTATTTCACTGTGTTTTTCGATGTACATGTGACTAATAAAGATATCTTATCCGTTGCACAATTAGTTATAGCACTTTTATTGGAAGTCCTTTTACAGTGAATGAATCTCCAAAACATACTTTCCTTTAGCTTAATGATCACGTAAATGTTGTTGTGTTCCTCTTAGAGTAACGTCAGCGTGTTTTGAATCTGTTCGCCTGGCAGGTCTACTCCAGCTGAACTACTGAAAGATGGCTTATTCAGTGAAGTTTCTGCCTTGTACACACCCTTCCGCAAACCTGATGGCCTCTTTTCCTCCTCTCTACGTTGTGCTGATCTGAGCATTCCTGATGACCTGGGGACATTCTGTAAAGGTGATGAATCTTTGGAAGTTTATTTCTATGCCATACTTTGATGTTAGCTAAGTTGGACAATATGTACAAGGATGTAACTAACCACATCTGTATAATTCGTATGTTAGAATTTGTAAACCTTCTGAAGTTTTTTTTTAACTGGTTATCAAGCCTCTACCTGAAGTGTCAATGTAGGATTCTGTAACTCTGGCTCATTAAGCATCAGTTAAAGGAATAATTGACGCAAAACTCTATGAGAACATGTTTTGAGGGACCTGTAACAATTTCTTGATTCCTGCTGTTAACATAGCACCCTGGATTATATGTTGTGACTGTTGTGGTGCCATTGAGTTGCCTTGTTAAATGCTGGTGACATCCTCATGCTTTTGTGAACACTGGACCCAACATAAGCAGATCTCCATTAATAGCCATGCTTTTCTAATTAACCACAAGTTGCACTAAATCCAAATAGCCATGCTTTTCTAATTAACCACAAGTTGCACTAAATCCATTGCCAGAGATGACTTCTCCCTTTAGTCTTTTAGCTGTGTTCTGTCATTCAAGTTGGTGAAAGTAGCAGAGTTGATGTTCCTTGAGCACTTCTACCCTTAAAACACATTTTCTAGTCATGCACATTAATTTCCTGTCCCAGATTAGATGGAATGTGATTCTCAAGCCAAGTGCTGAGAGTATATATAACTGAAGACGGTCTGTAGCACTATACACTTCTTCACAGCATCAGTCTAGTTTTAAATACTAGTCAGTTCTCAAATAGTAGATTTGTTTAATGCTATCATTTGTATGATAGGTTTATTGTCAGTACAGACGCATTTTAAATAAAATTAGAATATGCTAGAATGATTCAGTAAAATGAGCAGCATCAGTGGCGAGCAGGTTAGCGTTTTAGGTTGTGACCTTTTGTCATGGATCTAAGGAAGAGGTGGCTGTTTGTTGCTAAAGTAAACTCTCAGCGCCATTTTAAGTTTTACTTTTGTGGAACAATAAATTAGATGAGCCAAACATGCTGTTGTCTGCCACAAAGTATCAGAATCAGATTTATTATCACTGACATATGATGTGACATTTGTTGTTTTGTGGCAGCAGTACAGTGCAAAGACATTAACATCTATAAATTACAAAAATAAATAAATAGTGCAAAAAAAAGGAATAATGAGGTGTAGTGTTCATGGGTTCAGAAATCTGATGGTGGAGGGGAAGAAGCTGTTCCTGAATCATTGAGTTTGGATCTTCAGGCTCCTGTACCTCCTCCCCGATGGTATTAAGAGAAGAGGGCATGTCCTGGATGGTGAGGATCCTTAATGATAGATACCGCCTTTTTGAGACACCACCTCTTGAAGATGTCCTTGATGGTAGGGAGGGTTGTGTCTGTGATGTAAGTAATCGTGGAATCTTACAGGACAAATGGGAGTTATTTGGCCCATCATGTTTGCATCAGTTGTTTAAAGGAGCTATGCAACCAGTTCCAATACCCCTTCTATCCCCAAAGCCAGCAATTTTCCCCCCTTTGGAGTATTTATCCAATTCCTATGTTAATCTATCTCCAACACCCCTTCAGGCAAACCATTCCAGATCATCATAACTTGTTTTAAAAACACCTCATCATCTGCCCTCTGATTGACAAAAGTACCTCAATTCTGTGTCCTCCAGGTAGTGACTTATCTGCCAGTGGAGGTGTAAAGTTTGGTACTTTGGAATGTTGAATGATATAATTTTATGGAACCTTTTCAAAAAGGACAGAATGCTACAGCATAGATGGATTTGGTGGGTCCTTGTGCACGAAACACAGGAAACTACCATACAAGTGCAGCAGGTAAAAGGGAAAAGGGTTGGAATGTTAGCCCTCATTTCAAAGGTGTTGCCTAATAAAAATGGGGAAATCTTCCTGCAACTGTACAAAGTGCTGATGAGACTACCTCTGGAGTAATGTGAGCAATTTTGGTGCCTCTATTTAAGAAAAGATATTGTTCTATTGGAGGTAAAGGTTCAGTAGAGTGATCCCTGGTATGGAGGGATTGTCCTAAGAGGAAAGGCCAAACAGATTGGGACTCTGCTCATTGGAGTTTAGAAGAATGAGATGCAGTCTTATTGAGATGTACAAGATTATCAAGGGTAGGGCAGAATATACATTGAGATTTCTCCAGGAAGACTCCAGAAACCAGAACAAGGGGGTCTCCACTAAGAGTGAAATGAGGAAGAATTTCATCTCCCAGGAGGTTGTGAATCTTTGGAACTTGTCACAGCGAGCTGTGGAGGCAGAATCTTTGGATATATTTAAGGCTGAGATAAACAGATTTCTAATCAGTAATGGTATCAAGGTTTATGGGGAAGAGCAGGGAAGTGGATGAGGAATGTTGGATCAGCCGTGATCCTACTGAATACTGGAGCAGGCTTAAGGAGTTGAATGACCTACTCTTGTTCCTACTTCTTATGGTCTTAAGTCTGTCATAGAGTCACTGCAGGAGCATTTAGTCCCTCAAACCTGTTCCAGCATTCATTTGGATAATGGTTCTTTTGTATCTTAACTCCAAATAACCACCTCTGTTTCATGACCCACAATATGCTAGGATTTGTGTGAAAGGGGTCCTTCCTGACAATACCTATTACTTCCCATTGTTCTGGACTCCCTCACAGGAGAATATATTTTCTTTCCAATGGGTGATCTAATTGAAGATGAATAAGGAATAGGGTAGATTCTATAGTGAAAGAATATAAAAGCAGTCCATACAACTTAGACCCATTTAACCCTTATAACCTAGGATATTTAATGTGAAATGTTACACTGCCCTTGCATCCTTCCAAAATCCAAGATCTCTCAAGGTTATAATGATCATTGTTGCTGCTGCCTTAGAACAAAAAAATTGCAAATTGAACTAGTTTTTATAAACAACAATTTTGGCTGTTTGACAATTGAAATGGTGCCAAATGAGGAAATTGTACAAAGTAATTGTACAGAATTTTAAATACAGATTATTAACCAATCTCCCTAAAATGTTGCATTGTTTGCCCATATGTTTTTACTTATGAAGAAGAAGAAGAATATCTTTCAGAAAGATCTATCGATGAAGTCTATTATCTATGGTGTTTGGCTGGAGGGGACTTGGAAAAGGAACTCGCAAGCCAAGGAATCATTCGTTCTAAGCCACCAATTTGCACCTTGTCAAAGTAAGTTAGAGAATTACTCTTAACTCACCAAGTTCCACCAGTGTTTGTGTTTGTCGATGAAGTCCACTTTCTATTTGGGTAGAAACTGAGTGCGATTTGATGATGAACTGATGATCACCTACTGAATCTTTAATCATATAGTTTAGGAATTCTTCAAATAAAACTAAGCCAATGTAAAGAGAAAGCAAATGTTTCTTACTAATATATCCAGTGATTGTGAGAACAAATAGGTAAAACATAGATAAACAGAATGGGCAATTAATTGGCTGATGCAGTTCAATGTGTACGTTATATTGAAAATCTTAAAATCATTTTTTTTCCATTACAAATGTCTCCGTACACATTTATAATGGAAATGATATGTGTAAGCTTGTCCTGTTGTATTTAACACACTTCTGGCAATGGAGGCGTTCCTTCAACACAGAAACATGGTATGTCGGCCATTTAGCCTTTTGAGATTGTCCTCCATTCAGAGAGATCGTGGCTCATCTATGACCCAAGGTAAATCTATTTACCTGCCTTTGTTCCATGTTTCTTGATACCTTTTAGCCTTAGCCAGCTATTATAAAAATACTAAGATATCACCTGGCAGTTGCGTTTAGTGATAGGTATTTCAAGCTTAACAAGGCAGTTTCTATTAAAAATATCAAAGCAGGAATTTATAATGGAAATATGAAAACATAAGAGTGAAATAAATTAGTCATACTGGCTGCTAATCCTACTTTAGAGACCAAACGTGAGACCAAACCTGCAGGGATTTGAATAGAATGTTTATATGTTCACAGTGAGTAAAATATTGGGCAGAATCTTGCTGGGAAGTGCTAGCAGACCTAGGATAAATTGCTGGGATTTAGTCCATAAATAGAACCAAGTTGGCGACTGTTTGAATATCTGTTGGTGCCCTTCACTGCTGAACTCACATGGAATTCAGTGGCAGAACATGAACTGGCTGAAATTCTGCAGCACTTACACTGGGGAATCCAGTCAGGGATCCTGTATCAGGTTATAATTGGCCAAGAATCTGCAATCCCATTCATTTGATTGGAGATTTTGTGTCCATAATGAAGTAAAGTAAGAATGGGAGTAGGTACATCTTTATTAAATTTATTTGTGTTTGAAGTAATGTTTTCAATTATTTAAAGGCATTTTGAAGTGTTTTAAGTGATTATAGCTTTCTTAATAAGTTGGTCTGCTTAGTAAGTTTGCAGTCAACACAAAAATTGTAAAGTTGTGGATAGTGAGGAAGGTTGTCAAAGAATACAGCAGGATATAAGACATTTGGCCAGAGAAATGGCAGGTGGAGTTTAATTTGGACAAGTGTGAAGTGATACATTTTGGGAGATCAAATGCAAGAGTATGAAAGTACACAGTAAATGGCAAGACCCTTTGGAGTATTGATGTACAGGGAGATCTTGGGGTGCAGGTTCTTAGCTCCCTGAAAGTGGCAACACAAGTGGATATGGTGGTGAAGAAGGCAAACAGCATGCTTGCCGCCATTGTTCGGGGTTTTGAGTTTAAAAGTTAGCGAGTCATGTTGCAGCTGTATAAACCTTTGGTTAGGCCACATTTGGGAATATTTAATGCAGTTCTGGTCACCACACTGTAGGAAGAATGTGGAGGCTTTGGAGAAGAGGGTGCAGAAGAGATTCATCAGGATGTTACCTGGATTGGAGTGTAATAGCTGTAAAGAAAGGTTGGACAACCTTGAATTGTTTTCTCTGGAGCATGGGAGGCTGAGGGGTGACCTGATAAAAGCATATAAAGTTATGAGAGTTATGGGGTGGATAGTTGGAGTCTTTTTTCCCAGGGTGGCAATGTCAAAGACTAGAGAACATGGGTTTAAGGTGAGAGGGGGAAAGTTTAAAGGAGATGTGCAAGGCAAGTTTTTGCCTTGCAGAGAGTAGTAGGTACCTGGAACGCGCTGCCGGGGAGATGGTAGATGCAGATACAATATTTCCCAGTAGCAACTTCCTCTTTTGATTCTTCTGCCTCTTACAATCATTAAGAGGCAATTTACAGCAGCCAATTAACCTTCCATGTCTTTGAGATGTGGGAGAAAGCCAGATAATCTGGAGGAAACCCACGCTTTTACAGGGAGAATGGGCAAATACCACAAGAGGTCACCCCATGACAGGATCAACCTGGGTCCCTGGTGTACTAACTGCTGCTTTACTGTGCCACCCATAACTAATAAATACTGTTTCCACTCTCGTGACTGCAAACTCCATCTACAAGTTTGCAGATGATACCACAGTAGTGGGCCGTATCTCAAATAACGATGAGTTGGAGTACAGGAAGGAGATAGAGAGCCTAGTGACACGGTGTCATGACAACAACCTTTCCCTCAGTGTCAGCAAAACAAAAGAGCTGGTCATTGACTTCAGGAAAGGGGGTGGTGTACACACTCTTGTCTACATCAACAGTGCTGAGGTCGAGAAGGTTGAAAGCTCCAAGTTCCTAAGAGTGAACCTCACCAATAGCCTGTCCTGGTCCAACCACGTAGACACCACAGCAAAGAAAGCTCATCAACGTCTCTACTTCTTCAGGAGGCTAAAGAAATTTGACATGTCCCCTTTGACTCTCACCAATTTTTATCGCTGCACCATAGGAAGCATCCTATCCAGATGTATCACAGCTTGGTATGGCAACTGTTCAGCCTGTGACCGCAAGAAACTGCTGAGAGTTGTGGACACAGCCCAGCATCAGCACATCATGGACACCAGCCTCCCCTCCATGGACCCTGTCCATACTTCTTGCTGCCTTTGTAAACCAACCAGCATAATCAAAGACCCCACCCACTCTGGACATTCTCTCTCCTCCCCTGCCTCCCATCGGGCAGAAGATACAAAAGCCTGAAAGCATGTACCACCAGGCTCAACGACAGCTTTTATCCCGCTGTTATAAAACCATTGAATGGTTCCCTAGTACAAGATGGACTCTCAACTTCACGATCTACCTCGTTATGACCCTGCACTTTCTCTGTAACTGTAACACTTCATTCTGCATTCTGTTATTGTTTTACCTTGTACTACCTCAATGCACTGTTGTAATGAATTGATCTGTATGAATGGTTTTTCACTGTACCTTGGCACATGTGACAATAGTTAACCAATTTAAATTGCTTAGCAGAAGGCATTTTGTTAAATAATGAACTAAAGTGTCCTCAAAAATCTTTGCTTTTTTTCTGTGTATGACTTTGGGTGTTGCATTATCATTTTAGGAGCAACTATAACAAGGTCTTTGAATCTGTTTGTGCCGGGCTGTGCTTAGGTTTCTCTGCAGTACACTCACTTAGAGCTATTCTGCTTATGCAGTAAATGTTAGTAACTCAAAATTTCCTTGTGTTTAAGTTTCATATTAGAAGATGGGGAAAGTTTTGGACAAGTAAGAGACAGAAGTTTCCTGCTGGATGACACCACATTAACGCTGTCATTGTGCCAACTCAAGAATGTAAGTGATAAAATTAATCACTCATTGTGTTTGTTTGTAAATAAGATTTTTTAAAAATTTGTATTCCAGTAAACTATCAGATAATTAATCCCTTGTGCATCAGTGACTAAAACTAGACAACAGATGAATAATGTATTCATTAAATAAAAAGCTTGGTTTACTGGTGATTTTCAAAGTTTTGTAAAAGTATTTGGTGGACAAAAATATTGCTGCTTAAATGAGATATCACAAACCTTGGGGCAAAGGCTGGAAGCTATTTTACTTGGAGCTGAGAATGTTATCCTATGCATAAAGTACCTCATACAAACTGTCCCTTTCTGTCTATTAAGTTAATTTTTGGTCCTTAAGGTTAGTTTAATTTTCAAATCATAACTTTATTTATCTTCTGTCGGCAATCTCAGTCCTCCAACACTTTTGCTATGCTTTGCTATGTCCTTGGCTGCCAACCATGCTACTGCTCTTTCATTTTGCCTTGGTTTCACGCTGCTCACACTCTTTCTGCCCCACCATACACACATACCCACACACAGACCCCAACACTTCTGCCTGGTGTTTACTATTTTCCTGTCCCACTAAAAATTTCAGAGAAGACTTTCAGAACACAAGGGGCACAGTGACAATGGGAGTCTTATTGATTGTAGCATTGCTCTTATAGATTTCTAAGTTTAATAGTTACAGTCAAATTAATCCTGCGTATTATATTTTTGTGCCTCCCTGTAATGGAGTGAGCTTAATAGGTGGGAATTAGTGTGGTTTCCATCCCCACTCCAGTTGATATTCTTAATCATCAGTTATAGCAAAAGAATCAATCTATCAGATTCATGGTGGAAACCTACATGTAAACCTTCCTGACTTGCCATTCATATGTTTGCTTATCAGACTAGCTTTTTATTTTCATAATGTTAATACAGTATTTAATCTCTTTTTTTTCTAGAGATTGAAAGATGTTGCTGGAGAAACATTTTATCCTTTGCTGGAAGATGAGTGAGTGCTGTCGATTAACTGAATCTTGGCGTGAGTTATAATTTAGTTGGGGATTTCAAGCGACATCAAAAGCACAGGACTAAACCTTAGTCACTTGTGGAAATGTGTATGCATCTGCCATATTGGAAGATGTCAGGTCAGTTGAGGTTTTCAGGACTGCAATGTGTACTGGCAGATCTACTGTGATCTAAGTGAGGATTGCAAAAGACTGGAGGAGCTAGACTTGAAGAGATGATGAGTTGTTTAGTTTTATTTATGAGTTTTTGAGTTGCTTTAATTCATCCGGTTGTGTATTTAAAACTCTCAATGTTTATTATTCTATGTCAATTCCGAAGTTGCATTCCACTTTTCCACATGAGAGAAACATGCATGTCATTGGCCCAAACCACTTATAAGCTAAATAATAAAGCTATCACCCTCGTTCTTCCAATTTCCCACAGCATGCTTTAGATTCTGCAAGACATATGCTCATACTGCATGTAACATGTATTCAATTATAGAAACTCGCATTTCACTACCGGATCTGTCAGAAGCTGTAAAGAAAAAAATATAGGATTGATTTTTAGGGATCTCATTGCCATCACGACAAAGATGTTCAATTCAAAACATTAATCTATTCACTTGTTTCACATTTGAAACAAAAAAGTAAACTGCTGCAGTTGAAAATCTGAAGTAAAACACAGAAAGCTGGAAACATTCAGCATTTTAATCAGACACTGCAGGGTGAATGAGGCATTGAAGAAAAGATACAGCCGATACTGAAAATCTGAAACAGAATAGAAAATGCAAGAAATACTCAGCAGATCAACCAACATCTATAGAGAATGGAACAGAGTTAATGTGTTAGGTCAATGACCTTTCATCAGACTGAGATATGTGAGAAAACAAGCATGTTTTAAGTAGCGGAGCACCTCTGCTTAATCTGCAAGGGTGACCCCAAACTTCCACCTGTATTTTGTCACTTTCCCACTTCTGATGAAGGGTCATCTATTCTAAAACATCGATTCTGTTTTTCTCTACACAGATGCTGCCTGACCAGCTGAGTATTTCCAGCATTTTCTGTAGACAAACAAGCAGATGACTTTTTAGGATTAAAGTGATTTGGTTTCCGGAAAGTTACAGCCTTGTTCTTCACCCCAATACTGACATGCCCTCTGTTCTCTTCACTTCACCCCAACCCCCCACCCCCGGGCAACTTCATATCCAAATCCACGTTCAACTGTTTTACGTCATTCTTGGATACACAGCTAGTCCAAGGAAATTCACGTTCCTCTGAGCTTAAAATCTGACAATGATATTGAAACGAGCACTCTGACAACAATAAATTACATAAACTGTGATAGCAACTTCATGAGATCAACCTTAAATGCTTGCTTTCTCACTTCTCCAGTTCTGATAAGGAGCCGTTAACCTGAAATGATTCTGTTTCTGTCTGCACAAATGCTGCCCGAGTGGCTGAGTATTTCCAGCATGGTCTGCAGATAATCCATCAGTGGCATTTGAATAATGGAAGGGATCTCTTCCTTTGTTTCTTGGAAAATCACCATACAGGGATGTTCATGACATCCCACTCTAATAACTCCCATCTGTCGAAAGATACAGCTAATATCTATTATTTGGTAAGACACTATCCAGCATCTCATCTCTTCTGAATGGGCAATTCCATTGGGAAAACCTTGTCACTGAGCTTTTAAAAGATTGCAACTTTATAGCTAAACTTCAGCCATACCATCAAGCAATGATAGTTGAGGTTGTGCCTTACACAATTTTATTTTCTGTTTATTTTTAGTTGAAAGTTAATATCATAAAACTTGACTTAAGCAGCTTTATTGCTGTCAGAGTGCTTGTTTCAGAATCATTAGGAGAAATTAAGCTTAGAGGGATGGTTTAAAGGTCGCCACAGCATTGTGGGCGGAAGGGCCTGTATTGTGCTGTACTGTTCTATGATTCTATGAATGTGAATTTCCTTGGACTTGCCATGCTTCCAAGAACGACGGGGATATGTTGAAAGCTGATCTGGATGTGAAAATCTGATGAGCTTGGAGTGACTGGGCCATGATTTTTTTATTTCTTTCTTTCCACCTTGGGTCTGGGTAGTTTGCCTTCATTTACAACTTTATAGCAAGATGCTTCCAAACTATAAAAATAGATCAAAACATTTAAAACAGCCATTTTGTTTTCATGTCATTTACCATTGCAAATATTGTGTACTATACATTGATTTGAAATGCCAACAGGACACCAGAGACAGAGATGATTGTAAAATGAGATGGGATTAGACGACAACAGAAAATTCAATTTCTAACCTGCAGGAACTTTGATAGTTGTATTCTAATCATTGGCATTTCAAACAATTTTGGAAATGTGATACTTTTAATGTTTTGGAAAGTGTTTGGAGATGGGTGACAAGAATGATGACTTGCCACTCTGCACGATGAATTGTGCACATTTGCAGAGATAAGCCAGTTTTCAATGGGGATTCAGTGGTTAAAATGCACTGTAATTTAAAAGAAAACTACACTGTAATTTAAAAAAAAACACAGAGTAGTGATCAGGCTGTTTGCACTGTGGTTAACAAACCTCCATTTCTAAAACTGTTACCAGTATTTTTGTTTTTACTGAGTATTAACAACTTGACTTGCCTGTGCAGGCATCTGGTAACATCAATTATGTATCTGTTTGGGCAGTTCTGTAATATTATCTTCAGGCATATAGGAAATAAACAAATGACTAAAGAACATCAAGTTCCTCTCTTTGTTACATTACTCTTTATCCTTTCACAGTCCAGTGTTGGTCAGGGTTAGCAACCATTCAAGTGAGTTCATTGCATAGAGATTCATCCATTCTGATGGATTTGGAATGTCTGCCCTGCCATTCATCTGCTTCTTGCCCATCAGTAACAGCCGACAAACCCATCAACTTAACTGGACTCTTGTCCAAGTTTGGTAGTCTTTCCCTCCAGTGCATCCCACACCGTGCTGGCTTCATTGATGCCCATGGGCTGCCCACGCACTCACTGATATCACCACCATCCAAGGCAACTCCCCTAAAAATTTGTTTTTCATCTTGACAGATAATACCTGACATCTGAATTTCCATAATTATTAGGGAATGTGGGGATAAAAACTTGCTCACTGTTCTCCATTGCACATTTTATGCATGCAATCTTTTTCCCAGGGAAGGGGAACTAAAAACTAGAGGGCATAGGTTTAATGCGAGAGGTGAAAGATTTAAAAGGGACCTGAGGGGTAACTTCTTGACACAGAGAGTGGTGGGTACCTGCAAAGAACTGTCAAAGAAAGCAGTTAAGGAAGGTACAATAACAGCATTTAAAAGACATTTGGATAAGTTCAAGTATAGGAGGGGTTTAGAGGGATATGAGCCAAATGCAGGCAATGGGACTAGTTTAGGTGGGCACCTTGCTCGGCATGGATAATTTGAGCCAAAGGGCCTGTTTCCATACTGCATTACTCTGTCTGTATGAGTCTATAACAGGAGAGTTTCATGACCAGTACTATGGGTATCATTCAGTTATTTTGGTAGCAAACTGAAGGTACAGTAGTATTAGGCTAATTTGTACTGATGGTATGTTATTTTTTTAATAATGATAATTTCGTCAAACATTGAAGATCGCAAGCCAAACAATTGTATATTTTAAATACTTGTTTAGCAGGATGATGTGAAACTGCTTTTAAGAAAGAATACCACATTTAAATTAATTTACTAATAGCATGACAAAGTTGCAGATAGTTGTGTTTTGTCAGGCAGTGACCATGAATGAGAAGTATGAGATAACAAAATACTTGTTTTTCAGCAAGAATCTTTAAACTAGTAGCAAATTTTCTGTCCTAATTGGCTGTATAGGAGCATAGCATGGATGGACACTGGCCGAAACAGCTAAAATTGAAATGTACCCATTAATTTGCACATAACTCAATTGTTTTCACATTAACAGGTCTTGATGTTCCACTTTGGGATTTTTTTCTCACCAGTGAGACACTCATGCTAAGGGCAGCCAGTGCAAACCTCCAGAGTAACAGAATTCACGTGGAATAAACCAAAAAAAGAATGCAAGTAGTTGCTTGGAATTCTTGAGCCCATTTCCCAAAACTAGAAGACCACAGCTGGCCCACGGGATACAAGTTAAAGTGGCTTTGTTCTCAATAAATCCAGGCTGGGCCCATTTTCACTGAAGTTCTAGTTTTGTTTTAGTTATATTAAGTGTAACATTTCATTGAACCTATAGGTTTGACTATTCAGCTCAATCATGCCTCCTGTTAGTCTTCTGTCTCATTAGAATGTAGTATTATTCCAATATGTAATACCTTCTTTTCTCATTCATTTTCAAGGCAGTTGACTATATCGCCTTCCAACAGCAACCAAGACCTGTCGGCTGCAGCTTCCCTGCCTCTCATTATACGAGAGAAAGATACCGAGTACCAGCTACACCGAATTATACTCTTTGACAGGCTGCTAAAGGTGCGATTCAAATGCTGTAAATTAAATCTGATGCATTAGTTGTGTTACCTGCAGCAGAAATGGAGAGAAACCATTCAATGTTAATCCAGCAGTTTCTTTGCAAGAGGAATGCCATTTTTCACCATGATGTTAATGAGGAAGATATAATCATTTTGCCTTTTGCTTATTGGAATATAATGAAGATTTAAATTGCCCTTTTTTGTCTTCCTTTTGCGAATATATTTTGGGCCATACACCCCTTGCAAAGCTAGACGTTGTAACACTTGCACTTGTTCCTGGTCTTTTATTCCCTATCTCTTAATCAGATGAAAGGATGTGCCACCAACAGATTAGGCACTAATTTATCATTACTGTTTGTGTATAAATTAGGTTTCTTATCGGCTTCATAATAACTGTGGGAACACTTATGAGCAATGCTTTGGCTTTGTCACTGTTGTGAGAATGTGTAAGTGTTATATAAATAAAAGTTCTCTTGACACAGCCCAGCGCGTCACAGACACCAGCCTCCCCTCCTTGGACTCTGTCTTTACCTCTCGCTGCCTTGGTGAAGCAGCCAGCATAATCAAAGACCCCACCCACCTGGGTCATTTTCTCTTCTCCCTTCTCCCATCAGGCAGAAGACACAGGAGCCTGAGGGCACATACCACCAGGCTCAAGGACTGCTTCTATCCCACTGTGATAAGACTATTGAATGGTTCCCTTATACGATGAGATGGACTCTTGACCTCATAATCTAGCTTGTTATGACCTTTCACATTGTTTACCTGCAATGCACTTCCCTGTAGCTGTGATACTTTACTCGGTATTCTGTTATTGTTTTTACCCTGTACTACCTCAATGCGCTGTGTAATGAATTGATCTGTACGAACGGTATGCAAGACAAGTTTTTCACTGCACCTTAGTACAAGTGGCAATAACATACCAATACTTTGTTCCAAGTTATTTACATAAATCCTGAAAAGTTGCAGCACCAGCACTGCTCCCTGTGGCACACCACATTTTGCATATTGCGAACCAGAAGAAGACTCATTTATATCTACTTTTTGTTTCCTGCCAGCCAGCCAAGCTTCTATTGTCACCTGTATATTACATCCTACATTGAGTTTTTATTTTTTGCAATAACCTTAGATTTCCAGAGGGTATCAGAAGTGCTGAATCAAAGTAAGGTATAACAACAAGCTTTGCTTCATCCACAGTGCACTTTAGAAAGGACTCAAAATTATAATGTCTTGTTACGCAAGATGTAACCGAGTTCCTAACAATGTCTGAAGCTTTAATTTGTGCTTCCTTAACCTTGAAAAACAAATTTTGTGTATGTGCACTGTATGTCCCCTAAAATCCATGAAGTTTTGAAAACATTCTAAAAATGTTTTAAGTTTATGATATTGCAGTTTCTGCCTTAATCTTTATTCTCCCCTCTGTAGGGTGTTTATTAAGTTAGTTAAAAATTTCTAATTTTTATCTTAGTTACTGTTTGGTATCTCATCATAATTCTTTAATCTGATTGGAGACACAAGAGACTGCAGATGCTGGAAATCTGGAGCAACACACAAAGTGCTGGAGGAACTCCATAGATGCTGCCTGACCTGCTGAGTCACTCCAGTACTTTGTGTGTTGCTCTTTAGATTACATTAGATATCTTTATTAGTCACATGTACATCGAAACACACAGTGAAATGCATCTTTGCGTAGAATGTTCTGGGGGCAGCCCGCAAGTGTCGCCACGCTTCTGGCGCCAACATAGCATGCCCACAACTTCCTAACCCGTACATCTTTGGAACGTGGGAGGAAACCAGAGCACCCGGGGGAAACCCACGCAGACACAGGGAGAACATACAAACTCCTTACAGACAGCGGCCAGAATTGAACCCAGATTGCTGGCACTGTAATAGTGTTGTGCTAACCGCTACACTACTGTGCCTGCCAATCTGAATGGTTGGCCAGCCAGTTTGATGAAATCACTGAAGCCTGATACATAAATGCCCACAATTAGCACCTCATAGTAACTGACTTCACTCAAAGGAAATCCATGTCATAGAACTTGATGATGCTTTCTGAGCAGGTTTTTTCAAGGTCTGAAGCAAACACCATCATTTTGCAAAATCTGGGTTTACATTAAAATGGATGTTTTTATCTCCCTACCAATGTTTCTCTGTAGCCAAATGAAAGGGTGGCCCTTGATGAGACTTCATTTAGTCCTTGCCCATCTCAAAAAATCCTCCTCCTGCCCACTTTAGCCCTCAATCTGTAGAGCAATTCTTGGCCTCTGCTTGGTTTCCCATTACGATAAGTGGTGGAGATTGGAATTCAAATTGCACATCATCCAAGAATGACTTTTCTGCTGGTAAACACCCTTAAGTCTTCAATTTACTAAGTTCGCAAAGTATTCTGCTCACTTCAGAATGATCTTTTTTTATATTGGAATTTACAACCAGACATCAGGATGAGCAAATAGAAAGAAGTCCACGATCGTGAAACGAAATTGAAACAGAGCACGAGATTGATTTTTTCTTCTTCTTCTCTTTCCTATTATTCAGGCTTACCCATACAAAAAGAATCAAATTTGGAAGGAAGCAAGAGTGGACATTCCTCCATTGGTTCGAGGTTTGACCTGGGCTGCACTACTTGGAGTTGAGGTTAGAACCAGTTGTTACAGAAGTATTTTTTTCCTCTTTAACAACGTTAAAGCAGGGATATGTCTGATTCCCATTTGGGTTCTTAAAGCATTACTGCAGTTAAGGAAGAGGCAGGGAACCAAATGTCACAGCTATCACATGGTAGTCCTAAAATCTACTGCCCTGGATCTATTTAAATGCATTGGCAGATGAGAAAAACACTGTAACAATTTAGTCCTGTGGATGGCTTAAGATTCAAGTGAGTATCTTCAGATCAAAATATCTGATTTGGCAGCAGTTTCTGCCAATGTATAAAAGTTAAATGAAGGTAGTTGGCTGCAATTATGTCTTTTTGGCCACTAAAGTGGTTACACATATACACAAGAGTGTAGTCTTGCCTTGAAAGAGATTAGGGATCAGGATATGTTCAGGTTACTGTGTCCCCAATTTAAAATCAGGCACTCTTTGCTTATTTGTATATAAAATATTTAAACATTTGAACTTTGGCGAGAAATGTAGGAAAACATGTAACAAAATAGGAGTATATTAATGGAAAAGATTGGCTTGAAGTGAGCGTAGGCATGAGATTTTTTAATAGTTAAATTTGAAAACTCCTTAGTCTGGGACTATCCAAATTGCTTTTGAAAAGCATTACAGTTTAAAACTTGCAATTTTTTTTGCCTGTTTTGGGGTTTACCACAATGTTTCCAATTCTGCACATAATTGGACCTGGACACGGCTCTCTTCACTCATGCGTAGTCAAATCTGCAGTAGTAAGAGAAGTTTGAATTGGCTTCCTTCAAAATGCACACTGCGAAAACTCATTCTCAGTACTTGACAACTTTAATAATGTTATAGAAGTTTTACATGATCACGGTCAGGAATCAGGATTGCAGACTTCTGTGTCCCTTTTAGAGGAGTGAAAAGATGTATTTTAAAACAATAAAGCCATTTGCATTTTGCAAACTCTCCAACAATAGAAAATATTAAAGCCATTATGTCTGTGGACTCTTCATTGACACGACTATTCAATAAATTTTATAGCTTTAAAGGAGTATATCAACACAATATCTCATCTTGCAAGGTGCAGTATTCCTCCCTTTATAAATCAGTGCAACTTCATGTGAAGCATTCCAATTTGCCAGACAGCTGACCAAAAGCTTCGGGGAAAAAATAAGGCTGACAACTCAAAAAGCAGTGCCTGAATATAGAATATGAACTTACACAGAAGGTGCTGTGAGGTCCTTGTCATAACTAGTGAGGTCCTTGTCATAACTAGTGAGGTACTTGTCATAACTAGTAGGCTATCCTTGATTTGGAAGTTGTCAGTAAATTTTGCATTTGTAGCGGTTGCTACCGCGAAATAAAACAAGACGCTAGTCGGAGGATTGTCGAACAAGAAGTGGTTTATTTTCCCACCTTGCGCGGGCCCTTTAAGGGAGACTGTTCCCGCCCAAAGCAACCGGCAATGACGTAAGTACTACGTCATCAAGACTTTCCCGCACGCAGGTTCTCCCCGTCGCTCGGGAAAGACAAGGCCCGCCGCCATCTTGGGCCTCGTCGCTCCGACGCCGCGCGACCCGACTGCCGAGCCGGTTCGCCTGACTAAACGGTGAGTCGCCACGCAACCCCCCCCCCCCCCGAACCGGCGATACAGTCCCCAAGGTCCGTGGGCTGTGCCAACTGCTGCTTAGGGGGCCGGCCTCTGCGTCGCGGCGTTGCAACCTCGACAGGTTGTTGCAGATCCAAATGGGCTGGTTTGAGGCGGTCTGCCGTGAAAACCTGTTCCCTGCCTCCAATGTCCAAAATAAAGGTGGATCCGTTATTCAGTATGACTCGGAACGGTCCCCCATATGGTCGTTGCAATGGCGCCCGAGGTGTGCCCCTGCAAACGAAAACAAACTTACAGTCCCGTAGTTCCTTGGGCTGGCAGGATGGGGCTTGACCGTGCCGTGAGGTGGGAATCGGGGCCAAGTTGCCAAGCTTCTCGCGCAGTCTTTGTAGGACTGCTGGGGGTTGTTCCCCTTGGTCCCGAAGGGCAGGTATGAAATCCCCGGGGACAACTAGGGGCGCCCCGTACACAAGCTCAGCTGATGAAGTGCGGAGGTCTTCTTTGGGGGCAGTGCGTATGCCGAGCAGGACCCAAGGCAGCTCGTCAACCCAGTTAGGACCCTTCAGGCGGGCCATCAAGGCTGATTTCAGATGGCGGTGAAAACGTTCCACCAACCCGTTTGATTGGGGATGGTAGGCCATGGTGGTGTGCAGCTGCATCCCTAGCAGGTTCGCTAATGCAGCCCAGAGACTGGAAGTGAATTGGGTGCCTCTGTCTGAAGTGATGTGGGCCGGAACACCAAAACGTGAGATCCAAGTTGTGAGCAGCGCCCGGGCGCAGGAATCAGTTGTGATGTCAGTCAGGGGGGTTGCCTCAGGCCACCTCGTGAACCGGTCCACGATGGTAAGGAGGTACCGGGCTCCTCTTGAAACCAGCAGAGGGCCCACGAGGTCGACGTGTATGTGGTCGAACCTCCTACGGGTAGGCTCGAACTGCTGTGGTGGCACCTTGGTGTGTCGCTGGATTTTTGACGTCTGGCAGTGCGGACAAGTCCTGGCCCACTCACTGACCTGTTTGGGCAGGCCATGCCAGACAAACTTGCTGGCGACCAGTCGGACAGTAGATCTGATGGACGGGTGCGCCAACCCATGTACCGAGTCAAAAACGCGTCTCCGCCAGGCTGCAGGGACTATAGGGCGGGGCTGACCAGTCGCAACGTCGCAAAGTAGGGTCCGCTGACCCGGACCAACCAAGAAATCTCGGAGCTGCAGACCCGAGACTGCGGTTCTGTAGCTGGGCAGTTCGTCGTCGGCTTGCTGTGCGTCAGCTAGGGCCGTGTAGTCGAGACCCAAGGATAGGTTGTGGATGGTTGGTCTGGAAAGTGCATCAGCAACGACATTATCCTTTCCGGAGACATGTTGGATGTCAGTTGTGAATTCGGAAATGTAGGATAAATGTCTCTGCTGACGAGCTGACCAGGGATTGGAGACTTTGGAGAAGGCAAAGGACAGAGGCTTATGATCGGTGAAAGCGGTGAAAGGCCTGCCTTCTAGAAAGTATCGGAAATGCCGGACCGCCAGATACAGTGCTAGAAGTTCCCGATCAAAAGCGCTGTACTTCAGTTCGGGCGGTCTAAGGTGCTTGCTGAAAAATGCCAAGAGTTGCCAGCGGCCTTCGAGTAGCTGTTCCAGTACCCCACCCACCGCGGTGTTGGACGCGTCTACCGTGAGGGCAGTCGGGACGTCAGTCCTAGGGTGTACAAGCATCGTGGCGTCTGCCAGGGCGTCTTTGGCCTTAACGAAAGCAGCCGCAGCCTCGTCAGTCCAGGTGATATCCTTGCCCTTACCAGCCAGCAGCGAGAACAGAGGGCGCATGATACGGGCTGCTGCAGGGATGAACCGATGGTAAAAGTTGACCATCCCAAGGAATTCCTGTAGGCCTTTGACTGTGTCGGGGCGGGCAAAATGGCGGATAGCGTCCACCTTGGCGGGTAGGGGTGTTGCCCCGTCACTGGTGACTTTGTGGCTGAGGAAATCGATAGAGTCAAGTCCGAATTGGCACTTGGACAGGTTGATCGTGAGGCCGAAATCGCTGAGGCAGGAATACAGCTGGCGGAGGTGGGAAAGGTGTTCCTGGCGGTTACGGCTGGCGATCAGTATGTCGTCTAAGTAAATGAACACGAAGTCCAGGTCTCGGCCTACCGCGTCCATCAGCCGCTGGAAGGTCTGCATGGCGTTCTTAAGGCCAAACGGCATCCGAAGGAATTCGAACAGGCCGAATGGGGTGATAATCGCAGTCTTGGGGACGTCATCCAGATGGACTGGGATTTGGTGGTATCCCCGAACGAGGTCCACTTTGGAAAAGATGCGGGCCCCGTGTAAGTTCGCTGCGAAGTCCTGGATGTGAGGGATGGGATAGCGATCCGGGGTGGTGGCGTCATTCAGCCTGCGATAGTTGCCGCAGGGCCTCCACCCTCCGGTGGCTTTGGGGACCATGTGCAGGGGGGAGGCCCAGGGGCTGTCTGACCTGCGAACAATCCCCAGCTCCTCCATGTGACGGAACTCTTCCTTTGCCAGGCGGAGCTTGTCTGGAGGTAATTGTCGTGCTCGGGCATGAAGGGGTGGTCCTGTAGTAATGATGTGGTGTCGTACCCCGTGTTTGGGCCTAGAATTCGTAAACGAAGGTGCCAAAATTGATGGGAATTCGGCTAGGAGCTTGGCGAAATCGTCGCCAGAAAGGGAAATGGAGTCCAGGCGCGGGGCTGGTGTGCTGATTTCTCCCAGGGGATAGGTCTGGAACCGCTTCCCTCGCAGGTTGACTAACAGGTTGTGGGCCCGAAGGAAATCAGCTCCTAGGAGTGGTCGGGCGACCGTGGCAAGGGTGAAGGTCCAGGTAAAACGGCTGCCGCCGAATTGTAATTGAAGTGTACGGGTGCCGAAAGACCGTATCGTTGTACCGTTGGCGGCATTGAGTAGAGGACCGGGTGGCCTGTTTCGAGTGTCGCGGCCGGTCGGGGGCAAAGTACTGACCTCCGCTCCAGTATCAACGAGGAAATGCCGTCCAGATTTCTTGTCCTGAACGAATAGGAGGCTCTGTCGGCGACCAGCTGCCGTAGCCATCAGTGGCGGCTGGCCCTGGCGTTTCCCTGAAACTTGCAGGGTGGGCGGCATCGACGGGCCTCCGCACCCCACCTCTGATGGTAGAAGCACAGCTGGTCACCCGTGTCGTCGTCTGCATTCCTGGGGTGTGGTTGCTTGGTTGCTGAGGCCGGGCGAGGCTGGCGTTGGGCTCGTGGCCTGGTGATTTGACTGACGGACGAGCCGCTCTCACGCTTGGCCCTCCACAGGACATCTGCCCGGGCAGCCACCTCACGGGGGTTGCTGAAGTCGGCGTCAGCTAACAACAGGTGGATGTCATCGGGGAGCTGTTCAAGGAAGGCCTGTTCAAACATCAGGCATGGCTTGTGTCCCTCGGCCAATGCCAGCATCTCATTCATTAGGGCGGATGGGGATCTGTCCCCCAGGCCGTCCAGATGAAGCAGGCGGGCAGCGCGCTCACGACGGGAGAGGCCGAAGGTCCGAATCAAAAGGTCTTTGAAAGCCGGGTACTTATCTTCCTCCGCAGGCGACTGGATGAAGTCCCCAACCTGGGCAGCTGTCTCTTGGTCCAGAGAGCTAACCACATGGTAGTACTTCGTGGAGTCGGAGGTGATCTGCCGAAGGTGGAATTGCGCTTCGGCCTGGTCAAACCAGACGCTGGGCCGAAGTGACCAAAAGGTGGGCAGCTTGAGGGCCACTGCGTTGGCTGCTGTGCTGTCGGCCATTGTGCGGGTCCAAAATCCGTTTGGACCGTTGGGGTCACCAATGTAGCGGTTGCTACTGCGAAATAAAACAAGACGCTAGTCGGAGGATTGTCGAACAAGAAGTGGTTTATTTTCCCGTCTTGCGCGGGCCCTTTAAGGGAGACTGTTCCCACCCAAAGCAACCGGCAATGACTTAAGTCCTACGTCATCAAGACTTTCCCGCGCGCGGGTTCTCCCCGTCGCTCGGGAAAGACGAGGCCCGCCGCCATCTTGGGCCTCGTCGCTCCGACGCCGCGCGACCCGACTGCCGAGCCGGTTCGCCCGACTAAACGGTGAGTCGCCACACATTGCTTCTTGAAGAGAAATTGCAAGTGACTGTGTATGCGTATTACTACTTACCATTGCTTATTGTTTTAAAGTTGCTTCTGTGGCTGTCCTTTTTTTTTACTTTCCCTCCAATTCACAGGAGCACTTTGGTTTCCTGGTTTCAAATCTGCACTCTTCTCTGTGTAGTTGCTAATTAAGCTTCCAGGGTTTGACATCCCAATCTAGAAAATATCTATATAAACTATTTTCCTTAAAGCTAGAACTTACTTTAAATCAGAAGGAATAATTATCTTTAGGATTATAATTTTTTTTAGACCAAGAAAATTAAAGGGCAATTGACAAAACTATAAAGCATAATTGGTTCTGCATGTTTCTGAATAATACACTGTTTGTTAGAATTACTACACAGTGGGCTATTTAAGAGAAACTGTATCCCAATGACATTGGAGAGTACGAATACAACACCTTTTTAAAGTACCATCCCTTATTATGCTTTCTTTCCCGGGATGTTTGTTTTCCCTATTTCTTACTTGTATATACAACCACCCAAGCTGTAAAATCAATCCGTGCCATATTTTTGATTCCAACATTATTAACTGATGCAGTAAAGAAAATGAACTCAATCACGCAAACAAGTGTGGAGCTCTTTATTGTTGAAAAATATTGCTTCAAGAGGGCTAAGAATAGTATTATGTGTACTTTTGGCTTCTCTCTTCTGATGCCAAATTAAATATTTTTTTTGTAACTGGATTTTAAAACTAATTGTTGCTACACTTTAGTTCATTTAGTTCACTTTAGTTCATGGAAGTTCATTTTATGTGCTGAATGAGTGAAGAAGATATGTTCTGAGCTACATTATATGTAACCAACAAGGCATAGGGCCAGGATCACAGAAGTGATTTAAGCTGGATGTACATTTTTAGTTGAAGTGACATGAAAAAATGAGCCAAATGATATCTTTGTGTACCATAGATTTCTATAATTTTCAGTCTGTTGATAAAAGGGTGGACCCACATGTTTGATCATGACCCACTTTGTACATTAAGGTTAGATTAAATAATAGAACCAATTAATTTATACTTTTTTCCCCACTCATTCTATTGCATTGACTAATTACTTGTGGGATTTAAATAACTGGTCCTAGTAAGTGCTAAAGAACCAAACAAGGTCTGTAATTAGTAAAATCTTCTGACAGATCTCTGCTTTGAGTTTACATATCCTGTACTTAATTTAATATTTTACTTTACTGGACATTTTGAAAATGATTTTTATGTTCTCAATGTCTGCACTAAAATCAGTTTTACTTTTTTCTATACATCACAGTAATTTGTATCCTCTTCAGAAAATCAGTGAACTGAGAACTTTCATAAGGTCAACAAAAGTAGGAACGTTTTATATACAAATGATCTCTCTGCATGAAAGAAAAAAATGTTGAACCAGCAGGTACTTGAGCAAAAATTGATCATTATCTGAAAAGTTAAATCTTCAAGGATAGCATTAGGCGTTGTCAACTTTGTATCAATGTTAATTATTTAGATGCAACTGATCATTTCACCTTTTCAGGGAGACATTCAAGCAAAATATGATGCAATTGACAAAGATACTCCAATACCAACCGATAGACAGGTAAGGGAGATGGATTGAAGTGACTTACCATGCTTTTGAGTTATTGGTGCCAGCATAGTGTACAGTTGTTCTTTTAGATTATGTGTAATTAATGAAATTGTAGTCAAAATACACTGTCCATTTTATGCATTATCTTCGACTAACTTTGAGCCAATATAATTATAAAGATAATTGCCAACAGGCTCTTACTGAGTTCCATACTATCTACATGTTGTTCCAAATCGCTTTCTCCAGCTACATCATCCATAGATACAAGGATAACTTCCACGAATATCCTCTAAGCCCAGCTTTATCTCTCCACTATCTTTCCAGACTCCCATACTGCCTCTGTGTTAATCAGTCCATGTTTGTCTGCCATCTTGTCTTGGATGAATGGCCCCCTGCTGAGTTCCTCCAGCATTTTGTGTGTGTTGTTGGATAAATGGCCAATTTCTTCATGTAATTTTTGGGGAAAGATGAAACCATTGTGTTCAGCACTTGCCATAAACTCTATACCCTCGCCAATGATGCCATCTCTCTCCCTAGTTATTATCTTAGGTTGTTCATAATCTCACATAATTCAGCAGCAGCTTTTGACCCTGTTTACCCCATGGGGCATGAACCACCTTCAATCATAAACCTGGCCTTCCTCAGTCTATCTGCTGCTGAAACCCTCTTCCAACAAACAAGACTGAAAACTGGTTGGCAGGCCATTCTTCCTCTTGTCGTTTATGGGATCTTGACAACTAAAACTGACTGCTGTGTTTGCTTACATAGTAACACTAAATGCATTTGAGAAAGTAATATGTTCAGAATGGAACGACTTTAGAATGTGGAAAATGGATGCTATATAAGTGCATATTCTTTCATTACGCATCATACCAGTATCCATTTTGTATTATGGAACTAACTCATTCCTTTAAATATCATTTTCATTCAGTAATTCCATTAATATTTGCATGAAGGTGACATCATATTACTTTTTAATTCTAGGATTAATATATCTTTAAAAATTGACTGAGGATAAATAATAATAATCCTCTAAACTGGCATTGTGCAAACTGGATGAATAAAACCCCTTTTCACTATCTCTGGCTGTGCTTTTAAAATCACATAAACCAGTTGCTGTGATCCAAAGCATGAATTCTGAAAGATATAACTTGCGTTGCAGTTGTAGATTGTAAAATACTAGGATTTAGCAGTTCGGCTCACTTGTAGGATACATTGCCTCTCTCAAGAGGAGGCTAATATTATTTTGTGTGCTCATCTCCCTCTACTAATTCATTAATCTCATCTGTAAAATATTTGCTGTGGTCCCCTTTGACATGTGCCTGTTTCATTTCTCTTTAGAATCAGGCTGAAACAAGTTACATTGCATAGTCCAGCAATAAACTATAACTTGCATTTGACATAGTAAAAATGTGCCATGATGCTTTGGTTGAGCGTCATCAAACAAAAAGGCATTTGATGCCAAGCCATATATTTGGCAAATAGCCAAAAGCTAAGTTAGAGAGTGTCTGAAAGGATAAATGCAAGGTAGAGAGGTGGAGAAGTTTAAAGAGGAAATTGCAGAATTTCAGGGCCTTAGCAGCTGAAAACACGATTGTCAGTGGTGAAGCAATGAAATTCTGATCTGATCAATAGCCCAGAATTGGAGAATCGCAGATGCGTTGAATTATGGAGCTGGAGGGGATTACTATAATAGGAAGGAACAAGGCTATGGAAGAGATTGAAAACAAGGATGAGAATTTAGTACTGAGTCATTGCTTAACCAAGAATCAGTGTCAATAACCAGGCACAGTGGTGATGGAGCAGGGCATGAACAGCAACACTCTGACCTAAAGTTTATAGAAGGTAGCAGCAAGGGATGTAGCCAGGAGTGTTGCTGGGGACTTCAGGAAGGGGAAGTCGGGAGAACACACACCAGTCTTCATTGAGGAGTCAGCAATGGAACGGGTGAGCAGCTTCAAGTTCCTGGGCGTCAACATCTCAGAGGATCTGTCTTGGGCCCAACACGTTGATGCAATCATGAAGAAGGCACGCCAGCGGCTCTAATTCATTAGGAGTTTGAGGAGATTCAGTATGTTACCAAAGACTCTTGCAAATTTCTATAGATGTACGGTGGAGAGCATTCTGACAGGTTGCATCACCGCCTGGTATGGAGGCTCCAATGCACAGGATCGAAAGAGGCTGCAGAGGGTTGTAGACTCAGCCAGCTCCATCACAGGCACAACCCTCCCCACCATTGAGGACATCTTCAAGAGGCAGTGTCGCAAAAAAGCAGCATCTACCATTAAGGACCCTCACCACCCGCACATGCCCTCTTCTCGTTACTACCATCGGGGAGGAGGTACAGGAGCCTGAAGGCCCACACTCAACGTTTCAGAAACAGCTTCTTCCCCTCCACCAAGAGATTTCTGAATGGTCCATGAACACTACCTCATTATTCCTCTTTTACACTTTTTTTTTGTAATTTATAGTATTGTAATTTACTATATATGTCTTTCATCTTGTACTGTACCGCTGCTGCAAAACAACAAATTTCACGACATGTCAGTGATAATAAACCTGTGTCAGAAGAGTCGCGCCTAATGGCTACAATGGCATGGAAGGACAGTAGATGAACCGAAACAGGGACATATTGACAGGTGATGTTTCAGAGGTAATAGTAAGGATGTGAAGTCCACCACTTGAACCCTGCTAATATTCTCATGCAGTGTGA
This sequence comes from Pristis pectinata, assembly GCF_009764475.1. Lineage (NCBI taxonomy): Eukaryota > Metazoa > Chordata > Chondrichthyes > Rhinopristiformes > Pristidae > Pristis > Pristis pectinata. The sequence goes on from NC_067406.1 coordinate 135,306,435, forward strand.
GGCAGTTGGCATGAAGAGACTTGCAGTCACCGGCTAGGGATACATACTTGGGAAAAATGTGCCTAATTAAGTTCCATTTAGTTTGTAATCAGCAGACAACAGTCTACTTCACATCTTTTTCCATGGCTGAGTTCTGGATTGGAATTCATGTTTCAGGGATCCTTCTGTTCACTGTGCCTTTCTTTCTGTTGCTGTTTGTCTTTCAGATTGAGGTGGATATCCCACGCTGTCATCAGTATGATGAGCTGCTGTCATCACCAGAGGGTCATGGAAAGTTCAGGCGTGTTTTAAAGGCCTGGGTAGTCTCCCATCAAGATCTGGTGTACTGGCAAGGTAAGTTTAATTGCTCTGTGTACACTCAGTGGGCCAAAGGGCCTGTTTCCTTGCTGTATATGATTCCTCTGCCATTGAATGTGAATAAAGTAGAAATAGGTGGGGACAGACCCTTGCTATCACCGGGACATCCTCTGTGGAGAGGATGTTTCCATTAGTAGGAGAGTCTAGGATCCAAGGGCACAGCCTCAGAATAAAGGGACGCCCCTTTAGAACTGAGATGAGGAGGAATTTCTTCAACCAGAGGGTGGTGAATCTGTGGAATTCGTTGCCACAGAGGGCAGTGGAGGCCAAGTCACTGGGTATATTTAAGGCAGCGATTGATAGGTTCTTGATTGGTAAGGGGGTTATGGGGAGAAGGCAGGAGAATGGGGTTGGAAAAAAAAATCAGCCATGATTGAATGGCGGAACAGACTCGATGGACCAAATGTCCTAATTCTGCTCCTATGTCTTATGGACCTAATCAGGAATATGAAGCAGGAAGAAAAACTCAGTAAACTAGAGGGTTAGTTATTAGTTCTGTTAAAGAGGTGACATGATCAGTGTTCCACGACATTACATTGACTTCCCTTGTATAAGTAGTTATGATTTATTCCTGACTATGCTCTTGACTTAAATATATTTATGTCCTAGGTTTGGACTCACTGTGTGCACCGTTCTTGTATCTGAATTTTAATAATGAAGGTGAGTGTGCAATTTCTTCGTGATAAATATCCTGAGTTGAAGAGAGAACTAGAAAAATGAGCCCTGGCAATTATTCAACACAAAAAAAAATTACCTGAAAGCATTGCTGTGTTGGGCACCCGTATCAGTTTTGGTCAAGGTCTTGGGGGTGAATGATATTCTATGCCAATATCTCTGCTTCAGTTCAACTATCACTCAGGGCAGAATTGCCAATCTGAGGACATGTGTATGAGCCTTCATTCCAAGGTAATGCGAGAAGCCCAAACTGCTCTGCAATCTCCCCATTATGGCATGAGTTGTTTTGGATGAACTCCCCAGCCAGACCTACTACTATAAAGTACCATAAAGTAGTCATGTTGTGAGTCACCCTTGAATGGCAATTAGGTTATCAGTACTGGAGCATAGATCTCCAAAAGCCAATGGGACTTTGTGCTGGGGAAATCGCTGGGGACATCATCATCAGCACCACACCACCACCTCCCCCCCCCCCCGCCCCCCAAATCAAAGAAGTAAAAAGAGGACCAGAAGGGGGATGATCTCAGGACCACCTTTATGAATGCAGGCATTCTTTTGCAGTTGGACCCCTCTGGTGGCTTGGGTAGGCACTGCTGCTTTAACTTGTGCGAGTGCAGAACTTGAACCTCCATTAAGCCCTGCCTCTGCATTCAAAGCCCATGCTGTTTATGGTGCTGCTTTGCACTGGAATATCTCAACAGTAATGTTAATTGTGGGTTGCGTGCCACTATAACCCTATGACCTTCAGTGGGTAAGTGCCCACACATATCAGATCTTGACATAATTCTCGAAACATGTTATACTGCACATAGGTGCTAATGGTATTCAATGATGGGTTTTCATAGAAAGAAATATTTGCAAAATGTATAATAAACTTCCACTATCTTTCAGAATTTATAGCCTAGAAATTCTTCATATTTCAACTTAGAACATTTAAATGAAATCTGACTGAGGGATAAATATTTAAATTCAAAGGTCACTGTAGCGGTTAGCATAATGCTTTACAGTGCCAGCGACCCGTGTTCAATTCTGGCCACTGTCTGTAAGGAGTTTGTACGTTCTCGCTGTGTCTGCGTGGGTTTCCTCCGGGTGCTCCAGTTTCCTCCCACATTCCAAAGACATACAGGTTAGGAAGTTGTGGGCATGCTATATTGGCGCTGGAAGCGTGGCGACACTTGCGGCTGCCCTCAGAACACTCTACACAAAAGATGTATTTCACTGTGTGTTTGGATGTACATATGACTAATAGATATCTTATTTTAGTGTAATGGTAACTAGGTGAATGTACATTTCATCACCCGTCGTATAAAGATGTATCCTTGATAGCTAAAGGCACCCCCAGCAGTGTAAAATCCTGTGACAATCGGGTAACTTTCTCCAACGCCGATGACTTTCTCCAACGTTTATTATGATTTAAACAAACACAAATTCAGCTGCCTGAACAGCACTACCTGACAGTCAGCTGATCTTGGCTGACACAGTTATCGATTTTAGTGGTGCATGTATAAGGGAGTCCAAAATGGAAAGGGGAGATCTGTGTGTACGAGCCTTCGTAAAGATCTGCCCTCAGTCAGTCCAGGGTGCTAACTCCTCCCCTAAATGTTGAACTGCTTTGGCAGTTCCCTAAACAAATTGCCACCTACATTTGTATTTCATGATGATGTGTGGTATGGGGAATCTAGAGGTTAAAAAAATTAGTGTTTTTGGGATTCAACTTGTCATTATGGGGTTCTTGCAAATTCTACTAACAATGTTCACTTTTCCTCCTGTTTCAGCCTTGGCCTATGCTTGCATGTCGTCTTTTATTCCCAAATACTTGTACAACTTCTTCTTGAAAGACAATTCTCATGTTATCCAAGGTAAGTCACAATGGCAAGTTGTTTGCATGTACCATGCAGAAGAGCAATGAGTTTGTAAGGGCCAACTAATGTGATGATTAAATGCATTTTTGTGCTGCATGATGTGTAAAGTATTTCACTAGTGATTTCCCACCAAGAAAGGAGAGGAACATTGTGAACGTGTTGTATCAATGATGTGATGCTGATTTACTACAGGATCCATATTCCTGTCTCCTTTGTTGCACTGACCCTTCCATAGCTGTTGAACTTGTCTGTTAAATAGTGTAGATGTGGTGCAGCACATCTGTTCAAAAAGAGCATTTGTCTGTCAGCAGGTCTGAAACAGTAATAGAATACTGTGTGCCTGTTTTCACGTGAACAACTCACTTCTGTGTCCCATATCATTCAGACTACTTAATTGAATTATTGCCTTGTAAGACTCTATTACCCTTTTAAGTTAAAACATCTGGACTGGAATTAATTCCAAAGTATTGTCTAACAATGCTTTGTTCTTCAGTTCACTGGGGAGAGGGTGAGAAGTTCAGGTGATCTTGGTTCATTTTGAATTTCACTGGCTGTTTTTCAAAAAAAACTCTCTAGCCCCACAGAGTCTATACTTTTAGTTCATCCTGTGTGCTGTGGGGAAAAAAAATTCCCTGTATATTAGAGAAGGGCATCATTGATCTTGAAATTCCATGGACAGAAAAGGGTGGGGACCGTTCATCCCCTCAGCCACAACATAATTTGCTTATGGCAGGACACTAGACTCCTACCAGACTACCATTGATTAATTCAGGACCCCTGCAGAATTTGAAGCCTCTCATTTTCTTTTCCTTCTCTCATGTTGGAGAGAGGCAAAGGCAGGTATTCAATTTCCAGAAATCCTCTGAGGTAGATTTTTTTGTTTCCAAAGCTGTGTGTTTTGCTTTAGGATTTGGCCTGGAGTTTGGGGGCAGGACTTGGCTGAGTGTTTTTAGGGAGACTAGGTAGACTAGATTGGTTTGTTTGTTTTGAGGTGGGAGAATATAAAAAGAACAGATGTTTGGAAATCTTGTACACCAATGTGCTTTTCCTAATACTTTTAATTTTTCTATATGATCTTTGCACTAAGATCCAATTACATTGTAGTAATCTCTCCCTAATAACTCTCCAAATCTGCTAGTAATTCTGTGTGGCTTTTTGTGTTGAGTTGCCGACTCTTAGACTTTGGGAGAATGTCCTAACGGCACAAAGCTACCATCATCTGAGCCTGGAGACGGGTTCAATAGGTATCACTACAAAATGGGTACAGATGAGATCTAGATGGCTCCTTTATTGAAATTCGACATTGTGCAGAGCTGTATAGCTTTGCTACTCACTGAGTTCGAACCAGAGCCAAGAGGTGCTGTGCAATATCAAGACATTACTCATTAAAACAGGCATTTTAGATGTGCTTTGGGCTCACACTCTACATCATGGGTGGTCTAAGTACAAAGCTGGAATTAATCTGCATGCTCATAATCATTTATCTGTAATAGAATGCAGTAATTACTGAACAGCTCAGTTCCATGAGTTGGTGCGCTCATTTCGTGCTCCTTAAACTAATACGGATTAGGAGTATTTAATAGGGCTGGAAGGGTTATGGAACTGAGTGACAAGGTCACGCTACCTCCGGTTGCAGACAGTGTTAACGTTCCCAAAGAATCCAAAGAAATGAGTGTTTAGTACTGCAAACCAATCCCCTTTTTCTGAGAAATGATCTTTGTTTTCTTTGTTTCCTTTTGATTTAAATTTGTTTGCCATTTTCAGAGTTCGTTAATTTAGAATATAAATGAATTACAGACTTGGTAAACTCATAAAAGATTAAGTTGTAAAAGTCTCAGGTTACATTAAAGCATAGGCACCCAAGGATTGGTTTGTGACAACCCTTGGATTAGCCTAATGAAGTGGAACATTTCTGACAATGATAATGAAAAATGGACATCTATCTGAAACATCAGTTTCTGCCCATTTTGCGCAGGATGTCACATGTACAATTGACCATTAACTAATAAATGAAAGTTGTTAGGAAGTCATTTAAGATACTTATCTTTTTCTACCGAGACTTAATATTTAAGAGCAGAAGTGCCATGTTGGAATGGTACGTGTCAATAGTTAAACTCCAGCAAGAGAACTGTCCAAATTCTGGTCACCAGACCACAGGAAGGATGTGATAGCACTAAAGAGAATTCAGGGAAGACTAATTCTAGTTATAAGAAGAGATTAGATAGACTACAATTATTTTCTTTGAAACAGGAGGCTGAGGGACAATTTAGTTGAGATACATGAAATTTGTTTACTTGGACAAGATGATCTATTTTGACAAGATGAAAACACTCAGCATGTCAGGTAGCATCTGTGGAAAGAGAAATGGAGTTAATTTTTCAGATGTGAGATTCTTTTGTCAGAATTGTGAAAGAGAAAATAAGTTAGTTTTCAGTTGTAGAGAAGATGGCAGAGGGGTGGATAGAACAAAGGGAATATCTCTGAAAGGTCAAGACCAAATGGGTTAATATGGCAGTTATAGGCAGATTAAATACTTTGTGTTGTTTACAGCAGGGCATGGGACATCCGCAGGAGGTTGGGCTGTAGTAATAGAATTATTTATAGATCCATAGAGAAACAGGTCCTTCTGCTCAATTCATCCATGCTGACCAAGATGCTTACCTACGCTAATCCCAATTGTCTGCTTCTGGCCCACATCCCTCTAAAACTTTCCTATCCATACCTGTCCAAATGTCCTTAAATGCTGTAATTGTACCTGCCTCTACCTCCTCAGGCAGCTTGTTCCATATACCTATCAACCTTTATGTGGGGGGGAAACTTGCTGCTGGGATCCCTTTTAAATCTTTCTCACCTTAAGGCTTTGCCCTCTAGTTTTAGACTCCCCTAACCTAGGGAAAAAGGCTGACTATCCACTATCTATATAGAATGTAGAACAATACAGCACAGTACAGGCCCTTTGGCCCACGATGTTGTGCTGACATTTTATCCTGTTCTAAGATCTATCTAACCCTTCCCTCCCACATAGCCCTCCATTTTTCTATCACTTATGTGGTTATCTAAGGATCTCTTAAATGTCCCTAATGTATCTGCCCCCAAAACCTCTGCTGGCAGTGCGTTCCACGCATCCACCACTCTGTAAAACAAAACTTATCTCTGATATCCCCCTTATACCTTCCTCCAGTCACCATAAAATTATGCCCCCTCGTGTTCACCATTTTCACCCTGGGGAAAAGTCTCTGACTGTCCACTCGATCTATGCCTCATCATCTTGTAGACCTCTATCAAGTCACCTCTCATCCTCCTCCTCTCCAAAGAGAAAAGCCCTAGCTCATTCAACCTATCCTCATAAGACATGCTCTCCAATCCAGGCAGCATCCTGGTAAATCTTCTCTGCACCATCTCTAAAGCTTTCACATCCTTCTTATAATGAGGTGACCAGAACTGAACATGTGTGGACAGGTGCATGTACCTAAGGTACCATAGGACCATGTGTGGTCTAACCAGAGTTCTATAGAGCTGCAACATTACCTCGTAGCTCTTGAACTCAATACCCCAACTAATGAAGGCCAACACACCATATGCCTTCTCAACAACCCTATCGACCTGCGCGGCAACCTTGAGGGATCTATAAACATGGACCCCAAGATCCCTCTGTTCCTCCACATTGCTAAGAGTCCTTCCATTAACCTTATATTCTGCCTTCAAATTTGATCTTCCAAAGTGTATCACTTCAAATCAGGTAGACAATATCTCTCATAATTTTATAAAACTCTATAAGGTCACCCTTCAGCCTCCTTCACTCCAGGGAAAACAGTACTAGCCAATCCAATCTCTCCTTGTAACTCAAGCCCAGTGGCTCTGACATCCACCACCATGAAGTGCTTTGAGAGGTTGGTCATGGCACGCATCAACTCTAGCCTACCAGACAACCTGGACCCTTTGAAATTTGCCTATCGCTGAAACAGGTCTACAGTGGATGCCGCTACCTGGCCCTACACTCAGCTCTGGAGCATCTGGACAGTAAAGACACCTACTTTAGACTATTGTTTATTGACTACAGCTCTGCCTTCAATACAATAATCCCAAGTAAGCTTGTCACCAAACTCCGAGACCTAGGACTCAACACCTCCCTCTGTAACTGGGTCCTTGACTTTCTAACAAACAGACCGCAATCAGTGAGGATAGGCAGCAATACCTCCGGCACAATTATTCTCAACACTGGTGCCCCACAAGGCTGCGTCCTCAGCCCTCTACTCTACTCCCTATACACTCATGACTGTGTGGCCAGATTCTGCTCTAACTCCATCTACGTTTGCAGATGATACCACCGTTGTAGGCCATATCTCAAACAGCGATGTCGGAGTACAGGAAGGAGATAGAGAGCTTAGTGGTATGGTGTCATGACAACAACCTTGCCCTCAATGTCAACAAAACAAAAGAGCTGATCATTGACTTCAGGAAAGGGGGCGGTGTACATGCACCTGTCCTCAGCACCATTGATGTAGTCGAGAGGGTTGAGAGCTTCAAGTTCCTGGGAGTGAACATCACCAGCAGCCTGTCCTGGTCAAATCATGTAGAAGCCACAGCTAAGAAAGCTCACCAGTGCCTCTACTTCCTCAGGAGGCTAAAGAAATTTGGTTTGTCCCCTTTGACTCTCACCAACTTTTACAGATGCACCATAGAAAGCATCCTACCTGGATGTATCACGGCTTGGTACGGCAACTGCTCTGCCCAGGACTGAAAGAAATTGCAGAGAGTTGTGGACACAGCCCAGCGCATTACGGACACCAGCCTCCCCTCCTTGGACTCTGTCTTTACCTCTCGCTGTCTTGGTGAAGCAGCCAGCATAATCAAAGACCCCACCCACCCGGGACATTCTCTCTTCTCTCCTCTTCCATCGGGTAGAAGATACAGGAGCCTGAAGGCACGTACCACCAGACTTAAGGACAGCTTCTACCCCACTGTGATCAGACTATTGAACAGTTCCCTTATACAATGCGATGGAATATGACCTCATGATCTACCTTGTTGTGACTTCACACTTTATTGCACTGCACTTTCTCTGTAGCTGTGACACTTTACTCTGTACTGTTATTGTTTTTACCTGTACTACATCAATGCACTCTGTACTGACTCAATGTAACTGTACTGTGTAATGAATTGACCTGTACAATGGGTTTGTAAGACAAGCTTTTCACTGTACCTCGGTACAAGTGACAATAATAAACCAATACCAATACCAATGCACCCTCCAGTCCAGGCAACGTTCCTGTGAATCATTTCCACATGGGGAAAGAAAAACTGAGCCAAAATCACAGATGGATGACTGGCAGAAATGGCCAGTTCTGATATAAACCGTGAGTTACCTGAACTGGGAGAATGTGCCCGGAAGACTGCAAGTTGCCCAGACAGGAGATGAGGTGTTGATGCGCAAGCAAGCATTGGGCCTTATTACATCAGGCATAAATTTCAAGTCCTTATTAGAAGGGAGTTGAGGAAATATTTTTTCACTTGAAGGGTAGTGCGGCTCTGGAACTCGCTGCCTGAAGAAACGATAGAAACAGAATCCTCATCACGTTTAGAAAGTCCCTGGATGAGCGCTTGCAGTGTTGTAACTTGCGGGACTAGGGATTAAGAGTTGGGATATGAGAAAACCCAAAGTAGTTCTTTTTTTTTTACCCAGCATGGATGTGATGGTCTGAATGGCCTCCCTCTGTGCTGTGAATTTCTGTTGTTTTACATAGAGATTGATAGTTTTTTTTACATATTAAGGGACTCAAAGGATTATGATAGTATAGGGAAGTGGCACGGAGGTAAAACTTGGCCATGATCTTATTGAAAGACGGAGAGAAAAAAAGGGAGCAAATGACCAGGTGCTGCTTTGGTTTCTCAAGTTCTAAATGATGGGAATCGATGGGACTTTGACTTGGAATGTGACTGACTTGCTGATCTTGTAGTCCTTGTGCACATTACCACCCTGTTTGCGTATCTGAATCTGCATTTGGTAAGTTGGTTTATTATTGTCACGTGTACTGAGGCATAGTGGAAAAACTTTGTTTTGCATGCTGTGCATATGGATCATTTCATTACAACAGTGCAATGAGGTGGTACAAGGGAAAAAAATAACAATGCAGAATAAAGTGTTACAGTTGCAGAGAAAGTGCAGTGCAGGCAGACAATATGCAGAGAGGAAAGCATATTTTACTCAACCATGTTTCAATAAGGCCTTGTAGCTGAACATTTCACTAACTGCTTCATAAAATTATAATTGGGTAAGATTTTTTTTGGCCAGCAGTCTCCTCCAGTCTGAGAATGACCCACCCAAGCTTAAATATAAAATCAGCAAATGCTGTAAATATTGGGCAGGACAGGCTGTATCTGGGGGAAGATAAACAGAGTGAACATTACAGGTTGAAGATGGGGCCTGACCTGCTGATTATTTCCAGCATTTTCTGTTTTTATTTTAATTTTCCACATTCTGCAGTTTTTTTTATTTTCATTTTAAAATCCCAGCTTGAATGTTTTACTCCTGCAACCGTCAAACAGTAACTTGCATTATCCATTATGTGGTGCTGTTGATGCATGGTTACTGAAGGGTATTGAAATGGAATCTCATTTGCTCACTTCTTAACTCCAGTTACAGAAATATTCAGTGGTACAATATTTAAACCTTCAGTTTATGTCTTTTGACAGTTAAGCATACTAAACAGCTGATTCGTGCCATGCACGATGTTTTTATAAATTGATCTCACGCTGTTATTCAAACAATTTCCAGCTACCTTTTAATAACAACAGTTTCCATTTATGTAGCACGTTGAACTTAGCAGAAATGTCCCAGGGTATTTTGCAGGCATTATCAAACAATAAAGGTCTATGCCAAGCCTCAGAAGAAAGGTAGATGATCAAGAAGGTGGTAATAGGAACTGCATTAAAGGAGGAAAGAGAGTTTGGGAAACAGAGGTTTAGAGAGAGAACATCAGAGCTTTAGGGTTTGGCACTTGAAGGCATAGCCATCAAAAATGGAGTGACAGTCTTCAGGCATACACCAGATTGCATATATCTTGGCAGCTTATGGAGATGGAGGAAATTGCAAAGATTTTAATGCCTAAAAAAAATTAAGTGGAGGGACAATCGAGCATGCAAATATTAAAACTGCGGTATTGGTTAATTAGTGAGTAAGCAAGCACAGTGTTAATGGAGATTCTAAGGGATAGGATTTATGAACACCTTGAGAATCATGGACTGATTAGGGACAGCCAGCATGGCTTTGTGAAGGGAAGATCTTGCCTCACAAGCCTGATAGAGTTCTTTGAGGAGGTGACCAGGAAGATTGATGAGGGCAGTGCAGTGAATGTGGTTTACATGGATTTTAGTAAGGCATTTGATAAGGTTCCTCATGGTAGGCTTCTTCAGAAGGTCAGAGGCCAAGGGATCCAAGGAAGCTTGGCTGTGTGGATTAGGAATTGGCTTGCATGTAGAAAGCAGAGGGTTGTGGTGGAAGGAGTGCCCTCGGATTGGAAGGCAGTGACTAGTGGTGTCCCACAGGGATCGGTTCTGGGATCTCTACTTTTTGTGATATTTATAGATGACTTAGATGAGGGGGTGGAGGGCTGGGTTAGTAAGTTTGCAGACGACACTAAGATAGGCGGTGTTGTGGATAGTGTGGAGGGCTGTCAGAGCTTACAGAGGGATATTGATAGGATGCAGAGCTTCGCTGACAAGTGGCAGATGGAGTTCAATCCGGAGAAGTGTGAGGTGGTACACTTTGGAAGGACAAACTCCAGGGCAGAGTACTGGGTGAATGGCAAGGTACTTGGCAGTGTGGAGGAGCAGAGGGATCTGGGGGTTCATATTCACAGTTCATTGAAAGTTGCCTCACAGGTGGAAAGAGCAGTTAAGAAGGCCAATGGGATGTTGGCTTTCATAAATCGTGGGATTGAGTTTAAGAGCCGCGAGGTGATGATGCAGCTTTACAAAACTCTAGTTAGGCCACACTTAGAGTACTGTGTTCAGTTCTGGTCGCCTCATTATAGGAAGGATGTGGAGGCATTGGAGAGGGTGCAGAGGAGATTTACCAGGATGCTGCCTGGATTGGAGAGTATTGAATATGAGGAGAGGCTTAAGGTGCTAGGGCTTTATTCACTGGAAAGGAGGAGGATGAGAGGAGACATGATAGAGGTATATAAAATATTGAGAGGAATAGATAGAGTAGACAGTCAGCGCCTCCTTCCCAGGGCACCAATGCTCAAGACGAAAGGTCATGGCTTTAAGGTTATGGGTGGGAGGTTCAGGGGAGATGTCAGAGGGAGGTTTTTCACCCAGAGAGTGGTTGGTGCATGGAATGCACTACCTGGGGTGGTGGTGGAGGCAGATACATTGAACAGGTTCAAGAGCTTGTTGGATAGGCATATGGAGGAATGTGAGATAGAGGGATATGCGGGAGGAAGGGGTTAGGTAGTGTGAGGGTGGTCTGATGGACGGCACAACATGGTGGGCCGAAGGGCCTGTTTTGTGCTGTATGGTTCTATGGTTCTATGGAAATGGAATGGTGTGACCTCGAGTTATGAAGAGCAGAACAAGGGAGGACAGCCAGACGTCAATTAGAATAGTCAAGTCTGGAAGCAACAAAAGAAGGCTTCAGGAACAGTTGAGCTGGGACAAGATTCTGGTGTTCTTGCATAGGACGTATTTAATTCTCTCCTTGCTCCAAACCACAAACGCAAATCTAATCTGCACTCTATTTTGCATACACTCTGTAAATTTACATCAACCTGCTGAAGACTGTTTGCAGTAGCTAAAACAATTAATATTTTAAGAAATATATACTCTAAATATGCTTTGCTAGGATTCCTTGCCATCAGGTATCTCATGGTACCTAAATTTCTCCAAAATTGCTTGACTGATTTCTGATGAAGAGTTTGCTAAGTTTGCAGTCTGGCTGCTGTAGAATCTCGGAAAGGATTTCAACATTGTGTCATAGATGTAAGGCCGAAAGCAGTTTTGTTGGACTTTTTGAATGCTACTTTAAACACTAATGTTTGAATAACATTCAGTATTGATTCTTTTCCTCTAATTCAGATTCAATTGTAGTCTGAGAGAATATGTTGCCAGCCATCATTTTATTTGCAGATTGAGCATTAAATGCCTTACCAAGTGTTTAATGTGTTCTGTATTATACCGTCCTTGAATTTTGCGAGTATGTATAATTAAATAATACCTTGAAAGGTATCAGATTTCAGTTCTCTTTTGCAATTTTAACTGATTTTCAAGCCTTTGTGCCATATATCATAGAAATGTAAAGTTGGGATAGACCTTACAGCCCTTCGAACCTGCTGCACACTTCATCATGATCACAGCTGATCTGATCTCAGAATTGTCCTGCCTGATACTCATTTCTCCTTTTCTGCCCCTGCAGTGCAAAAGTCTACTCATCTCATTCTGTGTTATAGAGAATTCCTAAGATTTGCATGGGAAGTATCAATCCCATATCCTGAGACTATGCCCTTAAAAGATTCCAGCTTTCTGGGTGCCTGACCTGTCCAACCTCCTCTGAATCTTATATATTTAATAAGGCCATCTCTTGCTCTTCTAAACACCAGAGGGCGTAGGCCCATTTTGTTCTATCTTTCTAAAGATCATCCCCTGGTTCCAGGGATCATTGATGTACTGCCTCTAAAGCAAGTTTATCCTTCCTTAAGTTTGGAGACCAAAACTGTGTGCAGTACTCCAGGTGTAGTCTCAATAAAGTCTTGCACATTTACAGTGATTTTCTTACTCTTGTACTCCATCTTCCCTGCAATAAAGGTCAAACTATCCAAGAATCTATTATACTACATGCTCATAAATTTATGCAAGTTTAGGGGAGCCATAATTGACAATTTACAGATTTAACCCGAGAATGTGTTTTTCTACCAAAAGCTTAATTTTAAACCCAGTCTGACACTTTTCCAAACTTGAACTCAATGTTTGATCTGGTGGAGAATCCTCTCCCAAGGTGGAGTTTCACTCTGATAGATCATAGGTCAAAGGGCTGGGCTAAGACCTTGCTGAAACCAATTCCTAACTGTTGAAGTTAAATATTATGTGAATTTCTACATTCGGAGCAAAGTCTTTGGAAAAAAGTCAAAACAAAAAAAATTACAGATGCCAGGTATATTAAATAAAAATAGAAAATGCAGGAAATGCCCCACAGATCAGGCAAGATTTTTTTTAAATTTTATTTACAGCGTGGTAACAGGCCCTTCCAGCCCAACGAGTCCGTGCCGCCCATTTTAAACCCAAATTAACCTACCCGTACGTCTTTGCAATGTGGGAGGAAACCGGAGCACCCGGAGGAAACCCACGCAGACACGGGAGAACGTACAAACTCCTTACAGATAGTGACGGGAATTGAACCCCGATCGCTGGTGCTGTAATAGCGTCGCGCTAACCGCTATGCTACCGTGCCGCCTGCGGAGACACGAGTTATCATTTCAGGTTTATTAGCCTTCCTTCAGAACTCAGGAAATTTAGAACATCTGCATGTTTAAACTTACAAAGAAGGGAGTGTGAAAGAAGAGAGCAAAGGAAATGTCTGTGAGAGGGTATAAATGGATGGAGTGGATTGATGAGGGTGGTAAACTGTCTAGAGTGGATGTAAATGAAGGACAGAAGAGAGGGTTAAAAATAAAACATTGAAACAGTGAGACACAACACCGCAACTGCTGGAAATCTGAAGTAAAACAATGCTGGAAACACTCAGCAGGACACGTTAATTGTCTATTCCAGTCCCACTCTGACCTCAGTCTTTGGCCCCTTACACTGTTCCAATGAAATCTGATGCAAGTCAAAGTTGAGTTTGGGGTTTTGCTCAAGAAACAGCATCACAACTTCTGCCTGGACACTCTTTAGCCCTGAGGGCTCAACTATGAATTTAACAGTTTCAGATAACCGGCCTTCATGTCAGAACTGGCAGCTTCTGGTGATAGAGCAGGGAACACTGGGGGTAGTTGGCAGATCGGGTGGCATCTGTGGTGGGGCAGGAGCAGGGTTTACATTTTAGTTCACTGATATCACATGATGAGGTTTCTTTTCTGTTTCTTTTCCCTGCAGCAGAGTTGTCTAAAACTAAAAAAAGTACTGTTTCCTGTGATATTAACTCTTCCAAAGCAGAGACATTTATTCTTGTGAAGGGTTGCTCCTTATTTGTCATGCTTACAGAGGGTTGTGGAAAATCAGAACATTCTCCCCAACCACCCTGCACTTTCCGAGACAGCTTAAGTTCCAAGTTTATTGCTGTCATAGGCATACATTGACGGGGTATAAAATGCCATGAAAATTAACTTTTTGCAGTAGCAGCACAGTACATTACAAACATGGCAAACATAAGTTAATATAAACTTAAATTAACATAAATTATACATAACTTGCACATGCATTAAAAATAAACAATGAGATAAAGATAATGATGTGTGCAAGACTGAAAGAAAGAAATATAGTCTGAGTTAGTGTTGGGTTTTTAGGTTGGTTCAAGAACCTGACAGCAGTGGGGAAGAAGCTGTTGTTGAACCTTGAGCTGTGGGTCTTCAGGCTCCTGTACTTTGTCTGATGCGAGAAGAGGGCATTGCCCACTTGGTGGGGGCCCCTGTTGATGGATGACACCTTCCTGAAACATCACCTCTTGTAGATGTTCTCGATGTGGGGAAAGTTGTACCCATGATGGAACTGGCTGAGTTCACCACTCTCTATGGTCTCTTGCATGCCTGTGTATTGGAGTTTCCGTACCTGGCTGTGTTGCAACCAATCAGAATGCTTTCCACTGTACATCTCTAGAAGATACTGACAGCTATCGAGTGTGATGACCAGTTAAAAATTTCAAGATTAAGGCCAATAGTTTTTTTTTGTTATACAGGAGCATTAATGATTATGGGACCATAGCTAACAGATGACATGCAGATCAGGCATGAACTAATTGAATGACCTGCCCCTTTTCCTGTGTTCCTAACAATGGTCAAGTTGACAAATGTTTAACTGAGTACATTGTTGTTATCAGATTGATTTGGCTAGATTCCTTAGTTCTCCCTAATCTAAGTCTTGAGCTATGACACCGTAAAATTAGATTAAATATCATTTTTTTCCTTCAGTCATAAGACTCCGATATTCTTAGCTCATGCAGTGTGAGGATTTACTTCCAAGAGTTTTCTTTAAAAAAATTGCAGTTAAATAGCCTGAAGTCAAAGTCCTGAAGCTCTTTACAGACAATGAAAGACTTTTGAAGTGTTTTGCTTTTGTAAGAAATGCTGTAGTTGTTTTTTTCATCGGTGGTGAGTTTTACCACTGCCTTCAATACATGGCTTTTGGTCTGTTGAGGAGCAGAGTATGTGAAGATCAAGACTTCGGCCTGGCACAAAAGTTCTGGCCTATAAGATACCAGTGTCCTTAACCTCTTACAGGCTTCAGAGACCAGAACTACCTACAGCAGGCATCTCAAGGCACTACAAAAATACCACCAATGCTGTCTCTGCAAAATCTTTCAAGTTCATGAGAAAGACAAGTAAACCAATTTTGGTTACTTCACTTAGGCCAATATACCAAGTACTGAGACCCTGGTTACATTTGGTTGGCTACTTTGGGCAGGGTACATCGTTCACATGCCCCACACCCAACTCCCAAAACAGGCAGAAGCACAAGAGGCTGCAGATGCTGGAATCTGGAGCAAAAAAACTGCTGGAGGAACTCAGCGGCTCAGGCAGCGTCTGTAGAAGGAAATAGCCGAAACCCTTCACCTGAACTGAAAGAATAGAGGGGAAAGAGCCAGTATTTAAAACAAAAAGGTGAGGGGAAAGGATGGGCAAGAGCTGGCAAGTGACAGGTGAATCCAGGTGAGGAGAAGTGATTAGCAGATAGAGGAGGTAAGGGTGGAAATAGAGGCCAGGAGGTGATAGGTGGAAGGATCGAGGAGAGGCAATAAAAGGAGGTGATCATTTGCCATGATCAAGTTTGAATTCGTGGGCTATGGGTTATTACCATACTGGATGACTAGTCCAGCAAAGCAGCCACTCTGACACTGAAATCCAAATGTTTGTATGATTGGTCGATCTTTCCAGATAAGCCCTGAAGCGATGCTCTCTCCAGAAATATCATCTAACTGTTAGGTTCGAAGTTACAACAAACGTAGGACAAAACTGACTGTAAAGATCACAAGTGTTTGAAATCCGTTGCAAAAATCAAGGACCATTCAGCCCATTACAGCTATGGCAGCTTTCTGAAAGAAATATCAGCTGAATCCCACCTATGCCACCCCACCAGTGTTTTCCCCATCCCTTGTTAAGACTGGTTTCTTTTTCAAGTATCCCTGCAACCTTTCACAGATTGTGCTAGAAGCACCGCTTTCCTTGATTACATTGTACTTAAAAATAATTCCTCTAACAAACCTCGCCATTCTTTTTTAAAGGTGCTTTTGATAATTACTGCATATTTTTAATTACCAACTCAGTAACCAATGGAAATAATTTATTTCTAATATACCTTTTTAAGGAAATTTTCTGGAACCAGTAGTCTCATAAATGACAAGAATCAGTAATCTTTTCTGCTAACTTTGTCCTCCATGTCTGCAGTAAGTTGGTGGAAAGATATTCCTGCAGAGAATGTTATTTCAGCGCTATCTGGAAGGGAATGTCTCCGTTATGCATTCCCTTTGTGTCAACAAATGTTGATAAAATAAACAAATGCTGGAACGTAAGATACAGCTCATTCTGCTGGAATCGATGGAATCACAAGATGGGCTTGAAATCAAAAACAAAATGAGACCTTATCCATAATGTGCCCCTATTGCGCTGTCTAAAATATGGTGAGTGAGATAATGTATCACAAGGAATGTGGAACAAGACATCAATAGATCAGGTAGTTTGTCTGTTTTCAATACCTGGAAACCCAATCTCAACTCTGCTTCACTACTTGTCCATATGCTTGCTCCACACATTATCAAATGGTTTTTCCTTCTCAAATGTTGTTTAAAGTACTCAGTGATTCTATTTCAATCACAGATGATCTGTTGCTTTTCTCGATTACTTTCATGTAAAAAAAAATTAATTTACTATTCAGATTACAAAAAAAAACCTATTATTTGATAGTATTGTGGATTGCAGGGAAGGTTGTCCAAGGCTACAGCAAGATATAGATGAGATAAAAAGTTGGGCAGAGTGTTGCCCAATGAAATTTAATTCTGACAAGTGCAAGCTGCTGCATTTTGGAAAATCAGGACGTATACAGTAAATGATAGGGTGCTTAGGAATGTTGATGAACAGAGAGACATGGGTTCAAGTCCACATTTCCCTGAAGGTGGCAACACAGGTAGATAGGTTGGTGAAGAAGATATATGGGATGCTTACCTTCATAGGTTGGGCCATGAGAGTATAAGCATTGGGATATTATGTTGCACCATTACAAAACACTGGTTGAACTGTACTTGGACTATTGTGTGCAGTTCTGGTTGCAGGGTAGGGGTATCAAAAACAGGAGTATGTAGGTTTAAGGTGAAAGGAAGGTTTTTACAGGAGATTTGAGGGGAAAGTTTTTTTTAACACAGTGAGTGGTTGATATCTGGAGGTGGTGAAATCAGATACAATCATTTCATTTAGGAGACATTTACACAGGCACCAAAGTAGGCAGAGTCTAGAAGGACAAGACCTATTGCAGGTGAATGGGATTAGTATAGATGGCCAAAAAGTTCAGCATGGACTTTGCTGTTCTAGCGATGAGTTACTAGTAAGCCACCATGTTATGAAAGGGATGAACCATTTGGATTAGAACTGGTTGCCCATCGCAAGCCTGATGGGACCCAACTATGTGCATCAGCAAGTGGTGCTGGACATGAAAAAAAATTATAACTCCTCAAGGTTGGGTTGGAAAAGGCCAGACTGGCTCTTTAGAAATAAATGCAATAATGCTGTCTGAATCTGCTGCAAGTTGACTATATGTATCTGACTTAGATCAGAAACAAAAAGTAGGATGCCCTTGGGTTCAGGTGGGGTTTAATTTTATTACCTGAGCATGTCTCTAATTTGGATGTCATAAAGCTGTGATGTAGACTTGTGTTATTTTCAGATTTCAGCAGGAGCTCATCACCCTTGTAAACTTTGTGCAGTTGCCCTGGAAACTATGCCTGGATCTATCAAGGATGTGTGATACTGAGCTCCCTTTCTTACTATCACACATCCTTGATATTACCCAGGCACAGTGGTTATGAAAACAATCAGTATTATTTAAGGAACAGTCTTTCATCAGATGTCTTTTTTGATAATGAATAATTTTTTTTCCTTGTTACAGAATATCTGACAGTGTTTTCCCAGATGATTGCTTTCCATGACCCAGAGTTGAGTAACCATCTCAATGAGATTGGCTTCATTCCCGATGTAAGTACTAAGGGTACCCATAAATTCTCCTCTTGAAGCTTGGTTGCCTTCTTGCATGATTTCAAAAACTAGTGGATCTAAATCTGTCTGTATGGGATTTACAAAGAGGGTGACGCTCAGAAGAGAAATGTCATCCTGCATTTGGGAGAGACTGTTTTGACAAAGTTATGCCTGTTTTTCTTTTCCCATGATGATGTGAAATAGGGTTGGACAAGCGTACATGAATGAAGGTGAATGTGAATGCATTTCATGCCAACGTCATTTATTTGGAGGCCTGAACTGAGAGTCTGGTTTGACTACCTTCTGGCTCAGCACAGACATCATTGTGAAAAGAAGAGATCTTCTAGCATGCAATTGGGGTCACAGAAGGAAAGAATTAGATTTTTATCTAGCATCTTATCAATATGCAGTTATTGGTAATTTTGTGGGCAAATGCATCAGGTATAATGCAAGAAGTTTGATCCCACCCACAGCAAAGTGAAGATATGAATCACTAATCTGTTTGGGTGGTGTTGGTTGAAAGAGAATGCTTGCTGTAAAATCTAGCTCTTCAAATAGTGCCGTTTAATCTTCCATGTCTTGTTGATGTCGGTCTGGTCATCAGTTTGGTTCTGAAGCATCAGGCAAGATAACCTGGTCATGCCTGCAGTGGGACTTGAACTCTCAACCTTCTGAATCAGAGGAAAGCATATCAGACCCAGGGGTTGTGAGGCAGGATGTGTTGTGACCCAAGCCAATTCCATGCAATTATTACTGTTCTCTTGAGAGAAAAGGCACTGTATCAAGCCACATGCTAGGGACTTTGATGGAGATTCCAACTTAAGCACATTCTTCCCATTAGAGAATATGAAATTAATTTAAAATTGGATGACCTGTTAGGGTTTTCACATGACTATATTTTAAATGAATTATTTGGGATGTTGTTTAAAAAAAAACTTAAGGCATTAAAATTTTTTTTGATAGTTTTTAGTCTTTTTTCCAAGTTCTGTGACTTGCACTGTACAGCCACTAGTGATTAAAGCCCTCATTAATGTCAATCCATTGAGTTTAGAAACCAGCTTCTAAACCCACATTGCCTCATCCCCTTCACAGTTCGGTGATGAAGCCAAAATACTACACAGGAAAAAATTAATTATGTTCACAGCCAACGTTTCTTCCTCAAGTTAAACCAAAAGCAGTTCAATGGGCCATTCTGATTTTCAGGGCATGTCTTTGCAAGATTTCAGAATTGTGATTTCTTTAGGTGTTTGATCATGGGGAACAGGCAATGTTGGAACTGAACAGCAGTTTTCAGGAATGTAGGCATTTAACCTTCAAGGAAAATCCTCAACTCCCCCACTCCCCTTGATTTTGTTTATTCCTGTTACCTGCGATCTTTGTAATGTAAAACACTAGGCATGATATGTTTTTAAAAGAAAAGCAATTTGATGATGGAGTAAAACAACAAAGAAACAGGGATTACCATATGTGTGTCAGTATAAACTCATTCCATATATAGTTACTCATTGCATGTTGTTGGTTTAGACCTCTTCCAATCTGTCGAAGCCTAACACATGCATGCGCGCGCGCACGCACGCACGCACACACACACACACACACACACACCTCATGCAGCATGAGTAAATTGGGGACACAATGAGATGGTTGTCCATTTAAAGTTGTCCAGAAGAGAGGAGAGGGAAGCTTTTGTTTCATACATAATGTAATTGAAGTGTGAAATCTTGACACTCAGTGGTTGAAGGACACATTGTAAGGAAAAATCATGTAACTAATTGAAACAATATTCCTTGTTTTGGTCATTAATATTCGATATATTGTGCAGAACTAATGCATATTATGGGTTTCATTGAGCAATTATCTATTACCAGTCTTATAGTGTATGATATATTTAAAGATTTTAAGACGTCAAATATGGAAACCTAGGAATAGGGGTGTAAAAGTTAGATGTAGGCAAGGTTGAACAGTTATTATTCCTGAGAGAGAAACTTGGACAATAAGCACACAAACTATTCAAGCAAACAGTTTTACACCCACATTGTGGAATGTATCCACATGAATTTCATTATGTCAAGGTAAGTAATTTTAGTATTATAATTCACCAGGAAGGCTATATCTGAACTGTTTTATCGAGTTTTGTGCACCCAATTGGTCTTGAAATGACCATCGAAGCTAACTCTGGTGTTTGGAATCTATAAATTCTGAATGTTGACCAAGCCTTATTTTTACTGAAGGAAAAAGTAGGTTGCTATTCACTGATATTTAGTTCTAGAAAAACACAGCCAATCTTAAAAAAAAAATCAATTATTACAGTACATGCAGTTCTTAAAGTCTGAATTGTAAGAGTAAGGAGGATCAATGGATTATAAAAATAACTCTTCACTTTCCCCTTCCCCTTTTTCAATAAAAGAGAGCTCTGGAAGGTACTCCACCAATGAATTAATGGTCTGTTGACTTATTCCTCTGAGAAGAAATAGATGTTGATAAGGTTGATTATGAGATGGAAGCCAATAATAATGTAAACCCGGATTTGAAATTCTCTGTAGAAAACCAGTTCTTTTGACGATCTTTGAAATATCATTAGTGAAGCTCAAGAGGTCAAACTGAAGAAAGCGGTTTATAACATTAGATTGTCTTTCGGGGAGTTGGGGAGAGACCGAGATTCACGTGCATCCATCTTCTGTGTCGTACCTCCTTCTTTCTCACAGAGCTTTTCTGGAGGTTGACCAGATTAGGCGCAAGGCAACCTTAATCATCTTTCTCATCCCATATTGTCTTGTGTTGAGTATCCAACAGGGCAATCAACACTGATTGTTGTTAGCCAATGAAAAGCTTGTATCTTTTTCAACAGTTGGTATCTTTAGAATGAAGGAAGGCAAAAGGAGGTATAAAGAGTAGATAAATAAGGTGGAACAAGGTCAGGATGGGACCTTGAGGGAAGTAATATTGCAAGTATCAGAGCAGCAGGAGAAAACAGAATGATAAGGATAGAGACACGAGACTGCAGACGCTGGAATATGGAACAAAAAACAAACTGCTGGACAAACTCAGAGCAGGTCAGGTAGCATCTGTGGACAGAAATGGATGGTAAAGACCCTTCATCTGCACTGATAGAGTAGAGGAGCGATGAGATAAAGGGAAGGGGTGGGGTAAGAGCTGGCAAACGACAGGTGAATCCAGGTAAGGAAGGGTGATCGTTAGATGGAGGAGGGGAGAGTGGAAATAGTGACAGGGGCTAAGAGGTGATAGGTGGAGGCAACAAAGGGCTGAAGATGATGGAATCTGATAGAAGAGGAAGATGGAGTGCAGAACCAAATAAGGAAGGAGGAATGATAAGGGTCATCTTCCCAGAGTGGCAGTTTGTCCAGCGCAGACGGTGGAATGTGTAGCTGGACACACAGGTTTGCATGTGGAGAGCAAGTTTTAGTCAAAGCCAATAATTAAGTAAAATCTTCAAGAAGTTTATGAATGTCAAGAATGGAATAGGGAGATTTGATGAAGCAACAAGCTCGTCTGAAATAAACTTTGAATCTAGTTGTCAGCTTCTGGTGCTGTTAAAGGTTTTCAATGACGTTCATTTGAAAGCTGGGATCAGAGAGGTTACTCTAAAAGAAAAAACACTTCAAATAGCACAGCTGATGTTTATTTGGCAACACTCATTCAGGTCATAAGAGTTGGATCATGTGCTAAGTGAAAAGATGTGTCAAGCATATTAAGGGATTCACTTGTGAGGTATATGATCAGGTGTGGTCATTGTTGGTGTAGTGACACTATCTTCTCAATGCAGACAGTGGATGAGGGATATTTCATGTTCTCATTGGATGCAAAGTGAGAAAGGAGGAGAGATTAATTTTCCCCAAAATAGGTATGAATACACAAAAAAATCTTGCTTTCATAATGTTCCCAATCACTGAAGCAATAGCATTGCATCTTGAAGGCAGCACTGCCCACCATGTCGCACTTCCTCAGAAATGCAATCTGGGCAGATACCCCAATGCATGTGGGGCTTGACCCCATGACCTGATGGCGTGGAAGCAAGAGTGTGGATGAAGACAAAACACTATTTAAAAAGAAAACTTAAAAATCCCAAGCCAATACACTTCACCTTTTAATTAACACTTTTCATGTAACAAAACGAATTTTAAAATCATTATAAATTTGGTAAGTAAAAGCATTTTAAATTTAAACATCATGAACCCTCTTGACGATTTTAGCTCTTGAGCAAGTAAATAACCATTCTTTACACATATGATGCACTTAGAACTGAAGAAACAACACTTCCATAAGTTTCTTTCTACACCATAGAACAACATTTACATATACTTCCTGCACCTGCCAAAGACATATATTTTATCCTGAAGTTGATGTCCAAATACTAATCCTTTTGCAGCAAAAAAAAAGACGTCTAATCTTTCATCAAGGAAGCTTAAACTATTGCTGCTAAAATGTTTGCACAAATTTGGCATGGTTCCAGTTGCCATGGGTCATGTTTTCTGTGCATCTAGGCTTTGGGTTAGTGTGATTTCTCTTGCATTAGGAAAAACGTATCTGTATTCCTAAAGTGAGATTGTCAATTCCTGATGATTGTGTTTTTTCTCCATAAAATTTTACTCATTTCAATGACAGAGAGTGAAACATTAACAAAGAGACTTAGTTCTGCCAATATTGTTAATTGTATTGAGAGATTCTCAACAATTTCAAAAGTGGTGTTGGATAAGGGGGAAAAAATTGCAGCTGGGGATTGTATGTCATGTCATAGATGGGATAAAATACAAGAGAAGGTAATTACAGGGAGATTGAATCACTTCAGGTTTCTATCAACTGCGTAGATGACAATAGGTGTTGATAGAAATGCCCTGGAATTTCACATCGTAATCACATTAGACAAGAGGTTTGAATGTATTGACTATAGTGGTAGATGTATGACAGGAAAGGAAATAGAGTCTTCAAGTTCTCAGACTCCTTATTCAACAGCAGCATTACTTTTAGTGCTGCCATGGATTCTATTCCATCAATTGAAGCTGCAGCTATACAACACTTCTTGTCCAGGACTGGTGGCTATAGTGCATAATGTTCATTGGTTATGTCATAGTTTGAATTACATACTGGCTGACTGTAAATCATATCTTATTGCAAGGATATTGCATGCACACAGAACTCTTTTTGTCCTTTAACTATACATATATTCCTTACATAAAGCAGGCTAGATCATTCTTTTAAAAAAAAACTTTGAATATTCTCCAGGATGTTAGAAAGCATCTAGAAAGTCCACTGGATCATTTTAGCACTTTTGAACTTGTCTTCATACAGGTGATATTCAGGTGACCAAATAATGTGAGATGGTCTCCTGGAGAGAGTTATAGTTCTTAGCTTTAATACATTCATCAATCATTCTCTGGCTAATTTTAAACTAATGTGTACCCAAAGGCCACAATTCATGGATCTGGAGTCACAGAATTAGATAGCTTGATTTCTTAATTTAGAACATAAAACATAGAGCAGTACAACACAGGACAGTCCCTTCAGCCCACGATGTTGTAACAAGCTAATTAAACCAATGGCTCTGAATTAATCTAATCCCTCTTCCCCACACATTGATCATCTCCCTCCCTTCTCTGCTTATTCATGTGCCTGTGTAAGAGTCCCTTAAACCCTTCTGTGCTATCTGCCTCCTCCACCACCCCTGGCAGTGCATTCCAGGCCCCCACCACTCTGTGTAACAAAAAAAACTTGCCTCACACATCTCCTTTGTACTTTCACCCTCTCATCTTAAATACATGCCCTTTAATACTAGACATTATCAATTCTGGGAATAAGATACTGGCTGTCTATCTATGCCTTGCATAATTTTATAAACTTCTAGTAAATCTACCCTTAGCTTCTGCTGCTTCAGAGAAAACAGCCCCAGCTTGTCCAGCCTCTCCTCATAGCACATGTCCTCTAAACCAGGCAGCATCCTGGTAAACCTCCTCTGTACCCTCTCCAAAGCCTCCACATCCTTCTTATAATGAGATGACCAGAATTGAATGCAATACTCTAAATGTAGCCTAACCAGTGTTTTATAAAGCTGTAACATAACTTCCTGGCTCTTGAACTCAATGCCTCGATTAGTGAAGGCAAGCATGCCATATGCCTTCTTTACGCCCTATCAACCTGTGCAGCCACTTTTAGGGAGCCATATACCTGGACCCAAGATCCCACTGTACCTCGGTACAAGTGACAATAATAAAACAATACCAATACCAATTCATCAACACTGTTAAGGATCCTGCCACTATCTGTTAAGTCTCCCTTTATTTTGGATGTAACACTTCACACTTGCCCAGATTAAACGCCATCTGCCACTTCCCCACCCATATCTGCAGCTGATTTATATCCCACTGTATCCCTTGGCAAGCTTCTATGCAATCCACAATGACACCGATCCTTGTGTCGTCTGCAAAGTTACTCATCCACACTACCACATTTTCATCCAAATTGTTTTGTATATGTATACGACATGCAATCCAAATCATATATATGTGCATTTTTGTGTCTGTATATATGACAAACAATTTATCCATATTTACAAGTGATATTCTTGCGTGGTTGGCTACTAACAGTGTATGGGTAGTCTTAGTTTAGCATCATCCCATTTTTGTTCCCTGTACCAAATTAATAGAGCACTGAAAAGTATTAAGAGTAGATTCACTAATGTAAGTGAAAATCAAAAAATCTGCAGATGCTGGAAATCTGAAATAAAAATGGAAAATGCTCTCAAGGTCAGGCCTCACCTGTGGAAAGAGAAACAGAGCTAACGTTTCAGGTCGAAGACACTTCGTCAGAACTGGAAAGAGTTTTTACAGGGAGGGTAAGGGAGGGAGGATCTCTCTGATGGAGTAAAATTGGGGTGACTGTTTTTTTGCAGGGAAGGCCTGCTGAAGTTTTGACCTAAATTATGTTCTCAAGTTCACAAAGAAAGACTTGATCTCCAAACCTATCGACTTAGTGCTGAGTGTCAACTGAGCCAACCCTGACATTTGTGAACAATGAACCTAGTAGAATGATAGAGTCATACACCACAGAAACAGGCCCTTCAGCCCACTGAGTCCACAGCAAACATCAACCAGCCATTTACACAAATCCTACCCTAATCCCATTTTATTCTCCCCACATGCCCACCAACTCTCCCCAGATTCTCAACTCACCTACACACGAGGAATAATTTACAGTGGCCAATTAACCTACGAACCCACATCTTTAGGATGTGGGAAGAAACCAGAGCACCTGGAGGAAACTCACCCGGTCTCAGGGAGAATGTGCAAACTCCACACAGATCTGAAGGTCAAGATTGAATGAAGGTTACTGGCATTGCAAGGCAGCGACTCTTGAATCACGGTTTCTGAGCAGCTGATAAATTGCAACAGTACTTGATGGTTTCTTCTAATCCTTTTTTCTATATTAGAAGTGGCTTAAACCAGTTTAAGAAAAACTTCAGAAAAAAATGAAATGAATACCCAATTGCATTCAGGTCTGGTCGCCCCATTACAGAAAGGATGTGGCGGCTTTGGAGAGGATGCAGAAGTTGTTCACCAGTATGCTGCCTGGATTAGAGAGTATCAGCTACAGGAAGAGGTTGGACAAACTTGCATTATTTTCTCTGGAGCATTGAATGTTGAAGGGAGACCTGGTGGAGGTTTATAAAATTATGAGAGGCATAGATAGGGTTGATAGTCAGAATTCTTTTCCCAGGATAGAGATATCAAATACTAGAGGATATGCATTTAAGATGAGAGGGGGGAAGTTTAAAGGGGATGTGCAGGGTGTTTTTTTTACACGGAGAGTGGTGGGTGCTTGAAACACGCTGCCGGGATGGTGGTTGAAGCAGATTGCATAGTGGCATTTAGAGAGTCACATGAAAATGCAGGGAATAGAGGATATGATTCATGTGCAGGCAGATGGGATTAGTTTAATTTGGCATCATGGTCAAAGAGTCTGTTCTTATTGCTGTACTGTTCTATGTTCAATGAAAGGGACGATGCAGTCCCGAAAGGTGCTACTAGGTAGTGGTATAATCTTTACAGTTTAGCCCTAGAAATTTGATTATCAAGCCTGGTTTGGAGGTGTAAAATCGGTGAGTGGGGTTGGTCAGCATGGTCATTGGTGTGCTGTGTCTATTCCAGGCTATAAGTGCCTGCCTCCTTGCTAAAGACCCCTACGTAGGTCTCCAGCCCCTGTGTATGAAATGTCCGCAGGTGGGGTCTCGGAGGACTAGCAGGAAGCTAATATTGTTCTGTTGTTCAAGAAGGGAAATAGGGATAACCCTGGAAATTATAGACTCGTGAGTCTCACATCAGTGGTAGGGAAGCTGTTGGAGAGGATTCTTAGGGATGGGATTTGGTATTGGTTCATTATTGTCACTTGTACCGAGGGACAGTGGAAAAACTTGTCTTGCATACCGTTCGTACAGATTAATTCATTATGCAGTGCACTGAGGTAGTACATGGTAAAGCAATAACAGAATGCGGAATAAAGTGTAAGCTACAGAGAAAGTGCAGTGCAGGTGAACAATAAGGTGCAAGATCATAACAAGGTAGATTGTGAGGTCAAGAGTCCATCTTATTGTACCAGGGAAATGTTCAATAGTCTTATTACAGCGGGATAGAAGCTGTCCTTAAGCCTGCTGGTAGGTGCTTTCAGGTTTTTGTATCTTCTGCCCAATGGGAGGGGAGCATTTTTGAGCATTTGGAAAACCATGGCCAAACTAGGGATAGTCAGCATGGCTTTGTGTGGGACAAGTCTTGTCTTAATAATTTGAGTTTTTTGAGGAGGTGATGAAGGTGATCTATCAAGTGAATGTTGTCCACATGGATTTTAGTGAGGTGTTTGACAAGGTTTTTCATGGAAGGCTCATCCAGAAGATTAAGATGCATGGGATCCATGGTGACTTGGCCATTTGGATTCCGAATTGACTTGCCCATAGAAGGCAGAGGGTAGTGGTTGATGGGACTTGTATTGGCTGGAGGTCCGTGACCAGTGGTGGTCTGCAGGGATCCATACGGGGACCCCTGCTGCTTGTGATATATATAAATTACTTGGATGAAAACGTGAATGGGTAGGTTAGTAAGTTTGCAGATGATACAAAGATCGGTGGTGTTGTGGATAGTGTAGAAGATTGCCAAAGGATATAACCGAATAAGGATCAGTTGCAGATATGGATGGAGAAGTGGCAGATGGAGTTTAATCTGGGTAAGTATGAGGTGCTGCACTTTGGGAGATCCAACATTAAGAGAGAGTACACAGGGAGAGGATTCTTAACAGTGTTGATGAACAGGGGGATCTTGGGGTCAAGGTACATGGCTCCCTAAAAGTGGCCACACAGGTTGATAGGGTGGTAAAGAAGGTGTATGGCATGCTTACCTTCATTAATCGAGGCACAAAGTTCAAGAGTCAGGAAGTTCTGTTGCAGCTTTATAAAACTCTGGTTGGGCTGCATCTGGACTATTGCATTTAATTCTGGTCGCCCCATTATAGGAAGGATGTGGAGGCTTTGGAGAGGGTACAGAAGAGGTTTACCAGGATGATGTCTGGATTAGAAGGCATGTGCTATAAGGAGAGGTTGGACAAACTTGGGTTGTTTTCTCTAGAATGGCAGAGGCTTAAGGGAGACCTGATAGGAGTTTATAAGATTACGAGAAGCATAGATAGAGTAGTCAGCAGGTATCTTTTTCCCAGGGTCAAAATATCTAATACTAGAGGTCATACATTTAAGGTGAGAGGGGTAAGTTCAAAGGAGATGTGCGGGGGCAAGTTTTTTTACGCACAGAGTGGTGGGTGCCTGAAATGCACTGCCAGGGGTGGTAGTGGAGAGGTGTTTGAAAGGCTGTTAGATAGGCACGTGAATGTGCAGAGAATAGAGGGATACGGACATTGTGTAGGCAGAGGGATTAGTTTAGTTGGGTGTTTAATTACTAGTTTAGTTAGTTTGGCACAACATCGTTGGTTGAAGGACCTGTTCCTGTGCTGTACTATTCTGTGTTCTAAATGAATATTAGCCCAGTTACAAGTACAATGGCTTCTAATGCTTGCTTGTGACCCCTGTGGTAGAGTCTGCTTTTGATTGACTGCTGCATGTTAAATGTGCATGCCGTGCACATATTCTCAGCTGTTCAGTAGTTAAACTGCAAATCCTTAAAGATGCCACTGGAAACTGCCACACAAAAGCCAAATTTCTGTGTTAACCTTTTAACTGTGAATTGTGCTCCTCCACATCAGATTTTTAGGCTGTTGCCAGCTACCACACCTATGATGCCCCACTCTCTCAACGATGCATAGAATCATTTCGAGTCATAGAAACATTTCGAATGTTGAAAGGACTGGACAGAGTAGATGTGGCTATGCTGTTATCCTTGGTGGGTGAGTCCAGGACTAGAGGGCACAGTCTTAGAATTAGAGGGTACCCATTTAGAACAGAATTGAGAAGAAATTTCTTTAGCCAGCGGGTTGTGGATTTATGGAATTCGTTGCCACATACAGCTGTGGAGGCCCGATCATTGGGGGTGTTTAAGGAAGAGATTGATAGGTATCTAAGTAGTCAAGGTATCAAGGGATATGGGGAAAAGGCCGGGAATTGGGGCTAAGGAATAGTTTAGCTCATGGTGAGGTAGTGGAGCAGACTCAATGGGCCAAATGGCCTACTTCTGCTCCTTTTGTCTTGTGATCTTATGATTCAGTCTCTCCTTGCAGCATTTGACCTGTATGATCCCTGTGATTTAGGGAACAATGATCTTTCTTTGGAGCTGTAACTGTTCATCTGCTCCTATCCAGTCGTACAGGTATTCTGGCATGGGTACCATGGACTGACTAACCTGCCATATGTTTCAATGAAATGAAGACCAATTAATAGGCTAATTTACCTTGACATCAGCTTTCCTTTTCTGTCCACTAGCATCTGTTTTGGGTGCAATCCAGTATCAAGGCCTTCATATTTATATAAAGGCATTGAACATGTAACTGAACAAGAATAAGCCAATGTAATTCTCCATTGTGGAGCAGTGATAATACGAGTTTCCCATTCAACATTTCCTCCAGTGTCAGTATCTTATGTTAGGCTTGCTCTCGGAATCCTTACTTTCCTCAATGCCACATCATCATTATGAAGTAAATAGGGTAAAAATGGTCCCTTAAATTGCTAAAGTTTTTCCTGAATAGTTAACTTCATTCTTGGATATGGAAGATTTTTCCACCTATTTCTGCCACTTTCTTCCCTTGTTTGATATTTATAAAGTCAGTTTAGATCGAATCATATTAGTTTAATGTCATGTACAACAGGGTGCAATGAAATTCTGCACTGGTCCTGATGCAGGGTTTTGACCTGAAACATCAGGAATTCCTTTCCTCCCACAGATGCTCAACCCTCTGAGTTCCTCCAGCAGATTTTGTTGCAATGAAATTCCTTGCTGATGTGAAGCTCACAGAGTAAACAGTGTATATGTTAGTAATAAACACAACAATAAATACAGCGACTAGCACGAAACAACAGAATGGTGCAAAGACTGTTGTACAAAAAGAAATGCTAAAGTGACAATAGCGGAATAACTGAGAGAGGTACAATTAAGAGTCCAAGAACATGGTAGCACCACCGGGAAGAGGATGTGAAACAGGTGATTGGTTCAGAAGTCCAACAGCAGTGGAGGGAAAAAGCAGTTCTTAAGTCTGGATGTCCGGGCTTTCAAGCTCCTGTATCTCCTCCCAGAAGGAAGAAGAGTGAAAAGGGACTAGCCAGGGTGGCAGGCATCCTTGCTGATACTACTAGCCTTCCTGAGGCAACGCATTTGTGAAGATGGACTGGATGGAAGGAAGTGATGAGCCTGTGACGGACTGGGCTGGGTTTACCACTCTCTGCAGGTTCTGTCAGTCCAGAGCAGAGATGTTGCCATATCAGACTGAAATGCAAGCTGTCAGGATACTTTCTATAGCCCACCTGTAGAAGTTTGACAGAATCCTCGTGGACGTGGAATATTCTCAGACACCTAAGAAAGTACATATGCTTATGTGCCCAATAAAGTAGATCAGTCTCCCAAAGTGCATTGGTGTTATTATGGTCCCATTATCTGAAGCGTTTCAATTTGCTATTGTAATACAAAAGAGGCAGATGCTGAGAACATTTGAGCAGGAGCAGACCTTTATCACCTTGAGCCACAAAAAGATCATACCTCATCTGTGGCCTAACTCTTTTAACAAACATCAATAAGCCTCAGATTTGGCATTAATGATTGACCAAACATCACATTGTTTGTGGAAAAGAGTAACAAATCTCTCCTGCTCTCAGAGTGTTTCTTAGCCTCACTCCTAAAGACCTGTCTGTAACTTTTGCAATGTATCTCTTCACAGTTTTGGAGTTGCTTTTAGCTAATTTTCTTGCACTACTCATTACAATTGTAGTTTTCTCTGTAAAAATCCTATTGAGTCAGCACTGTGAAATTAGTATCTGTCACTTCGATGGCTTGATTTGCACCCTCCTTGTATCCTAGTCAGGTTGAAGAGTTGTATCTCAAGTCTGCAATTTACCCTGACACTTTACTCAATGCCAAGCAGGCGTTGCATTGTCAGACACCATACCCTTTGCTTGAGATATTTAACAAAGCCCCTGTCCTCTTGTTTAAGTGGGTCTCAAAGATCCCACAGGAAGGGGTATTGAGTTCAAGAACCGCAAGGTAATGTTGCAACTCTGTAGAACTCTGGTTAGGCCACACTTGCAGTATTGTGTTCAGTTCTGGTCGCCTCATTGTAGGAAGGATGTGGAAGCTTTAGAGAGGGTGTAGAGGAGATTTACCAGGATGCTGCCTGGATTGGAGAGCATATCTTATGAGGATAGGTTGAGTGAGCTAGGGCTTTTCTCTTTTGAGAGGAAGAGGATGAGAGGTGACTTGATAGAGGTGTACAAGATGATAAGATGCATAGATCGAGTGGACAGTCAGAGACTTTTTCCCAGGGCAACAATGGCTAACACGAGGGGACATAATTTTAAGGTGATTGGAGGAAGGTATAAGGGGGATGTCAGGGGTAAGTATTTTACACAGAGAGTGGTGGGTGTGTGGAACACACTGCCGGCAGAGGTTGTGGGGGCAGATACATTAGGGACATATAAGACACTTAGACACATGAATGATAAAGAAATGGGGGGCTATGTGGTAAGGAAGGGTTAGATAGATCTTAGAGCAGGATAAAATGTCAGCACAACATTGTGAGCTGAAGGGCCTGTACTGTGCTGTAATGTTCTAATATCTGAAGAATAATGGTGGCCTGGTGTGCACTCCTTCCCTCAATGAGTAGATCTATAAGCAGATTCCCAGGGACTGCTAATGGACCTACAGCTGGGGCACCTAGCATAGTGAGTATATTTTCATTTATTTTTACTTGGAGAGTTTTGTGACTAAATTTCCTCCATATTATTAGATCCTCATGAACCTTGTGTAATCTCTGGTAACACCACCCCATGTCAGGATCCAGCGGATTAATTAATTGGATCTCAGATGTTGAGAGCAAATACTGTTGAGTGAAAATTTAAAAGCATTCATCTTTCTTCCAGGCTGTATTCATGCAGCCTGCAAGGATGCAATGTCCTCTCCACATGGTGTGGCTAAGATAGCCTGGGGTAGTGAATAGGGAGACGTTGCTTTGCCCACACATCAACATTCCCCTCTCAGTTTTGTTGGGTTAGAACTTATTGTTGGAGGATAGATGATTGAGATACCCTGCAGAACAGCCATCAACATCAGTGCTCAATCCAGTCAGGTCTTTTTGTTTTAACTTGGATTATGAACAATATTCCTTATTCCAGAAAATGGGAGAGACAAAGCATCATCATAGGTGAGAAGTATCCATGCATATTTACACCTGATGTTGGAGATGGTCTTTTTTACCAGGATGGAAATGCCAAATAGGAGAGAGCAGAGCTTTAAGGTGCAAGAGTTCAAAGGAGATTTGTGTTATGTATGCATGGATCAACGACGACAGTGGTGCAGTAGAATAAACATCTTGACTGATTCATATTAATCAAAATACAGAAACTAAGCAACTTCCAATTGTAGATCCACGAGAACGTTTGCAGAGACCTAAAAGCGCAGGAGTCCCCGAAGTCCCGTGCCAAAAATGCAGTTGCTTGTGTCAGAGGGCGTCGTTGCTCTGCCGAGCGATCGACTGGCCAGTGCACGCATGCATACTGCCACATTCGCGCCATCGATGCGCATTCACCTCATTTGTTGTGTTCTCCGTACGTTCATTCCCCCCCCCCCCCCCCCCCATAGGAGGGAACTGCATGGGAAGAAGATAGGTTAGGTGAACATAGGGAAATGTTCAGAAGATTTTTCCGCTGCTATTCTGCCTGATTTAGGTCGACTGGCCAACACTGCTGCGGGGGGGCGGCTTCTCTCTGGGCATCTTCCTGATTAGCCGATGCTGAGGTGAGCTGTGAAGGCCCTCCCCTCTCAATGAAGTGTCCGTTGGTTCATCTACTTGAACGGTAGCTTCATCAGCAGAGGACGCTTCTGTGGCTTCGCTGGCGTACATGATCCAAATGTCGCCTGACAATTCGTCCTCCTGGCAGTTCAAGTTCTACAACTTGACTATTACAGTGTCGAAGGACACCGGTTTTCTTCGTGCGTGAGTCGAGTGTAGACCTTGTCATCAGCACCAAACGTTCGCATCCTAGTGTGGGTATCATAATTCTGTTTCATGGCCTCTTCGTTCCTGGACGGCCGACAGCAGGAAATCCAATCTGGTGCATTTGAACATTAATTCAGTGGGCGTGGCACCCGTTAGTTCATTTGGGGTGATTCAGTAATGGAAAAGGAAATGGCTTAATTTCATCATTAAGTCACCCTGTGTTTGTTTAGAAAGGCCTTGTTTCACAGTTTGCACTGCTCACTCAGCCAGGCCATTTGAAGCTGCGTGATATGGAGCTGTTGTCAGGTGCCCAATACCACTCTTCTCTACAGACTCCTTGAATTCTGCACTCGTGAAAGCATGACTATAGGCTTTTCAGGATCATAATGCACCAACGTGGATGAAGAGCTGAGGGTAGTTTTTATTTGTTCAAATACCTGTTGCTCAATTCTTGACCTTCTGGGGGTGTTAGTCCTTCTGGAGTAGCCGGTATAAGGGCTTTAACACTGTAGCTGATTGTAAGACCAGTTGTAGTGCGCGACTAGTCCTAGGAATAAGCGTAATGGCGTCACGTTTCGTGGACGTGGAGCCTGTCTTAAGGCTTTGATTTTGTGCTCCTGCGGATGGAGACCTGTTTTGTTGACAGGTAATTGACTGAGTCAGCCAAAAACGTGCTGCATTTCTCCTTTAGCGTAAAGCCAGCTTCCTCTAAATGGGAAAGTACTCTGTCTAAAGATGATGGGACTCTGATGTACCGGTTACTAAAATATCATCAAAATAAGCACAGACGTGGGGAATACCCTTCACTAAATTGTCAATAAGGCATTAGAATATCCCGGAGCAGAACCCACTCCAAATGGCAGCCGCTTGTACTGAAACAGGCCTCTGTGTGTATTGATTGTCGTAACATCCCTAGAATCTTCGTCCAGGATGACCTGATTGTAGGTGTGTTTCAGGTCTAGTGTTGAGAACTGTTGGCCTCCCGACAGGGATGCATACGAGTCCTCGATCCGTGGCAGTGGATATGCGCTCAGTCTCGTCGCAAGGTTTGCTGTCAGTTTGTAGTCGCCGCAGATGCGCACTGATCCATTGGACACGAGGACGGGGCACGATTGGAGCCGCCCACTCTGAGTCGTGCACCGGCTCTATCACGTCTACTGTCTGTAGGTGGTCTAGTTCTTCTACCTTTTGGACCCACAGCACACAGCACCGGGTGAGCCTTGTAAACCTTCGGCTGGCAGTTCTCCTTAAATTTAGACTTAGCCACTGGACCTTGGTATTGACCCAAAGGCTTGGCTCAGACTACATGCTGGTGCTTTCGTAGTAGAGCATTCAACGTAGGGCTTCCCCCAATACCATTGATGCAGGATAGCACTGATGGAATATTTTTAATCCATTGGCCTCCCCGACAACGTGCACGGGTAAGTGGAACAGGTCTCCATGGTGAACCACTTCTGCCGTGAATATGCCCTGTACGTCGACACTGTCTCTGGTGTAGCTGCGAAACACCGAGCTTGGAGGTTGTAGTTTTGGAATCCAGCCTAAAGATGATTCGCATACCAAGGTGACGGCTGACCCACTATCCAGCTCAAATTTCACGGGCTGCTTGTGCACTGTGAACATAACCAAGTACGGAGGCTGGTTCTAGTTGCCCAGTTCCTGGGTTTGGAAGATAGTGTCCACTTCTTCGCAGCGGCCATCTCCTCGCGTGGAGTTGATGGTCGAATTCTGTCGCTTTCCTGCAGCGTGTTGCTTTGAGAAGCACACCCTCCCGAGCTGCCCTACCTTCTGACAGAACCTGCAGACGGTCTTTTGATGCTTGCAGTCGGACCACTGGACATGATGTTCACCACAGCGATGGGATCTCTGTGGAGGCTGACATGATTTTTGACTGGGAACTGCAGGTCTGCAAATGCTGGCAAACACTGACGTTTTCGGGTGGGGGCTCTCACTCCAGAACTGACAGAATAAGTAGTGCTGGGTTCAGATGAATCTGTGCAAGGCCTCTCTTGACTGCCTCCCTGTGACGAGCTGTGGAGCATGCTTTGTCCCAGGATAAATCGTGCCTTTTGGACAGGAGGTTCTCGCGTGTCTTCCCATCATAGTCTCCGATAATCAACGCTTAATAAGCATCGCTTCTTCAAATTTGTTCAGTTGGATGTCTTTGTATTTGCATTCTTGTACGGCCAGAGTTAATCTTGTGATGAAATCATCTACGTTCTCATCAGGGGTCTGTCACGGCTGCGAGAACCTGACGCGTGCTGTGAAGACATTGTCCTGCATCCCCCAAACGTTATATGAAGCCTCAAAGGTGCTGGCCAATTCAGCTTTGTTCTCTAGGTGCAGAGTGTCAAAGTATTTCTGCCCAAGTTCTCCCAAGTGCGTGCAAAGCAGCTCGAGTTTGGTAGCTTCCTCCAGCTCCACTGTCGGTGTTAAAACTGGTAGAAGCTTGAAGTAATCCTGGAAGGTTTTCTACCATTGTAGCCAGGTTTCTGGTGTTGGTTTTGCTATAGTTGCCGCCCAAAATGGATTGGGTGCTTGAAGTAGAGAGACCATTCTCGTTTTGATCCCATCCTCATAGCCAGTTGTTACGTATGCACAGAGAAAGAACGACAACTGTGCAGTAGAATAAACGTCATTACTGATTCATATTAATCAAAATACAGAAACTGAGCAACTTACAATTGTAGATCCACGAGAAGGTCTGCGGAGACCTAAAAGCACATGTCCCCAAAGCCGCGTGCCAAAAGTGAAGTTGTGCACGTCAGAGGGCACCGTTGCTCTGACGAGCGATCAGCCAGCCGGTGCGCGCATGTGTATAGGTGAGCACGCGTACTGCCACATTCGCGCCATCGATCCACTGGACGATCGACTGACCAGCGTGCACACAGGTGCACGCATGCGCATTCGCCGCACTTGCCGCGTTCTCCGTACGGTTCAATTTGCAAGGCAAGTTTTTACACAGAGTGTGGTAGGTGCTTGGAATGTGCTGCCAAGCATAGGGAGGCGGTGGAAGTAGATACAACAACAATGCTTAAGAGGCATTTAGACAGACACATGAGCAGGCAGGGAACGGAGGGATATGGACCTTGTGCAGACAGATAGGATTAGTTTAATTTGGCATCATGGTCAGCACAGACTTCTTGGGCTGTAGGGGCCTGTCCCTATGCTGGACTGTTCTATGTTCTGAGTGTCATTTGAGTATATGACATTGTGGTCATAACACTTCAAGGAGTTTTGAAATGGGAGAATTTCACTCCTGTGAAGAGCTATGCTACTTATTGTCGCACACAAAATTGTGCTTCTTTCACACCCAACAATGAACAGGAGTTCTCTATCATGGTTGTAATCCCATTAGGATATGGATAAAAGATTACAAGCACTGCTATTTAAGGATAAATGAGAAATTTAAATCAAAGAAGTCGGTCCTTTCCAGCTCTAGGCATACTTGCGTGGCTTGCTAAAGGTCAGATGTAGGATATCCCAAAGAGCAAATTCTAAGCCTCAGTTATATTTTCTTAAAAACAGCATTGCTTCATTTAATCACCTTATTGAGTCAAGAAAATGCCTCAAAGCATTCCACTCACCAAATTACTTTTTAAGTGCAGTGACCTTTTATGTAGGCAAATGCGTCAGTCATTCACCGCCTGCAGACACCCACACACAAAAATAAAGTGGATTATTTCAGGTAGCGTACATACAAAGAGATTAATAATTATCAATTCAGTGAGGAAAAAGTTGAGAGTAGATTGACAGGAAACTCTGTCCAGTTTATCTTTACAGTTTTGCAGAGAGCTGGCAGGAAGAATATCGGAACTGTCAGTTCTTAAAAATAGTCTGAGAGGATAACCTAGAAGAAAAGATCTTTCATTTATAGATCATCTTTCATGTTCTTAGCAGATCCCAAAGAAGTCAATCAATTGCGTCAATATGCAGGCATATGTAGCAACCTGTTCGTGTAAATCCCACAGACGCCAACGAGATCAACCAGCAATTGGTCTTAGTGGTGCCGATTAAGTGGAGAAAGTTAGCTAGAACTCCCTGATTCTCTATGTTGTGCCATGGGATCTTTTAAGTTCATCTGAATGTGTAGGTAAAGCCTTGGATAAACAATGGACTTTTTTTTTGTTCTAATTGTGTTCTTTCTTGGATAATTTAGTATAGTTTAGGTATAATTTGTTTTTCTTGTGAATGTTGTGTATCTGATGCTATGTGCCTGTGATGTTGCTGCAAGTAAGTTTTTCACTGCATCTGAGCTCGCAGGTACTTGTGCACATGACAATAAACTCGACTTTGACATCTTGTCTACAGGATGGTATAGTGCTTAGTCCCCTATCAAACAATATTATGTGGTGCAATAGGATTTGAACCCAGGACCTTCTAGCTCCAGCGTGAGAGTGCTACGAATGAGCCACATTACAACACCTGCAACTGCTGACTGTGTCAGGTCTGGGTCAAAAATCTGCTCCTGTCACGACCATAGGCAGTACAGCAGAATGTCAGGTAACTGAATGACAGATAATTAACCTGGCCACTTCAGCAAGTGAACCTTAGGATGTGAACTGAGGAAAGTAGTGGAACTGTTGAAGGAGGAAAGGTCATCAGAAGACAAAAGAGCACAATTGCATAGTCATTTTGCTCATGCTGTCCACATATCTGAGTGGATAGGCAGGCACAGTAGTGTAGCGGTTAGCGTAATGCTATTACAGCACCTGTGACCCGGGTTCAATTCCGGCCACTGTCTGTAAGGACTTTGTACGTTCTCCCCGTGTCTGCGTGGGTTTCCTCCAGGTGCTCCGGTTTACTCCCACATTCCAAAGACATGCAGGTTAGGAAGTTGTGGACGTGCTATGTTGGCGCCGGAAGTGTGGCGACACTTGCGGGCTGTCCCCAGCACACACTACGCAAAAGATGCATTTCACTGTGTGTTTCGATGTACATGTGACTACTAAAGACACCTTATCATGAGACACAGGGGTTGGTAGCCGGCAAAACAGTCTAGGAGTGGAGGGAGGAATGAAGATCTCCCCTATACTGGCAGCTCCTGCAGCATAATTGGTCCCACATGTATCAATCCTCCTCTTTCCTTTGGACAAATCTGAGAAGGGGAACACTGATACATGAGCAAAGCAATGTCTCCGTATTAACTGCCCAACCACACCAAAGGACAGGACGTTTATTCTTGAAGTATGCATGGTTACAACGCTGAAGAAAACTGACAGCTTTTAAATTCCCATTGAACAGTACTTGCCATCGGGATCAAGTCGAGTTTATTGTCCATACGGGTACAATGAAAAACTTGCTTGTTGCAGCGTCACAGGGACTTAGATTCAGACAACACACAGAACGTAAATTATGCAAGATGGAGAAGAAAAAAATATGTAAAACAAGACATTAGTGCAAAAAACACAATCAGAAACAAATCCATATTAGTGCGAGAAGTGGTCCGTAGTATTCAGTTGCTGAGGTGGGATTAGGGTTGTGCAGGTCAGTTCAAGAACCTGATGGTTGTAGGAAAGTAGCTGTTCCTGAACTTGGAACACAAATCCAATTATTTAATCTATTGATTCCCAACCTCGGTTGAATGACCCCTCTCTGGCAATGGGCATCAAAGATGATTTGTGAGACTTCAATAAAATTGAGTTAATTTAGGTAGAAACTTCAAAAAATATATATTAACCATGCCAGCAGACCCCAGGCGTTCACAGGACAACACCAACCCTTTAAAATGGATCACGTACATTAAGTACACAGCTGGGGTGAAGAGGATGCATATTTTACTGAGCATGAATAAATGTTGACAACCTCTGAATTAGTCAATCAGCCTGCAGAGTGGTTAATGTGGCTTTACCTAATGGTGCCTTTGTTGTTTTTTCCAGCTTTATGCAATTCCATGGTTTCTCACAATGTTTACACGTGAGTAATACTTTGACAAACTTCAGTGAAACATTAGTAAAAGTAGTTCGGTGTTCAGTGAACATAAATGTATGAAAACTTGCAGAAAACCCAGCTTACTGATATCTTATTATCAAAACCAAGCTACAGTTTGCTGCTTTGGGCAGTCGGAGTTAAAAAGAATGAGAGTTGCAACTAGGGCTGTTGTTTTAAAAGTCTGAATAATTTGATTGAAATGGTTGCATTCAAAGTTATTGCAATGTTCTACACTTTTTGACCAGAAATAGTGCCGATTCTTCATTCCCCTTGAAGATGTTGGTGATGCCCAATTCAGTTGGTTGAGGTGAATCAATGAAATGAATTTTATAGGTCTCAATTGAAATTATAGCAGCAAAATCCAACAGCCAGTTAGCAAACTTGTTAATCTACCAAATCCTCCTTTAGTAAAGCCCAGCCAACAGAAAAATACCTCAATTTTCAGAACAAATGTTAATAATTTTCTGTTACTCAGATATATTTTGCTTACTAAAATTTAGCATAATGAGTACAACAAGTAATCTTGTGCTTCTCACTAAATGATTGTGTGACATTTACCTATTGTTACTGTGTTCAACTTTGTGACCATTTTTACAGATGTGTTTCCTTTGCACAAGATCTTTCACCTATGGGACACGTTACTCCTCGGCAATTCTTCATTCCCATTCTGTATAGGGGTGGCCATTCTTCAGCAGTTACGAGACAGGCTACTGGCTAATGGATTCAATGAATGCATTTTACTGTTTTCAGACTTGCCAGGTGAGGATCTTTATGAACTGCTAGAGATTTGATAAACTTTATCATTGTGTGATAATCCATAATACAATACTAGAATGTAAGCAGGCATGGTAGTGTAGCGGTTAATGTAACGCTTTACAGCACCAGTAACTCGGGTTCAATTCCGGCTGCTGTCTGTAAGGAATTTGTACGTTCTCCCCGTCTCTGCTTGGGTTTCCTCCGGGTGCTCCGGTTTCCTCCCACGTTCCAAAGACGTACAGGTTAGGAAGTTGTGGGCATGCTATGTTGGTGCCGGAAGCGTGGCGACACTTGTGGGCTGCCCCCCAGAACACTACGCAAAAGATGCATTTCACTGTATG
Source organism: Pristis pectinata (assembly GCF_009764475.1). Taxonomy (NCBI): domain Eukaryota; kingdom Metazoa; phylum Chordata; class Chondrichthyes; order Rhinopristiformes; family Pristidae; genus Pristis; species Pristis pectinata. Next base: position 135,346,392 of record NC_067406.1, read on the forward strand.
TTTCGATGTACATGTGACTAATAAAGATATCTTAAATGCATGAATATATTGTCAAGTATTTGGTTGTACAGTATTTCATCAAGCATACATTTTAAAAATGGTGTGTGTCCTTCAAGTATGTTGATTTACAGTGTCTGTGTACCTAGATTGCTGATTGCAGTTGTGATTCAATAGTTAAATTTTTATAACTGAATTGGGTGTTTAGTTTTGGACACATTATTACAAAGGCTTTAAAAACTATTTTTAATTCTACAGTTGTACTTTATCTGCTTTTTAGGACAGGTACAGCCTAGTGGACAAGAGCTAGGGGGAATCATTGGTTCTGAATTTGTTGGACTTGCTTACTATGTCTGAACTTACCGGGAGTAGATCTTCAAAGCAATAATGTGGTCCCTGGAGTTCACTTCAACCTGGATGGCAAGCCCTCTCCCATTTGTAGAAAAGCTGCCACAACTAGTCAAGCCTCAATCCTGGCCTTACTGGTTTGCAAAACTCAAAAGAGCTTGAATGTTTATGAATGTTTCTGATCATTTGCAAATATTCAAAAACATCAAAAAGCTATTAAATAATAATCATCATCATAAAATGGAAAAAAAAATTAAGACATTTCAGAAAAAGCAAAAATGAAACATACTCGCTAGGAAAAAACTTCAATAATGAAGTGCATTTAACTAAATTAACACAAAAATTGTCAATTACCTGATACCTACCCTACCTCCCTCACAGCTGTTCCATAACATATAAATGAATAGAGTTGTTGAATCTGAACCAAGCTTCAGTTTAATATGTTATCTGATACGTGGCATGTCTGATAACTTAGACCTCCCAAAGTACTGCAGTGAAGTGTCAGCATAGACCATGTGCTCAAGTGCTGCATTAGTGTTTGAGTCTATAGCCATCTGACTTAGAAGCAAGAGTGATACGTCCAAAATATTATTATCAAATACAAACTCTTGTTTACTGTTGAGAACTACAGCATAGACCATGTGCTCAAGTGCTGCATTAGGGTTTGAGTCTACAGCCATCTGACTCAGAAACAAGAATGATACAAGTCCAAAATATTATTATCAAATACAAACTCTTGTTTACTTTTGAGAACTATAGCGCTGTCGTTCCCAGAACTGTAAATCAGACTGATGACCTGAAGCACTGAAACAATAGTATCAGCATGAAACATTTTAATCCCTGCTTCAGGCAACTGTTGTGCAGCTGTTTAGATAGATATTCTGGTTACGACAAGTGAAGAATAGCCTGTAAGATTAGGGATCAACAAGAGGAAGAAGTGTCATCCTTCAGAACCAGTTTTATGAACTTTCTGTAAATTTTCTTTTAGCAACTCCCAAATACAACAACCGCCTCCAGGCAACAACATGGTAGTTAGTTGAAGCTCCTATATGATTGCCCAGCTTTTTATCTTTCAGAACTGTTGATAGGAATCAGTGCTTCCCCTGATAAGTGCACCGCCCAGGGTGAAGTGGAGCCACACAGTCAAGGAAGATCCCGCATTCGGCATTATATCAGCTGGCAACAAAGGATACTGCAGTTAGTTTCAATGCTTCAGGACTATGGAAATAAGCGTGAATCTGTTTGTGATCGCTGGGCATTGATCTTTTCTGGAAAGTACACAGGGTGGACGCTTGGATGATGTCCCAGAGATCAACCAATGAAGCAAGGAATGTGGAATTCTGTTCCCTGACGAGATGGCACTTTCAGGGGATGTGGGAGAAAACCCAGAGAGGGGGGAACAATGATAATGAGCTTCCAAGTAATGAAATAACCTGACAGTATTCAGTTGTTGTGCTAATGAAGTAAAATAATACCTACATATATTTAGAATTTTGTGGTCCTCAAAGGTGAATTTGATTTGCAGTTCACGTTTCATTCTGAGTTGACAGATCACTGTCATTCTTTATTTTTGCCATTCTAAAATGATCAATAACATTTTACGACAGTCTTAAAATGAGTTTGTGAAATGTGTTTGTGTTGTTTGAAAGTTTGTGTGTGTGTTTGTGCAAGAGAGGAGAACTCTTTGGAAGGATAGCATTGTTTTGTTCTAGTTTATATCCTGAGTCTATGAATGAACCAGCATTGAAGGAAGTCTAACTTTGTACCATTACATGGATTCTTTGGGCATGATCTACGCAGCCAAATCTATGTATATATGTTATCTTGTTGCTTCATCAAGCACCTTGCATGTAATTTTAATGTATTAAAACACATTCATCATATTAATTTACTTTCTTTCTGGACAAGAGGTTGATTAGCACTATGCTGTACCCAGCTTTGTCTACATTAACTGGGACATGGGGGAGAGCATTGCAACAGCACTTGCAGTTCTTTCTGGTGTGGCTCCCAACCTACATCCTTTGCTTGGTGAAAAGACCCAAGCAATTTACTGCACACACGCCTGCTCCCTGAATCTTGGTTAGAAAATACGACAAATGCCAATGCCCCTGGGGCAGAAATTCCTTTGCACAATAATTCATGTTCTTTTTTTACTTGTGGCTGCATGATGTGGCTAGCTTTCTTTTGGTGCTTATCAGCAGAATGGCTCCACTGCTTCGAGGGATTTTAGAGCTGTGGAGTTTTTTTGTTTGTCACTGATTATTTATTTAGCTACTGTTTCTTTATGAAGCCAAGTCATGTCTTTTATAACTAAAAATTCAATAGGTTAAGTATCAGTTGATAGAGTTGTACAGAAGTGATGATCAGACTTTAAGTGAAACGTATAAATAAGGACATATCAATAATTAAAATATCAAAAGACTGCAGACGCTGAAAGTCCTGGTTAGGATGAAAGGTCTTCAACTTGAAAAGTTAATTCTGTTTCTTTTTCTACCTGCTTTCTGACCTGCAGAGTTTTTCCAGCATTTTTTGTCTTTATTTCACATCACTAATTAGTTTGGTGATTGTGAAGGAAGAACAATAAAGAATTACTCAAATGTCGGCACAATACAGAGATTTTTGTTTAAAATATTTTTCATCAGCACATTGTAAAGGTTCTCTTCTGCATTAGGGATACAGGATTACATGAACAGATATGATGAATCATGGAGTACTCTTGCTCCTCTTAGGCATTCTGTCAGGGTCAAGGGTGACTTGCTTACATTCTAGCTCACTGGGTTCAGAGGTGACTGATCAGCCAATGTGGGACAAGCAGACCCTGCCTTATGTCTTGCAGAGAAAACTCAGTTCAGCCAAAGCACTTTACAACCAACAAAGTACTTTTGAAATGTCATTACTATTCTAATATATAGGAAATTAAAATTTAAAAATTAAAAGTAAGAGATTTGTGACTGAACAGGAGGAATCATTTTGAAGGTTGAATGCCCTGATGGTGTGGATAGTTGAAATAAATGACCAAGTTGTAATGCTGAGCAGCAAGGAGCTTATTGTAGGTGAGGGAGAGCAGGGTCAATGGCATTTGATACAGAAAAGAAAATGGATGAATTTTGGTTGACGTGGTTTAAGGAGCATAATGGATCAGAGACATTGGATTACATCTACGAGGTGTTCAACTATTTTTAGGCTGAGATAAAGGAGGAGACTGCTGAACAGAGTGCTGCTGATTCACCCTGGGATAATGGCTGGGTAGGAGGGGTTGAATTAATGGGAAACATGGAGATAATGATTTGGACCAAGTCATTTTGGGTGGCTTTGGTCTCCCCCATGTTTAACTGAAGGAGAATGTAGTTAGCTTGATATTCGGCGTTGGAAATGGATCTGGGTTAAGTGAAGCAATTTTTTTTCCACAAGATATAGTTTGTAAAGTCATCCTCAATATTGAAGAACTGGCTAAGAAGAATATTTGATTTGTGCTTGCAGAATGTTTTAACTTGATGATTTTTCACTGTTCATCCACTCTCTTTTAAAAGAAAACATTATATTGCACCTTTCACATTCTTTGGATGCCTACTTCACAGGTGGTAATGTACTTTAAAAGTTCAGTTTCTGTTGTTCATTCGGCAGCAGGGAGCCTCTGGTTCTCACTTCAGTTGTCGCTTTCTTTTGCAAACATAAACTATAACCTTGCTTAACAAACTTTAAGGCTCTCCCAGCCAAGCCTTACCACCTTCAAATACTGGCAACAGAAGTCCTAAAAGAGTGGCTGCCAATGCTTTTGCGTATCCTTCCTCAGCACCTGTGGCCCTTTTTGAGGCACTCCATTCAATTCTGACTCTCAGTGAGCACAATTTAGGTCAAAAACCAAAGATGTGTTCTTTTCCTACTCGGGGCCCTGGTTCCTTTGCTCCCTTCACACTCCAGTGAGATCCAGGGCCTTGGTGAGTAGGAAGGAAGCACAGGAAAATATCGCCAGGTGAACCAGATGCCAAATCATCAGGATTTTAGAATGATCAGATAGTGGATTGTTGGATTTTACTCAGCAGGTTTTGAAGCACTTCTGTGGAGTAGCCACTGTTACAGTGCTGGGTACATGGCAGCCAATCTGCAGGGAACAAAGCCCCACAAACAATAGTGATCAAGAGCCAGATAAACTCTTTCAAATGTTGAGTAGAGAATATAATTTTACCAGGGTAGCTGGTAAACAATGCCATGAGATCATTATCGTTCACCTGAGTTTGACAAAGTTGATTTGGTTTAACATTTCCTTTAAAGGAAGATATTTCCAATAATTCAGCAGTATTCCAGCACTGCCAAGGAATCCTGTTCCAGATTATGCTGAAGCCTCTGCAGTGAGCCTTGCCCAACTCAGAAGGCTGTGAATTTCAAGGGTGTTACCAACAGAGCCAAAGGCTCTTTACCAAATGAGCATTTTATTTCCTGTTGTCATCTCATGGATAAATATGTATAAGAGCTTCTCAATTAAATAAGCATTCCGGTCTTATCGTTAGATTAAGAGTGCATACTCTGTTTTATAGTTTCTGACTGATCTTCCACGTGTTCATTCCAGATGGCACGACATTTCAGGAAGATGTTCAATAAATCACAAAAGTTATTTGCTTGTGAGATATTCTACCACTTGTTTAAATTAATATAAAGATTGGGAAGGGAAAAGAACTGGAATTGGTTTATTATTGTCACATGTACAGTGAAAATCTTATCTTGAATACTGTTCATACAGATCAATTCATTACACAGTGCATTGAGGTAGTACAAGGTAAAACAATACTGAATGCAGAATAAAGTGTAACAGCTACAGAGAAAGTGCAGTGCAGGTAGACAATAAGGTGCAATGGTACAGAAAAGTTGAGAGGTCTGTGTGTAGTGAACTTGAGAACTCAGTGACGATAATCACTGTTCATTGTTCTCTCTGCTTGAGAGTTTATGTCAGCAAATAAATGGAATGGTTTGGTGGACTTGATTGTCATGGTTGAATGTCTTGGCTTTTGTGTTCATTGTTATTGATTGAGGTTTCTTTTTTTTTCAGAAATTGACATTGAGCGTTGTGTGCGAGAGTCTATCAATCTTTTCTGCTGGACACCCAAGAGTGCTACATACAGACAGCACGCCCAACCACCCAAGCCTGGATCTGACGGCAATGGTGTGCACCGACCATCATCCTACTATTCTGCAGACTATCAAGACTTGCCCAAGACCGATCTAGTGAGTACTCCTGATGCATCATTTACCGTAGCCCACACCATGGGTAGATAACTTAAAAACCCAGCCAAATTCCAGTCTTAGATAGCTTCTGCAATAAAAGACAAATGTTCCCTGTATCGGTAAATATGAATAATGTAAATTTATATATCACTTTTTCAGGTATAAATGTTATTTTTGGGTTATTTATTAAATTGTAGCAATGGAAAGGACAGTTTAATATTCTGTGTAGACATCCAAGTTGCTTTTAATTTAAAACTATTTAACATAAGGTAGCTTCTTAAGTTTTTAAGATTGCAGAAATGTGGGCATTTTATGACAGTGAATGTATTTTGAGTGTACTTGCATTATTCAGAGTGCACACTTGCTGCAAGGCTTTTAAAATGCCACCCTTAAAGCAGAAGGAATTAATACGTCACAGATTGCAACCTTTATATTAATATCAACTAGAACACATCATTCGTTGTATACCTGAGATGAGGACTCCCTGTATGCATGCCCACTCTGCTTTCTCTCAACTTTTTTCATCCCCCACTCTCTTCTTTCACTCCTTATCACTGTGTACTTCATTTAACAAAACTCATTCATTATAGGACCAACTAAGATGGCTGGTAAACAATGTTAGCAGTTCTATATCCATATCGTTGGGTAAAAACTGATGTGGATTTTACACATATTTAGATGCTGAGCATTCTTATGTGCAAAACTTTGGAGGCTTGGTTCAGAGAGGACCATTTTATACATCCGCCCTGTACTAATTCCTTGGCAGTTCAATATAAAAAGAAATAGTTGCATTGTTCCACTAGTATCCAAAGTATACCCAGAAAGGCATAGAATCAAAATAAATAACTTAAATTTACATGGGAACATGAATAGGCCATTCGCATGTTTCACCATCCAAATAGATCATGGCTTACCTCTGTCGTAACTTCATTTATTCCTCTTGGTTCTATGAACATTAATGTCTGCCTAACAAAACCTCTCAATTATTATTTGGCCTAACCTCTATTATTTTGCAAGTGGGGAATTGTTCCAGATTGCCATTCCCTTTGGTGTGGATAAAGTACCTCCTGGTATTAACCTCAAAAAGCATTGTTTTAATTCTCTGTCACATATTCTTGTTCAGGGCTCTAAACCAAAGGAAATGTTTTTTCTCTAGCTAGTTATCAATTTCTTTAATAATGTTGACACCTCAGTTCAATTTTTCACATTGGAGGGAATACAAACTTGGTGTCTATCTTAATCCCAGGACATCCCAAGTTATTTTATTGGTATTGGTTTATTATTGTCACTTGTACCGAGGTACAGAGAAAAGCTTGTCTTACAAACCGATTGTACAGGTCAATTCATTACAAAGTGCAGCTACATTGGGTTAGTACAGAGTGCATTGATGTAGTACAGGTAAAAACAATAACAGTACAGAGTAAAGTGTCACAGCTACAGAGAAAGTGCAGTGCAATAAGGTGCAAGATCACAACAAGGCAGATCGTGAGGTCATAGTCCATCTAGGGGAACTGTTCAATAGTCTTATCACAGTGGGGTAGAAGCTGTCCTTAAGTCTGGTGGTACGTGCCTTCAGGCTCCTGTATTTTCTACCCGATGGAAGAGGAGAGAAGAGAGAATGTCCCGGGTGGGTGGGGTCTTTGATTATGCTGGCTGCTTGACCAAGACAGCAAGAGGTAAAGACAGAGTCCAAGGAGCGGAGGCTGGTGTCCGTAATGCGCTGGGCTGTGTCCACAACTCCTTGCAGTTTCTTGCATTCCTGGGCAGAGCAGTTGCCGTACCAAGCCGTGATACATCCAGATAGGATGCTTTCTATGGTGCACCTGTAAAAGTTGGTGAGAGTCAAAGGGGACAAACCAAATTTCTTTAGCCTCCTGAGGAAGTAGAGGCACTGGTGAGCTTTCTTGGCCATGGCATCTATGTGATTTGACCAGGACAGGCTGTTGGTGATGTTCGCTCCCAGGAACTTGAAGCTGTCAACCCTCTCGACCTCAGCACCATTGATGTAGACAGGTGCATGTACACTGCCCCCTTTCCTGAAGTCAATGATCAGCTCTTTTGTTTTGTTGACATTGAGGGCAAGGTTGTTGTCATGACACCATTCCACTAAGCTCTCTATCTCCTTCCTGTACTCCTACTCATCGCTGCTTGAGATACAGCCTACAATGGTGGTATCATCTGCAAACTTGTAGATGGAGTTAGAGAAGAATCTGGCCACACAGTCATGAGTGTATAGGGAGTAGAGTAGAGGGCTGAGGACGCAGCCTTGTGGGGCACCAGTGTTGAGAATAATTGTGCCGGAGGTATTGCTGCCTATCCTCACTGATTGCAGTCTGTTTGTTAGAAAGTCAAGGATCCAGTTACGGAGGGAGGTGTTGAGTCCTAGGTCTCGGAGTTTGGTGACAAGCTTACTTGGGATTATTGTATTGAAGGCAGAGCTGTAGTCAATAAACAATAGTCTAAAGTAGGTGTCTTTACTGTCCAGATGCTCCAGAGCTGAGTGTAGGGCCAGGGAGTGGCATCCGCTGTAGACCTGTTTCAGTGATAGGCAAATTTCAAAGGGTCCGGGTTGGTAGGCTAGAGTTGATGCGTGCCATGACCAGCCCCTCAAAGCACTTTATGGTGGTGGATGTCAGAGCCACTGGTCGGTAGTCATTGAGTCATGTTATCTTGCTTTTCTTTGGTACCAGGATGATGGTGGTGGTCTTAAAACAGGTGGGAACCTGAGCTTGAAGCAGGGAGAGGTTAAATATGTCCACAAATGCTTCTGCCAGCTGATCGGCGCAAGATCTGAGCACACGGCCAGGGACACCATCTGGGCCAGGTGCTTTCCTCATGTTCACTCTCCAGAAGACTGATCTTACGTCCTCCACTGTGATCACAGGTTCAGCTTCATTGGTGGCTGTCAGGGTGGATGGTGACAATCCACTTCCCTTCTGTTCAAAATACATATAGAATGTGTTAAGTTCATCCGAAAGGGATGCGCTGTTGTTAGCTATGCAGCCCGACTTCGTCTTGTAGCCTGTTATGGCATGTAAGCCCTGCCATAACTGACGGCTGCTCAGGGCTGGCCAATTTAGTAGTTTTGAAATGTAGCTTTTGTGCATGTCACGCAGAAATTTAATGCAATTAAAATGAGAGTGTTGACAAACCTGAATACCTTGTCCCACAAATAATGCCCTGTTGTTTCACAGGCAACCAGGCAATGCCAATAAAACCATCTGTAATGCATGGTCTGCCTTGAAATCCTCCATAATTAGTACCCGAGAAGAGACCATTCTATTTCTACACTAGAAACCATCAAGGCTAGTTTAATGGCCAGGAGATCCAGGAGTTGAGGAATCATAAAGAGAATGCACTTTTGGATTGGAAGCACCATCATAACTCAGTGGTGGGGATAGGAGGTGGGAAATGAATCTGAGCATCTGAAAGATGAGGTCCATCAAAAAAACTTGGGAGGTAGAAATAGTGAAGGAGATCCAATAACTATTCGACAGCCACAGCGTGCATGGATTCTTCTGTGCTGTACAAACCATTGAAACCTAATGGCCCAACTTGTTTAGAGGTGAGGATGGAGGCAAGCTCATCAAATGAGGCACTGACCAGAAAAAGCAAGTCAAAGATCTTGTCCATCATGGCTCTCTCTTTGATGTAAGTGTACTTGGCTCCACCCTACAGCAACTATCTGATACAATTTCAGCTATACTCAGCTCAGAAATACTATCCAACATCTGAAAGCCAAGAAGACCTCTGGTGCAGATGAAATGGTGGATGATATGGTGAATGCTGACAGTTTTTCTCTCATCACAAAATCTGGGCTCAAATGTTTCATCCTATCATATTGTAATGATTCTTGTACAGTGGAAATTGTAGTGCAATGGTTAAGTAACTGTGCTAGCAGCCAGAAATCTGGATCATTAACCCAGAGACATGAGTTCAAATCCTACTTTGGCAACTCAGGAATTCAAATTCAAGGAATTAATCAAATCTGGAATTACCAAAAAAATTCTCATCAGTGGTAACCATAATACAACCAGATTGTCATAAAAGCTCATCTGATTTACTGATGACTTTCAGGGAAGGGACTCTATCAGACTTGATTTTTTTGGCCCATTGTAACTCCAGTCCTACCAGCATAGTTGACACTTAACTACCTTCTCAGTTCAAGGGTAATTAAGGATGGACAATAAAAATGCTGGCATTTCCACCAATATCCTCTTCCTGCAAATGAATAAATGTTCTGTGATCAAGCAGTTTGCTATGTCTGCTCATAGCTTGAGGTGGCCATTACTAATAGTGCTCCAAGGACTAACTTCTCTTTGTTACATCTGTTAATTGGAACAGGGTGGAAGGGTTGTCCACTTTATTGTTTCTAGCATTAGAGCTACGTGGTTGGTTTCAAAACAGGTTGTATTTGGAAAGGAAAACAAACCAACTTTTCAACCAGTGATCCATTGTGGCTTTTAGATGTTCAGTGACCACAGTTTTAAACTATTATTATCACTTCTTGGCAAGAAACAGTTGAATCATAGAAAATAGGAACAGTAAAAGGCCATTCGGCCCTCAGAGCATGTGCTGTTGTTCAATATGATCTTGGCCAATTTCATTTCCCAGTTTCTGCTTTCTCCCTTTATCCTCCAGTCCCTTTAGCCCTAAGAAATATGTCTAGCTTCTTCTTGAATATATTTGATTATTTGGCTTGAATTATTTGGCAGCAGATAATTCCACAGGTTCACCACTCTGGATGAAGACATTTCTCCTCATCTCAGTCCTACATGGCTTATCCCTTATCAATAGACTCTGATCCCTGTTCCTGGCAGCTTTGCAGTGCAGCTTGCCCAGAATAGTTTTTTATTCAACTTTAATGGAAATTTTTGCTGCTGCAGCAATCCTTGGTTCTCCCGCCCCATGTTGCAAGGTTACATTGTTCTGAGAATGCATTTAATTTAAAAATACTGTAACTGCCCAGGCCTGGTTAATGAGGTTACTGCAAGCTCAGTAGTTGTTCACTTGCTTTCTCTGATGCTATAATCTTTGCTTTGGCTTTGGTTTCTCTCACTAAGTTCATGCAGTTATCAAAAACAATTTTTGAACAGACCACTAGGTATAATGAGTCAGAACCTGCACTCCCTGGGGGATTAGAAAACTATTCTCCTTTTTCTCCAGTAATCTTTTAAGACTCATGTTTCTGAAGTGCAAACTTTCCAATCATTAAGATAAGACATCGAAACACACAGTAAAATGCATCTTTTGCGTAGAGTGTTCTGGGAGCAGCCCGCAAGTGTCACCACGCTTCCGCCGCCAAAATAGCATGCCCACAACTTCCTAACCCGTACGTCTTTGGAATGTGGCAGGAAACCGGAGCACCCGGAGGAAACCCACGCAGACATTGGGAGAACGTACAAACTCCTTACAGATAGCGACTGGAATTGAATCCGGGTTGCTGGCGCTGTTATAGCATTCCGCTAACCACTACATTACCGTGACTGATGAGTTTTATGCACTGTGAGTTGAGATCAGCCAGTTCATGGGAGCAGGACACTTGTCCAACTATATAGGTTGGTGTCAGCATGGCACAAACATTAGTCAGATGTAACAGTGACCAGGTACAGATTAAAGCTCCCTTCACTTTGCCAAATCAATGTCAAAGTCGAGTTTATTGCCATATGCACAAGTATATGTATGCACAGGCGCAATGAAAAACTTACTTGTGGCAGCATCACAGTCATATAGCATCAGATACACAAAATTCACAAATTAACATAACACAAATTATACACAAGTTTTACAAAGAAGAACCTAATTATAATGAAAAAAGCAAAGTCCATTAAATGCACAGTGGTCATAGTGTTGCTATACCAAGCTAGTGATTAGGGATGTGCAGGTTGGTTCAAGAACTGAATGGTTGAAAAGAAGTAGCTGTTTTTGAACCTGGTGGTGTGGGACTTCAGGCTTCTGTACCTCCTGCCTGATGGTAGCTGTGAGAAGATGGCATGGCCTGGATGATGGGGATCTTTGATGATAGATATTACCACCTTGAGGCAGTCCTGATATAGATACTACCGATGATAGGGAGGGATGTGCCTATTGGGCTGAGTCCACAACTCTCTGAAGCTTATGTCCCTGCACATTCGAATTGCTGTACCAGACCATGATGCAACCAGTCAGGATGCTTTCAACAGTACATCTGTGGCTGCTCTGTGCCTGTGATGCTGCTGCAAGTAAGTTTTTCATTGCACCTGTTCATACATGTACTTATGTATATGACAATAAACTTGACTTTGACTTTGAAGTCTGTTAGAGTGTTCGGTGACATGTCAAACTACCTTAACCTTCGAAGGAAGACCTTGGTGCACCTTCCTTGTGATTGCATGCAAGTGCTGGACCCAGGACAGGTCATCCAGTATGTTAACGCCCAGGAATTTTAAGTGTTAATTAGTGCATTCATGTAAATGTTTTCACTTCTCATGTCACTGATCCTAAAGTTTGCCTCACTGTGGTGCTAACTTCTGCTAAGTTTGGCACTTCTGCGTTGCAGATCCTAATATTAAGTTGAGATTGTCGGTAGTTGTGCTGAATTAATCTATCTTCTTAAGAAATGAGGCAGCAGTATTCTGAACTCCTGAACAGAGCAATAGAGTCTTGAATGGTCATCTTTATTTTCTGCCTCAGTGATTTTGCTTATTAACACTGATGCTATGGTTTTATTGTATCTGAACTGATCTTCCCTTCCACAAGACCATTTTCAATATCCCATTTACACTGATGTTTCATAGAAGATCATCATTACTACAAAGTAAACTACCTGGTTTCAGTCTTTTGCAGAAGAGTTTCATGATCAAACTAGACATTTTATTATTATTGAACATATCCCTAATAAAGTCGAGGGATTAGAGTAGAATTTAGCTAATTTTCAAAAGAGCGTGCTCTGACTATGCAAGCTACGAAAGGAGCAGAATAGCCATTGGTGGCATTAAGTTGCAAGCACTTCAGGATTTAATAAGGCACTTGTTACTTAAGATTCTATTTCTGTCCCTCTCCCTGCTGTTTTTCTGCTCCAGGGACCTGAGTTCATTCGTACTGCTAACCTTTCCATGCCTCCTCAGAAGTGTTAGGATAAATATGTTTCTCTTTGCATGTGGCATTAAATGGGACTGCTGTTTTCCTGACTTGGTGGTTGATAAAGATCTTGCACCAAGTGTGGTGGTAATCACAATACTGTGACATGTTATCCTGAGGAGAAAACTTCAGCCCCCTCATTTGGCCACAGCGCTGTCAAGTTTCACTCCTTTGATTAAAATGAAATAAAAACCTGACCTTCTCCTTTGTTGGCTTAGTTTTTGAAAATAAACACTGCTTTTTATATTTGAGCATGAGAGCTGATCGACCAGAGGAAGTTCTGAAGTTCTTAGTCTCAGATTGAAATAATAACATGGACATTAGCTGGCTCTTGAAGCTTAGTCACTGTGAATGCAGATCTAAACCTTTCCAACAAACTCTACCACACCCCACCCCATCTACAGTGATGCCAAATGCTGCCTGCAATACTCCAATTGAGATTTTATTAAGGTTCTCCCAGATTTTTATACTCTATCTTCTGTTATGATAAAATGTAAAATTCCATTAACTTTTTAAAGGCCATGAATCTGAGATATTGCCTTTAACATAGAACATAGAAAAACTACAGCATAATTCAGGCCCTTCAGCCCACAAAGCTGTGCCAAACATGTCCCTACCCTAGAAATTACTAGGCTTACCCATAGCCCTCTCTTTTTCTCAGCTCCATGTACCTATCTAACAGTCTCTTAAAAGACCCCATCGTATCCGCCTCCACCACCGTTGCCGACAGCCCATTCCACGCACTCACCACTCTCTGAGTAAAAAACTTACTCCTGTCATCTCCTCTATACCTACTCCCCAGCACCTTAAACCTACGTCCTCTTGTGGCCACAATTTCAGCCCTGGGGAAAAGTGTCTGACTATCTACCCAATCAATACCTCTCATCATCTTATATACCTCTTTCAGGTCCCCCCTCATCCTCCGTCTCTCTAAGGAGAAAAGGCCGAGTTCCCTCAACTTGCTTTCATAAGTCATGCTCCGCATTCCAGGCAGCATCCTTGTAAACCTCCTCTGCACCCTTTCTATGGCTTCCACATCTTTCCTGTAGTGAGGCACCCAGAACTGAGCACAGTACTCCAAGTGGGGTCTGACCAGGGACCTATATAGCTGCAACAATACCTCTCAGCTCCTAAATTCAATTCCCCGATTGATGAAGGACAATACACCATATGCCTTCTTAACCACAGAGTCAACCTGCGCAGCTGCTTTGAGCGTCCTATGGACTCGAACCCCAAGATCCCTCTGATCCTCCACACTGCCAAGAGTACATAAAATTCCCATAAAATTAGGTCCACAAATGCTTTTGCATTTCCAAATCATTGAACTTGCTTCTATTCAGAGAGTGTTATCTTTTAGTTAAGTAGATCCTCATTGAAACCAAATTCCACCTTCTGCTATATATTAATTTTGCCATCTCATCAGTATCCCTCTGCTGTTTACTGGTCATTGAACAGTGAATAAAAATCCCCAAGAAATGAATCCTGTGGGATCCAGTATCCAGCCAAACATTATGGAAAATTGCCTTCTAACTCTATTTTAAATCCAATTTGCTTCCCTCCCCACCATTCCAAACCTTTTAGCCTTCTCTAATGATCTCTTGTATAATGCCCTCCTCAAGTCTTTGCAGAAACCTATGGCAGGATATTTGTCTTTGGGCACTGGCACGAACTATCCACAAGAGTATCATTCTGCCAGTCCATTGACTGCAGTGGCCAACGGACAGCCAATATTTCCATACATGTTTACCAACACTTTCTTTTATTAATTTTTTTAGGGTGCACGCATCATTGGCAGGGCCAGCGTTTCTTGACATTTCTAACTGTCCTTAAGGACTAATTTGTCCCCTTCTGCAGTACGTTCCCTCAGGTGAATGGGAGGAGAAACATGGTATAGCATGCAAGTGGTCCCGTCCACCTCTCCATCATGAGCTGGCTGGATCTCTGTAATTCAACTTTGCAAAATTGGACTTCCTGTACTGTTAGAAAATATGGTATTTTCCCGAATAAAATTGCAGATGGAGTTCAATCTGGAGAAGTGTGAGGTGGTACACTTTGGAAGGACAAACTCCAAGGCAGAGTACAAAGTTAATGGCAGGATTCTTTGTTGTGTGGAGGAAGAGGAACAGAGGGATCTGGGGGTCCATATCCACAGATCCCTGAAAGTTGCCTCACAGGTGGATAGGGTAGTTAAGAAAGCTTATGGGGTGTTAGCTGTGTCCAGTTCCGGTCGCCTCATTATAGGAAGGATGTGGAAGCATTGGAAAGGGTGCAGAGGAGATTTACCAGGATGTTGCCAGGGTTGGAGAGCATGTCTTGTGAGGATAGGTTGAGTGAGTTAGGGCTTTACTCATTGGAGAGAAGGAGGATGAGAGGAGACATGATAGAGGTGTACAAAATATTGAGGAATAAATAGAGTGGATAGCTAGCGTCTCTTTCCCAGGGCACTAATGCTCAATGCAAGAGGGCATGGCTTTAAATTAATAGGTGGGAAGTTCAAGGGAGATATTAGAGGAAGGTTTTTTACCCAGAGAGTGGTTGGGGCATGGAATGCACTGCCTGGGCCGGTGGAGGAGGCAGGTACATTGGTCAAATTCAAGAGATTACTAGATAAGCATATGGAGGAATTTAAAATAGAGGGATATGTGGGAGGAAGGGGTTAGATAATCTTAGGCGAGGTTTAAAGATCGACACAATATTTTGGGCCGAAGGTCCTGTATTGTGCTCTACTGTTCTATGTTCTAAAACTCAGCTGGATGGTTTTCTTTCTCAAGTCAAGTCGATTTTATTGTTTTATGCACAAGTACGTGTATGCACAGGTGTAATGAATAACTTGCTTTCAGCTGCATCACAGATGCATAGCATTGGAGACACAACTTTCAAAAGAAAAGCATAAACTATATAAATGTTATACCAACATTATACAAGAAACAACACAATTAGACCAAAAAATAAGCAAAGTCCATTGTAGTGCAATGTGGTCATAGTGTTACTGTGCTGAGGTAGTGATTCGGGTTGTGCAGGTTGGTTCAAGAACCAAATGGTTGAAGGGAAGCAGCTGTTCTTGAACCTGATGGTGTGGGACTTCAGGGACTTTCTTGTGGAGGAGCTAAAAGTTTATGCATTCCCGAGCATTTCTCAAGACAGAATATGAATGAATGTGTCTCAGCTGACAGATGAATGTGCAAGATAAAGAAACAATTGTCCACTCCCTCACTGGCTGCAGCTTGTGAATGGGAATAGATGCAGTGCACCCATCTTACAGGTACCCAAGTGAAAAATAGCAAAATCATCAGTAACTTAATGAAACAAAAAAGCCAATGATATTTTGGTCAGGAGTTTTTATTTTATTGATTCTATCCGCTGCAGAAACTTTTAGTCTCCTGAATGAAGTTTAGAGATCCTGGGTGACCTTCCTGTTTAAATTAAGGATGGATATAATTTAGAAGCATATTTTAAAAGTTGTAGCTGATCTTTGACTATCTTCCAGGGATGGTCACACTCTCAGGAAAGAATGAGTCTTGCTTTCCAGAGGGAACAGGGTGGTAACTCCTTTGACTTAGGCTGTGTGGGAACAGTACAGTATGATCTCCCTTCCAGGATGTAGTGGACTAATTTTCAGATTTGTTGAGCCTTCCACTGTGGATGGTCTCATCTACTGAGAGAGAAGGGTGAAGATGATAGGAAAGGGATGTGTGTCATGGCTGTGCTGTTACGTTGGGGGATCCCTGCATCTTGGGGAAGAGGTCCTGTTTTCTGGGGCAAGTTGTAGGGCTTGGTTATAGCTTCCAATGTTGCTCCCACTTTTTACTTAACTGCATATCAGATGACCATCATTATCAGTTGAAATACCTCTGAATCTAGGCTTTGTAGCCCGGCTAAGATGCAAGAGACCACACATTGAATGTTCTGTAAAATGTAATGCCATATAAACTTTCATTTTCATAAGATCTGGCTCTTAATAATCTTCCAAATACCCCTTCTCTGGTCGCATATCCTTTCTATTTCATTTGTAATTTAAAGAAGACCACAGTACAAAGTGTCCATTCTGATGATATCTCATCCAGAATAATATGCTTTAATTTGTCTTGTCTAATACAGTTTTAAGTGAAAACATTATGCCTCCAAATCTGGTCTGTGTTATCAGAAAGCACATCTTAGACAGGCCCTGATATTATCAATCAGTTGTCTGATTACAGCTCGATCTGCTTCTCTTTATCTCGAATATTATTACTTTGATCTACTTTTGTGCCTGGGCACGCTGGTAATCATAGTCAGATAGTTGGCTGGTTGCATTGAATTAGGTTTTGGGCAGATGTGAGATATTCTTTGCTATTTTCACCACGTAGAAAAAATTATTTGAATAATTTTTAACCATATTGTAAATGAGGCGGGTTAAAAATCCTTGAAAGTTTGATGGGAAGCAGAGTTTTGGGAGCTATCTATGAAGTTAAGTTTTTGAGTTGTGAAGGAGACTGCATCCTTTAATGATTATGATGAATAAGGTACCAATCTAAGCAGCCTGACCTGTACATCATTTAATACTTAACACGTGTTTCAAATTAGAACAAAAGGAGCCACACTGCACTCTCTGGGGGTCATACTGCACACTGTCTCACTACACCATTTGGATACTTCTCATGATTATTTTGTTAAGAACCATCCTTGTGCTTTCATCAAGCAGTCAGGAATTTCAGTCCCTTTGGGAAGCAAAATTTTCCAAAAAAAAATAACTCCAGCCTGCAAGTTGTTTTCATCTGACTGTTTAAGACGCCTAATGTAGTGATTCTTTATAACTTTACCATTTGTCCTTTCACATTTCTATTCTGGGCCTCATTTTTACCAAGTATTGCAAAATTATGAATTTTGAGTCAATTTAATGGACCTTTCAAATTTCCAGAGACATGCTTATCTTTATACAGAAAATTGTGGTGTTGAATCTCTGTAGAGACAGTAATATCTTTACTTTCTCCTTGTAGTTCAAGAACCTCTGTGTTAAAGACTAAATCTCAAATAATGGACATAATTTGTTTCTATTTCTGATGGCTATAAATGTTGATCATTGCCTTGGTAAGTCCAGAAGTAAAAAAAAATTTCAGAAACATAGCAGCAGAGGCTTTTTAATGTGCATGTAGGTTATTCTTGAACTTGTGCTCTTATCAACTCAACAGCTTTGCACTTCGTATAAGAAACTGCTTGTGTGTTTAGGGGCCTATATACTGCCATCTTCCTTTAAGTTAATCACTCAATAAGTGAAAAGATGGGCTAGATTCCACAGAAATATTAATGTGAAACCTAAAGTTAATGCACTGATACTTGCGTTTTCAATTCAACTTGTCAAAGTGTCAGGAATATTTTTAATTCTATTCATATCTGTTAAATAGGTGGCCATCTGCCTTGTAATTCAGCAGTTTGCCTCGAAGTAGGACCTGACATACTGACCCAAGCATAGAAATAGGACCTGACATACTGACCCAAGCCTGACGTGACCCTACTATATGTCAGTGTCAGATGAAAGTTCAGGTTCAGGTTGGGTCAGGTCAGACTCTGCATGTCAGTCTAGCTCAGTACTTCATCCAGGTCAAGATGATTTGCTCGTTATTACTCTCTTCTGGTCTTCTCTCCTCAATTGATAGAATTGTCTGTGCAGCATTCCAGTATTTATATTTTTCTCTGCTTTTCTGCAGATGCCTCAGGGTCAGGTCAGCTTGTGTAAAAACTTCTAATTATTTGAACTCTGGGTGGCTCAGATTGCCTGTGCTGAAGGTGGGTTTGGGTCAGTTTTAGTTTATACCCAAGTAGATTTCTAAATAGAACTTTGTTGATAAATGTAATATTTAATCAATGTCTATACTTGTGATGACAAGTGATCTGTAATTTGACTAATATGGCAGAATTTGAGGAGCAAAGTTATATTGTTTACAAAATCATTTTCTTGACTGCCTATTGGCCTTGTTGCGTGTTACCAGCTCCCATTCTGTAGCCAAAAACTTTTAAAAGAAACAAGATAGTTTATAAACTATCTTGTTTCCTCTTAAAAAGTTTCTGGCTACAGAATGGGAGCTGGTAACACGCAACAAGGCCAATAGGCACCCTGTGAGCAATGAGGCAAGCACTGGCTGTCCTTGTATAAAGAAACTTGGAAGGAACCAGAGGAGGAACTTGGGGGTTGGTGGAGATGGGGACAGGGGGTTGTAGGTTAGGAATCAAATAAAGTAGATTAATCAAATTTCAAATCAAGTACAAAAAGAGAAATAAAGTGTAGGAAAAAAATATTGCATTAAGAATAAGATTAAAAAAAAAGAAAGGCATGGCAAATGGAATTAGGATGAAATAAGCACGAAGTCATGAAGAACTAGTTGACAGGCAGGCAGAGTATTTTTTAAACAGTGAATTATTGAGCGGCATTGATATTCAGAAGGATCTGGGTGTCACTGTACAAAAATAACACCAGCCATTAATATGTAGTTTCAACAAGCAGTTAATAAGACAAACAGGATGTTAGCCTAAATTGTCAGATTTGGAATATTTTGTGAGGGTCTGGCCTCCCTGCTTAAGGATGCTCTTGCAATGGAGCCAGTGCAGCAAAGGTTCAGCAGACTGATTCCTGGAATAATGGGTTTGTCGTTTGAGGTTAAGCAAGCTAGGACTGCACCTTCCTGAGTTTAGAAGTTTTGTTTTTTTAGAAGTTGAGCCAGCATTTAATTTCCCATCCCTAATTGCTCTTGAGAAAGTGATGGTGAGCTGCCTTCTTGAACTGCTGCTGTCCTTGGGGTGTGGGTGTACCCACGAAGCTGTTAGGGAGGGAGTTCCAGGAGTTTGATCTGGCAGCGGTGAGGGAACAGCAATTCATATTTTCAAGTCAGGATGGTGTGTGACTTGGAGGGCAATTTCCAGGTACTGATGTTCCCATGCTTTTGCTGCTCTTGTCCTTCTAGCTGGTCGAGATCACGAGTTTGGAAGGTGTTGTCTAAGGAGTTCTGGTAAGTTACTGCAGTGTAGATGGTACAGACTGCTGCTACTGTGCGTCAGTCATGGAGTGAGTGAATGGTTGTGGATGAGGTGCCCATCAAGCAGGCTGCTATGTCCTGTATGGTGTCAAGCTTCTAGAGTATTGGTGAAGCTGCACTCATTCAGGCAAGAAGATAGTGTTCAGTCACACTCCTGGCTTGAGTCTTGTTGATGGTGGACATGGTTTGGGGAATTAGGAGGTGAGTTACTCACCACAGGATTTCTAGCCTCTGACCTGCTCTTGATGCCACATTGTGTATATTGCTACGCCAGTAGCCAAATGGGAGATAATCACATTGAAATGTGCTAAATTCTCATTGAGCTTGAGAGGGTAGATGCAGAGTTGACGTTTCCCATGGCAAGGTGTTAAGAACCAGGGTCTCATTCTCAAAATAAGGGCCAGCCATTCAAAACAGAGATGAAAAGACTTTTCTCCACCCAGAAACCATTGGATCTTTGGACTTCACTACCCTGGATGGCTATGGAGGCTCAGATACTGACTGTATACAAGATTGAGGTCAAGAGATTTAGATATTAGTTGAGAGATATGAGTTTGGTGCAGGGAAGTGGTGCTGAGGCAATGGATCAGCATGATCTTATTGAATGGTCTGAGAGGCCTTTTTCTATTTATACAAACAATGGGGAGAGGAAAGGCAAGAATTTTGTTAACACAAACCTTATGACAGAATAACTTGTTTTATTTGTAGCATTCTTGATATCTCTTCATCTCTCATCGCTATGTGGGAGGGAAGGGTTAGATGGATCTTAGAGCAGGATAAAATGTCAGCACAACGTCATGGGCCGAAGGGCCTGTACTGTGCTGTAATGTTCTATGTGCGCCATTTTCTGTACTGATACTGGCAATGCATCACTGCATGGTTTAGACTCCAAGAATATGGACCATTATGTCCAAAACGCACCAATATAATCAGACAGGCTAACCTATGGTCAATGATAATAGTTACATTATCACTGAACTCTCTTCAAACCAATTCAAAGAGAAAGAATTATGAATACATTTTTAATAAGTTCAAATACATTCCCTTTGGCCTTAACTTCCACTTGGTCAGCAAAAATGAACAGCGATTACAGAATTCGCCAGTGACTAATCTGAAAATGTCGTTTTAAAAATTTACTTAACAGAACTCTGAACTTGGTGTTACTGCCAGCTTTAAAATAGCCACATTTTACAATGTCATGTCATGGAGTCGCATTCCTGAGTAATATCTTAATTATTGTTCATCTAAAAACATTTGAAATAGTAACAGGAGGAGGCCTCTTGGCCAGTTAAGTCGTTCATCCATATCACGGCTTATCTACCTCAGTGCCATTTTCTTGCACCATTCCCGCATCCCTTCATTCCCAAATCATCCAGAAACCGATTGAAACACAAGAGAGACTGCAATCCTGATGAAGGGTCTCAACCCGAAATGTCGACTGTCCATTTCCCTCCATAGATGCTGCCTGACCCACTGAGTTCCTCCAATGTTTTGTGTGTTGCTCCAGAAATCTAATGATCTCTGTACTGAAAGAACTTGATGTCCAAACTTCCACAGCCCTCCAGGGCAGAGAATTCCAAAGATCCATCATCCTCTGCTTGAATAAAGTTCTCACCTCAGTCCTAAATGGTCTACATCTTATCTGAAGTCCCTTGTTCAAGACCTCCTAAGCCAGAGGAAACATCCTCCCTGCATCCAGACTGTTGAGCCCTGTAAGAATGTTGCAAGTTCCAATTGGTTCTCCTCACATTCTTCTAATAAGAATACAGGCCAACTCTATCAATCTCTCCTTGTATGGCAAGCGCAACATTGCTGGAATGATTGTAATGAATCTTCACTGCACTCCATCCATGGCAGGTAGATCCTTTTTTAGGTAAGGCGACCAAAATTTATAGACAGTATCCCAAGTGTGATCTCACAAGACCCTGTATAATTCCAGTAAGCCATCATTACTCCTGTACTCAAATTACCTCACAATAAAAAGGCCAACCTACCATTTACCTTCCTGATCACTTACTCAACCTGCATGTGATTTGTTTGCAAGGGCCCCCGGGGTCCCTTTGAACATCAATATTGCCTAATATCACACCATTTAAAAACATACTCTGCTTTTCTATGTTGTGCACCAAGGTAGATAACTTTACATCTTTCCTCATTATATTACATTTGTCAAATCCATGCCCACTCATTCAGCTTTTCTATATCCCCTTGAAGCCTTTTTACATCTTCTTTCTTCCTTACAGTGCCGCCTAGTTTTCAATCAACAACAAATTTCGAAATGTGAGATTTGATCCCCAGAGCCAAATCGTTAATGTAGATTGTGAATAGCTGTATTACCCCACTGGTTACAGCCTTTCAATCAGAGAAAGTTCTGTTCAATTCCTATTTTGCTTTCAATCTCATAACCAATTCTGAATCCATATTGATATATTACCCTGAACTCCATATGTTGTAATGTTATTAACCAATATCTTATTATTTTGCTGTAACATTATTTATCTTATTAAAAGCCTTCTGAAAATCCAAATACACCACATCCATTTGTAGACACGAGACTGCAGATGTCGGAAATCTGGAGCAACGCACAAAACACTAGAGGAACTCTGCGGGTCAGGCAGCATCCATGGAGGGAAATGGACAGTCCAGATGAAGGGTCTCGACCTGAAACATCAACTGTCCATTTCCCTCTGTAGATTCTGCCTGACCCGCTGAGTTCATCCAGTGCTTTGTGTGTTGCTCCTCACCCATTTGTCCCTCTTTATCTGTTCTCCCAGACACATCCTCAAAAAAAAAATCAGATTGGTCAAGTATGCTTTACCATTCAAAATCTATACTGATTCTACTCAGTCCTTTATTCTATATCTGTTAAATCAATTTCATATTAATAATATGATATTTGGGGAGAGACACTATATTTCTCCCACCATTGTATTGTGGAGAATAGGAGGCCATTCACTTTTGCGGATATGGATAGCAGTTAGGAAAGCAAGTGGTGTGTTGGCTGTATTGTATGAGGATGGAGTACAAATGTAAACAAATGCTTCTGAGATTGTACATGGCATTGGAAAGACTTCATTTGGAGTTTGTGTGCAGCTTTGGTCTCCATACCAAAAGAGGGGGAATACTTTAGAGTCAGTACAGCATTTATTCACCACAATAATCTCTGGGTCCAGAGGTTGTCCTGTGAAGACTGATTGAGTAAGATTGGCCTGTACCTGCTAGCATTTGGAAGAATAAGGAAGATTCTGAATGGGATTGAAAGACTAGATGTCAAGATGTTGTTTCTCTGACTGGGGATTCTAGAAGTAGAGCACAGTCACAGGATAACAGGTCAACTATTTAGAACTTTCTTTGCAGAAAAGGACTGTGTATCTTTAGAATTCTGTGTTTCATATGTGTGTGGGTACTTAGTGTGTACAGGACTGAAATCAATAGATTTTTGAACACTTGAAGGAATATGGGGATCAAGTAAGGAAGTGGGGACTCAGGATCAACTATCATCTTATCAAACAGTAGGTAGACTCTGGTCTTCTATTCTCTTTGAAGGAGCTGTCCAGCTTGTCTCAGTCCCTCATTCTTTCCTCAACATCTTGCAATATTTTTCCTTCAAGTATAATCCAATTCCTTTTGCACAGAAGTGATCTGATATCTGCTGGAGATTTGAGATTCTGTGTGTTAGAAAAGGACACACAGAAATACAGTTAGTTTCAGGATGTCTTCTGGCAAATGGCCAACAGAGAATGATTCGTCATGCTTCTAATTTCAGTTTAAAGGTGAATGAGCCTCAATTCAAGTTGTATCTGTTGTACAGCTAATCAAGTTGTAAGCCTCAACAAGAACAAAATTATTCTTAAGGCTTAAGATGCTATTTCATGTTTAATTTTGTTGGTTTGTGCAGAACAGAAATGGATATCCATATATGGCTTGGAGATGCATGTCATACACTTTTGTCGCTCTTCACTGCTGTGCTCCTTGTCAATGGAGAGTAACAGATTAAGAAGGGAAGATTTGTTGACCAACCAAACCTATAGCATCCCAAATCAATGAGCTAATGCAGTTTGGGAACTAAATCCCATTGACATTGAGCCTTTGTAGCTGAAGGAAGGTTATACAGAAAGAATAACTTTAGGGTAGAAACAGTATGAAAAGAAGTCTTCTCTTGCAAGTAAAAACCACAAAATGGGGTCGATGCAGTAAGAAAAACTTGTTGTAGTCACGTCTGGTGAATAATCAGGAAGTTTGGCTGGGTAGCAAGGAAATATAAATCCCAAGAAAATGATCTGGTGCTGCTGAATAAGTACTTCCACATTAAATATACCAGGAAATGTCAATGAAGGATTAAAAACAGAACACATCAATGGTGTTTCCTTGATATTATCCTTTCTTAGAAGCATTATATTTTGGAACTGTTTGGAATTTGGAACTGTTTGCTACTCTTTTGTCCCTGATATTTCTGAATAAAATTGTGATTATCTCACACCAGCGATTGATAATAAAAGTTAGAGTGGGGAAAAAAGTTGCAGTTGATTTAATAGCCAATATTACATCTGAGATATACAAGTGTTCTTTAACTTCAATCCCTTCTGTATTAATATTTTTATTTCCAAAACTATTAAATACTTTTTGGGCCAAATTTTGACATTTTAAATGGGGATAATTCTACAGCAGATAAGAAGCATGGCAGTGAGTAAGACCAAGTAGAATTAAATAAGCTATGGTAAGGGAAACTGACACAAGCATAGTCGAGACATCAAAGAACAATGAGCAGAACAGTAATACAGAGTGTTTTATCTTTATGGCATTTCTATCCACTTTTTTTTTGTCATAAGTTCCTTTGTCAACACGTATAAGAGAAGTGGACAATAGAAGTTGTTTCAACGGCACTATCCCAGCTGAGGAGTATACAGGAACAAATTTCAAAGAAATATGGATTAAGAAATTTATAATGAAATGTGCGCCTAAAAGAATTGAAGTATGATTTTTAGAATTTAGAATGCACTGGTCCAATTACCCACGACCTCTAATTCTCTCTCAGTCGCAAGTTATATGTGTACAACTCCACAGGAGATTGATAAAAGCGCAAGTATGTGTTTTGTGCATTAAGCTTCAGTTCTTTCCTTTTGCTGGGTTGTACATCACACCTTTGCCTCATTGGATCCAATTGCCTTTTCCTGAATCAATGAGCCAGTCGAAAGTAGGTCCATTATAAATTTCTCTGTCTGCATTTACTATGGAAATTATTTTTATACACAGGCCACTTTCTAATTATACCTTCTGGCAGTGTTTTTATTCCTGGAATGTGGGTGTCCTATTGCCCTTCAACTCAGATTTTTTCAACCACTTCAGAAGGCATTTAAAAGTTACCCATATTGCTGTGTGGTTGGAATCACATTTATGCTGAAATATGCGAGGAAAGAAGATTCCCTTCCCCAAACAATGTTAGTGAACCAGTTAGGGTTTTATGACAATCCAGTAGTTCCATGGCCACTGATATTAGCTTTTTATGGCACTGAAACATTTAAATTTTCCTGAAATTTGGCTTAACTTCTCAAATTGCCTTGTGTTTTGTAAAAAAAAAACCATTGTACAAAAATAAGGCCATAATATTTGACGTAAAGATGATGACCAAATCATTTTCCCAGGGTAGAAATGGCCAGTACTAGAGGGCATGCATTTAAGGTGAGAGGGGGAAAGATTAAAGGAGATGTGTGGGGATGTTTTATTCAGAGAGTGGTGGGTGCCTGAAGCGGGCTGCTAGGGTAGTGATGGAAACAGATTTGATGGTGGTGTTTAAGAGGCTTTTAGATAGACACATGAATATGCAGGGAATGGAGGGATCTGGATCAGGTTCAGGCAGAAGAGATTTAATTTGGCATTGTGTTCAGCATAGACATCGTGGGCTGAAGGGCCTGTTCCTGTGCTGTACTGTTCTATGTTCAAATTTGTTGACTGGATGTCCATACAATTATTTACTGCTTTCTATCCTGCTATCCACCTAGAGTTGACACATGGTATTCCCTCCCCGTGTGAAAATCATATTGTAATAATTGGTGGGAATCTTTAAAAATGAAAAGCTTGATAAAATTGATTGCTTCAGTTTTGTAAAATTTGTACATCTGTTGTGCAGTTGTCAATGTGTACGTATTGTACCCTCAGTTTTTTTTAAACAGAAATTGTCCCTTTCCTTTAGTCACGTGAGCCTATTAGATTAAATGAACTCAAGGCTGAAATGTCACCACGGATATCTGCAGAGGACCTGATTGATCTGTGTGAGTTGTCCGGACCTACCAACTCCAAGATGCCCACTAAAAAGACGAAATCGGGGAAGCCAAAGCTGCTTGTGGTGGACATCCGCAACATTGAGGAGTATCCTTGAAACACAATATAAATACCTTTTCTCCCCTTATTTTAGGGTTATTCAATGGAAAGGAGATTTGAAATTAGAGGCTGTGTAGATTCAGATTCAGATCAGTTATTGTCATATACACCAGGGTGCGATGAAATTCCTTGCTCACGTGAAGCTCACAGAGTAAACAGTGGTAGTAATAAATACAACAATATATACAGCAATGAGTGCAAAACTACAGAATGGTGCAAAGATCATAGTGCATTCTGAAGTCTAAATCTAAAGAGACAATAATGGAATAACCAAGAGAGGTAGAATTAAGTCCAAGAACATGACAGCACCTCTGGGAAGGGGATGTGAAATAGGTGATTGGTTCAGAAGTCTGATAGCAGTAGGCAAGAAGCTATTTCTGAGTCTTGTCATCCAGGCTTTCAAGCTCCTGTATCTTCTCCCAGAAGGTAGAAGAGAGAAAAGGGAATGGCCAGTGTGACATTAATACTCCCTTATTGGATGTATTGAAGGTTGCGACCAATAAATTTTCCAACACTGAAGGATGTGATAAATGGACAGAAAAGTAGATGGTGCACAGCATCAGCCACAATCCTATTGAATGGTGAAGCAGACTCAAGAGGCCACATAACTCATTCCTCCTGTTTCTCATGTTTAATAAATGATTTATTTCCATCTTGTTTGACGTGAAATAAGCTGAAAAATGGAGGATGAATGTAACATAGCATAAAATAAGCAAATGAAGAGTTTGAGTGTATATACATGGTAGCCAAAAATGTTGAACACAGTTCTGGTTTTGAAAGTTGAACTTATATCATTTTGAAACTTTGACAAAGTATATCCTTGTAGAGCCATTCTTTAAAATGTTGACAAGTGCATATTAAGCCATCTCTTTTTTTTTTGCAGTGCTTTCAGCAGCTAATGCTTATTTTGTATTTTTATGGGCTGCTTTATGAGGTTTGACATGTGGCTGATTGGTAAAACAAAAGCTTGGCATTTGATCAAATGAATCAGCTTCATCAACTTATGTTCAATTTATAAGATCGTACTAGTGAGAGCCTTCTTATGACCTTGTTGAGAACCTGGACCAATAAATGCTCAACATTTCCATCTTTATCAGGGCAATAGAAGCCCCATTCAATCATCCGACATTTGATCAGTGTCCAAATATTTTACTGTTGAGCACACTTTTAAGAAAGCAAGATTTGTATTTATGTAGCACTTTATAGTACTTTAAAATCAGTTAAGCAGCCACAGTTGTAATGGAAGAAACGTGGCATCTAATTCGCACACATCAAGACCAGACAAATACCAACATGGAAAAAACAGATAAGTGCTTCAATGATGTTAGCCAAGGGACAAACATAGTCCAAGGTACCAAGGGAACTTTCCTGTTCTTTGAAATAATAACCCTTGATCTCTTAAGTCCACCCAAGAGAGCAAATTACCTCTGGGAATGAACGTTTGTCTTGTTTTAACATTTATTTGAAAGATGGTACTGGACATGTCAGTCTGAAATGTTTTCTTTTGTGGTGCTTTTTTTTTGTTTGACACTTAATGACGGTGGAATTTTCTGGCTGGAATCTCAAAATGCTGAATGTCCTTGTTATTTCTGTCCTTTTTAGTATTTTGTTTAACCATAAAAAGGAATTGCATTACTGAAGGAAACTCTTGAATCTCTCTCCTCTGATATGTAAGTAAACTTCTTTGCACAACATGCATTACCTGTGATTTACTTCTTTCCTTCTCAGTCAATACCCATTGCAGCTTCTACCCGCAGGCTATTATATAATTTGTTTTTGGCCAGTTTGTCCATGTTCTTTCCCCATTTCAGTTTGATGTCAGTACAGCAAAATGGGATAATAGTGAACTAATTTTCTCATCCATTATTTGTCACAGGCTTGTAGACCCAGAGTATAGTACCCTATACTTTAGAACATACAACTTGTTGCTCGGTGTACTAATGTGAGCATTCCCATTTCCTAGGCCAACCTATGATATAAGCCCTCTGCAGTGATGTTTAGTATTAGATTATTATTAATGTTTCTATTATGACAATGCATTTGTTGATACTGCTCAGGTTAACTTTGGTTTAGCCTTGTATACAACCAGAGAAAGTGAAATTTCAGCCGACAGTTAACCTTTGTCTTGGGACATTAAAGACATTGTGCTGAACCGCTGCAAGTATCAGTCCCTTACATAAAAATTCTTACCATATACCTGCAGAAATTGCAAAGAACCAAAGATGGAAGCCATTCAGCCCCGCTAGATCATCCTATCGAAAAAAAAAAGCAGTTTTCCCCTTCACTACTGTCAAGTTTCCTCTTGAATGATTACTGAATTTTATCTTTTAGTTGCAATGTGGAATCCATTCTATGTATAAATTACCCCCGGGACTGAACAAATCCTATCTGACATTGATCCTGGATTTGACTTTTACCACTTTGCCCTTGCATTCTCTTAAGCTAAAGTCACTTTTAGCTTGAAATTGCATTCTAACTTTACTCATGTCTTTCATGTTCCAGGTAATGTTTCAAATATTTAATACAGCTGGACACTATTGCTCTGTAGAAGTGCACAACTCTATAACTGTTACTGGAAGGCTTTGTAATGCACCAACTGGGACATAAATGTGGTGTTTAGTTTCAGTTACTACACAAAGCAGTTTCATTACATTATCAATCTCTAAGACAAAGAGCCCATTAGCACTTGGCTTTGAATTTGAGAGCAAAGTGGGCATGTAAAGCAGTCATGGGAGAAGCCATGTGTTGTCTCTGTGCAGGTTAATTCCAAATTAATCGCACTTGGTTAGGGAGAGGAAAATAGAGTGGTGCTTAAGGTGGTTGAATAATTGCTGGTTATATGGCATGGAAGGATCTGGAACACGCTGCCAGAGAAGGTGGTAGAATTCGATACAATTACTATGTTTAAGAGTTATTTAGATAGACACTTAAATAAGCAAGGTATAGATGGATGCAGATCTAATGTGGGCAAGTGAGATTAGTGTAAATGGACAAAAGGGTTGGCATGGACATGGTGGGACGAAGGGCCCGTTTCTGTGTACACAGCTCTATGACTCTAAATGATAATGATAAATTAGCTCTTCACTGTTGCATGTGTTCCAAACAAGTCCCTGCAGGAAGAGCATGTGCCCATGATGGGCATTGCGTGTCTTTCATTGTCCCTTATCTGCATGGCACATTTATGCGTTGCTGATGTAGGACAGGAAACACAACCCCCGGTTTCATGTTGAAGGCTCTTCTCAGCTACAGTGGAACGAGGATCCACTAGTCTTCCAGGCAGCATTGCCCTCCCTCCCCAATTGTTACATTTTCTTCATCCAAAAGTACAGTCATAGTAGACTAACGTTATGTCCATTGGCAAACCTATTTGTCCTTCTGTTCTGCCATCATCTGAATAATTTCTGAGTGACAATGGTTTCTTTGTCTGGAGAACGTTGAGATGAATGTCCTCTGCATCACCTTGGTTTCCCAGAAAGCCTCCCATCCAGTGTCTTCTGTCCAGTAATGCCTCCCTTCCTCAGTCAAGAATGTTGCCCCTCCATCAGAATGTATCACCTGCTTGATCAGGAATACCTTGCAGACTGTGGATGGCTTGTGAGGGTGAAGCAAGGGTTCACTGAGATGAAGGGTTGTCCAGGAGGAAAAATTGAGTGAGATAGACCTTTAACTCACTGGGGTTTGGAAGAGTGAGATTTAAAACGTGACCCTGAGGGTACATGCTGAATAGCTGTTTCCTCTGCAGGAGAGTCAGAATTGTAGGGCAGGATGTAAAGATAAAGCGCCAGCCATCTATGACTGAATTGGAAAAAATTGCTTTATTCAGAGGTATGTGAATCTTTGGAATTCTGAACTCCAGTGGGTTCTGGGTGCTCTGAATATTCAACCCTGGGATTAATAGATCTTATCTCTAAATGAATCAAGCGATTCTGGTGATATATGGAGCATAAATTCCTGAACCAACTGGCACAACCCTAATCACTACCTCAGTATAGCAACATTATGATCACTTTGCACTAAATTGGACTTTTTATTTGTTCTAATTGTGTTCTTTCCTTTAAAAATTATGTACAGTTTATGTTTGATTCATGCTTTTCTTGAGAATGCTGCTTATACAATGCTATGTGCCTGTGGTGCAGCTGCAAGTAAGTTTTTCATTGCACCTGTGCACACATGTACTTGTGCACATGACAATAAACTTGTCTTTGATTTTGATAAGTGAGGCAGAAGATCATCTGTAGCCTTATTGGATAGCAAATTAGGCTTGGGGAGTCCCATAGCCTACACTTTCTATTTCTTATCTTCTTGTGCATAGTGCCATGGTAACCATAACTGCTACTGAAAGAGCTGCCTATATCCAAGTTCAAGTCGAGTTCCTTGTCATGTGCACAAGTACGGTGAGGTACAGGTACAATGGAAAAACTAGTTTGTGGCAGCATCACAGGTATGTAGGTTCAGACAGCAGACTAAACATAAATTATACATAAAGTATACATAAATTAACTAAGACCGTGAAGAGAAAAAAAGTCTGTAATATGATGCATTTAACAGCACAGTATTTTGTCAGTACTGCACTTGTTTACAGACTGAAGTTCCAGAGTTGGTACCTGGACCCTATAACTTTCTAACAAAAGGATTAAACGTGAAGAGACTGAAGCAAATCTGTTAGCCACATTTTGTCACTCCTGCTCATGGGGCAAAAGCTCAGGGAAGATTTACTCCTATAATTCACAAGCTGAATGTTTCCTGGAGAGTTTCTACTTTGTCACTGAACTCCAGTTGTTTCTGTAGTGAGGTTCTCATGAATGTCAAAACTGGGCTGGACGAGACCTTGGAAACACTGACTTGCAGCTGGAGATAAACTGGTATAGTTACATCTGCCCTCATCATATCATAGCAAGCAGCTGCAGCCTAATCTTGCTATCAGCTAAACTTCCCTACTGGTTTAGAAATCTATGAACATTATACTTGTGTAGCATTACAAATATGCATAAAAAGTGCTGAACACAGAATATCTACTCCATATTTTTGGTTAGCAGTGAAAGTCAATTTTTAGAAGAATGAGCTTGCAGTTAATTTGAAGTCTCTAAAACAGGGGTCATAATGTAAAATGCTGATAGTTTGTTCAAGTATGAAGACATGACTAATGCAGTAAATATGGTCTAAGTATAGCAGCCAAAATTCATGATGCCAAAAAAAAGGCAGAGTAAGTTCCTCGGCTATATCGACTACTTTACAGTCTGCATGCCAACTGTAAAGAGGAGTATAGCATCGTTATACTATAGAATGACACAGTTCAGAAAGAGACAATGTCCCATGTATAAAAGGAATATCCAGTTCGACCCATTTCCTTGCCCTTTCCTATGGTCCTGCAGTTCTTCTCCCCAACCTCCCCCCAGAAAAAAAAACTTTTTTTTCCATTTGTTCTTTGGAAAGTTATTATCTCCTTCCTTTACCCTTTCAGGGCATACATTCCAAATCACAGTTTGCTGGCATCAAAAAAGAATTTTCATCTCATCTCACATTGTGTGGGATTGAATAGCTATCCCTCCATTAAAGACTTGCTAGGATTTAAGTTCATCAGCTGCCACTTACAAAAGTACTGTTCAAATCAGTTTTGTTTAATGCACTGTAAATTGAGAACTTAAACTTGGTTTATGGGGTGTTAGAGTCACAGAGACATACAGCACAGAACAGTCCCTTCAGCCCAGCAAGTCCACACCGACTATCAATCACCCATCTTTAACTAATCCTATATTAATCCCATTTTTTATTTTCCCCACATTCTCTTCGACTCTCCTCAGATTCTACCGTTCACCTACACGCTAAGGGGAATTTACAGTGGCCAATTAACGTACCAACCCACATATCTTTGGGAGGAAATCAGAGGACCAGGAGGAAACCCATGCAGTCACAGGAAAAACATGCAAACTCCACACAGACAGCACCCAAGGTCGAGATTGAACCTGGGTCCCTGGTACTCTGAAACAGCGGCTCTACATCCTGCACCACTGTGCTGCCCTGGTGCTGATCTGCCTACATGCCATGGGGAAGTCAAATAGAATTATAATAAACTTGACGAATGTGCCACAGGCCTCAAGAGAAGGATTTTCAAAATTCCAGTACATGTACTTCAGTACCAGGACCAAACTGTGTCATTGTACACCCAGTGTAAATCATCTCTATCTGGTTAAATTCTAAATCCAGGGAAAAGTTTGCATAAATCTGGCTTCTACTATCTTAACTTTAGAAGATTGTGAAGTTGATTAATTGATATCTAAAATAAAAATAATTCTAGATAATTCCAGACAAAATAACTATCTTAAAATTAGGCTGAAGAATAAGGCACAGGAAATGCGCAGCAGATCAAGCACCTATGGAGAGAAAAGCAGAGATAATGTTTAAAACGTCGCACCTTTCATCTTGCAATAAATTGGACCAGTTAGAATTAAAATCAGAAAACACTCTTTCCACAAAATTTGAAGTGGAAGTGTGGAATTCTCTGCTAAATGGATACTGGTCTGTTTAAAACCTTCAAGGATCAGATCCACATATTTTTAGGATGTTAGGGAATATAGATCAAAAGGAGATAAATAAAGTTAAGGTACTCAGCACCCATTACACTAAATTTGAATGATCAGCCACAATGAATGGTGGAAAACAGTCAAGCCTGCTTATTCTTTTAATTTTCATCTGCACCTTACGAGATGGGAAGTGAGAAATTAAGAAGTATTGGGTGTTTTAGGAGTATTCACTTTCCTATCTCAACCTGATGGCATTTTTAATGGAATTGATTAAATGGGAGGTTATATACAGATAATTGTACAGCATTAGTTCAGCTTCTGGCAGAAATCACGATGGATATTATTCACGTTGGAAGGAACAGTAAAAACCGGGCACAAAGTTTAATTCACTGAGTGAGTCACTTCACGTTTAAAACATCAACCACAAAACACCTACATTGGAAATGTTGGCCTCTGCATCCTGAATACACTGCAGCCCATGTGATGCCCACTGCTTCCTGAAGGTTCCCAGCAAGCATGCAGACACTGTGTGCTTCATCTCCAGGGACACCTGGGCATGAATGTAACCTGGGAAGAAGGACAGGTAGTCAGCTCGGACTGTCCCTGAGATCCTAGTGCTTGGACCTTTGAATGGCTACCTAGGTCACACCAACTGACATGGAAGACTCCCGACCAACTCACCCCTCTCTGCATCAGGTGCCCAAAGCACAGGGCTAAAGTGCAACCAGAACTTGAGGAGCAGCCACTTCAAATGCTCAGAGAAGGGCTGTAATCTTGTGCATTCTATGTACATACAAAACAGAGACCTAACACACAAGTAGCAGTGTGTCGATCTTTTCTGAGAATGTTGGCTGTCCTTCATCAGGACAAGTCTGGGATGTGGTTACGTCCAATCAGAGTTTCCCTTGGCAGTGGAAGAGGAGGGTGGCCGGATGTTGGGTCGACAGGACAGTAGGGGAGTAAGCCACGTGCCTCCTTGGCTTGTGGCCAAGAACTCTGGGAGCCCCATCACTGTGAGTGTCAAGGGAGCTCGAGGGTTGGCTGACCTGACCAAGTTGACCTCCGCTTGGACGGAATTGTTCCTTCTTCTTCAACCTTCCTTGGAAGCCTGTCCACATGACTTGGACCCTCTGAAATGTTCTTCGTGCTGCCCCACACCACGTAGAGGCATTTCCTTTATGGGCATCTCCTCACAGTCTCCAATTCCTCAACCTTGTCTGCCATCTAGACACACTGTAGCCGTCTGTTCTGTTGGTGGTGAGGAGGTCTCCAGGTGAGGTCCCTCAGTGTTGGAGTCCTCCCTTCTTTACATTGCAGATCTGGAGTGGAAAGTGGTGCACAGAGCAGTCCCATGCAACAGGATTGCCTGTCATTTCTATAGCCTGGACAACTCCATGTTCCATGTGTGCATGGAGTACTGAAGGTGTTGACTAAGTTGACTTGGTGTGTTTTACTCAGATCTGTGTTTGACCTGTTTTGTTTGTATTTTGTGATAATCTGTGAATCTTTCTTTCAACCAGCTTTCTCAGAATTGCCTTCTCACTGTACAAACTTGTAAAAGCATAAGCATCTGCATCCTAACAAAAATATAGTGAGATTAGAAATATAGCCTTTACAATCAGGTGTTAGAATTAAACTCTTCATAGCAAGTTCACTAAGAATTTAACCAATGCTACTTTACCCACATATGGTTATTTTTGTAGCAGTGATTTAATGAGGTCAGATTCTTGTGAAGCGTCTGCAAACAACAGTCTAGCCAAAGCAGCATACCAAGTGCACTTTGAAAAGGGAAGAAAAATCACATCACATGTTACCAAATGTACCTGTTTATTATTTCAAAACTCAGGCTCGGTAAATGCAAGGTCTCACCATTCCCCTCCCACTATGCTGATATCCACATTTAATTTGGGATATATTTGTCTTGCATTTAAGGCTATTCAGCTGTACCAGGACTGGTTTTATACTATAATGTGCACCAGCTGTGCATAGTCTCAGAGGTTTGCAGTGTCCTGTTTCCTATTAAAACTGCCTCTAACTAAGCCTTGCAACACCCTATTTTAGTGACCTCCTTCACCTTTCACTTTTTGCTCCAAAGATACTATCCTACTCTTATATTACCAGATGCTTCTCTAAACCCAATACACTTGTTACCTTTGCCTGAGCTCCCACCAAAATCCTTTATCCCTTCCAGAATTCAGAATCTTACCAGAAGGTTTTACCATTCAGGTGTTCTTGGCACCCCACCATCCGAATGATTCTTCCTTTGATTCACTCACTAACAGCAAAGCATACGTCAGGCTGCTGTTTATTGATTACAGCTCAGCATTCAACACCATCATCCCCTCAGTACTAGTCAACAAACTTCAAAACCTGGGCCTCTACCTTCCTTCTGCAACTGGATCTTCGACTTCCTTATCGGGAGACCACAGTCAGTGCGGATCAGTAGTAACAGCTCCTCCTTGCTGACAGTCAACACAGGCGCACCTCAAAGATGTGTGCTTAGCCCACTGTTCTACTCTCTCTACGCTCATGACTGTGTGGCTAGGCACAGCTCAAACACCATCTATAAGTTCACCAATGACACCACTGTTGTTGGCAGAATCTCAGATGGCGATGGGGAGGTGTACAAGAGTGAGATAGATGGACTGATTTCACGACATATGTCAGTGATAATAAATCTGATTCTGATGCTTAACTCTCAAAATGTTCTGGGACATGAGACCAGTATATCAGTGTGAACTTATGATCATACATTTTTCTTGACCTAATTTTTTGGTGATATATCAATTAGAGATTATAAGAGATAACATCAGACAGCTCAAAACTAAAGTTAAAATGAGAAATAATTAAAGAAAGTGGTCTGTAAATTCTTGTGCATCTAGAAGATGGACGAAGTGGTTATTGACACCCAACTCCAAACTACAGTTTCACCTAATGTCCAAGGCCTTGGTTGCAACTGAAAAGGGATGTGTTAAATAGTCAGAGGCCAGGTTCAGCAGGTCCGAATGATTAGTGGCCATAAAATTGATTAACCTTGTGCTGTGAAAGCCCAGGCAGTATGGGCAGGGTGGGGATTGGAGCCTGTGCCTTGGATTGAGCAGGAGGAGAGGGATGGCCGTCATCGAGGACATCTTCAAGAGGCGGTGCTTCAAGAAGGCAGCATCCATCACTTTCAGGAACAGCTTCTTCCCCTCCGCCATCAGATTTCTGAACAGTCCATGAACACTACCTTGTTATTCCTTTCTTTTTTGCAGTATTTATTTTTGTAATTTGTAGTAATTTTAAGTCTTTGCACTGCACTGCTGCCGCAAAACAACAAATTTCACTTCATATAAGTCAGTGATAATAAATCTGATTCTAATTTGTCAAAACCTAAGTCTGTGCTGTGGGTCAAGGATAGGGGGAGGAGAAAGGGGTCAAAGCCTGTGCCTTAGGTTGATGGAATGGAGAGGTTGGACTAGTGATTTACTGCAAACCACCACCCCTCCCACCCCCAACACCCCAGTGACTTAAATAGCTTGCCCACAATCACTGTCTAAACATGTGCAAAGCATGACTCCTTGCAAATAATATCAGGGTTTAGAGCATTAAATTTAGGGGAGGTTGCATTAATGGGCTGTGTATCCCTGAGATCAGAAGATTTGTGCAAGGCAAGGGATAGATGTGATTGAGGTATGAATGATGTCAAAACCATTTGATGGAATGAGAAAAAGGAATTATTTCTTCTGGTGAGAAATTCAAACACAAGGATCATTATCTTAAAGTCAGAGCTGGGCAAATCAAGATCAAAATCAGGATGTATATTTCCCATAAAAAGTAGAAGAAGTCTGGAACTCTCTCTCCCAAAAGGCAATGGTTGCTGCACCTCAGTTAGTGCTGTCAAAGTTCTTGTCAGGTCATGGAGAAATGGAGTTAAGAAAGCAGGGTTTGATGCTAATTGAATGGCAGAGAAGGAAATGAGGGCCTGAATGTTGCACATAGTCCCAGAGGGTACCTGAGTCTCATGGAACTGATCCAAGAACAGATCGTTGCTTCAGTGAGAGGAACAGATAACTAGGCAGAAAAGGGAGTACACAATCACCATCTCATTTTGATATTCCACAAGAATTGAGGCTCCGTAGTTTTTTGGATGTAGGGTGAGGGGAAGCAAGAAAACACAGGCAAAACTCAGTTCCCATTGTCAACTCATTCTCTTTGTCCTTATTTCTAATTTTGTTTTCAATCTGCATTTTTTACACTTAAGTAAAAATAGCTGGCAGTTATTTCATCTTGCTGCTGATGCTGTGACACTGGCGTTGTGGTATGACCAGTTTGCATAAAAGTTACCATTATAATGCAGGTATTAGAATTCAGTAGGCTGTGCACTCAGATTTTAATACATCATTATATTCCTCATATTGTGAAAAATAGATGGAAGACAGCATGGAATTACTCAGGTTCTGAGAAGTATAGTTGGAGTTTTGTTCTCCCAGGCTGCTATATGATGAGCGTGCCTGGACATGATAAAAATTCCTACCCCGACCCATTATGCCACAATTTTGCAGAAATGTTCCAGAAGCAGTAAAATTACTGACTTCTAAGTCGATCCGAACAGCACAAAATCTCCACCACTTGTCAGTGAACCCATCCTGTGTGGATAATTGTAAATGCTGCTATCTGAGACAGAAAGAGTCATTGCAATTGATGTGCCTCGTGAACAACTGAATGAATTACAAGTTTGCAGCTTGCTACCTTCCCAAGGGAATTATTGCACTAGTTAAACTTGACTTTATTGTGCTACAGGTGTGATCTCTAACCTGTGGAAACTTCCCTCGGAATTTTACTCATATCAGTGAGCTGCATCAGTGAGAGTTGATGGATGCAGAATTACTGCTCATCTTACATATGTAGATGAAATTGCAGATTTACACAGACCTTGCGTAGGAGCTAAAGTAAAGAAGCACATTTGCACAACACCTTTTATAACCTCGGGATCTATAGCCAGTGAATCACTATTAGTGGCCAGTTTGTACATTCAGATATCCCAGAAAACAATGAAATTAATAACTGTACAATCTGCCTTGGGTGTTAGCTGAGACATAGATATTGCCCAGCAGTAGGTGTAAGACTTTTTTGCAACTCATCTGAAAGAGCCAGCAAGGCCTTGGTTTAACATTCACCCAAAAAAAGGGCAGCACTTCCAGCAATGCAAAGCTCCCTCAAAATCACACTGAAGTGTCGGTGCTTAACTTTCCAGAGTTGAAATTGAACCTACATCCAAGTTGATATTTCATTCCAATACTGAAAGTGTGCTACATTATCAGAAATTTTGGCTTTTAGGATCCTATTTTCTGGGTAAGTTCACGGGTACATGTAAAGGATCTAATCCTACCTATGCTAAAGAATAGGGGAGTCCTAATCATTATGTATAGCAGATTCAAAAGCACATTAACTAGTTGTTTATCTTACTTTGTAATGTGTAAAATGGCTAACATCTTTATGAAAGATTTGGTATTGGTTTATTATTGCCACATGTACCAAGATACAGTGAAGTCTGGTGTGCATACTTCCAAGTTTTTGTATCTTCTGCCCAATGGAATGACGGAGAAGAGAGAATGACCAGGGTAGGAGGGGTCCTTGATTATATTGGCTGTTTTCCCAAGGCAGTGGGAAATGTAGACAGAGTCAATGGAGGGGAGGCTGGTTTGTGTGATAGACTGGGCTGTGTTCACAACTCTGCAATTTCTTGCAGTCTTGAGCAGAGCAATTGCCATACCAAGCTGTGATGCATCCAGATAGGATGCTTTTTATTGGTGCATCTGTAAAATTTGGTGAGGGTCAATGGGGACGTACCAAATTTCCTTAGCCTTCTGAGGAAGTAGTGGTCCTGGTATGCTTTCTTGGTCATGATGTCTACATGGTTGGACCAGGACAAATTGTTGATGATATTTATACCTGGGAACTTGAAGTTCTCAACCATCTCCACATCAGCACTATTGATACAGACAGGAGTGTGTACTCTGCCCCACTTCCTGAAGTCAATGACCAAATCTTTTGTTTTGCTGACATTGAGGGAGAGGTTGTTGCCTTGATACCATGCCACTAGACTCTCTCTATCTCCTTCCTATACTCCATCTCATTGTTGTTTGAGATCCGGCCCACTACAGTGGTATCATCTGCGAACTTCTAGATGGAGCTAGAGTAGAATCTGGCCACACAGTCATGAGTGTATAGGGAGTAAAATAAGGGGCTGAGGATGCAGCCTTGTGGGGCACCGGTGTTGCGGATAATTGTGGTGGAGGTGTTGTTGCCTATCCTTACTGACTGCAGTCTGTTGGTCAAGAAGCCAAGGATTCAGTTGCAGAGGGAGGTGCTGAGTCCTAGGTCTAGGAGTTTGGAGATGAGTTTGTTCGGAATTATGATATTGAAGGTGGAACTATAGTCAATAAATAGGAGTCTGACATAGGTCTTTTTTATCCAGATATTCCAACGATAAGTGTAGGGCCAAGTAGATGGTGTCTGCTATGGACCTGTTTCGACAGTAGGTGGATTGCAGTGGGTCAAGGTTGTCTGGGAGGCTGGAGTTGATGTGTGCCATGACCAGCCTCTCGAAGCACTTCATGATGATGGATGCTGTTACGTCTTTGGCCACTCGGCAGCAGTGAAAACAAATCTGTTTGTTTCCATCACCTTGGTATTGCTGCAAAGGAAGACTTTGGAGCAAGAAATAGCCAAGATTACTTTGCTTGCCATGGTGGGGCACCAAGCTGCCACAAAACTGGACTCCTTAGTTTAAAGAAGTGTGTTTCTAAGGAACTCAGAAAGAGATCCCAATTGCCTTGGCTTCAGGTGTTACACCTGAACCTCAGATCACGTCCATTAAGGGGTGAGAGACGACTACCTATGCCTGAATGGTTCTAATGAACCAGTGTTTGGACAGCCTCAATATATCTGCCCAGCTTACCAGGAACTGGCATTATGTTACGGCCTCACTTATCAAGGCTGTAAAGGTGGCTGTAATAACAAGTGGAAAGCGAGATGTGCTCTCCTTAAATTAGAATTAAAATGCATTGTCAATATGGTGTTAAGAGTGTACTATGCTGAATCAAACTCATGTTTTTCCCTGGTCTGTTTCTGCCTGATAATAACATTTGATGAGGAAACCTTAGGAATATTGTTAACTTTAGATGATAAGATAAAATGGGAAATATCAGAACAGCTGTAATGTGTATATCTTCAGTGAAGAGAGGCATTTAATGGATGTCTGACGTGATAATGCCCTAGTTTATAAATTGACCAAAGATAAATTGAACTGACTGAATTCCCTAGTGCTGATGCTGGTGTTGTTAATAGACACCAATTCACAGAAATCTGTGGGGGATTCTTTTATAGCAACAACTGGATGCCAAAGTGTTACTCAAGCAATGATGTCAGCTACAGAATTAAAATAAAAGCCCTAAAAGTCCATTCAGTGTATTGCAAAGCAGAGCTATATTTAGAATGATGCTTGTGCATGGCCTCAGGTGGGTGTCCAACTGGGCACATATAAGTACGCGAAAGTGAAATAGCCTTACTCTTAACGGTCTTTTATCCCAGTACTTGGAAGTTATAGAAGTTTTTGTGTTGAAGAGAAAGGGAGTTCTTTGCAGGTCGAAGGAAATAGAGAGAATCGCCCCTTGGCCACGAATGTATTGGCACTAATGAATTCCCTAGCACAGCGTGAGCAGTTTCACAAAAAGTCCCATAAGGAGCTGTAGATTTAAAATTGTCGCTAAGGAAGGCCTGATTTTTCAAGGTGCTGTGTTTCTAAGGAACAGCTACTGTAAAAGTAATTAGAAGTGGAGGGTTGCACATTTTCCTTAGGGCAGGGTTTCCATGCTCGTTGTGCGAAGATGATTAAAACTGGAGCTACATGAAAGCATTAGGGTGATGACCCTTGTTAGACCTTTTTCCTCCTCCTCCCCAAAAGAGGAGTAGGAGGCTTCCTCTCTGCAGCAGGGCACACAAGCCGCCACTGGGAGATGTTTATTTACTTTAGCACTTGGAAATGAGATGGTGATTAAAGCAAAGTTGGTGGTTCCAAGAAGTGACAGGAGATCTAATTGCAAAGCAAGTTCATTAAACTCCAGTTTACCATTAATTGTAAATGACTTGTCTTTCTCTCTGGTGGGTTAAGAGACACATTGTATTCATGCTTTATGCTGAGAGTTTACTTTGGATTATATTAGCTGATAAAGTTGTACAGTGTAAAGGAACAACAGGATTCCTGTTGTGATTGTACACCATCCAATTATTTCAGCAAAAAAACTCATAACTTTTTAACAAAAAGAATAATATGTCACAGCACAAGTGGTTCAACTAATAGATTAAAGATTGTTATTGAGTATTATAATGATGGGTTATATGTGCACGCATTAGTCCTCATTATTAGAGAGTCTGTTACATGGTGTTTATTTTTATATTTACAGAACATTGCCATCACTGGTAAGGATGACACTTATTGCCCTTCCCTAAGTGCCCTTATTGTGTATGGCAATCTCACAAGCTGCATTCCATATCACTTATAGTTTAACCTCAGTATTGCATACTTTGAGTATCACTTATCATGCAACCTTGTAATTATACACTTGCTAATGAACTCAGTTTATATAGAACCTTGAATAGAACACACTGTTCAGTTCTGGTCTCCACATTATGAAAGGATAGTGTAGAGAAGTAGCAGGAAAACTTTGGAAATGAGAGGATGTACATGCCAGGAAAAGTTAAACAATCAGGAACATCGACAGTAGGGGAGGGAAGGAAGTAACAAATCCAGACGTACTTAGTGCAATGGGCATAGGAAAAATTGTTTCAATTGTTTGGGTTTCCAAAAATAAAAGTTATGAATATAAGAAACTTATTAATAAATTCAGAAGGAAATCTAGTCAAAGCCTCTACATGAAAAGAGTAGAAGTTGCTACCACAGGGCATCTGGAATGAAAAGAAAATCAGATGCAAAGAGGCTGAGACAAATAGCTGAAATGGAAAGATGAAGTTAAATAGGAAAGGGCTTGTGTGAAGTACAAACATTAGCACAGACCATTTGAGCCAAATGTCTAGTTTTTGCGCTGCAGATTCAATGTAACACAATGCATTAGTTCATACAAAACCAAAAACTGCAACATACTTGATCCATCTACCTTTCATTAAAATGAGTGTGTATGTATATGTAATGTTTTTAGATATATAACATGTATTTCATCAGCAATAGCTGGTAGCCTGTAGCCTATAGAGCATAAAGTAGGATAAACCGCACAGATTTCCTTGAATGTTGGTGGTGGTGTGTTCAGTTGCGTGTGGAAGCAATTTAAACATAATGTGGTGCATTAAACACTATTCTTAAACGTTGACTTCACAAGCACCACAATTGAAGATCAGAGAGAGGGTCTGAATAGGTGGGTGGCAGGTTTGAGATCTGCAGAGGCTACCTATGCTGAAATTTCTAACACTGCTAGTGGTGTACAGTTACAAATTAAACTGAAATCATCTCATATTTTGCAACTAACTTGTCTTTCTTGTAAGTGTGTGGAAAGGCATAACCATTGGGAGGTGATGATGTTTTTACCTGTGATGTATTTAACCATTCAAGTACTTTGTGGATAGACTTCTAGTGTTCTCTATTTATTCTAACTAGACAGTAAATCAACATGGTAAAACTCTGTGGTGAGAGAACCTCAATATTTAGTGTTTTTTGCTGGCTGACTGAATCGATGTTTATATTGAGTTAAAATGTGAGCCTCAGTCACTCATCGTTTAACCCATAATGAGAAGCGAATGGCACCTGCAGATCAATGTGTAGTAATGCTCCTCCCTCACACCCCTCCCCCCAGTCATAATGCTCCTAATCTCTGTGCATTTACTGCATCATTATTCACTTTTCCTAATGCTCTGAAATGATTTTGAATTTTGTCTAATCCACCATGAAGTTAATGGATTTGCTTTGCTCCAAATATGTTGATGTAATGTCTAGTTCTGATTTCATATTTATTTTTTGTTTCTATTTCAATGCAATTCAGTGAATTAGCCCTTGATATTATAAAATGAAACCTTCATTTATATTATGGCCTCCAAAGCCTTTTATAGGTAGTTAAGTATAAAACAGGAAATGTGGGGGCCAATTTGCATGCAATAAGATCTCACTAATAGCAATGAACTAATCTGTTTAGTGATGTTGGTCTTGGCAGGACATCGGCAAGAACTCCTCTGCTCTGCTTCAAATAATGCCCTTTGGATACTTTATGTTAACCTGGAGCTTTGGTTTCAGATATCATATGAAGATACAACAGTACAACATTTCCTTGGTGCTGTGCTGTAATGTTAAAGCTACTAAAACTTCCCCAAAGCCAAGAGCTGCTATCTCCTAAGTCCCTTCAGAATTAGATGGTAATGATCTTGGTGGGGGCGGGGGGAGGGGGGTAAAGACAGTCCATTCGCAACTTCTTAAAAATTTTAGTTTTTTGACTGATTTTTATTTATGAGGTTCTGCTCTCAGTTATGGCTTGGAAAAGAACTAAGTGTCTAAATGCTTCTCTTGTGGGCTGATTGTGCAGTGAATATTAATTATGTATTGTTATTACAAGTGTAGTTACTTGAATTCCAAAAGCAGAAAATAAGATTTGAATTAATTGCTGCCAAAACGATTAATTATTCTTAAGCTGTGAAGAAATTGAATGTCATTATTTAATCATTAGTACAGAAAATGATCCTCTGTTTGATCCTCTGTATTTCATATCAACAGGTTACAACTAGGGGAGGGGTTGAGGCCTAAGGAAGACCAGCCATGATAATATTGAATGGTATGGGTGAAGTCTGAGGGACCAGGTGACCGACTCCTCCCCTTCCTCTCCTGTGCTCTTGTGACCATTATGAGAACAGATAATGACCAACTGCACGTAGTTCTGCTATAACACAATAGTTACGTTCCTAAGGAACCTCGCATTATAGAAAGTCACTCTATAGCAGAACAGGCTGTAGTTGCCTTCAAAGGAGAGGTTTAAACAGGTTTTTGCGATCGCACTATAACCAGTGCAGCCTGCATAATGCAAACAATGTTCGCTAATCCATCATCCATCGCATTATAACCAATTTGCATTATGCAAACATGCGTTACAGCAGAACTAGCTGTACAAACCCATGACCATTGGCTCAATAGTAGACTTAAGCTCCAACTGTGCCAAACATTTATAATATTTGCAAATGAACCAATTAAATGACACCTTGCAAGGTTGATTGGTGTGGACTTAAATCAAAATAAGAGATATTGAAATATTCCTTCTGCACGGTATCATAGCGGTTAGCACAACGCTATTGCAGCGCCAGCGATTGGGGTTCAATTCTCATCACTGTCTGTAAGGAGTTTGTACGTTCTCCCGTGTCTGCGTGGGTTTCCTATGGGTGCTCCGGTTTCCTCCCACATTGCAAAGACGTACGGGTAGGTTAATTTGGGTCTAAAATGGGCGGCGCGGACTCGTTGGGCCGGAAGAGCCTGTTACCACATTGTAAATAAAAAAAACAAAATATAAGTAGCAGCATATGATAGACA
Organism: Pristis pectinata; assembly: GCF_009764475.1. Lineage (NCBI taxonomy): Eukaryota > Metazoa > Chordata > Chondrichthyes > Rhinopristiformes > Pristidae > Pristis > Pristis pectinata. Next base: position 135,390,542 of record NC_067406.1, read on the forward strand.
AGGTCCTGTGATACCAGACCTTTCTATACTTTTTATGTTGTAGATAGATAGATAAGATATCCTTATTAGTCACATGTATATCGAAACATGCATAGAGTGTTCTGGGGGCAGCCCGCAAGTGTCACCATGCTTCCAGCGCCAACATAGCATGCCCATAGCTCCTAACCCCTACGCCTTTGGAATTTGGGAGGAAACCGAAGCACACGGAGGAAACCCATGCAGACATGGGGAGAACGTACAAACTCCTTACGGACAGCGGCCGGAATTGAACCCAGGTCGCTGGAGCTGTAATAGTGTTATGATAACCAATACGCTACTGGGGTTAGGGTGGAAATAGTTTAGATGTGAATCAATTATCGATGACATTTCCAATGGAGAGAGCAAAGCCCTAGCACAGTCATTTGTTACGGATTAGGTTACTATTTGGTGAATGTCCCTTTAAGACATAGCACAGAAGTAAGTGTGTGGCGTCATTACGACAACAGGAGATAATGACATGATGACGTTTTGGAGCAGTCAGTCAGAAGAGAGAGAGAAGGGAGAGAGACACCCTGCCTGCTGGTCTCTGTATCAATGGATGAAAAACAATAACTGTGTCTGTCACTACAATCCACGTATGGATTTTTGGAATAATCCAGTGGAGTCCACTTTGTCGTTAACCTGTAGAAGGAAACAGGTACTTGTGTGGACGGCCACGTCTCGAATGCCTTTTGGGGTGGCAGATACTTTGGAACAAAGCAATGGAGATCATCGGAGACTGAGGTGTCGTATGGGTTCCATTGTGGAACATTTCGATTTCGTAACTTCTCTCTATTTTCTCTCTACATCTTCTCTTCAGTCAACGGTGGTTTTTGCAAAAGCCTTTGCTAATGTTTCACCTTATGGCTTGCTGAACTGAACTTTGAGAACTATTCCTGGACTTGGAGTTTGGGAGTTTGCCACATACACATTTCGGTTTTAGTTTTGGGGTTAATATTTAAGATCTAACATTTCTACGTTTAACATTCTAACATTTTTTCTTTTATTTTTCTTATTATCATAAATAGTTATTAATAAAATAGTTTCTAACATTTATACATGACTCGGTGTGTTTCTTTTGTTGCTGGTACGTAACACATTAAAGGAATAGAACCTAGTGTTGAACATGCATTTGTTTGGTCAATAACCGTAAGTGTTAAATGTTAAACATTCTGTTTGTCAGAGAAGTAACTATAAGTGTTAAGTGGATTTCAATGGTGCTTTTTAGATCTGGTTTAGGTTATGTAAAAGTTTTAGATATCTGCTTGTAATTTTTTACCAGTGGTGCCCTCCTTGACTATATTCGTGCCAGATTCACTCGTGGCCACATCAATGGCAGCATAAACATTCCATACAGTTCTGCCTTCGGCCCGGATGGTGAGCTGGTACAGTGTGCATCTACCAGCTTGCTGCAGAGCTTCAAGGGACGTGTCATTGTCATTGTAGGAAACGTGGTCAAGAACACAGGCAATGTAAGTTACCACTACATTTTGTTCTAAAATATCTTGAAATGCTTCTGTTGCTATGATATTGCTTAAACTCAGCTATTGATTCCTTGCTGGAGGGCAGATATATGGAACAATCCAGCCCTGTGAACAAGAAATAAAACACAAAGTTAGCTCACTGCAAATACTGAAACTGAGGTCCTCTGAGATGGTTGAATCCTTGCAGAATGATGACAATAACATGAGGCTAAGGATGATCGGTCCACACTGATTTATTAGCCTACCCACCTTATGATCCTGAACTGGACATATGGAGCAACCTGTTACCAATTAACATGCGGAGCATTTCAAAGAGCTGCTTTACCCCTAACAGCACCTTTATTTTTATAAAGGAAGTACAAAGAATTTTTTTAATTGTCTTTAATAAATTTATTACAGTTCTTTGAGACTACATTTACCTTATTTTTGGACTGTGGGGTAATTGAGAGTTATGGGACTTGGATAGGAAAGTGAAGTTGGTGCCAAGATCAGATGAGCCAGAGATCAGAATGGCAGAATAGGCTGAAAGGACTACAGGGCCTACATCTGCTCCTGATTTTTTTTATGTTCCTCTTTAATGTGTCACAATCTAGAATATACACAGTTTTGCAAGAGTAGTCATGAAAGTAATAGAATATTACTTGATAAATATCGAGAGTACAACTGTATTGCTGTTGTTTCACTTCACACTAACACTAATTTTATTTGTACACCTGGAGTCAAAAATTTTGGTAAGGAATTTTGCGAGACTCTTGGACAAGTTAAGTTGATCCTATCTTGCACAAGGTCTACAATTGGGTCCTATTAAAATGATTAGCAACAATATAAACTTGCCAGATTACACTGAGCCAGATTAATAAATCCAATACATTTACCTGAGTCAATCTATTGACTCGGGTAGATTCACATATTGGAAGCTCTAACCCCTCACTTGGCCCAAAAACACTAGCAGCCTTAATCTGGTATGACTTGAAGCAATGTAATTCTGTGGCCGATGCTTCAGTGTACTTTCAGGGAGTAGAACACTACAGCACAGTACAGGCCCTTCGGCCCACAATGTTATGCCGACATTTTATCCTCCTCTATTATCTATCTAACCCTTCCCTCCCACATAGCCCTCCATTTCTCTATCATTCATGTGGCTATCTCTTAAATGTCCCTAATGTGTCTGCCCCCACAACCTCTGCAAGCAGTGCGTTCCACACACCCACCACTCTCTCTGTGTAAAAAAAATTTACCGCTGACATCCCCCTTATACCTTCCTCCAATCACCTTAAAATTATGTCCCCTCGTGTTAGCCATTTCGCCCTGGGAAAAAGTCCCTGACCGTCCATTCGATCTGTGCCTCTTATCATCTTGTACACCTCTATCAAGTCACCTCTCATCCTCCTTCTCTCCAAAGAGAAAAGCCCCAGCTCGCTCAACCTATCCTCATAAGACATTCTCTCCAATCCAGGCAACATCCTGGTAAATCTCCTCTGCACCATCTCTAAAGCTTCCACATCCTTCCTATAATGAGGTGACCAGAACTGAACACAATAGTCCAAGTGTGGCCTAACCAGAGTTTTATAGAGCTGCAACATTACCTCACGGCTCCAGAACTCAATACCCCGACTAATGAAGGCCAACACAAGATCACAAGACAAGGGAGCAGAAGCAGGCCATTCGGCCCATCGAGTCTGCTCCAAGGAAAAGGGAAAAAGAAATGGGGTGGGGAAAAAAAACTATTCTAATCCCATTTTCCAGCCTTATCCCCATATCCCTTGATACCCTGACTATTTAGATATCTGTCTATCTCCTCCTTGAACACCCCCACTGATCTGGCCTCCACTGCTGTGCGTGGCAAGGAGTCCCACAATTTCACCACCCTCTGGGTAAAGAAATTTCTCCTCATCTCTGTCTTGAAACTGTACCCTCTAATTCTAAGATTGTGCCCTCTGGTCCTGGACTCGCCCACCAAGGGAAACAGCCTAGCCACATCTACTCTATCCTTACCTGTCAACATTTTAAATGTCGCTACGAGGTCCCCTCTCATCCTTCTGTACTCCAGTGAGTACAGTCCAAGAGCCGACAAACGCTCATCATACTTAAGCCCTTTCATTCCCGGAATCATTCTCGTAAATCTCCTCTGAACCCTCTCCAACGTCAGCACATCCTTCCTAAGATGTGGGGCCCAAAACTGCGCACAGTATTCCAAATGAGGCCTCACTAGTGCCCCGTAGAGCCTCATCAACACTTCCTTACTTTTATACACTATACCTCTCGAGATGAATACCAACATAGCATTTGCTTTCTTAACCACCGATCCAACCTGGTGGTTAACTTTTAAGGTATCTTGTACGAGTACCCCCAAGTCCCTTTGTACTACCACACTATCAATCTTCTCTCCTTCTAGATAATAATCTACCCGCTTATTTCTGCTTCCAAAGTGTACAACTGCACATTTCTCAACATTGAATCTCATCTGCCATTTCCTTGCCCATTCTCCTAAACTGTCTAGGTCCCTCTGCATCCTTTCTATTTCCTCTATGCTCCCTACTCCTCCACTTATCTTGGTGTCATCCGCAAACTTAGCCACACAACCATTTATTCCATCATCCAAATCATTGATGTACAAGGTAAAAAGGAGCGGCCCCAACACCGATCCCTGCGGCACACCACTAGTAACCGGTAACCAACCAGAACGAGATCCTTTTATTTCCACCCTTTGCTTCCTGCCAACCAGCCAATGCTCCACCCATTTTGCTACCCTACCCATAATTCCATGACCTCTCATCTTATTAATCAGTCTCTTGTGAGGCACCTTATCGAAGGCCTTTTGAAAGTCTAAATACACAACGTCTACCACCTCTCCCTTATCCACCCTACCTGTGATTTCTTCAAAAAACTCCAATAGGTTGGTCAGACAGGACCTCCCCTTCACAAAACCATGTTGACTAGGTCCAATCTTGCCTTGCGCCTCTAGGTATTCGGTAACCTCCTCCTTGAGGATAGATTCCAATAATTTTCCCACCACTGACGTCAGACTAATAGGTCTGTAATTGCCTTTGTGCTGCCTCCCACCTTTCTTATACAACGGAACTACATTCGCTACCCTCCAGTCCTCCGGAACCATGCCAGAATCTATCGATTCCTGAAAAATAATCGCCAATGCCTCCGCTATCTCTACAGCCACCTCCTTCAGAACCCGGGGATGCACCTCATCCGGTCCGGGAGACTTATCAGTCTTAAGCCCCTTTAGTTTTCCTAGCACCTTCTCCCTATTAATCTCAACTGAACTCAGTTCCAATTCGTGAGACTCCTGACTAACGGGCACATTGCTTATGTCCTCCACGGTGAAGACCGATGCAAAATATTCATTCAATTCCCTTGCCATCTCACTATCGTCCATTATAATACCTCCTGCACCGTTATCAATTGGTCCTATGTCAACCCGTGTCTCTCTTTTATTCCTTATGTATTTAAAAAAAACTCTTAGAATCCTTCCGAATGTTGTCCACCAGCTTCCTTTCGTAACTCATCTTTGCTTTCCTAATGACCTTCTTAGTTTCTCTCTGCAGATTTTTAAAAACTTTCCAATCTTCTGTTTTCCCACTAATTTTTGCTACTTTGTACGCCGCCCCTTTTGCTTTTATTTTATCCTTCACCTCCCTCGTTATCCACATCTGTGCCTTTTTTCCATTCAAAACCTTCTTTTTTCTTGGAATATATCTGTCCTGCATTGTCCTTATTTCCTGTAGAAATTTCTTCCATTTCTCCTCTGCCGTCCCTCCAGCTAACTTACTCCTCCAATCAATTTGGGCCAACTCTTCTCTCATACCTTTGTAATTTCCCTTATTCCACTGAAATATCGATACACCAGTTATCAGCTTCTCCTTCTCAAACTTGAAACTAAACTCAATCATATTGTGATCACTTGTTCCCAGTGGTTCCTTTACCTTTAGTTCCCTAATCACCTCCGGTTCACTACACAGCACCCAATCCAAAACAGCCGATCCCCTGGTGGGCTCCTCAATAAGTTGCTCCAGAAAAACATCCCTTAGACATTCCACAAACTCACTCTCCTGAGTACTACCGCCTTGCTGCATTTCCCAGTCCACCTTCATGTTAAAATCCCCCATAATTATCTTCACATTGTCACTCTGGCACGCTTTTTCTATCTCAATCTGCAACTTATGGTCCACTTCCTGACTGCTGTTCGGGGGCCTATATATGACTGCTACTATTGTCCTTTTACCCTTGCTATTTCTTAGCTCCACCCATAAGGATTCCACCTCCTCTGACCCAATGTCCTTCCTTTCTATTGATTTTATATCGCTACTAACCATCATGGCCACACCTCCCCCTCTGCCTTACCCGCCTATCCTTCCTATACACTGTATACCCCTTGACATTCAGTTCCCAATCACATCCATCATGAAGCCATGACTCAGTGATTGCAACGATGTCATATTTATTAACCTGTAGTTGTGCCACTAGGTCATCTACTTTATTCCTGATGCTACGTGCATTTAAATATAGTACGTTTAGACTGGTATCTGCTATTGATTTTATTGTACTTCTATTGTTCAGCAGATTATCCTGACTTTCTACCTGTCCATCCTTCTTACTATCTTCGCTACCTACTATCTTAGACATGTTCGTGTAGACCTCATCCCCTATCCTAACATTCGGTATCCTAACATCCTCATCCCCGATCCTAACATTCTGTATCCTAACATCCTGATTTGTTGTACTTCTATTATTCAGTAAATTATCCTGACTTATCACCTGCCTGTCATTCTTGCCATCCTCAATGCCTTCTTAACAACCCTATCGACCTGCACAGCAACCTTGAGGGATGTATGGACGTGGACCCCAAGATCCCTCTGTTCCTCCAAACTGCTAAGAGTCCTGCCATTAACCTTGTATTCTGCCTTGTGAATGTGAAAACTTTAAAGCCTCCCTTGAAATAGAGCAGGGGAGTTCTCTCCATCCAGTGAGTAACATTAATCTCTCAATAAATAATACTAAAAGCAGGTTAACCAACCATTTATCTCAATTGCGGCTCATGGAAATATATTGTGTGTAAATTGGATGCCATTTTTCCCGCACAACAATAGTGACTGCATTTCGGGAAGTACCTTCAGATGTCCTGCTGGTTATGACAGGGCACTTCATAAATATAGCTTCCTTCCTTTGAGTGCCATCAAACAACATTTAAAAAGTGCCCAGAAAACACTTGGTAAATGTACCTGCAGTAAATGTTAGTATCTGGATAGCACAGACTCACGGTACTCTCTAAAGTGTTAACTTAAGCGTTAACTGCAAAGAGAAGTGCACTTTGCAAGTGTCTCTCCACAGGGGTTCCTGCTTAGGCAGGAGAATTGGAGTTCCAAACAGGCAATGCAAACAAGGTTCTGCCTGTCTGCAAACTAAACTGCAGCTGTCTAATTCCAAACTAAAGCTACAGTGTAAAATACGGTTTTAGTTAATCAGATTAGTTATTGTGAAGCCAAATTCCTTTTTTTAAACTTTTATTTCACTAATAATTACCTGTTGAATATTGTAAAATGCTAATAATGGAATAGTATTTTGAAATCTTGATTTTGTGAGATTAGGTAAGCTTTTCTTCAAGGAATTCTGTATCGCCGAAGCTCAGAATCAGAATCAGGTTTTTTATCACTGTCTTATTCGATGTGAAATTTGTTGTTTTGCGGCAGCAATACAGAGCAAAGACATAAAATAACTATAAATTACAAAATAAATAATGCAAAAAAAAGAGGAATAATGAGGTAGTGTTCATGGACCATTCAGAAATCTGGTGGCAGAGGTGAAGGAATGAGCTTTAGTGAAAAGAGAATATGACATGTGAGAGATCCTCAATTAGCACTATTATTAAAGAATTACTGATGTACAGAATGAAGCTTCATGCACAATAAGAGTATTTGATAAACTAAGGTTTAAAATCTAAGGTTATCCTAAATGAATTAAAATATTAGAAATGCAAAACCTTGTGTGGAGAAAAAAAACTCCAGTTTTTGCAAAAATCAGACACAAACCGTAAAGACACTTTTTCTATATGGGAGTGGCACAGCGTCAAAAATATTCCTTAACTCACTGCATTCTTAAGAATGTGCATTTTTATTGACTGCTATTGGCAAAAGATAAGTGAGATGTTCATGATTTATTTGCTTTAATATTGTGCACACAGTACACAATAACTTTATCACAGTGGATTGCCTTTTTATGTATAAGATAGTTGATCAACAGCGCATAAACCATCTGGTTTATGTATCTAACATACTCCCAATTAAGCTACAGCACTGGTGACCTGAGCTTGCAACTCTCCTGGCCACCCCTTCACCTTGAAATGCTAGCATGTGTTTATCTTTGACCTATAACTGCCTATGGTGGCTTCCTTCATCGCGGTAAATTAGGACGTTGTTTCCATTCAGGATGGACTGGGTCCATTTTCATTCATTGGTTTAATGACCCATCACAACAAGTTTCTTCTCCTCCTTCTGCCAGAAGTTCTACCAGCAGAGGAGAGTGGTCACCATAAAATGAGGGCAGCAGAATCTGAATCCAGGCAAAAGGCTCAAATTGTGTTTGCCGAAGCTTGCATATAAAATGTAGTTTCCTCTCAGTTCGAGGATCAGTATAGGTCAGTGATCTGGAGCCCCAGCAGGTCCTCCAGTGCTACCCACCGCCATTAATGATGTGTAAACTCCTTCCTCTTTGCCACATAATGTGCACTTGTGTGTTTGTGCACTATCAAACACCCATTTGGACTAATTGCATTTTTCTACTTCCCACATTCCCTCAACTGCACCCCACCCCCTCCCCCCCCCCCCCCCCCAGCAGATTCTCCCTACACACTGGGGGAATTTATAGTGGCTAATTACCTTCCAATCTCACATCTTTGGGATGTGGGAGGAAACCGGAGCACCGGGAGGAAACCCACGTGTTGAAAGTGAGAATGTGTAAATTCCACACAGACAACACTGGAGGTCAGGATTGAACCCAGGTTGCTAGAGGAGTGAAACAATGGTTTTACTAGCTGCACCTTGGGAGAAACATTACACATTACTAACCAGCAATTTCAGCAGCTGAACTTCATAAACCAGAGGCAGATCAGGGGAAATTATGATCAATTTCAGTTGGGCTCTGGTCAACTGCCTCTATAAATACTGGGTCCATTTCTGGTCACCAAGAAGTATGGTGCAGAGAAAAACCATGAGACAGCTCCCTAGTGCATGAGTTCTTAGTGAACAGCCTGGTGGATGTGTGCTTCTCAGCTTGGAGAGGAGCCATTAAAGTGATGGTATTGTGTATTAAGTAGTTTGAAAATGACTAAACTGGGATATGCATTAAAATAAAATACAGTGGGCACAAGTTCATTAGTAAAAGTTCTCAAGAAGGCAGCATCCGTCACTAAGGACCATCACCATCCGTGACATGTCCTCTTCTCATTACTTCCATTGGGGAGGAGGTACAAGAGCCTGAAGACCCACACTCAATGATTCAGGAACAGCTTCTTCCCCTCCGCCATCAGATTTCTAAACGGTTCATAAACACTACCTCTATTCCTTTTTTTTCACTTTTAATCATTTTTGTAATTTATTGTAATTATTACGTCTTTGCACTGTGCTGCTGCTGCAAGACAACAAATTTCATGTCATAAACGTCAGTGATAATAAACCTGATCTGGTTCTAAAAGTGACCCTCACACAGAGAGTGTGGTTACTGTAGAATAGATTCTGGGTAGTGGCTAACCTTAAAACGTGTATCACTTTATATTTAGGTGGAGGCATTGTAGGGTCTGTCGGAACGGATGACTTGACATGGGCCAAGTAATGTTTCCCAATCATAATTATGAAATCCCGTTGTAGCAAACAGTCACACAATGCAATTACCTGTGTGGTTAATTGTATAGGAAAGTAAATGTGGCTTGTAATGATGTTTAAATTTGTGTGATAACTTAAAAACCCAGTAAAGTTTTACCCTCCAGCAACTGAGATAGGGGTTTATTTATACTGAACTTTTGTAGAAGTCCATTTTAGTTTGTTTATATCCTGTGCCTTACACTTTGGCAAAGAAGTACCGTGTTTGAACTGCGTGACTTGCTCTGTCACAAGCCATGTAAGTGGTTTAATTTGATTTATTTAAAACATCAGGGTGGAAATTCTTGAATTTCTAACATGATCCAGGCCGTTGTCACAACCTAATCAACTCCCAACAATATGGTGAAAGGGCAGAAACCTCCTGCTCAAAGGCCAACTGAACCACATGGAGAACAGACAGCTCATGTTCCCTGGAGTACTCTGAAAGGGAATATTCCAATCGTGGCTTGAATTCAACCTCGAATTCTTTGAAGCTGAATGAATATGAAGAAATTGCTTGAAAATTTAGCCAAGCGAGAATAACATTTTACAGATGGTATCTTCAGAGTAGGGAGATTCAGACATGATACTTTTCCCTTCCGTTTTTCCCAAGGTGTAATTTATACTCCCATTCCCACCTGCTCGCCCTCTTTTCCCAGTCTCGCTTCCCTGAGACAAGTGTAGGTGGATCGAATGATCTGACTTTCCATCCTGAGACTCGGGTAATGAGGTGCAGCAAGGAACCAGCAGCAATGAGGCATCAGCCAATGTTACACTGAAGTCCAACCCCAGAGCACTCTGACAGCTCTAGAGTGGAGGTAAGGCTGGGGGAGAAAGTTCACCTCTTGTCCAAGTTCAGAGACATAATCAGAGACATTTAACCACTGTTTGGAAAGAATTTTTTTTTTTACAAATTAATCGCTAAGGAATGATTTAAAAGTTAAAACAAGAAAAAGGTAAATAATTCTTCCATTTTTCCCACTGATTTCAAGGACATTTAAAGCGAATAGGGACACCATTTTGAAGACAGGTCTGGTTGATGTAGAATTGCCAAAGTGTATTCATCAGCATAATCCTGGGTGCTTGAACATGATCAGGCTCCACAGTGGGACCCCAACAAGGGTCTAACCATGGAGTGGACTGATAGATGTGTCAGCATCTGTCACATATCTCATCCTGGACTTGTGTCAGGGCCACATCAATCTGTAACTAACTTACCTAGGGGCAGCCAAATGCCGGCCACAGTCCATGCGATTCAGCCCACAGAAGGGTCCTTTCCAAATGAAGCAATGGGAAATTATAATGGAAAGAGTTGGCAGAAGTGTGCACAGATGCAAGATTTATATGTGAAGGGCATTTCAATTGCATTTGTCTGCATGGATTTCACAAGTTCTCCCTGTAACCGGCTAGGTTTCCTCCAAGTGCACTGGTTCTCTCCCACATCTCAAAGACATGTGGCTTGAAAGGTTAAATTGCCCCTAGTGTGTAGGTGAGTGTTAGAATCTGGGAGGAGTTGATGGGACGTTGGGAGAATAAAATGGGAGTAATGTAGGACTGGTAAATAAAATGGATGCTTGATGGTTGGTGCAGACTCGACGGGCCGGAGGACCTGTTTCTGTGCAGTATGACTCTTCGGCTCTCCTTGATTTTGAGGTTGGATCAGTCAGGATCTTTTTGAATGATAAAGCCAGCTTATAGGGCAGATATGTTCTCATGGAGTGAATTTTGAGTGCAGTGTAGGGGAATAGGGCAATGGTTCCTTCTCAGTTACAGTTTGGCTTACCATTGTACTTAGTGCAAAACTAGAAAGCGATAATGCCTGAGCTTAATGACTACTAATTTTCTTTAGATAATCTTTAAAAATACTGTTAGTCAAAAACGTGAACAGTTTAACTTTGCAGTACAAGCAAAATGAGTCAGGAATAAGAAGTTTCAAAGTAACTTTGCTGGTATCGGAAAGAATCTTCAGGCAAAGGATTAAGGCAAAGCAGATCAGGCATCTATCTGCTTGTTACCTGAGGCTACAAAAAAATTAGTGACAAAAGGATGGGCAAAACATAGAAGTAGTGATGAAACAGCAAGAAAGTGAAAAATTGACACCAGAGAGGCAGTTTTACTAATCGGGATGTATGAAGTCACAGTAGTTGCATTTCAATTCAGAAGGATGTTGACCTTATGGTTTATTTTTGAACTCTATCAGTCTTAGCCCTGGAGTCGGTTTGGTGTTTTCTTCTCAGACCTAATCCCTTAGCTCTGAAAATGCACCCATTTTTACTCTCATTTTTCCAATATCTAGTTACATCCAACTCTCCTTACCATAGTTATGCCATTAATTTTCATCAAACCAAAAGTTGATCATTGTATTATTCAGAAAGTTGCAGCTACAAAAAGATGTAGATGTAACTTCTAAAAAAAATTCTGGTCCCAAAGTAATGTTGAGAGACCTTCCACACACTCAAAGTGAATGATTCGAGGATACTTACATTTGAGAGTCGATGGATGGAGTGTTTGGGATACTGGAGGAGGAAGTAGCAGACATGAGATGTGGAGGTTTTGGGACGATTACTTTAAAAAAAAATGCAATTTTTTTTAAAGGCCAGTTCAGCACCTACATTCAGTCCACCTTGAGCTCCCCATCTCACATTGATAACTTTGTTTTGTATGGGCAGAAATTATGCTGCATTCTCCGATATTAGACCCAAAATGTAGTCTAACTGTACCCTGGCCTGATTTTCTGGCCTCATAGCACGTTCCTGGTTATTGTAGGACTGTGTCTGAAGGGCTGCACATTTTCAACAATGGTGTTCAAGCATTTTTAGTGTAACAAGCAATTGCAAATGGATGTTAAATCACTCTGTGTTATTACTGCTCCCATTAAAACTAATCCTACATTATATGCTTGTAATTGAAACCAAATTAATGTTTAGGCATTAAGGACAATGTTTGACTCTCAGGTACTTCAAAGCTGACATGACCTTGGACACTTTGTACATGCCCCCATTGAAACCCAAGTGCTGAATCAGATAAATGTGTACAAAATGCTCAAAGCATGAAATTTCCCTCATTATTTAATTACACGTCCATTGGAGAATTGTGTCCATGCTTGAGTTTCAATGAGCAACAGGTACTACTACATTTCCATAATATGTATCACACTGAGAATATTCATTAACTCAAGGATAATTTTTTGCAAATTGAGTCATTCTTCAATGTAGATTTCTGTTGTTTAAATAAATGTTCACTAAGGTGGAAGCTAACATATTGCAGTAATTATTTCAGTACACCTGCTTCATTTAACAACGTGGCTCTGTGCCGCTCCACCTTTTAAGATCTGTGCTGTTTTATTTTCCCAGATTTTTTTCATTCCCAATAAAAGTACTGACAGTTCAGATCCAGCTTTTCATGGTTACATAATGTAATGAAGGAAAGTTTCTATGAAAAGACCGTTCTGAAAAATGTGTTTTGCTCTTCTTCTCCGGATCAGACCCCTAACAGATACAAACGTGTGCCTCATTCATTGAGGCAGACTTCATTCTTTTGCTAACTCCTTCATGCAGTAAATTTCCTTTCACATCTGTGGTCCATTTGGGCTTTTTGTCTTTGATGTTGAACTGACACGTTTGTTAACCATTTGATCAAGAAGTTTTATGGAGTCATAATCCAGATATTGAAAGCTTATTTCTAGCACAGCCTGAAATGTGTCCGACATTTGGGGCTTTTTCCTGAGTCCAAACAGTTGGTGATGGGTTTGCACTCTGCTAATGCTGTCCAAAAGGAAACAGATGAAAACATCATTGTACAATCTTTGACTACAGTTCAGGCTTTTAATGGAAGTTATTGACCCTTAATTTACAAGCGTGACCAATAGTTTGTTATACCCATGCTTTGAGGCTACTATTGCACACCTGAGGCCAATAACGTTATGTCTCAGTCCAGAAGTCAATGTCACTGTATATTCAGTTACAACTTTGGGGCTGTCAATTAGAAATTGGATCATTTTTAACCAGCACTGTGTAATGTGAGAATGTGGTAATCTCTGTTGTGTTAGCTGCTGATGGTGAATTCTAAACCCTGCAAGTTACAGTTCAGTGCTGGTTTCAAATAATGTTGAAAATATGCAGGATTTTATTAACAAGCCCTTACCACAGCATCAATTGTGCTCAGTAAATAATGCCATCTCTCTGATTATTGTCTGCTTTTTCATGTAAACAATGATTGGAGATGAGGGCAGTGTTACTCATGGATCAGTGATCACACTCTTTGCCTTGGAGGTGGAATGAAAGTGAAGAGTTCATCACCCTCTCCATAGATTTGAAGAGTTTATTAGGGCTGATGTTCCAATGCAGTACCAAGGGAGTGCTGCACTGTCAACCCTCAGAAAGGACATTAAATTGAGATCCCTCTCGAGTGGATATAACTTCATTGATGTTTGTGGACTTTGATACAAGCAAGTATTTCCCATCACCATTATGACTATCCTTCAGTAATAATTCATTAGCCTTAAACTGCTTTGGGACTACTGAGTTTATAAAATGTGTTAGAAGATTCTTTTTTGAGGGGTGGGTAATAATACTGTTTCCAGTATAATCAGTGAGAGGATTCAGATACAGATTAGTTTACTGTCATATGCACCAGATTGAAGTGAAATTGCTTGCTCGCATGAAGCTCACAGTGTAAACAGTACACATGGTAATAATAAATAGAAGCAGTAGCTGTGTCCTTGATGCTTGTGAGAGAATAAAATGTAATACATGGAGAATACTGAGGGTGACCTTAGAGGTTTATAAAATCACAAGGGGCATAGAAAGGTGAATGGTCAGTCTTTTTCCCAGGGTAGGGGAGTTTAAAACTAGAGGGCATAGGTTTAAGGTGAGAGGGGAAAGATTTAAAGGGGACCTGAGAGGCAAGTTTTTCACACAATGTGGAGGGTATGTAGAATGAGCTGCCAGAGGAAGTGGTAGAGGAGGGTGAAATTACGTTTAAGAGACACCTGGACAGGTACATGTACAGGAAATATTTAGCGGGATATGGGCCAAATGCAGGCAAATGGGACTAGCTCATTTAGGCACCTTGGTTGGCATGGATGAGTTGGGCTGAAGAGCCTGTTTCTGTGCTGTATAACTCTATGACAGTTGAAGAATAGCCTGAAAAATAAATTAAGGAATAATTAAAGTGAGTAGGTCCTCAGATCTATTGGATTATCACCTTACGTGAGCCCATCCAAAGCTCTTCTTCCCTTATCCTAACTCGAATCAAGACATGTTCACATACTTAACCAACATTAATGCTTCTGTTTTGAAATTCTCAGCCTTGTTTTTGGATCTCTCTGTGGCTGCACACCCTCCCCATCTTTGCATCCTCCTCCAACCCTGCAACCAAATTCTGGCCCCCTGCACATTAGTCCGGTGGTTGTTGCTTCTTCATTGATAGCCATGCTTTCATCCACTGTGGTGCTAAGCTCCAGAATTCCCTCCCTAAATCTCTTGGTCCTTCTAGCTTTATTTCCTTCAGGTGTTCCTTGACTTCTGTGGCTTTTGGTCACGTTGTAATATGTTGCCCAATATCTTTTGTTGGTATCATTCCTGTGACAGTCGTTTAAGGTTCTGTATGAATATAAGTTGTGCTTCTTTCTGGTGTTTCCCATCAGAAAGTGGTTTTTGAGGGAGCTTAGAAGCATTGCAGGCATTACAGCTTATTGTGAGATATGAGATTTAACTATAATGAAAAAAGGAAATGGTGTCAACAGTTTGAGGTAGTGCCCATCTTCTGGAGATATTGGTCAGGTGAGGAGAAAGTTGCATTGTAAGTACTTTTGACGTATTTGTGTTCTACAATTTGATGGCTGCCAGTAATGGGAGTTGAAACCCTTTTATGGCTCTTGCAATGCAAGTCCAATTAAACAGAGTACTCGTTTCTGGAGATATGAAAGGATATCAAACTTTCCCTCATGCTGATGGTGGAGCAGCCCGGTTTTGTTAACTCAATGAGACAAACCCACTCAAAGCACTGGCTAAAACATCCACAAAAATTGAGTTTCCTTCTTGGTCAATTGTTCGAGGTTGGTGAACAATCTGTAAATCAAGCTGATGTTTTCCAAATTTAAGTGATTTACAAGATTTGCTGAAAATTTCCAGCAAAAATATTTTGAACCATTAGATCTAATCAGTTTTCAAGTATACAGTGTAATGTGACAATGACTTGTGTTTGAGAGGCAATTATGGTAAATCATTACTTATTGAATATAGATAACAATGGGTCAATTTCATGGTAAGATATTTAAAGATCATACAAGAGCTTCTTCGTTTTTTCTTTTTAACCAAGTTCCTATGTGTATTATTTGAAATAACAACATTTATTTAGAAAATCTGCATTTGGAACTCTAATGTTGATAAATGGTGCTAAAGTTCATATTGCTACATTTGAGGGCTTAGCAAACGCATGCACAAGCTCAGCTTGCCAGTGTGTTTGCAAAGCAGAGTGCTTTTAAGTGCTGCCAAGCAGTTCTGTGAAACTGTCGTTAGAAGAGCATGTGTCCTTAATGGCCAGCTAGCTTGAGAAAGGATCTGGGAAGTGGGTGGGGATGGGGATAGAGGGGTTGGGGTGGTGGAAAGAGAAAATTAAAATACCTAAGCACCTGATTTATAGAGACTGGTGAAGCTGTCAGTCATTCCCTTGGGTGAATCGATCCACAGTTTAACCTGCAGTTATCCATTCATATGTCTTGCCTCAACTAATTGTTTAAGATAGTTGGCGCTCTTTGACGGGGTGAAGGTCATCTCATACCTACATGACACCCATTTTACCTTTCTTCCAGACTTCATTTCCAAACGTCTGTCATTATCTTCTGACATTAAATTTCCATTTATTATGAAAATGGGCTTATCAACAGTTTTGTTTCTTTCACTGCCTAATCTGATCAGGGAACTCGCATCCCTGATTCAGAGTCCTAGGCTCAAGCACACAAGCTAGGCTGCCTCACCTATGTTGTACTGAAGGAGTGCTGCATTGTAAGCAGTACTGATCTTAAACCAAAACTAAAGGTCACCCAACACATTTCCCGACCCATTTCCAGCTGGATCCCGAAAACACTCCATTACGTGACTGGATGATTTTTGGATTTTTGCATAGTGGTCTTTTTACCCCTGCCTCTGCTCACCAATCCTAATTCAATACTAATTGGACCTTACACTGAAAGATGTGGGAAATAGGAATATTTTGTAGTTGTCGTATGGTAGCTAGTACATGTCTAGTCAGATGACAAGGAGACAATGCAACCATCTTCCATCCACAGTTGGTAAGTTCCTGCTGAACCGCTGCCACTGCCATTGAATATCCACCACTTGTGCTGTTATTGGAAAGATAGGTTTGTTGGGGCAGAGCGGAGGGAGTTTTATTCGGACTCTGGCTGTGTTTAGCCTAACCCAGGAGATCCTGACATTGACCCTGAATGCTTAAATGGGATGGGCTCCATTTCCTGAGCAAAATATCCTTTGTGATGAGCACAAAAAAATATTCTGTATCCTGTAATTAAGTACAAGGGTTATGATACATGATTCTGGAATGAGGGTCTGAAGATAGCCGGGGGGGTGCAGAGGAGGATGTGTTCAACTCCAAAAACAATTTGAAGCTAAGAACTTTGATCTCCTAAAACAGAAGAAACACAGCAGAACAGAGGAATTAGTTTTGGACTAGTCTAGCACGGGCTTGGCTCAAGATATCACAGGGTGAATGAACCCCTTCCCTGCTGAAAGCTTCCAGAACACTGTCGTTACTTCAGTGCAGTCCAAGAAGCTCCAGTGGCTAATGTCGAGTCTGTTGTAAACAAAGATGTATTTCAGCACAGAAGTTAAGTACAGATGACAATGTAGTATTAATTTAAAAACATAAGACCTGTGTGCCAGAGACTGCTTTGTTTAAAATTATGATGATTGCACCCTTTCTGTGTTATCAAGTTGCACTGTGAAGTATGAAATATTGTATTAATAATCTGTCCTAATTCAGTTCACAGGGATTAATTTCTAATGGAATTTGGTACATTTTTAAAATAATTCCTTCCTTTGCTTAACCATCTTGAACGTATTAAAGAAACTTCTTTGTGTTTTAGCATAAAACAGGTACATTAACAAAGATATTTTGCATCTTTCTGAATCTTCATTCTACTGTTTTTAAAATGTTTTTTCATATTGCAAAGGGTGCTTTTAGCTAGTGTGCAAGAAGAGTAGTAAAAACGTCTGCTGCCTTAGACATTCGTAAGTGACTGAACCAAATCTACTTTTGATTCTGGCTTCTGTCAAAGAGACACTGTTAGTGTGCATGCCATCGACTGTGTGTATTTAATGTAACATGACCTTGAATCAAAGGGTATTGTAAATAATTGTTATGAAAGTTCAAGGGCCTCATTATAAACAATGTGCAACAGGTGACCTTCAAGGATTTCACATCTTGCAAGTAATAATGAGGAACAAATCAGTTAACAAATGTCATGCCTCTGGACAAAGTCTACAACTTCATTTCTTGCTGGGGAGTGGGAAATGTGAAGATAAATTTTGACGAATGTCTTCATTTTTAAACTTTTATTATAGTTCTTTAAGTTCCAGTGGAGACGATTAGTCTGTATTGCTGATTCATAGAGTGAGGTTTGGCTTATCCAAGGGGTTCTGGGGCTCCAGAATTGTTGATCTGAATGGTGGAGGCAGAGTCCCTCATCAGATTTAAAAAGGTACCTGGATGAGATCTGAAGAATCATCATCCTCAAGGCTGCAGATTGTGAGCTGGGAAGAGTCATGAAGGAAAATGGCTTTTTTGGCTAGCAGAGCACAATGGGCTGAATGGCAAAGATTCACCAGTTCTGATGAAAGGTCTTTGACCTGAAACATTAACACTGTTTCTCATTCCACAGATGCTGCCTGATCTGTTGAGGATTTCCAGCATTTTCTAATTTAATTTCAGATTTCCAACATCTGCAGTTTTTTTTTTTGATTTTCATTCACCAGATTGATTCCTGGGTGAGGGGATGGGGGTAGAATTTCTTATGAAGAGAGATTAAACCCAGGCCCATAAATGGGGAGAATTTTCTTCACCCAGAGGGTAGTAACTTTTTGGAATTCTCAACCCAAGAGCCCTGTGAAACTTCAGTTGCAGAGTATATTCAGGACAGAGCAATAGATTTTTGGATATGAGGGAATCGGAGTTAGTGCAGGAAAGTAGTGCTGACTTAAAAGGTCAGCCACCATCTCATAGAATGGTGGAGCAGGCATGAGTATCTGAATGGCCTGTTCCTGCTTCTCTTTCATGTGTTTATCTTTCTAGTCCTTAAACATCTATTATTCTATTTAAGGTAATGTTGATACTGGAATCAGTAAGTGGTTAAATCATCATTGAGGGAGAGGAAGGAAGCAGCAGATATTCTTACAAAGTTTAAGAATCCCTGCTTTAGTTGCCTCAGATGGCTATTTGCAGTTCAGACAAGTGGCACTTTATAGAATCTGTCAGCCTGCTTAATGTTAATAAGACTACAGAAACCATATTTAACACTAACAATTCTGTATACCCTGTCCACCTTGGGACTAATCAAAAATGTTTATGGCTGCTCTGTACAAAAAGATACGAAGCTACCTTGGGCTGCAGGTTTTCACAGTCATAGGCTTACTGAGTCAGATTCCGGCTTCAAAAGGTTTACAGGGAACTTGCCAGCAGTATAAGTTTGAAGTTATACTTAATATAATTCTAAATAGCAGGTGGGGATTCTCTACTCTGTCAGAGAGCGAGTGTAGTGGTATTCAGAGCCGCCACATCTCATTGACTCTAATCCTAGAGAATATTCTGAGATCAGTTTGTTTAACCAGGCTTAAGTAAGTAGATATGTAGGAAGGATTTGGAGAATAATAGGAATCTTCTTACTTATTAGATCATCCCTGGAGAACAAGGATAACTTGCTTCCTCTCCATTTCTGTGGGTTTTGAGGTAGCTAATGAGACCAAGATGGACCTCAGACTCTTCCACAGATGGTGCAGGGGGAGCCTGATAGGGTGGATAGTTTGTGATTTGGTGCGCTCCTTCTGTTTTTTATACTGGGCTTCTGTGTGCTTGTGTCACATGGACCCCAGGCTCTCAGGCCAATCCCAAATCTCCTCCACTGGGAATGAGAATGAGGAAAAATGTGGATAATGACTATTTCAGGCCTCCTTGGCTTTCCTCAACAGTAGGAGAAAGCTCAGCATCCTGTGAAGCAGATGGTGGGTTGGAGTGGGGTTAGGTAGGGTTTGGGGAAGGGGGGTTGAGAAACAGGCATCGGTGAAGGAATAACTCTCAGGATTCATGGATGCAGTCAATTGTCATGGTTAACATCAACACTTCCACAGGAAATTCTTGTAAATTATTAAACTCTGTAATGCGGCACCCTCGGGACCTGACTGGTGTCGGACCACAGCAAAGGCCAGGCCACAGAAATTGCTCCTCTGGGGAGAACTGTTCTTTTTAAGTGTGGTGGGACTGTTGTGGGAAACGGAAGCTGGAGGGTTCTGAGAACTGTCCGTAACCCGAAGTGTCCATAAATTGGAAACGCTGTCGACTGTAGATTGTAAAACTTGCACTGGTTGATTAATTAGGGACAGATTAGTACAGATCTTGGTTAGATATTAGTTAGGATTAGTTAATTAGTACAGATCTGCACTACAAGTTAAAGAAACATGACAGACCACAGAATGTTGCACCAGGGAGTTTCAACCTGTAATCCCGACCTGTCAGACCATCATTGCTCAGTTGAATGTAATGATGTTTCCTCCCCTCCATCATTACAGATCTCCCTGAATTATGTCAGGGTTAGTTGCAGGCTAATTGGTGCAATTGCTTGCCAGAATTGATCAACCATTCCATTATCACTGCACTGTTAGGCAACCCTCAGAGTAGGATAAGGCCACCAGATGGTCCCCGTCTTCTATCATTTACCAACACCTACACCATACAATTAATAATGAATTTCATTTTGATTTGTTTGTCCATATCTCAAGGTCTTTGTATATGATATGGTCACATTAATGGACAGAAGGGCAGTTTTCACTCCTTTATTGGTATTGGGTTTTTTATACCAAGGTACAGTGAAAAACTTGTCTTGCATACCGTTCGTACAGATCAATTCATTACACAGTGCATTGAGGTAGTACAGGGTAAAAACATTCATTCATTACTGGCAAAGCTTTATTCCCTATCCCTAGTTTCAGAACATAGAACAGTACAGCACAGAACAGGCCCTTCGGCCCACAATGTTGTGCCGACATAGCTATTCCCTCCTACCTACAGAATGCCCATATCCCTCTATTTTCCTCTCATTCATGTGCCCATCCAAGCCCCACTTAAAAGCCCCCAATGAATTTGCCTCCGCCACCCTATCAGGTGTTTTGTGAATTAACTGGCTTGCTAGGCCACTTCAAAGGACAGTTGGCATGGGTGTGACTGGTAAGTCAACAGGTTTGCTTCCCTAAATTAATCAGGGGACCAGTTCTTCACCAGGTCATCATTTGGCCCGTAGCTGGGCTGTTTCTGTGACGTTTTTGTTGCTAATGGCTCTGCCTTTATTCTTCAGTTCGCAGCTCATTTAGTGAAGCTGGCTTATCCTCGAGTCTGCCTCTTGGACGGAGGCATCAACAAGATGAAACCCACAGGACTGCTGATTGTGCCCTCACCTCAGATCTGAACCTTCCCAACCACAGCACCAGGGACAGATGAAAGAAGTCTGAGTTGGCTGAGGGAGTGGCAGCACCTGCATGGAAGGGCAGTACTGGAACCAATGACTGAAATCCTTGTCTGGGAATCCTTAATCGTGTGTGATCAAGAACCTATAGCTTACTGCTGATTGCAACACTGGTAAAACTCCACAGAGCTGTGTTATCCAATGCATAACACTGATTCAGTAGAGATTTACATCTGAGTGTTACTCAGCAAGACCACTGATAAATCATGTTTTTCATTATTTTCAGAAATGTAAAGTTTGTTGATTGTGACCTGTGATTTTAACTGCATGTTGTAGCACAATCTTTATTTAAATACTAAGCACAAAACCAAACCTATATTGCAGTTTTTTTAAGTAATTTTAAAGTGCATCTGAAAGAGGGTATAACTGACAAGGATGAAACTCTACAACACCCCATTGACCATGTTAGGTAAACCCAAAAGAGGGACTTAAAAGGATAGCATCTTTCAAAGGAACTTCAAAATAACTACCAAAGCACTGAAACCATTGATGATAAAATGTACTGCATAATCCTTTGTGGCAATCAAGCACTGTGGGCCTGTTCATACGTGTACCTGAAAAATTTGCTTCAGAAATCTTTGCACCCCCCAACCCCCCTCCCACCCAACCACTGATCCTTTGCGTCTAATTTTTGGTTCAAGCTGTATGCTTCTGGTGACCGTCGCTACTGTTTGGTCCAGATGAAGAGTCGACTGTCCATTTCCCTTCACAGATGCTGCCTGACTTGCTGAGTTCCTCCAGCACTTTGTGAGAAAGAGCAAGTTATCTGGATTTGGAGAATTCAACACTGAGTCCTGCAGTGGCCAGAGGAAAGATGAAGTGTTGTTCCTTGTAACTGCGGGAGGCCACAGTTGGGGAGGTCGGAGTGGGAGTGGGAGTGGGATGGAGACTTAAAGGGCAGGCTATGGGAAGCTCAGGGTCACCCCTCAAGACTGAGCTCAGGTGCTCTGCAAAGCGATCACCCAATCTACTGTACATTTGATTTCTCAATGTAGAGGAAGAGGCCACATTGTAAACACCGGATGCAGTGCACAAGATTGGAAGAAGTGCTTCTTCTGAAATAATAACTTGAATCAGCTGCCAATCTCTCATTTTATTCTTCCTTATTTGGCACTCATCTTCTGGGAATTAAGAAATCTGGTCATTGCTAATGAATGTGCTGAAATTTCAGAATGTAAAGTTATTTAACGCCCCCAGATTTTGAGTAATTTTCTGTCTGCACAACTTATGACAAATTTTATAAGGAAGAACGTGATAAAGACACAGCAGAGAACATAAGTCAATCAGCATCCATGGAGCTACCAGGTAAGCTAAGCTGTCAGAACACTCTGAGAAGAAAATAAAGGAACATATAGTCGTGATAATCAAAAGTAGTGAGTGCATAAGTGGAGCAAGTTGTTGTCCACCAAATTTTATTGTCTTGGTGAAGAAGTTAAATTCCTCTGTGGGAACTGCACGTGTATATCTGAACCAGTGACAAGAGATGGTGGTGCCTTCTAATGCTGAACCTTTGTAAAGAGAGAAGGATATTGTCTGAAATCAGCTTTTCTAATAATATCAAAATAATTGTGGATTACTGCCTTGGTTGCAATGCTATGAGATGAATGGCAAAGGATGAGAATGTGAATGGTTGACCTTTCACCCTGCATTAGCTCAGTTTTGCTCTTTGGGGCCTGATTCTGAGCTGTTAGTTCTGTCCGACTTACAGACCGAACTGTTTCAGGTCATGTTTTGTAGGGTTTCTCAGAGCAGGAATCTGGGATTTTATCTTGTTGCCTGGTGGTTACTGCACGCTCTAATTGCCTGTGAACAATAGAGGCATTGTGAGGACTTTCTCCTTCCATAATTGTGGCCACTGTTAAAGAAAACTTAACTTGTTGTTTGAGCACAGCAAGGATTACCGTGTTAGTTTGAGGAGTGAAAGAAGTCAGAGTTTCAGACTGCATTCTAATAAGGCAGCTGCAGTTTTGAAGACTAAGGGTTTTACTGTTGGAATTTTCCACTGTTCAATCTTGTTGTGAGGGTTTCTGTGTGTTTTTAATTGATTTAAAGTACAATCTCCATAGAGATTCAACATCAATATTTCATAAGTAATCACAGATCTTGAAGACTAATGAGTGAGAATAGTTAATACTTGTCTGTCAGGAATGCTTGATGCTTTTTCATAGTATGACACTTTAAACTATGAATCTTTAGTGAAGTAAAGGTTCATTTTGCTCATTTTTTGCAATTGTGTTTAACTCCCTCTATAATATTGCTTACCTGACCCCCTCCTCCCACCACCCCTTTATCAAGTAATTAGGCTATTACCCAGAAAGGATAATTTAGAAATACCCCTGGGGAGCTGCTGTTGCACTGTTTGTCCCTTGCTTCCTGCTCAATGTGTTTGTGGGTCTTTATCTGAGAGTGTTGGGGCCTCTCTACCCTTAGAAGATCAGTTAGTAATAACTTATGACTCACTTCTGCCTTAGTTCATCTGTTGCTGAATCTTCATCCACGCCTTTTAATTTTTCATAAGGTGATTAATTCCAAACCACCCCTGGACGGCCTCCAACTCTCCATAAAATTTTCACCTGAAGCCCTGCTGCCTAATTCTAACTCTCAACAACTCTTCTTCATCCATCATCCCCTTGCTTGCTGGCCTGAATTGGTTGTAACCCAAGAACCTCTTTGATTATGAAATTCTTACCATTGTGTTTAAATCCATCTGTAATATTGCTTAACTCACACCCCCTCCACCCACCAACAGCACCTCTATGTAACCTCCTATAACCCCACCAGATATTTGGACTCTAGTTCCAGCTGTAACCACTCTATCCTTGATAGTGGTACCTTCAGCTGCCTGAGCTCTAAACTCTGGAATTCCTTACTTTTAACTCCTCTCTGCCTCTTTCCTCCTTTAAGACATTCCTTAAAACGTACTCCTTTAACTTTTGGTCATCTGTCCTAAATCTCCTTATGTGACAGCTGTCAATTTTTGCCTGATAATATTCCTATTGGACATTTTGCTTCACCGAAGACTCCACGTAACAAAATAGATGATATTGTTTTCAGTAATCATGTTTCTTCTGAATTCATCAATGACGTGGCATTGGCATTCACGTAAGTAGCAGTTCCTTGTATTAGGAAACCTTTCCTTTTGTGAATGGGGAAGAGGATAATTTAAATGTTTCTTTGCAAAACATGAACAGCTGGAAAATGCTTTGTTGATCTCACATCTGTTGCCCTGCATTTTATTAGCTAATACTTTGGAACATCTGATTCATTCTCAAGACCTGCATGCTTCATGGATTGTCCCCTTATGCCATCCATGATTGATGTCCCATTACACATTGTTGAACTTATGCCTGATGCAGTAATTGAGCCTGAAGTATGCTGGATTGACACCTTCCAAATGTGCACAAGTTTCCTTGATGCTCAGCACTGAGAAGCTTGAAACTCCAAAGTCATTGATAAGTTACAGCTGCGACTCCATTCTGGCTCAGGAATCCGGGAATGATCTGGGGTTGACAGAAAAAGCTAGGAGCATAGCAAAGGAAAACTGATGTGTATTTTTGATAATTTTGAAGCCCACTATGTATACATTATTTTTCTCCTAAAACCAAGGTAAGTGACCCAATAAACAATTGGCGCCTTTTTTTGTCCTCAAGCCATGGTAAATGGTAGCAACACTGTGTTTAGTTGCCCTGAGTGGGTTGCTGCCTTGAAACAGTGCAGCCCTTGTTAGTGATGGTTCTTCTAAAGACTGTTAAGTGAGTACTTCCAAGCTGTTGACTCGTTGAAGGAGGGGTGATGTATGTTGTCAGGATAGTGAGTGACTTGTATTCTTGCAACATTGGTTCTCTTGTCTTCCGCTGAGGTAGAAGTCATTGAGAGAAATGTTTACAAAAATGATATTTATTTTATGGGCTAATCAGACAATCAATCATACCTGTGCCATTTCTAGCCTATTGGTCACCTGCCATTTCCTCACAGCCCTGCCAATCACCTTCATCTTGCATCCCCTGGTCTTGACCCTTCCACCAATGGGAACAGTTTCTCTCTAGCTACTCTATGTATACTCTTCATGATTTTAAATATCTCTCAATTCCCTCACAGCTTCCTCTGTTACATGGAGAACAATCCCAACTTCTCCACATAACTAACGTTCCTCATCCCTGGGATTATTTTACTAAATCTACTCTGCACCCCTTCGAAAGACTGTCTTTACCAAAACTTGATACAATACCCCTACCTGAGGCTGAATCAGTGCTTTATAAAGTTTGACATGACTTCTTTGCTCTTATAATACTTTGCGTTTCTCAGTATTACATTTCATCTGCCACCTATCCACCCAATCCACTAGGCTGTCTGCATCTCCTTCATAGCTTACCATGTTCCAAGATTTGTGTCAAGTGCATAGTCAAGGCATCCAAGTCCAGCTCATTAATATGCAGCTAACCTTTTCAGTACTCATTTATCAATTCTTACCAAAATTTCAACTGCATCCTCCTTTACTGGGAGTCACTTGGGCCCACCATGTCCTTGCCGGCCATCAATGCTAATCCCATTGATCTGCATTATGTCCATAGCCTTCTATGCCTTGGTGACACATGTGCTCATCCAGATGCTTCCTAGATGTTGTGAGTGTACTTGCACCACCTCCACCACCTTCTCAGGAAGTGTGTTCCAGGTTGCAACCTCTCCTCTAAACCTTCTACTCCTCACCTGAAACCTGTGCCCTCTGGTCTTAGACACCCCTGCCATGGGGAAAAGCCCCCCCCCTTTGTTTTCCCTCATTCCTGTGGCCCCATCACCCCTTTTCTTTCCCCTCCCCTGCCCTCATGACTTGCCTATCTATTCCCCACCTCCTTCCCTTTATTCAATGGTCTACTGTCCTCTCCTAGCAGATTCCTCCTCCTCCAGCCCTTTGCCTCTTCTACCTATCACCTCTCAGCTTCTCACATTACTCCCTTTCATCCCCCCCTCCCCCAGCCACCTACTTTCCCCCTCTCACCTGGACTCACCCATCACGCTAGTTTGTGCTCCTCCCCCTCCCCGACATTATTTCTGGCTTCTGCCCTCTTCCTTTCCAGTCCTGATGAAGGGTCTCAACCCAAAATGTCGACTGTTCTTTCCCTCCATAAATGCTGCCTGACCTGCTGAGTTCCTCCAGTATTTTGTGTGTGCTGGGAAAAGTTTCTTACTGTCTTCCCCTATCTATGCTTCTCATGATTTTGGATACCTCCACCAGGTTCCCCCCTCAGCCTCCTCTGCTCCAAGGAAGACAAGCCCAACCTATCCAGTTTCTCCTCATAACTGAAACATTCCATCCCAGGGAACATCTTCATACATCTCCTCTCCAGTGCAGGCACATGCTACCTATAGTGTGGTGACCAGAACTACACGCAATATTCCAGCTGTGGCCTAACCAGTGATTTACAAAGTTGTACCAAGACCTCCCTGCTCTTATACTCTACGTCCTGTCTAATGAAGGCAAATATCTGATGTGCCTTTTTCAGCCCCTCTCCGTTTGTGTTGTCACCTTCAGGGATCTTTGGACTTGTACACCAAAGTCCCTTTGTTCCTCAATACTCCCTAGGGGTCTATCAATCATGGTATATGTGCTACCCTTATTAAACTTCCTCCTCAGTAAAGTACTCATTCAGTACCTTAGCCAGGTCCTCGACCTCCATCAGTTGATTTCCTTTTCCATCTCTCACCAACTTTCTGCTTACATTTCTGTTGAACATTTTTGGATTCCTGTTTATGTTTGCTGCCAGTCTTTTCTCTTGTTCACCCTTTGACTCTCTTGCTTTTATTACTTTTTCTCTGAACTTTCTGTAATGAAGCCTTGTTTCTCACATTGTTAACGACCCAGCATGTGTCATGTTTCCCAGATGTTCCCCTGCTAACATTTGCACCTGACCTGGCTCATTTCCCAGAGCCAAGTGCAACAACACCTTCCTCACTGGGGCCAAAGCATGTTGATCAGCGATCATACTTCAGAAACCTCTCCTGCATCACCCTTCACATTATTGTTATCCTGGTCCCATTGTCATCTCTTATGACTTTGGCACCTTTCTGTAATTTGCCTGCAAACTTGTTCATCCACATCCTTCCCATTAGGTGGGAGTAAGAGTACAGGTCTTTCCCAGGTCACGAACACCCAATTTATATACAGCCCATGCATACAAATGAGCATTTGGGAGACTGGTGGGATGGATTCACCGGCTTCTGCCATGTTGAGGACTCAGTTCACGGCAACATCTGAATGGTTGAGTTAAACGCTCAGGTTTAACTACACTTTGCCCTTGTTTGGCCTATGTTTTAATTTAATTATCTTGCCGGGTGTCCACTTTTCCAACTTGCAGACTATTCAGGTTAGGAACAGTTCTCGGGAACGGATGCTGTCGTAACGTCAGGAGGACCTGTAATCACACCTTTGTTGTTTCTTAACTCAAAGCAAATAGATTGTGTCCATGATCATTCCAAGATGTTTCCTCTCTCTCCAGCCTTGGTTGGGGAAGGTGGGAATCAACAGTGATTGACACTGTTGATTCATCGCCCCTTCTTTCCTCCCTCCTTTTCTGTAGGAGGAACATTTAGAACTCATTCCTGCCCCTTCTTTTTAGCCAGGTTTCTATTATTGCCCCAACACTATTTCCACATGGTTTATTGTGCCGAAAGCTCACCATCCTTGTGCTACGTTCTCCCCATGACTGCGTGAGTTTCCTCCGGGTGCTCCAGTTTCCTCCCATATTCCAAAGACGTACGGGTTAGGAAGTTGTGGGCATGCCGTGTTGGTGCCGGAAGCGTGGCGACACTTGTGGGCTGCCCCCAGAACACTCCACACAAAAGATGCATTTCACTGTGTGTTTCGATGTACATGTGACTAATAAAGAGATCTCATCTACTTCTTCCACTTATGTATGCACAGTGTCGATCTGTCTTGGATCTCCATGTACACGTCATCTGGTCCTGTCCATTTCTTAATCTGGTCTTGTTTATCTCTTCCAAACCATTCTGCACCCAATTTTCTCCTTTTCATTTGTATGTTCCTCTGCTCATCCCCCACCCATATTATTTCAAATCTCTCCCACCTCCCCCCACCAAACATGAGTGAACCTCCCCCACCAAACATGAGTGAACCTCCCTATGAGGATTTTGTTCAGTCTGTACAGGTCCCACCTCCCCCAGAATTAGCCCCCGTGTCGCTAGATCTGAAACCATCACTTCAATTGAGCTAAATTGTGAGGTACTTTATCCATTGCCTTGTGGGAGTCCATTTGCATTGGTTACATGCACAACCCTGGTTAACCCTCTACATTAAACATTACTTCATTGAAGAATTCCATTTACTACTGCATCAGCTTCAGAAGAGAAAATATAACATTATCAAGTTTTAGCTAGTTTTTACACTGGCCAATATAAGCATGTATTGCGTAACAAGCATCAAGCCAAATGAATTTCATGATTATTTCCTTTACCCGGAGTTAGCCGTGGCTCAGTAGCAGCACTCTCACCTTTGCATCAGGAAACCAGGCATCGAACTGTTGCTCCAGAGACTTGAATGTGAAGCACGGGCCAATATTTCAGTTCAATAGTGAGGGTATGCTGCACTGTCAGATTGCTGGTTTTGAATAGCAGCCTCATCCCTCTCTTGGGTAGGTGTAAAAGACAGCAAGAACTATAAAGAGGAGTAAATCATGTGGCCAGTTGACCCAGCCCCATCACTAAACAAGATAATGGCTAATCTTATGCATTGTCCATTTTGTCACTCCACATCAAGTTCCCTAATTGGTCTCACAACCTCAGCCTCAGATTTTAAATCTGAGTATCCACAGCCCCTGAGATTATAATCCTTAAACACCTTTTAAGGATGAGCAAGAGAGCACCCTGGGAATTATTTATCGAGCAATATCACTAATCAAATTATCTTGCAATTATCTCATTGCTGTGTGTGAGATCTTTGCTCTGCACGTATTATTGCCATGGTTACTTGCATCAATGATAATATTACAGAAGTATCTTGTTGCCTTTAAGGTGGTTTGCAGTGTTCTAAGGTTATGAAAGGCACTGTATAGATTCAGGTTTTGGTTCCAACTGCAAAAACAGCTTCTGCTAACTGTCGTGGTGTCTCCAGACAATCTGCTTAGCCTCATACAGCAACCTCCTAGATTAGGAGGTGTGTTTGGCAAAACAAAATGTTATGAAATTATATATCTGCTTTCTACTCTGCATCAGTGTTTTGAACTGACAATTCAAGTCAACAAAAACCCTGTATATCATTGTGTTCCAAGATACACCAATAGTAAGCCATAAAAGAATTGGAAATAATTAAGTTTTAAACTATAGAAAAGTGGAAGTTTTATTTAAAAGAAAATAAGGTGCACCATAAATAACACCCATTGCTGAGGGTTAACAGAATCTAAACAAAATATACCTGGCAATGGCCCATATATGTCTTAATTTTATCCCATGATGGTTGAGTGGCAATAGTACTGCAATAGCACCATTTCTGCAGAAACATTTCATTTTATCATTGTGGGAGTAGACAAGTCACTCCAGAAATGGTCACAGAGACACAAACATTTTCTCGCTATGTTTTGTGTTACAGAATCTTTCCTGTACCCACCAATTATGTCTTCTTCAAGCCTCTTGGTTCTCCACAAGCTCTTGCTCGTCTCCCAGACCACGCTAGCTCTCCTTTGTGCACCTTATACCTTTCCATAATCTCTTCCCTTTCTTACTGCACCACTGTACATCACCCCACAGTTTCAAAACCCTTTTCCCATCTGCTTCATGCTAACTTAATGTTCAATGGCCCTGACCACTTCCACTTTGCAGCAGTTGTTTCCTCGACATCAGTGAAAGCAGCCAACTTCCATCTCTGGCATCCAGTTACAGTGAGCTACTATAACTCTGTAAAAACTAGTCCAAGAGAATGGGGAACTGTGTGTGCAATGAGTGGCTAGGGAGCTACTGAAAGCAGAACTTCAGCACAAATATTTAGAAGAGACAGGCAAGGGGTGAATTAAGCCATCCTCTGGTAACCATATGAGTTCACTAACAAAATAGCTGCTCTTTAGGAATGTGAGCATAAAATAGCCCCCTGGTTCAAATATAGATCTGACATTGCAGCTTCCTTAGCTTACAGTTAATTACATCAGTCACCGAGATGGATAGATCACTGTGTTGGCTCGTGTGTGAAGAGCAACTCTTTGAGTTAAGGTTCTAAGGGTCTCTAGTTTCTATGAAACTGTGGAAGTGGAAATAAGGAAAAACAAAAGAGGGGAAAAGAAGAAACTCTAAAGGAAAACCAAACAAATGCTGATGCAGGAAACCTCAATTAAAAACAGAAAATGTTGTTAACACTCTGCAGGTCAGGCAGCATCTGTGGAAAGAGAAAGTTAACATTTCAGGCCCATGACTTTTCATCAGCTGAAGTTAATGTTTCACACCTGAAACGTTAACTGTTTCTCTTTCTGCAAGTCCTTTGGGAGTTGTCTTTTATTTTCATCATTGAAGTGAAAAAAGTAGAGTTAAAGAATCATCCAACTACATTGATTCTTGTCACAGTATCTCCCTACCTACCATTTTTGGTTAGCTTTACTGAATGTGAGATTTATTTTCATTTCTGTTTAATGCATTAAATGTCTTCCCCCAACATGCCATTTGTTAATCACAGCAGAGGAAAAAGGAGTAAATAATTGCTCCATTGTCTTAATGCTAACATCACACCAATCTGCTTTAAGCAAGCTGCTTGCAAGTGCAGCTTTGATTGTGAATACTGTATCATCATTTATCTCCTCTTTTTTGGTGTTGTCTATGGATTGGCATCCATCTGCAAATCGTGTTTGTTTCATATACCTTATGGTCAACACATTTTCCTTTGAGCCCTGCCTTTGTTGTCATTTGCCTAAGGCATTCACTCCACATCACGCATCAGTTGCTACATATACCTAGTGCTCATTATCATGATACTTTTTCAGTACCTTGACCACATTCCAAGTTTCTATATGGCACAAGGGTCATGTCAATGGGACTTGGTTTTTAATTCAGTTTTTGGGACCTGGGCATCACCAAGATTTGTTGAACAATTCTAATTGCCCCCTCGAAATGGTGGTAACAACTGAATGGTTTCTAAGACCATTTCAGAGGGCAATTTTAAGAGTCAACCATATTGGTTGATCTGGAGTCAAGCTGGGTGCAGCTTTTCTCCCCTGAAAGAAGTTAAGGAATCAGATGGGTTTTTACGACAATCTGGTAGTTTTAGTGGTCATCATTACTAATGACTAGTTTTACAAAATCTAGATTGAAACGGAATTCAAATTTCACAGCTGCCACAACGGAATATGAACTTCCGTCTCTGGAATACTAATCAGGTAACGTGACAATGTGGTAACACAGCAGTTACGTGTAAGTCCTGTGTAACAGTGTACTTGATAGAATTCCCTAAGTCATGCAATGGCAAGATAATTGGATTACCAGACAGACATGAATTATTCCAGGGGTGGTTGTCACCATTGTTCAGTATGGAGGTTTATTGGGCATTAAGGCTGAATTGTTAGTGCTAAATGTTTCTGCACCTCACCCTTTGTATGAAGAATTTCTACTTATCAGGCCTCAGATTACCTGGGTCCACAATTTATACTCCCACCACCCAATTTGAAGGAGTATTCTTGGTTAATTTTTCTGATACCATTATTCATGTTGCTGTGAGATCACATAGATGCATAGAGGCATGGAGTCAGAGAGAGATACAACATGGAAACAAAGTGTTCCTCTTGATCAACAAGCACTCATTTTTACATTAATCATTTTATTCTCCCCACATTTTCATCAACTCCCCCATATTCTTCCACTCAATTACACTTCTTTACGGGCAATTTAGAGAGTCCAATTAACCTACCAACCAGCACATATTGGGGATGTGAGAGGAAACCAAAGCACCATCGGGAAACCCACGCAGTCACAGAGAGAACGTGCAAACTCCGCACAGACAGCACCAGAGGTCAGGATTGAATCCAGGTCTCTGGAGCTGTGAGGGAGCAGCTCTACTAGCTGCGCTGCTGTGCCACCAAGACTAAGACTCACTTCTTAGACGCCTAACTAAATTGACAAGGTGTCTCCAGTTATTCCTCTTAACCCAGAATCATCTCAAGTGTTTGATCGTCTCTTGTTCCTGGACAACGTGCTTGATGGGTGTTCCCACCCACATTTTGTACAATAAATGTAGAGCTATTGGCAACATAGAGAACAAACTGCTATTAAATGACTGCTAGCTTTTGAGTCTCTGCACCATTCTAAATACACCCGCAAAAGTGACACATTAATCAGATGAAGTGGCAGATTTCTAATCCTTACCTTTATAAAGTAAATGCAAACATTCTTTATTAGCAAAATAATTCATAACCTCTATATCCTAAATTAAACAATGATACTTCATTTTTATTGTATTTATCTTTAAAGCTGCTCAAACTCAAGCAATATCATATTAGGGCTGTTCCTATTCACCAGGAACTATATAGCCCCAAGACTAGCTGTTCCCACCCATTAAAAGGGAATCAAACCATAAAGTCCTAATTGTCTAATCAATTTACTAGAGAACTTGAGCTTAATGAAGTCCTTTGATCTCATTGTGCCCACTTAAATATAAAACAAAGCTAACTGAATAATTGCCTTAAACTTTTATTGCACCAACTTTTACTGCAAAACCATTGGAATATTGGTAGCACAGCATGCTAGACTTCCCTTCAGAAGCCTTTCCATTTCTGATCCTTTATGTCATCTTTAGAACTTCTAATTTAAACTTTTGATCAGCTGTCTTAAAACCTCCTGATGTGGCTTGTGTCAAAGTTTGGTCGATATTCCTGTGACGTGCCTTGGGATGGCTTAGTATATTAACAAAACAACATAAATACACGTTGCTGTTGGTACATACAAAACAGTTTCAAATCTCTGTTCTTGTTTAGGAGCAGATGAGTTTACATGCTGGTGATTACACAGTAACTTTTTTTTTAATTAATCATCAGTTAATGTGATAGACAATTATTTGGCTTGAGCATAATATAGATGTTCCTGAGCTGATTCAATCATTTAATTCCACAAAAAAAGTTATTCAGTCACACTCCCTGGCTTTAAGTGATTTGCTGTTGTTCCAAACTATTCACTCAATCCGTGCAGGCTTTGGGGCAAAAGCAGGAGGTGGGTGTGGGATTAATTGGCTAGTTTTTACAAACGGGTGAGCCACAGCACCTTGTTCTGCACTCTGAAGTTCTATAAAAAAGCAAGCAAGAGAGCTGAAAGTTTGGAGCCCTGCATTTGGAATGCAGTTTTGGATTCTGATATTCACAAACTGTATTGTGTCCAATGTAACATCCCATCATGGCAGCCCGAGAAATTCATTTTGTTCTCAAATACTCTGTCAGAAGGCCAATTGGTCAACTAGTGTCTGCCAAAGAAGGAAATCTAACATCCTTACCTCATCTCTCCTGTACAGCCAGTCCCTGGGTTATGATAGGGTTCCGTTCCTGGGTTACGATAGGGTTCCGTTCCTGAGAATTGTTAGTAACCCAAACTGTTCATAAGTCGGAAATAAACAACAGTGTGTGGGAGAGGATCACATAAACAGGTGTGAGGGGAGAGAGAGCAGGCACGGGGAGAGTGGCCGCCAGCCAGCCTCACTGACTCAAGTCAGTGAGTGAGTGAGTCTGCTTAACCTCCCAGCTCTGTTCGGCTCCACCCAGCCCCTGATTGTTACAGCTTTTGGGGGAAGAGGGGCTGCGATTAGGAAGAGAAGGCATGGGGAACTGCCCTGCTCCCACCCAGGAGAAGGTTCCTGCAGCCCTGCAGCAGCCGGCAAATCCGTCCCAAATGCCAGTCTCCGAAACGCTCGTTCGTATGTACGGAATGTCCATAAGTCGGGCGCCTGTAACCAACTCGTAATAGCCCTCTGCAGTAACCCAAGGCAACTCAGTAATATCAAACCCACCACCATCACCTCCTGGCAGCTGGAAATTAATGCTGGCCCTACCAGTGACTAGTGACTTTTGTTTCAAAAAGCACAAGGGCGGTTGCTCAGATGCCCAGTGTTGGTAGAGCAGGGAGAGTTCAAATATTCAGTGGCTTGTATCCATAATGGTTTTGGAGCATTCATTTCCATCTTAAAGTGTTGTTGCTTTCTAAAACCCATGGGCTTTCAGATGTCAATTTCTTGCCATCCATGCACCCACTGACCCCCACCCATACCTCTTCCCAGTCTAACTATCCACATGTCTAAGTGGATCTTAATAGTGTCAGAAACATCACCAGCTCAAGTTCTGTATAACAGCCTGACCCTAGGTATCTCCAGCTGCCTCAGGGTCGCATAGTGGTCAGGCATGAGAATTACTTCTCTTTCGCAATGATTCCTCCTATGGTGAACCATCATGGACATTATTATTCAAGGATTGGTATTAGCTACCACTAATAAGAACAGGCACTTGTATACAAGTCAATTTTTATTACAAAATCAGCACTTTTTAAAGCCTTGAAATCCCTTCCAGTGAATGGGTAGCTTCAATTGAACGGTGACCAGTTTAAAACAAAAGTTGACTTGCTGTCATTAACCATAAAGAAATGCCTGTGTTAAATATTCTATAATAAATATTCCATCATCACCCACTAATGGCCTATGCTTTGGATCCTCTGACTGCCCTTAACTGGAGACAGTCACACCTCGTGGATCTGATGATGCCAAGTAATCAGAATGACAGGCAAAGTAAGTGGGGACAAAAAGTATATTCAGACCAAATGTTTACTAATAGAATATGTGACCTAGAAATAACAAGTGAAAACTCGAGAAAATATAACCACCATTGTAAACATAGTGCCATAGGAATCACAACGTAAGCTCTGAGCTTTACTGCCACCCAGTACTGTTCATGGGTGTTGTTTAACAGGATTACTAAACAAACCAATAAATGCCACACACAACACATATTCAAGGACTGACCATATTGATCTGAATATTCCCACTGTCAAGGTATTATCCTAACTGGTGGCTATAGTATAGAGAAGAGCACAGCTGCAGTCTTACTACCATAACCCTGTTGTGATGAAGGCTACTTAACAGTAAGTGTGAACGTAGCCAAGACAAGAGATCCCACCCATTCACACTGGGCTAGGTTGCTGCACCCTGGCTACTAAACAAGGGCTACTGTGATTTGGACAGCTTGCTTTACTCCTCCTGAAAGAAAACTTTTATTTAAATATTGCAATATATAAAAAAAATGAGCATACTTACCATTTAATTTGCGGGGTTTGTAGCAGTGTTCTGGTAAATGAGGAAATGAGCTGTGCGTTCTGATATCCCCATTAGTTTACACTGCAATCCTAAATCACTGCTACAAACTTTCTCAATAGCTGCCTGATAAGCTTGTAAAAGTACAACTGTGTATTTCCCTGCAGTGTTATATACAGTACTATGGAGTGCCTTGACAAATACAAATAGATTTAGTAAGTACATGCTCAAGTAAATGTGAAACTCATTTTAAATAGAGTGAGACAATCATTCAAAATAATAATGAGTTCGTTTACAATTAAGTACATTTTTGAATGGTTATAGTTGTTGTTCAGTGTCAGTTACTAAACAAACGATTAAAAGCAAAAGCACATTGTAGGAACGTATTCATGGATAGACCACATTGACATCCCCACTTGCAAGCTATTAAGTGACTAAAATGTGAGGGAGAAACACAGTCATATGATTATTAAACCACAGTCTGTATGAAAGCGCAGCTGGGTGAGATCCTGGACGATACAGGAGACCACCCACAGTGAAGAGTGGTTTCCCACTGTACAACGTGCTTCATATGGGATAGGGAGCAAGGAGAGTCACCAATCAGCTTTAAGCTGAGACGGTAATGACAGCAACTTTAATAGGTCCTCAGATAGACACCTGTAATGAGGCAGAGGGCACTAAAATATCGAGCAGCTACAAAAAAGTCCTGCAAAGTGAAAGGGCAAGAGTGGAAGGAGAGAATGAGAGAGGGCCGGGATCATTTGATTTGACTGCTGACAGGAGTCTCATGAAGCAAAGGGGTTACATCCCACACATTACTACATATACGTCAGAGGGATCAGGTTAACTTCAGAAGTGAAAATTTCTAACATAGCAATGTTGGGCTCAAGTTTCAGGTTACATGAGAAATTTCCCATCTGAGGGGGAAGACTCATCAAGGTGATTCTGCAGGAAGTTTCCAGGAAGCAGTACTATGCCTGGGTAAGAATTACACAGAAATGAATCAATGGGACGTTGATAGAGTTGGCATCCAACTAGGTTTGTGCTACAATCCTGCCTAATGTGATAGCAAGTCAATTGATGAGTCATTTCACTTAGAACTGCTGTTCAAACCAACACCCCTCTATTTATGGAGATTTCACAGACACACTCCTCGGCATTACTGGACCGCAGACTAATCGCAAGACAGGGTTTATTAGAAATGCGGAGATTGTTTGAACTCTTGTGCCCTTGGAGGGCCGTGTCCAGGGTAAATTGTTTGTACAACTTGTACCCAGGAGCCAAATAGAATGGTAGTCAGCTGCCTCTCCCCTCGCATTCAGTCCTCACACAGATAGAGGGGATGAGGTGGTGTCCTTTCAGATGTGGAACCCACTCTCTTTCTATTGCCCTCGAGGCTTTCCAGAGCAGTGGCCTTTTTGCAAACTGATATCATCCAGGCTGATGACTCCTCTCTTCTTCTCTTGCACCCCTTTGAAGATGACCTAGAGAGAGAGGGAGAGAGAAAGCAGGTGAGAAACTTGTCTGACAGAAAGGATCCATCTCTTCTTCCCTGCTGGTCAGTGCCACGATCTGGGCCTTTGATCCTCATTGATGCTGAGCCACTTTGCAGCTAATCTGCAAAGGTTTGTGATTACTTCACCAAATGAAGCATGTTTTACCTTGCACAGATCTCCAAAAAAATGTGCCTAAACTTACCAAAGCGTAGTTGTTCGTTCTATTTATTCTTTAAAAAGCTAAGCAGTATTACACAGGTAGATAAGGTGGTTAAGAAGGCTTATTGGTATTGGGTTATTATTGTCACTTGTACCGAGGTACAGTGAAAAACTTGTCTTGCATACCGATCGTACAGG
The DNA here is from genome assembly GCF_009764475.1 of Pristis pectinata. Lineage (NCBI taxonomy): Eukaryota > Metazoa > Chordata > Chondrichthyes > Rhinopristiformes > Pristidae > Pristis > Pristis pectinata. The sequence continues at coordinate 135,427,777 of NC_067406.1, forward strand.
TCAATTCATTACACAGTGCAGTTACATTGGGTTAGTACAGAGTGCATTGAGGTAGTACAGGTTAAAAACAATAACAGTACAGAGTAAAGTGTCAAAGCTACAGAGAAAGTGCAGTGCAATAAGGTGCAAAGTCACAACAAGGTAGATCGTGAGGTCAGAGTCCACCTCATCGTATAAGGGAACTGTTCAATAGTCTTATCACAGTGGGGTAGAAGCTGTCCTTATGTCTGGTGGTATGTGCCCTCAATGCTTGCATTTATTAATCGGGGTATTGAGTACAGGAGTCAAGAAGTTATGATGCATCTCTATAGAACTCTGGTTAGGCCGCATTTAGAGTATTGTGTGCATTTCTGGTCACCTCACTATAGGAAGGATGTCAAGGCTTTAGAGAGGATGCAGAGGAGATTTGCTAGGATGCTGCCTAGATTGGAGGGCATGTGCTATCAGGAGAGGCTGGACAAACTTGGGCTCTTTTCTCTGGAATGACGGAGGCTGAGGGGTGATCTGTTGGAAGTGTATAAAATTACGAGGGGCATAGATAGGATGGACAAGCAATATCTTTTTCCCATTATTGAGTGATCCAATACCAGAGAGCATGCATTTAAAGTGAGAGGGGGTAGGTTCAGAACAGACATGAGGGGTACATTTTTTACTGAGAGAGTGGTGGATACCTGGAATGTGTTGCCTGATAGGGTGGTGGAGGCAAATTCATTGGGGGCTTTTAAGAGGGGCTTGGATGGACACGTAAATGAGAGGAAAATAGAAGAATATGGGCATTCTGTAAGTAGGAGGGATTAGCTATGTCAGCACAACATTGTGGGCCGAAGGGCCTGTTCTGTGCTGTACTGTTCTATTACCCATTAATACTTTGATTGCTGAATTGTGCAGTTATTCCAGGGCCATGTGCAAAAGTAATGTGTATATGAAGTCATTTTTTTGGTGCTAAATTATGCCGGAGTAGATATTATTGACCTTTTGGCATCAAATACATCTGGTAGATCAATCAAAGCAATAAGAGAGGGTGGGCAGTTCTCTTTGGTAGTGGGGAATTATGACTAGTCTGCTCTACTTGATCCAGTCTTAATTGATTATTATAAGTTTGCTTCTGTGTTAGGAACACCCAATTCTTGAGGTGTTCTATTCTCAAGAATGAGTAAGAAAGGGAGGTAGCAGAGATGATGGTATGAAAATTAAGAGGGTGCTAGAAACACTGGTTATGCTTAAAGGAAATATGTCATCTAGTCCCCACATGGGACCTTGAAGGAAGTGGAGATTGGAATTGGTTTGTTATTGTCCCATGTACTGAGGTACAGTGAAAAACTTGTCTTGCATGCTGTTCATACAGATCAATTCATTACACAGTGCATTGAGATAGTACAAGGTAAAACAGAATGCAGAACAAAGTGTTACAGTTACAGAGCAGGTAGACAATAAAGTGCAAGGTCATAACAGGTAGATTGTGAGGTCAAGAGTCCATCTTATGGTACTGGGGAAAATTATTAGTAATTCATAGAGACATAGAATTTAGATTTAAAAGAGTAGAACAATTATAATAGAAGTAATGAGTGGATCTGCAGAGAGCAGCTTGCAATGAGTCACCACGATCTGGCGAGGGCCTGTCACAATCTTTTGATACTCCCTAAATACTGGAGAGGTTCCAGGGAACTAGAAAATGGCATTTCTGATACCTTTGTTCAAAGAGAGTGCAAGGACATGCACAGCAACGACAGGTTGGTTGGATTAACCTCAGTGGTGGGGAAACCTTTAGAAGCAATATTCAGCGGAAAAAAATAACAGCAGATTGAATTGATAAAGGAGAACTACAGATTTCTTCAAGGCAAATCATGTTTAACTAACCTGACTGAATTTTTTGTTGGGATAATAGAGAAGGTTAATTTGGTAAAGTCCCAATAAGAGGCTGGTTAACATAATTAAGCACCTTGGAGTCAAATGGTCAGAAACAGAATGGATAACACATCTGCCAAGAACAGGTAAATATATATGAATGCAGGGTTAGTTAGCAAGATGGCACATAGACAACATGATCAGTGAGAGTACATTGCCAGGAAAATCGTGCAGAAGCCAATTTTCAATATTATCTATTTCTTGTCAAAGCACGCCGCTTTGATATTTCACCTGACTGCAGTAAGTTAGGATCAAGATAAGGGAACAAAAGGGTTTATCAAATTTGCGCAAGACTATTTTCTCAGAGCATGCACGTTAACAGTGTGAAAATTCCTGTGGAATTTTTGATAAATAAACAATGCCTATCAACATGTGTCGCCTGGAGATCTGCCCATCTCCACGATCGGTGGCTTGCCTTTTTTTGTCACTCCATATCATCTGATTTTCCTGAAAAGATAAACATCCTACAGCAATTCCCACGCCCTTGGACCATTCCAAAACTTCCAACCCGCCAATGACTTACTTCTGAAGTTAGCCTTGAATTTTATGGAGGAATACATTAGAGCTAATATGTGCACAGGTAGATTCTTGAACCAAGAATTAGATTTTAGATAATGGGTTGAGAGAGAAACGTCAGACTTAAGAAACCACTCCAATATTCTTCAATAAAACCATCAGATCTTTGGAGGGCAGACCATCTTGTGTAAATCATCCATGGTTTTAACCCCTTTGATTTCTGTAAACAATCTTGATGCATTCCTACAAATCTGTGCTCTACTGCATCCCCAATTATCTCCGAGCTTGTACGTGTCTTGGTCATAACATTTTGATTTTCCTATTTACTTTTTCTCCTTTAACACAGCCCTCAGAACCCCTCTCTTGCCAAACATCTGTCCTTGTAATCATGTGTTTTCTGTTCAAGTTATGTATGGTGATAGTCCTTTATGTGCAGTACTAAACTTGAACTGTTTATTTTATTATAAAAGATAAGATCTTGGCTCAGTACTGGAGAGGAGTGTCCAGCAGCTCTCAGAGAAGGACTTGGGAAGTCTCTTTTTTACCTTTTTTTTTCCAAAACTGTCCCTTGTAATTCTGCAATGTACAGGGTTATTTCTAACCACAACACCTTTAGCAGATGCAACCCAGTGCATGGTAAATAAGTTTTCTGCAGCCATCAAAGGCACATCTTAATGAGAGTTTCTCAGACTGAGTGTTGGCAGTGACACATACGGACAGCTGTTTCTGTGCACATAGTGCATGTGGCATTTTGAGTCTGATTACACACAGTATGACTGAACGCTCTTACATACACATAAAAAACTATCCTTGCAAAAGCCTCGTTTTCCATCATTCCCTGTCTGTTGTATAAGAGGGACTGTTGCAAGTTTGCAATTCTGTAAGATAAATGGAGCTGAGCATCAATATTTCAGGATAATTAAGGGCAGCAATGTGCTCACTCACCAGTTCTGTCCTCCACAACTTGGTCAAGATGACGGAGATATTCCAGGGGCTACAAAGTTCTGGGGATGGGATTTGGAACATAAAGAATTTTACCCTATTTTCAATAGTTCTTTAAACCTAGAGAAAGGGTAGGTGGAACGTCTGCCTGTCCCCATTATGCTCCACCTCACCCCCCCCCCATGTAAATGGGGCACATCTGGAAGAACAGGGAGCCATTAGGCTATCCTGAAAAACCATCACTTAATGTCTCCTGTGAAAATGACCATAACTAAAGACTGCTGTGCTTCTCACCAAGTGCTTAAGAAGCCTTGAAGCTCTGGGATAAATTGCTGCAGGGATTGATTATCTTGCTGAGGAGACGTGATTGTTTCACTGGGAGCAAGAGAAGGGAAGAATGTTTTTGTCCCAACGCCAAGATAACAGTAGCCACCCTGTCTCTCTTGTTGGTGGTTTGGGGATGATAAGGTGCCTCTTGCACATTGATACCCATTCCAGATATGCAAATGACCGTTAACTCTGAAAGTGGAGCAGATAAAGCTGGTGCTCTGAAGTACTTGTGTTGGCTGAGCGCACTCTGAGATGTCTGAATGTGTGCTATTTGCTGTGTACCTACTACAATACAGGCCGTCCCCAGGTTATGCCAGGGTTCTGTCTCTGGGAACTATTCATAACCTGAACAGTTCGCAATTCGGAAATGCAGTTGCAAACCCAAGTTTCCACCCAGCAGAAGATTCCTGCAGCCCCACAACAGCTGGCAAATCCTTCCTAAACGCCAGTATTAAACGGTTCCCTTATACGATGAGATGGACTCTGACCTCACGATCTACCTTGTTGTGACCTTGCACCTTATTGCACTGCACTTTCTCTGTAGCTGTGACACTTTACTCTGTACTGTTATTGTTTTTACCTGTACTACCTCAATGCACTCTGTACTAACTCAATGTAACTTGCATTATGTAATGAATTGACCACTACAATCGGTATGCAAGACAAGTTTTTCACTGTACCTCGGCACAAGTGACAATAATAAACCAATACCAATACCAAGTCTCCCAAACGCTCGTTCGTATGTAGGAGCTGCTCATGAATCTGCCGTTCGTAAGCTGGGGAGGACCTGTACTAGTCCTTAGATTTTTTAAAAGTCCTGCTATTTTAAATTTAACAGTACTCACACTCTCGAGACCTGGTCCTCTTAGTGTGAACCGACTCGTCCTCCAGCCGTGCCCTCTGTTCCTCTCCCACAGTGCATGCCCATAACTACCATTCCTCTTCACAAACACCTGGATCTTTCCAGGGGAGTCTCCAGACAACTTGTGCCTGAAGGTCAGACAGAGGTTGCCTGCGTGTGTCATTCGTCCCAGCGCCAGGAGAAGATGGGCAGCTTCCCTCCGTTTGTAGTTAGACACAGGAAGAGTCAGATACCAACCGTGACCTAGAAACACAACCAGGAGAGAATTGGACTTGGCATGTACAAGGGTTGCCATTAAAATGGGAGTGTAACAAGTGGGCATCACCAGCCAAATCTCAGAAAGAAAGTACAAACTTGGATTTATATAGAGCCTCTCATATTCTGTTGATGTCCCAAAGCATTTTTCTGCCAATGAAGTGCTTTTGAAAGGTCGTCACTTTGTACTATTGACAATTTGTGCTGAGCAAGGTCCACAAGAGCTAATGTGATTAGTAGCATGGTAATCTGAGTTATGATGCTTCACAGATTGGCCATAACACCTGGGAGAACTTTCTTGTTCTTCGTTAGATAGGTTCAAGGAATATTTTATGTTCACTTAAGATAGGGCTGAGATTTAATATTCTGGCTGCAAGAAGTGCATTACTGCCCTGGATGAGGTACTTTAAGCCTAGATCAGGTACTTTGAGTTTCTGGAATAAGACATGAATGCTGTCAGGATGAAAGCTATCAAATGTTTGGACCTAATGGAAACCTTGGGACTGAACGCTTAGGCATGAATTATCCTTATGTCCTGTATACCTGAGACTAACACGAGGATGAGCCAGTGATCACTTTCACTACCTAGCTTGAATGCACCCAGATGGCTCTGGGGTGCCACCAGATACATTCAATGCCTGTCTTTTGTTTCCCCTGGACTCAACTGGGAAGCATTGGTGAGGGGAGGGGGATTTTCTCCACCTTAAGTTGCTATATAATTGCAAATTGTTCTTGCAGACGTACATTACCTTTCGGATGAGAGGAACAATATTCTAATTTAGTTTACATGCTGAGCTCCCTGTGTTTGTGTTTTATTCATGGTGCCCTCATCTCAGGAGATTACTTGCAATGATGCATCATACATTAAAGCCCTGAAACCAGAATATTGAGTCACTTTCAAACAGGCTTGGGTGGAAAAGCCTGCCTTCTCCTTGCTAAAGTGGGGAAGCAAGCTTTGGTGCTGCTTTTTTTACAACAGCAACATCACCCACCATCACAAATGGGTACTAGAACAAAGAGCTTTGGAAAATCCACATGAGCTGGCAGGTAAACAGAGGACACAGATTTAAGATAAATTAAGATTTATACAGCACCTTCCACATCCTCAGGACCTCTGCAGAGTGCTTTACAATCAACAATCTTGAAATCCAGTCATGTTGCAAAGATTGGCATAAGAACCAGGGAAGATAAGGAGAACTTTGCCTTGTGTGGTGAGTTATTATGACTTGAAATGCACTGTCTGGAAGGGTGATGGAGGCAGAATCAATAGTAGCTTTCAAAGAAGAAAGAGGAGTGAATGGAATAATTGGAGAGCTCTTTCAAAAAGTTGGCAGGGATACAATAGACCAAGTGGCCTGTGCATTATGATCCTGTGATTCTATGCCTAATATAAAAGTAACCAATGCCAAATACTTATTGACAACAACTAGTCAGCAATGGAATTGTTTTTGATTGCTGCAAATTCACTTTTGCAGTTTTGGCACAAATGTCCATAGCTAACAAGATAATTGTTACCATGGCTCACCATGTCTTTGTTCCTCATGTACAACAGCCAGTACGTCACAACATTCCAGAATAGAGCACAGGGTTTGAATTTGTAATTTAAAGACACTAAATATTCAGTTTGCAGGAACTAATGGCTGTTTTCATTTAAGTGTAACTACACATGATTTACACACACACACACACACACACACACACACACACACACACACACACACAGAGTAATCAGACTAAATGGTCTATGATGGTGTTTATACTCCATATGTATCCCCATGGCATCTTATCAACATATGCTTCTATTCCTTTCTCTCTCAAGTGCTTCTCTAACTTCCATTACATACATTAATGCTGTCACTTGAACTATTCCTAGTGGTAGCAAGTAGCATTCCTTCTGCATTTCCATTGAATTTATTGGTGACTATATTTACGGTCCCTAGTTTTGGACTATAAGATCTATATAGCACTTAATTAACATAAACTAAATTAGGATTTTGTTCCTCTCATCTGCAAGGTAATTTACATCCACAAGAACAATTTGCATTTATATAGCATCTTAAAGTTGAGGAAATATCCCACAATGCATCCCAGCTGAGTGCAGGAAAAACAAAAGTCAGGCATTGAATGTATCTGGTGGCACCCCAAAGCCATCTGGGTGTAGTCAAAGCAGGCAGTGAAAGTGATCCTGCCCCATCCTCCTGTCAGTCTCAGGTACAGAAAGTACATTATTTCTATGCCTATCATTTCTATGCCTATCATTTCTATGAATCCTCAACTTCACCTTTCTCATATTTTCATGTTTTTTCTCATATAGAGAGAGATCGCTCAGCCCATCAAGTCTGTGTGGCCCTCAGAGCAATCCCATCAGTCCCATCCCCCAACGTATTTCCTTGTTACCTCTACTCTCTCACATGTCTATTAATCACTTCTCACTGCCTCAGCAAAGCAGCCAGCATAATCAAAGACCCCACCCACCCTGGACATCCTCTCTTCTCCCTCCCATCGGGCAAGAGATACAAAAGCCTGAAAGCACGTACCACCGGGCTCAAGGACAGCTTCTATCCCACTGTTATAAGGCTATTAAGCGGTTCCCTATACAATAAGATGGACTCTTGACCTCACAATCTACCTTGTTATGGCCTTGAACCTTATTGTCTGCCTGCACTGCACTTTCTCTGTAACTGTAACACTTTATTTTACATTCTGTTATTGTTTTCCCTTGTACTACCTCAATGCACTGATGTGATGAAATGATCTGCATGGATGACATGCAAAACAAAGTTTTTCACTGTACCTCAGTACATGTGACAATAATAAACCAACTTAACCTCCCCACCAGCCATCTACACCAAAGCAGCCATTAACCTACCAACCAGCATGTCTTTAGGAGGCAGGGAGGAAGTGGAGTGCTCAAGAGAAACCCATGCAGCCACCATGAGAGCGTGCAAACTCCACACAGACAGCGCCTGAGGTCAGGATCAAACCCAGGTCATTGGAGCTGTACAGCAGCTCTACCTACAGCAGGAAGGTGTCACCATAAACACACTCCATTATCAAACACCCTTGTCATGGGTGGATTCAGGCTGTTGTGAGCAGCTGATTGCTTCTTTAAAAGTAGGGAGTTGCCCAACCACCTCCACTCCCACATTCCAGTTGTAATCCCACCTGGGTTCTTGTATGTATAGAGAATTCTTGGCTCTGACGGGGTTTAAGGAACAGAATGAACCATTCCCACTGGAAACGTTCATATAGAGTCTTCCACTGATTTCCTGCTGGGCTTTGGACTTGTACTTATGGAGAATTCTTCACTCTGATGAGGTTTAAGGAACTATTCCCCTTGGAAACGTTCATATTTAGTCTTCCACAGATTTCCTGCAAGGCTTCCATGCATGCCATGGGTTGTTGTTCACCCTTGAGATGTGGGCGTCACTGACAAGATGGACATTTACTGTACAACAGTTACTCCTCTTCCAAAATTGCCTACTGAACATTTTAGGAGGTCTTCCTGTCAAGAAATGTGCTATCTTCTTCCTTGCTTCCAATTATTCCGAGAAGATAGTGGTGGACCCTCTTCTATCGAAGTGTTCTTTGGAATTTTTATTGTATTTTTTTTGGTGACTCTTATATTGTCCCTAGTTTTGGACGGAGTATAAAACGGAATTATTACTACACCTATCAAACTACAGATCTCTGTCAGGATACTTCTCAGCTTCTCCTTCTGTATGTTTTCTCGATAGAGAAAGACGCCATTTGGCCCATCTATGCTGGCCATTCAAGGGGCTTGCTCGCACAGTTAAGATCTATCAAGATTATTGTGGGAGTGGATAAAAATTGTAAGAATTCTTTATCTTTCCCTATACCCACATACCAATGATCCTGTCATTATCTCACTGCTGCTTGCAAGATTTTGGTGTCTGCAAATTAAGTTGGGGTTTTATCCTGGTATGGTTAGTGCTTCCTATATTACATCAGAGATTGTACTTTTTATGCTTCACTGGCTGCAATGTACTTCAGGACATCCTGGGGTTGTAACAGGCTGGAATAGCAATGCAGAGGGAAATTTAGAGCTGAAGCTAAGCTGTGTTTGTAAACTGAGGGATTTCTGTTCACACTATAACATAAGGACACAAAACTGGAATCCCTTCACCTCGATCAACACATGGGAAGGAAGCCTACACCATTTGCATGTGCTTAGAGTTGATCTATTAACTATAAAGGCAATTAGTTGAAAGGGGACCTCTGTTGAGATCACTATGCAATAGTTGTTACTCTAATCAATAATAATAAATAGCTCTTTCAAACCAATCCTTGCCCTGAACTGATCCCCTGTCTGCTGTGCTTCTGTGAGAATGTTGAAGCATTTGGGAGCCATTGAAGCTATTATCCAAGCAACACTCACCAATCAGGGTGTGTTGGCCTTTCCTTGGTCCCCATATATCATGCTCTGTGCCACCCGGTGGAGTACGTACATAGCTGGATGCTCAGAAGCTGGACAAGGGCGTCCATCATTCTGATTCGTCCCTGAATCTCACTGACCTCAGTGTCTGCCCTCACTGGCCTCCTGCTGTCTCTCTTAATTTGTTCTGCATACCTATTTAAGTAATAGCTTCCCTCCAGTACTGTTCTGTCAGGGTCATACTAACACACCACTGTTATCACCCAGAGTTTATGTGTCAAAAGTTATTCCAGCTCAGCAACTGCAGTGAAATTCGGATAAGCTGCTCTTCAAACAGCAACTTTAATTCCAAGAGAATGCAGGTAAGAAGGACACTTAGATTTATAGTCATTTTTGATGACAAGGGATTTCCTAAAGCACTTTAAATACTTTTGAAGTGCAGTCATTGTCATAATGTAGGGACACATGGCAGCCACATTTATCCACAGCAGAATCTGTTTAAAGCTAATTTTCCTGAGGATTAAATATCGACACGGACACATGAAGGACTCGCTTGCTTTTCAAACACTGCCACGTCTGCTTGAGAGTCTGATCCAAGAGGGAACCTTCAACAATGCAGCGCTCCCCAGTATTGCATGGAAATGACAGCCTGGATACTCTGTCCAAATCCCGGAATGGGACTGGTATTTATTCCCGTCACTATTGACATATGATCTGACTCACTGACATTTAAGAATCAACCATATTGTGTGTGGAACAGGATTTGGGTACAAGGAAAGATGCGCTGGCCCTGGAGAGGGTCCAGAAGAGGTTCACACAAATGATCCCACGAATGAAAGGTTTAACGTATGAGGAGCATTTGATGTCTCTGGGCCTGTGCTTGATGGGGTTCAGAAGGATGAGGGGGAATCTCATTGAAACCTACCCGATAGTGAAAGGCCTGGATAGAGTGGATGTGGAGAGGATGTTTCCATTGGTAGGAAAGTCCCTCTTAGGAGGTTTTGCTGTCAATAACTGTGCTGGAAATGGGTCAGACAGGCTTGCAGCAAGTATTTTTTTTAAATAAATGGGATCCTTTCTAATGAAAACTCCTAAATAAAAACAGGTACCTTTAAAAGATCAATGTTTATCTTGCATTCTGTGAGCTAGGACTGAGGATGCAGTCAGCACCAACACAGGCCTAGTGGAGCCTACCACTGATAACCCACTGCTTGAGATTGCATGGAAGTGATCCATTTAATTTCCCTTTAATTACTTTAATCACAGAGCTTCATTTTCTACTTGGGCCACGGCTACAGATAAGGCCAATTTTTGGCCTGACGATTGGGATAATTTGCTACATGTTTTGTTCCACTGCCATATATTTGAAGGCTTGAGCAACAAACGATTTAAGGGGTTTTGATTACCTGATGGTTCAGGGACTCGCTCCCAGTGAAGTCCTGCATGTTTCTCCTGCGTCCATCCACACATTCCATGGTCAAAGTTACAGCTGTTCACCAAAATATCTGCCAACAAACCAAACACACAACCATTTACTTCAGGCAGCTAAAGGAGAACATTGGTTCATTGGTGGTTCCAGGTGTAAGTGTCCTGTGGGAGGGAACATTGGGATGTCCAACTTAGGCTGTGAGCTTGTTGGCAAGGAGGGGTGGGTGAGGCAGGGCCTTTGCCATCTACAGGACGACTTCAGCCTTGTATGAGCAAAGATCTATTGGTCACTGAGATCCTAATGCCATGGGCTCTGTCTATACTTCTCGCTGCCTCAGTAAAGCAGCCAGCATAATCAAAGGCCCCACCCACACAGGTCATTCTCTCTTCTCCCCCCTCCCATCGGGCAGAAGATACAAAAGCCTGAAAGCATGTACCACCAGGCTCAAGGACAGCTTCTATCCCACTGTTATAAGACTATTGAACAGTTCGCTAGTACGATAAAATGGACTCTTGACCTTGCAATCTACCTCATTGTGACCTTGCACCTTATTGTCTACCTGCACTGCACTTTTGCTAACTGTAACACTTTATTCTGCATTTTGTTATTGTTTTACCTTGTACTACCTCAATGTACTGTGTAATGAATTGATCTGTATGGATATGCAAGACAAGCTTTTCACTGTACTTTGGTACATGTGACAATAATAAACAAATTTAAAGGAACTAGTATCTTAAAATAATCTCATCCTCTAACCATTTCAGGTTAAAGATCCCGCTGGTATTTGCAATCATTTGGTTCTTCTAGGTAACATTGCTAACTATTTAATGCTTGAAATTAGGCAGGGTGAAACCAATCAGGATCGTATAATATTTCCTTAAGTGTCAGATCGCCTTCACCATTTGTAATCAACTGCACACCTCAATGGTTAACTAGGGGGCTGTCTCAGCTAATGCTAGGCAAACAAGGACACAGTCTATCCAAGAGAATGATGGTTGAAATTGTTCAGAGCGGGAGCAGCAAGTTTTGTCTGAATATTCACCCACTCGAGGACTCTGAGCACATACTGAATGAGGCTCTACAGATTTTTGAACAAGGCTTTGCAAACTGCACCATTCTCCAGCACAATCTGTTATTTAAATACTGTACATGCATGTTCTATTGTGTTACAATGAAGCCTTGTAAGGTGCAAATACCAAATCTCAGCTAGGATTACCAAGATAAATCATTGATAGAGTATCCAGGGGCAAACTTGTCTGACCTAATTGGAACCTGCAACAGTATAGCTTTGGGTTTTGGAATGGACATTTACAGATCTGCTCAGAGAAATTCATCTTCGATCACTGGTGCTAAATGCAGCACCGTGGCGCAGCTAGTAGATCTGCTGCCTCACAGCGCCACAGACCCAGGTTTAATCCTGACCTCGGGTGTTGTCTGGAGTTTGTGACTGCGGGTTTTCTCTGGGTCCTCCAGTTTGCCTCCCACAACCCAAAGACGTGCAAGTTGGTATGTTAATTGGCCACTGTAAATTGCCCCTACTGTGTAAGTGAGGGGTAGAATCTAGGGGATGGTTGATGGGAATGTTGGTGAAATAAAAATGGGTTAAGGTAGAATTAGTATAAAAGTGCATGGTTGATGGTCAGCATGGACTTGGTGGGCAGAAGGGCCTGTTTCCGTGCAATTGAGAATGATTTCCACCTTCATGGCTCTACTGCCTTAACAAGGTGTAATGATCGGTTGCCAGGGAGATTCCAGACAAAGTTCCAGCCCGGACATTTCCAGAAGGTTCTGACAGAAAGGAATGTCAGGCACATTGAACCACCTTCCAGCTTCCTGAAAAACAAGGATTACTAAGAAGCAGGTCGATCCTAGCAGAACAAGGTACCACCTCAAGTTCCACCATTTCTCCTCCCTTGAAACATATCAGGAACTTCAGATCCGCTATGTTCAAATACAAAATATGCTGCTTACGTTGGGATTAAATTAATAAGACTTTCCGGTGCTGCATTTAGCACAAGCGACCAAGGATGAATTTCTGTCGATGTCCATGCCAAAACCCAAAGCAGGTTCCGGTTATGTCAGACACCCTCGCCCCTGGATACTCTGTCAATGATTTATCTTGGTAATCCTAGCAGTCAATTCTGTTGTGTTACATAATTCCTTATTTCTTTACAACAGCTTCTCCATGGAGATGACTCCTGGATTCCTTAGATCACTGATTCTTCTAGTACAGAAAGCCATTCAACACACCATGCCTGTGACCACTCTTTAAATGGACTATCTAAGTACTCTTGTCCTGAGTTTTTTTCCATGCAAATTTTGCTTTAAGTTTTCTTTCTGGAAGTTCCTATTGAATCTGGTTCCTCCAACTTTCTGGGCCTTGCATTCCAGATCTTGATAACTCATGGATGAAAAATCTTATTTTTTCCCCTTAGATATTTGCCAATTGTCTTAAGTCTGTGTCTTACAATAACCAGCCCTCCTGACAATGCAAACAATTTCTCCCCATCTATCAATGTCACCCAATTCTGAACCTGTAAACCTATTGCAGGTAAACCTCCTCGACACCTGCTCCCAGGCACTGCCATCCTTCCTAAAGTGTGATGCCCACAATGTGAAACAAGTTCTGAAAATCAAAAGAACTGCAGAACCAAAAGCAGAAAATGCTGGAAAAACACAACAGGTCAGGTAGCATTGTGGAAAGGAAAAACAGGAAACATTTCGGGTCTGAGACCCTTCATCAAAACTGGGAAATAAAGAGATGCCAGTAGGTTTTCAGCAAAAGGGAAGTTGGGGAGGTATTGGGAGGACAGAGCGAATGTCTATGACAGAATGAGTTGAAATAGTTAAGGTGGGATGTACGGGGATGAGGCTGGGACCTCTGCTGAGGACTGATTGTTCAGGATCAGCAATGATCACAGAGAATCTCTTTGTTCTGCATATCCCACCCCACCTTCTCTCCTACTGAAAACTTACTTGCATCTCTTTCTTTACCAGTTCTGAGGAAGAGTCACAGACCCAAAATCTTGCCTGTTTCTCTTTCCTCAGATGCTGCCTGACCTGCTGAGTATTTCCAGCATTTTCTGTGTGTGTGAAACATGTTCTGTACTCTTTAATGGTATAATAGAAAATTATTACAGTTGAGTTGAAAAATGACCTTCTGGTCAATTAAATCCATACTCTCAAGGGAAGGACATGCTACAATAAAAATACATGATTGTACCTTCTTACTACTTCAACTTGCATTGATGTCGTTTTGTATATTTTGTATGTAAATTATGTATAATTTATGTTAATTTAAGTTTACGTTAACATGTTTGTCATGCTGCAAAAAGCTAAATTTTCATGGTATTTATACCCTGGGCATGTTTGCCTTTGACAATAAATGAACTTATTACTGATTTAATAAATCATGGAGATATTCAGATGGGGTACCCTCAGTACTCCAAGTGCAACCTAACCCAAGCTTTGCATTGGTTATCTCTTTGCTTTTCTAAGAATTTAATTTGCCCTTTTTGAGGCTTCTCCAATTGCACAGGAAACCTGTAATTATTTTCACACCACAATTATCCTTCTCTTCTACCCTGACCACCAGTTCTTTTAGATTTAAAAAAAGATAACCATGATCTTGGTCCTAAATAATAAATTCCAGATGTAACCGTAGCTGAGCAATTGCAGTCATTAGAACCAGTCTTTTATGCATGCAGCTGTTTTGTGAGTATTTTAATGTGATATCGTCCATTTCCATTGGAAAGTTAACCAGTTCTCCGAGCACAATTCACCTTGGTATGACTGATATTTTTGTGACATTATTTGCAATAAGTAAAGGCACTATGAACATTTCTGTAACATCCACTGCCCATCCTTAAGTGAGTCACATCTCAGCTGAGGCCCTCACAAGGTTATTCTGATAAAGCCCTCCTACTTTCAGCAAACTAAGGGTGTGAGCTATTATTTCACACAGTTGGAGAGACCAGCCAGGTCCAAAAAGAGTGAGTGACAGGACTTAAATAAATACCTTGGTCGTCCGCTGCATCATTTTCTTCTGCAGTAATCCCCTTTTCAATGTCAAGAAGGCCAAGTAAAGCCCCATTCCCTCCAGGCTGACGTGGGACTGCAAAATGTATGAAGAACTGTTAGGTGCAACTCAAGACCAATCACGTTCACATACTCCTACAATTACATCACTGGTGAGAGGTATAAACTAAAGCACTTTTCACTGTCCTGCACATACTTGATTCTTTTACCATCCAAACAATGACAGGCTAAGGAAAGCAAATCGGCAAAACATCCCTTTCAATAAGCCCCTGTTAGGTTACTGTGTGTGCGCTGGTACATCCTGCAATTCTCCATCTGTAGAAAATGTCTATACTGTTTAAAGACTGGGTTTGAGGGTGGAATAGGATGGGCGGAAACATGTTAATCTTGTT